>NC_139014.1:1588161-2302084 GCF_964374135.1 Grampus griseus
ACCCCAAGGGCCTTCATACCTCCGCTCCCCCCCAGCAAAGCGGGTCAGCTCCCGTGCTGGGGTCTCACTATTTCTTTTTCCTAAGTCTGTGGCTCCAGGCTCCTTTCTCCCCGGTGTGAGACATGCTGGCCTCCTCCCAGGTGCTCCTGGAGGGTCTCCCAGCTCCCACGGCCCCCACCGGGGTCCACCCTTCAATAGAAGCCAGAGCTGTCTATTCAGAGCACCAGTCAGAGCATCCCACCCCGGCTGGAGCCCCTCCAATAAGATACAGTCCCAACACGTTCCTACAGCCTGCAGAGCACCAATCAGAGCATCCCACCCCGGCTGGCGTCCCTCCAATAAGATACAGTCCCAACATGTTCCTGCTTCAGAGCACCAGTCAGAGCATCCCACCCCGGCTGGCGTCCCTCCAATAAGATACAGTCCCAACACGTTCCTACAGCCTGCAGAGCCCACCTCGATGCTCATGTCTCTCCGACCCACAACAGGCCACTTTCAGATCCTCTGACTTGCCGGGCTGGGTCCTGCCTCTGAGCCTTTGCCCTCGTGGTCCCCTCCACCCGGATTCTGCTTCTCTCAGCTCCTTCGACCCTCCAGATCTCCACCCAAAGTCACCTCCTCTGAGGAGCCCTCCTGGACCACCTGATCCAACGTGGCCTCTCCCCTGCCAGATTCTTCTCTCTTCACTCTGGGCCTTTTCCACCATCTGCACTGCAAACTCCCCAAGAGCTGTGTCCATCTGACACCCTCCTTTCCCCCAAGTCCCAGGACGGGACACGGCACCTGTTGACATATGCACATATACATTTTTTAATGGATGGATAAGATGCTGCCCCTGGACTGTTTTGTGGGAGCTCCTTGAATTCAGGATGGAGGATCAGGGCAGGTTTGAGGCACTGAGGTTGCAAAGGCTGCTGGGCTGCTTACCAGCGACGGGGGCTTGGGTGAGTTACTGCAACATCTCAGGTCTCAGACTCGTCATTTACAACATGGGAAATGCCAACCTGTCTTAAATGGTATCGGTCAGGATGAGCCTGGCGCCCAGCAGTGAACTGTAATTACTCTGGTGGGCCTGGTCGCCATTGTGATGATGGGGTGGGGAAGTGGATTGTCCTAACACATCCTTCAACCCCCTTCCTAAACGCCGACTGTCATCCCCTTAGCCCCTTACATACCGCCACAAGGTCTAAATTAAAAGAAAACATTTTGCCTGGAAGGGGGACCACAGTCACCCTTTGCCTACACAAACCTCAGTACAAGCTAGGTTGTAGGTTGAGAGCAGAGAGGCTGCAGGGAAAATAAACACCCACTGGCTTAAGAGTAAGAGCGGGACCAGCTTGGGCAGGTGAAGGAAGGACCACGTTATGAGGTCAGACACCCCACCTGCCCAGAGACATCCAGGTAAACCCAGCTGGAAGGTGGTTACGAGGGGACTTGAACCCGGGCCTCTGTTCCCTGCTGGAGGGCCTGGGCAGTTTGAGGGCCACGTGAGGGTGTCAGGGGCAGGGTGGGTGGGGAGAGGACAGAGCCAGGGGCTGGGCCGGGAGATGGAGCAAAGCTCAAGGTCTCAACCCTGGTCCACGGCCATCGCTGCTGCTGGCTGGAGAGCCCCCGAGCCCCGGTGACCCACCGGCTCCGCCCCAGTTTCCCCACCCGAACCGGAAGCCGGGCTTCCGGGCTTCCCTCCCACCCCTGCCGGGAGCTCCTGTAGGGCGGGGGGCCCACGTGTCCCAGGCTCAAGCCCCTGGTTTGGCCGGGCTCAGCTCCTCTGCTCTGGGGCTGGTCACGGTCATTGTCGGGGGTCTGACTGTCAGGGTTAAAGAGCTCCGGTTTCGAAAGCCACTTTGAGCTGTGGGAAAGAGAGGGTTTGAAGGAGAGAGCTGAAAAGAGCAAACCAATGGGCCACGGGGATAAAGAGGCGCTGCTGGGCGCTGAGAGAAAAATCGCTTTGTGTCTCTGCGCTCACATCACGGTTTTTACTCACTGGAGGCCGTCCTGCCATCACCATGTTTTCTCTGCCTCTCCTCCCCATAGACGTGGACTATACTGACCCCTGATCAGATCACACGGGCATGGCTGCGGACTAAACAAGTCAGGTTCACAGCTGGCCCATAACTTGGAGACTCGGAGAGAAGGACGGTCACTGAATGGGGGCCACCCCACCATCCACCCGGCAAGTGCAGGGCAGCAGGGCCTGCAGGAGGGTGAGAGGGTCCGTGGTCAGAGGAAGGCAGGTACGTAAGGAGGCCGCTCTGCCGAGCCTTGGCCAAGGAGAGCGGCCAGTGTGACCACTTCCACTGGCTGGACGCAGGCTGAAGTCCCTGCACTGGGCTTGAGCCCCGCTAGGGGACGCTGAGTGTCCGCCCCGTGGTCTGAAGACAGGATAGGATGGCAGGGACATCGCCAGAGCGGAAGGTCTTCTTATAAATTTATTTATTTATTTATTTTTGGCTGTGTTGGGTCTTCGTTTCTGTGCGAGGGCTTTCTCTAGTTGCGGCGAGCGGGGGCCACTCTTCATCGCGGTGCGCGGGCCTCTCACTGTCGCGGCCTCTCTTGTTGCGGAGCACAGGCTCCAGACGCGCAGGCTCAGTAGTTGTGGCTCACGGGCTCAGTTGCTCCGCGCCATGTGGGATCCTCCCAGAGCAGGGCTCGAACCCGTGTCCCCTGCATTGGCGGGCAGATTCCCAACCGCTGCGCCACCAGGGAAGCCCCGGAAGGTCTTCTTAGAAGGGCCGTTTCCTTGTCTTGGAGTCTTGATGGCTCAGGAGTAGGGGCAGGGGGTGAAGAGAAGGTCCACAGCATCCTGCTCTGAGCGTTCCTGAGTAACAGGTACAGGTGGGCTCTCAGCAGTGTCTGCCAGAGCGTTCCACCCAAGCGCATCTTGCCTGGAGTGCGGGGGCGGGGAGAGGGGTGGGGGGAGGGGGGTGCTGGGCTGGAGTGCAGCTGAGTCAGTGGAAAGGGCTGATTTCCGATTCGAGAAAGCCCGCTATGACCCTCGCTGGCAACACTCTCTCTTCTGAAGCCCAAAGTGGCTGGATTGCAAATGACAAGAAGTGGGGGCTGGGAGAGAAAGGTGGAGGCGTTTCCCCAGTGGATTAATAAAAGCCTCCAGAAGAAAAAGTTTCAAAGCTTAAACACTTGCTGATCCTCCAGATGGGATTTTTGTATCTACACCGATGCCAGAGGCAACTGCAGCCCATGCCTAATTATCTGAAAACAATTCTTCCCGGAATCGCTCCAAAATGCAGTCTTCTTTTAGCGTTTTGTGGGTAGGGGCGGTGAGAGTCCTCAGGGAGAGGGCAGAAGGAGACAGGCAGCGTTGAAAACAAGAAGAAATCTGTTTTTTGAGATCCCCTTTTAAAAGGACACCCACTGTAATTAAAATTGCGAGGCAAATCCACTTAGATGTACAAATGCTTTCATTTTTCAGGGATGAGATTGTAATCTTTCCTCTTGCCCTGTTTTCTCTCTCTCTCACTCTATATAAATATACATTTATATATACATACAGAAAGACGTCTCTATATAAATACATATACGTTTTTTCCTCCCCGTTTCTGGGCCATTTGAGAGGAGGTGGCAGATATCATACTTCTTTACCCTTTTTAGGGTGCATTTCCCAAGAGCAAGGACATTCTCCTCTGTAACCACAGTAAATTACCAAATTTGGGAAATTTCCATTCAGACAAGGCTTTTCCCTAATCTACAGTCCATAGTCCATATCCTGATGTCATCAATTCTCCCAATAATGTCCTTTCTGGCAACGTTTACCTTCTGGTTTATGATCCGTCTCGAATCACAGAAAACAAGGATGATTTTTTGGTCTTAATTGAACCCCATCAATTTGCATCCTGTTTTGTTTATATTTTCTCTGCTGGGTTTCAGAAAGGATTTCAAACAGCATACCAAAAAGGGGGCACACGTGTATAATAAGATAAAATACAAATTAAAAATATCCCACGAGGGAAATGACACAGAAGGGAAGAAACGCTAGAGCTGGGAACGAGATTACTTCAGAAAGAGACATCGCGTGAAACCCTCCACGGTTGTCGCTGGAGGTGAACCATGCTTCCATCTTGAGCTTTCTATAGGCCAAAACAAAGAAAGAAACAAGATCAGAGAGACAAGACAGCAGGCGGTGGTCCCAGGTGGAGGTTTCTGTCTTGCTGGGTAACTTTATTTTTTCAGTGTTAATGCCTATGGTGCCTACCCTCTTCCGGCTTCTTCTCCAAGTTTACACCACCCTGGGATGAAGGGGAGAAGGAAGCTTGGAGACACTGTTAATCAACACGATGCAGACTCACCCCCAGGAAGCTGTCCTCGCATTCTTGTTCTTTCTTTCACGACGCTGTCATCATTTGTCACTTCCTGTGGATTAACTGAACTTGACAGTCGTTGACATACACGTGAGTGTGCACTGCTTGACGATTGCTTCTCTCTGGCTGGATTGGAAGATCCTGCAGGGTCGGGCCCTCATCTCTTCTGTTCCTTAGAACAATCCCAAGCACCTAACTGTGCTCCAGAGCTTTCGTGGAATGAACGAGTGTCCCCAGGAACCTGCCCTTCCCCCTCCGCACCCAGGACCCACTGCCTGTCACTCTTTCCTCCCCCATGAAACCTACAAATCCTGAAGGAGCCTGATCAGTGTCTCTGCTTGAACGTGGAATCCAGACTCTCAGAGGACAGACAGTTGGACAGCTGGCGGACAGCCGATAGGACTTGCTGACAGGTGGATGCGGGGACTGGCCGAGAGGAGCTGGCGAGGGCCAGGGAGGTGAGGACCCCCGCGTGCCCCCTCTGCGCCCTGGAAGCGGGGCCCAGGTATGCCAGTGTTCCTTGTGAGCACCGGGCAGTCCTGCCCCCCCCCTCGGAGCTCAGGGCCTCGACAGGCGCCTCATGGCTGGAGGGCTCCAGCCCCCGCCAGATGCTGGGCTCCCAAGGGTGCCCCGCCACCCACCCTGCCCTCTGGCCCCCTGGGGATCCCTCGGGGAGCGGTCGGCTCGGCCCTACCCCTTGCCTCCTTCTCCCTTCATCCCCTGGTTCCCTGGGATTCAGCCAGAGCCGCCCACATATCTTTTATTAATATTAATTCCAAAAAAGTTTTTTTTCCAGTGCTATTTACCATCTGTTTTTTTCCCTTGGCTGAAAATGATTGGAGATGAAACGCCTGCTGCCTGGTCCCCCGAGTTGTCTCGGAAGGAACGATGGAAGAGACAATGATTCCATTTTGTCCTCCAGCAAGACAAGCCCGGACCAACTCTCCTCCCCTGGTCGCAGGGGCCGCCCTCCGTCCAAGGGGTCCAGCGTCCTGGCGTTTCTCGTCACCTGCCTGTTCAGGGTCCTGTGCATCTTGAGTCCAGAAAGACGTCTTGAGTGGGGCCTCTGATTTCTCTCAGCCAAGTTCCCTCACGTTGCTCTGTCCCGACAAAGTCTGGCGCATTTGATGTTTCACTGAAGTTTGCACCATCGGTAAATATAAATAGCCCGGTCTTGGTTCCATTAGAAGCCCATGAATGGAACAAAAGTATTCCAAACTGGCTCTGCCGTGAGGCCGTGGGCCCACCGGGATGGGGCTCCTGCTTCGGAGAGGGGAGGCGAGGCCAGGTGGGCTTCTCCTTCCCACTGAGCCAGACCTTTTGGCTTCCAGGCAGATGGGCTCCAAGCCCCCCTAGATCCATGCTGAATCATGGAATCGTATGCCACTGTTGAAGGGAACTTATGGGGGGGGGTCACTGAGCAGATGAAATTCTGAGGACAGAGCATCCGTGGTGCGTCAGGTTCATGGAAGCGGGATGAGAACCCTGCTCCTGTCACCTGAGTGCACTTCCTGGGGGGAGGATCCCAGGCTTTCCCCACTCCGGGAGACAGCAACCAGAGATGGGGGTTCCCCGGGGATCCTGTATCTCTCGTCACCCAGGGCGCTGTGGGCACCTCCACGACCTGAGCCCCCATCCTGCCAACCTCTGTGGGCACAAGGGGCGCCAAGTTTGCCGCAGAGGGACCCGCCATCCCTCCGTGGGCTCGGCACGGGGCCACAGCGGGACTCATTCCTTACAGGGACTCACGGGCTTTCCCTCGTTCCTGCCCTCATCTTCGGAGGTGGCCACCTTGTCAGGTCATTTTGTGCTACCCTCGGTGTGCAGGTTGAGCTGATTCAGTCTTCCATCAATCTCTCTCTCTCTCTCTTTCACTCCCCTTCTTCTCAATTTCCAAGGGCGGGGGAGGGGGAAAGAAACAATCCTTTTCAATCTGTGTTATAGACCACATACCTGTGTCTCCCCCACATTCATGCCAAGGCACTTGGAGTGTGAAGGCACTTGGAGATGCCCCTTTGGGAGGGAATTAGGACCTGAAGGGGGCGCCCTCTTGATGGGATTGGTGCCCTTAGAAGAGGCGTGACAGGGCTTGCTCCCTCCCTCTCTGTCTCTCTTTGTCTCTCTGTCCCTGTCTCTGTCCTTCTCTCTCTCTCCACTGTCCCCCACCTCCCCCTCCCACCACCACCTGACCATCTGCCCTCGCCAGACACCGAACCTGCCGGCACCTTGACCTTGCACTTCCAGCCTGCAGAACAGGGAGAAAAGAAATTTTTGTTGTTTAAGCCGCCCCGTTTGTGATGTCTTGCTACGGCAGCCTGAACAGACTAACCTACCGTGTTAAACCTCGTGGACGTTTCCAGTAGGACGGTCGCTCGTTCTTTCACTTGTATAGTATTGGCTGAGCTCCTCTGGAGTCAGAGGCCTGGCTGGGCCCTGGGACCCGGGACGGCAGGCATCCTCCGTGCCTTTTACCTTCAAAGTGCTTTGTGGTTCTCAAAGAGGGTGGCTTCAAAGGCGTCGTCCCAGCTCCTATCTGACCACAGAAACCTTTCTTTGAGGAGCAGTGTGCCGAAACAGATACTTTGGGGAACACTCAGTAATACTTTGGTCCAAAGGGGAGTTGGATGCTTTGGTTCGCGTTTCACCGTGGCTATTACCTGATCCGGCAGAATGGAGCCCCACGCTCAGTACCGAGCACCAGGCTGAACACTGGGAAGACCGAAAAGCAAAGAGACGGTAGGGAAAGAGAAACCACAGCGTATTGGAGAGGACAGGCCCCTTGGAACAAGGTGGACCAGGGTTCAAGACCTGGGTTTGCTATTTATGAGCTGTGTGACCTCTGACTAGTTACTTGACCTCTCTGTGCTTCCGTTTCTTTCCGCGTAAAGTAAGGATATCTTGGAACATCAGGGATGCCTCAAGATAAAACAGATATAAAGTACTTGGTACTCACACATGTACCATAGGTGGTAGCCATCACTATGTCATGTATAGGCCGCACCCTCAGCGGGCAGAAATCAGAGGACTCGGCTGCTCTGGTCCAGGGTCTGTGAGCAAATCCCCCAGCCGCCTCCCAACACCCATTCAGAAACCAGATTCCTGCTGGGGCAGCCAGATCCTGGTTGCCTTTTGGTCCCTTCGGAGCCCCCAGCCCTCTGGGCCCCTGTCCCCCACCAGCCCCATCTCCCACGTTGGCCCAGGGATCCCAAGCTGGGGTCTGCGGATTAATCCTCTATTGCTCTTTACTCAGTGGTCATCGTTGCCCTGCACTTAAGTGGAGGCCTAATTACCAGCACCTAATTCACATTTTCCCTGGCAGGACGATAGCCAGCGCGTCCTTCTTTGATCTGCAAGAACTTTGCTGGAGTTTGAGATGGGCCAGGTTTGTGTTTCCACACTCTGATCTGTTGTATTATCCCCCCCAGAGGAGCCGGGGAAGCTTTTTCAGACTTACATTGTAAGTGTGCCTTGCCAGGTCCTTGGCCCCTGTTTGTTTTTTGGTTTTTTTTTTTTCAGTAAACAGGGTTGCCCCATCCCATGTTTAACTTCGCTATTAAAACTCTCTGCGAATTGATGTAAGTTTTTATATACAGGATGGATAAACAACAAGGTCCTACTGTAGAGCACAGGGAACTATATTCAATATCCTGTGATAAACCATAGTGGAAAAGAATATAAAAGAAAGAATGTATATATGTGTGTAACTGAATCACTTTGCTGGACAGCAGAAATTAACATAGTAAATCAACTATACTTCAATTAAAGATATATACTGATTAAAAAAAAACTCTGTGCGAATCCACTGAAATGTGGAATCGAAATACAGCCTGGACCAGTCGAGGTTTGACACCCTCCCCCACCCACACCTGGTGTGTGCTGTGTGGTATTCGTGTGCTTTCTTTCTCTCCTCCGCGTTCCTGGGGATGCTGGAAAGAATACGGGACCCAGGTCCCAGAAAGGGGCTTGAATCTCTTTCCCTCGCAGGCTCCCTCCATCACAGTGGACACGGATCCTCCAAGACACGGTTTCCTCTTCTGAAAAGGGGGTTGGCTGAGAATTTCTCAGTGTATTCGTTTGCTGAGGCTGCCGTCACAGGGTACCACAGGCTGGGGGGGTTAAACAATAAAAATCGATTTGCTCGCAGTTCTGGAGGCTGGAGATCCGAGATCAAGGTGTCACCAGGGTTCTTCTGAGGCCTCTCTGTGGCTTGCGGACGGTCATTTTCTCCCTGCGTCCTCACGTGGTCGTCCCTCTGTGTCTGTGCCCCAATCTCCTCTTCTTAGAAGGACACCAGTCATGTTGGATTAGGACCCACACTGATGACCTCCTTTTACCTTAATGACCTTTTTAAAGGAGCCGTCTCCAAATACAGTCATGATCTGAGGTCCTGGGGGTTAGGACCTCAACATATGAATTGCGGGCGGGGGGACAGGGGCACAATTCGGCCTGTAACTCCAGATGTAGCGTAGGGGGATGTGGTTGTAGTTATCACGTGGTTGTATAGCATGCATTGTTGGAACCGAATCTGCTGACAGCCCAGTACCTTCTGTCATTTCGCACGTTTTCCTTGCTAGCAGTCACCCACACGTTTCATGCCATACAGTGTGAGATGAGGATGTTCTCGTAAAGGGCACCAGAAAGAACCCTTGCTGTTGGAAGATCGTCTGAAACAGCGTGAGACTGACTGCTAGAGCTGGATCCCAGCAAGAACTGAAGCAAGTTCCACAACTTCTGTGCTGGACCTTGTTTGCAGGCAGGGCTGTCACAGGACTGTCGCGATGATGAAATGAGATGATGGCTATGCAGAGCTCTCAGCAGAAAGCTCGGAGCGTCCTACGTGCATGGCCAGGAGCTCTAGGCATGGGATTACTTGGGATTAGGAGCTCTGGGGATTGCTTCCGGTCGGGCCCTCGGATGAGAGCCATCAATGGAAGACAGTCAGGCTGACGTGGGGTTTGTGTGGTTTGTTTCTGGAGTTGAGTTATTCAGGCTCTCCCTGGCTTTTTCCAAGAGAAATGGTTCCAATTCCTTTAAGCTTGCCTCACAGGCCCTTGTTTCCACTGCTTTGATCACTTCTGTGCCTCCTGCTGGACACTCTCCAACCTCCCCAAAGCCCTTTCAGGAGGGTGACACAGACCCAACGCAGCGGCCTAATGAGGAGCTGACGAATGTGGACCCGAGAAGCTGGAGAACTTGGGGGCCGGGGCATGTCACGGGCCTTTTATGCGTGTGGAATCCAGCCGGCTTTGAAGAAGGCAAGGTGCTCGGTTGACTACGACCAGATGCCCCGGAGTCTCCGGGACGGGCTTTTTGGAGATGGTTCAGGTTTCAAATATTCTATCTGATGGTCCCCATAAACCTGTAAAACGTCCCAGAACTTCTAACTTTTCTGCTTCCACACTGCAGGCCCCAGAGTGCCTCCTACACAGGGATGAGACACTGAAGTGTCCCCCAGCCTGGCAGGGGACAGATGACATCCCCACGTGGGGAGGTCACATGATGGCGGTACTAGATTTCAAAGACCCTTCCCTGTAGCAAACCGGGGGTTATTCTTCATGCCAGACCACTCTGTTGGGAGTCGGTATTCAGAAAGTGTGGTCCCTTGGACAGCAATCCCCACTGGGCCTTCTTCTCCATCCCCGTGTCTGGCCCTGATCCGTAGCTCAGGGTAAAGCACCTAGTGGGTGCTCACCTGGTGTCGGTGACCCACTGGGAGCTGGTCCTGTCTTCATCCTCCACATATGGTGGCCGCTTTCAGCCTGAAATAGATCCCTGTCTAATTGAACTGTTGAGTTTCATCCGGTTTTTGTAGGGTCGTGTTTTCAATTTGTCGTGGTTGTTTTGAACTTTATTCTTGGCTTTCTGAGCGGGAGCCACTCCACCAAGTTTAGCATCATGTGAGGATTTGATGAGTACAGCCTCCATCCTTTTGTTTAAGTCATTAGTAAAGAGAGGCCCGGCACTTAATCCCCAGAGGGGCGGCATCCTTTCAAGCCGATGCCGTAGTACTGATTATGCGATAAAGCGTGGCTTTC
This sequence comes from Grampus griseus, assembly GCF_964374135.1. Lineage (NCBI taxonomy): Eukaryota > Metazoa > Chordata > Mammalia > Artiodactyla > Delphinidae > Grampus > Grampus griseus. The sequence goes on from NC_139014.1 coordinate 1,598,513, forward strand.
CTTGCTGGCCCTAGAAAGTGCGTTCATTGTAGAACATTTACAAAGTGCAGATAAGCATAAGAAGGAAATAAAAATAACCTGTAATCCCACCATGCAGGTGTAAGTGTGTGAGTCCTTCTTGTTTTAGATATATGTACACACACACACACATTAATCAACGGGGATTAAACGATACACATTTGTGGTTATTTGTGAACTTGAACGTATAGCATGACTTGAGAGCTAGTTACTCTTCATACTCAGCTACTACACGGACATGCCCAAATCAAAAGCTTTTATATGTAATGTGTACACACAAGCACACATGCGAGTGCAACCCAAACTACAGCTGACCCCTGAACAACACGGGTTTGAACTGCATGGGTCCACTTAGACAAGGATTTTTTTCAGTAGTAAACATTACAGTACTACATGATCCGTGGTTGGTTGAATCTGTGGATGAGAGGACCCCGGGATGCAGAGGAGCCGTCGACACGGAGGAGACACAGATAGGGAGGATGAACTATAAATTATACTCAGAGTTTTAACTGCGTGGTGGGTTGGCACCCCGTAACCCCTGCCTTGTTCAAGAGTTAACTGTATACTCCATGAATACCTCCATGAAATGGTCCAAGAAAACAAGGGTAGCACTGTTAATTCCTTTGAGAAAGGCTTTTCACTATACTGGCCTCTAGGAGATTCCCAATGTGTGTACACATAGTAAAGGCTCTGAGAAGTCCTGCAGGAAAAAAAAAAAAAAGAAAAATCCTATGTCATTTTTTCAAACTCAGCATTCCCCAAATTTAATTATCTATAAAACCCTGTTTCTAGACACACCTATTACTATTTCTTCAAGAAACATTTGTAGAAATGCTGTTATCAATTAAGTCTTGACATCAGGACGAAGAGTAATAATAATTTTTTTTTTTTTTTTTTTTTTTTGCAGTACGCAGGCCTCTCACTGTTGTGGCCTCTCCCGTTGCGGAGCACAGGCTCCGGATGCACAGGCTCGGCGGCCATGGCTCATGGGCCCAGCCGCTCCGCGGCATGTGGGATCTTCCCGGACCGGGGCACGAACCCACATCCCCTGCATCGACAGGCGGACTCACAACCACTGCGCCACCAGGGAAGCCCAATAATAAGTCTTAAAAGCACTTGACTTAAAGTCAGGAGACCAGATCCCACCTTTGCCTTTAATGAGCTTATGACCTTGGATAAGTTACTTTTGTCTGAGCCTTTGTTTAGCAAAATGCTTGGATTTCCCTGTTAACCCCAACGTGCCCTGTTTTTGCCTTAAAGTGAAGATGAATTAAGATAAATCGGTCTGGGATCATGTGCTCCTCACAGCACATGATCAGTGCGTCACAGCGTCACCTGGCTATTTCCTCCGTCTCACGGTAACGGGCATCCGTTATTTAGCACTTCATAGGTTAGCTCACTGGGTCCTTAGGGCAGGTAGAAGGACCTGGAGGGGTTAATGCACTTGCCCGGTGCCCACGTAATCAGTGCGGGAATTAGGATTTGAAACCTAGGGCCCCTGCTCTTGTCACTAAGCCGTACCACCCCATTCCTCCCCCCCAGATGGTTGTTGATCCGTTCTAGCATCTTCCCAGGAAAGCTTCAGCCTGCGGCTCACGGGGTAACAGGGCTTCTCTGCTCTTTTCCTTCTTCAGAGATGAGTAGTCATTTGCCACGTCCCACTCTTGGGGCCCCCTCGTCCTCTGTGATGCCACTAGGATAACAGGCCCACCCAGGCATGCACCAGTCCCTCGGGGATCCCTCAGGTGCACCTCCACAGGTCCTGCTGGTTTGAATAAATCTGGCCTCCAAGTCCTCCACTGTTTTCTCCCATCTCCAAGGGAGCCTTCCTTTATCACGGAGACTTCGTCTAATCCCCTGGTGGTATCAGCTCTCTGTACCGCCAAAGGGAAAGGATCGTTCCTGTTCACTGCCCTATTTTCTTGCCTTCCCCTTCCTGTCTTTAAAGGGAGTGTGTGTGTGTGTGTGTGTGTGTGTGTGTGTGTGTGTGTGTGTGAGGTGGGGGGAGGGTAAGTTTGCACCAGCCTCTCCAGCCTGCCTATTCTATTTAATAAGAAATAGCTAAGGGACTTCCCTGGCTGTCCAGTGGTTAAGACTCTGCGCTTCCAATGCAGGGGGCCGTGGGTTCAGTCCCTGGTTGTGGATTGAACACAAGCTGCGTGGTGTGGCCAAAAAGAAAAAAAATAAGAAAAAAAAGCAATAGCTAAGATTCACTGAGTGCTTACTACGTGGCAGGCACTGTTCATGTGGGCTCTTATCTCGAGAACACTATGAGGTAGCGTTCTTAAATTTACGGATGAATCCATGGAAACAGAGAGGTTGAGTCATTTACCTAAAGCCACACAGCATGTAGGAGTTCGAGCAGAGACAAACCCAGACTCAGCCCTTCCTCCAGGGGCTGTGCAATTAACACCTCTGTAATAGCACCCTGCTCCCACCGGGCCCCTCCCCTCCTCCCCCACTTCCTGCCCGCCTGGCACTGAGGGTACGCCCACCGCCCCCAGCTTCTCCTCCACTCTGCACAAACCTCACTCTCCCCGGTCTCTCCAGCGAGTCACACTTGCTCTGGTCCTCCCAGCCTTCTCTTAGTCCCTAAAATGCCCTCTCCTGCTTCCTGCCAAGAAGAGGGGACCTGAGGAGCCCCCAGAACGTCCCTGGGCAAGATGGGTGATGCCGTTTGGGCCAAGGGGGAGGAAGGCCTCTCAGCATCTGCTTTCTGGTGCCCATCCTCCTGCAGGACCCGAGGGGACGTGACCAGTGTGTCACAGAGCCACCTACCGGCGGCTCTGAGAACAGGCCCTGGAACAGGCTCAGGCCTGAGACGGCAGATGGACACAGTTACTTGGCAGCGTTTTCCGTCTGTTCTGCCCCTTCCCGGGCCAGGCTAGACTCCCCGAGAAGGCCCGGGAAGACCCAGCTCTCTTCCTCTTGTCCTGCTCTGAGGACAAAGCCAAAGGGAAGGGGTCACTTTTATGGCGAAGCATCAGCCCCTGATGATGAGAGGCTGCTCACAGCTTAGGTGTCAGAGAGAAGACGGCACAGAGCCATTTAGAGCCAGATAAACAAGGGGTGGTTCTTCCATCATATAAATGGAGGGACAGTAACAGCTCTCGCAGGTCGATTGTACATGAAGTGTGTCCTCCTCGGCCGGCCGTCTCCCTTTGAATCAGGGTTTACAACCCCATCTCCAGGGCCCGGCACTATTTGATGCAGAGAGAAGAGGCCACCATTCTGGTTAATTGCCGTAATTTGCCTGTTCAGATATTGAGTTGTAAGGTGGCTGTAAGGAGGAGAGCATGGCCACTTCCAAGGAAATCACTGACTGAGAAGACAGCCAGGGAGATTGCACCTCAGATGTTGTGTCAAAGGACGCGGGGCACCGCTGCCAGCCACGCCCCCCGACCCTCCCCCTGCTCAGAGAAGAACATGAGAGGTGGGGCGAATACACACGCATATCTAAGTCCCAGCAAAGAGGTGGGGACACATGCACCCAAAGCATCGCCAAGGTTCTCTCCTGCCTGAACCCCTCCCAGCTGACTTGTCCTTCTGAATGGGGGTCTCATTCTCCAGCCAACATTTGAGAGTATTCAGAGGCACCTTGCACAGTATTGGGGTTTTAGGAAATGGCAAGAGGCTTAAATGTGATCGCCATCCTTCTCCAGTGTAAGAGGGAGAGCCTCCATATTTAAATACCGGGTCTAGTTATTCTCATGAGTATATTCCTAGAAGGCAAGTCCGAGGAATTTACCAACTCTGTGCTTAAAGAAGATCTAAACCCAGGAAAAGCTGGAGTGTTACAGTCATTTAAGAATAGATACCAGGGTTTCCTCAAGACAATCAGATGACTGTTCCCAAGTACTTGGTGCAGATGTAGTCTGACAATTGGAAAGGTGACCATGGATTGTGTAAACATGGGAGGCTTCTTAGAGGAGGAGAGATTGAAAAGGGTCTTAAAGGATGAATAGGCTTTGGCAGGAGGAGACAATGCCAAGGGCAGAGGACATACGAGGAAGTAAACCCATTTGTCTGGAACAGGAAGGAAACCCTGTGACTGAAAGTCCCAACCCCTGAAGTGGATTGCAGCCAGTTTGCAACAGGTTTTGGACAGCCAGCTAAGGGGTCTGGGCTCTCTCGGTGTCCTGAGGCAGCCATTGAAGGTTCTTAAATGGGGGAACCAATAGGATCAGAGCAATGCCTCTGGACGACTGCAGCAGGAAAAGCGTTAAGAAGCTGATGGAATGGTTCCAGAATGGGAAAAACAGTAGAACCCCGTGACTGGGGGACAGAAGAAGGCAGATGCTTTTGAGGGTAGGGGGAGGTCCCTGCATGCCCAGCTGGGATAGAGGAGCAGGTCTATTGGGTCTTTCTTCCCTGGAGCTATTGACAGGGTGAAGTTTCAAGCACGGGGTGTTTGGTTTTGTTTTGGTTTTCTTTACCATCTTTATTGGAGTATAATTCTTTACAATGGTGTGTTAGTTTCTGCTGTATAACAAAGTGAATCAGCTATACATATACATATATCCCCGTATCCCCTCCCTCTTGCGTCTCCCTCCCACCCTCCCTATCCCACCCCTCTAGGTGGTCACAAAGCACCGAGCTGATCTCCCTGTGCTATGCGGCTGCTTCCCACTAGCCGTCTGTTTTACGTTTGGTAGTGTATATATGTCCATGTCACTCTCTCACTTCATCCATCGGGTGTTTTTAAAGGGGCTGGGCCTGAGCACGGTCTTTGGGTGTTCAGATGCAGCAGGAGTTTCCCTGGGCTGGGGCAGGAGGGGGGCCAGGGTAAGACAGAGGCAGGCCCAGGACGTTCATTCCATAATGTTACCTTGAGTCCTGGATGACGGGGGTGGGGCAGCTAGCCTCACGCTCTCCAGCAGAAAACGCAGTCAAGACTCACATGTAAATTTTAAGTTTTCTAGGGGTCACGTTAAAAAAAAAAAAGTAAAAAGAAATAGATGAAAAGAGTGTTATATTTTAACCCCACCTATCCAGAATATTGTCATTGTCATCAGAATATTGTCATTGTCATCAAGGCTTTAAAATTGTTATGGAGATCTTTGACACTCTTTTCAGTTTGGTTTGTTTTGTAACGGGTTGGCCAAAAAGTTCGTTCGGGGTCGTCCGTAAGCTGTGTTAGAAAAACCCAAACTAACTTTTTGGCCAACCCAATACCAACTCTTTGAAATCTGGTGTGTATCTCACCTGCAGAGCACATCTCAGTGTGGACCAGTCCCATTCCAGGCGCTCGAGAGCCACAGCTGCCACCTCTAGACAGCACTGAGTTAACCTCGAAAGCATTGCTTTGCAAATCCCAGGTGACCTTCTTCCCCAGGGGACATTGCTAATGTCTAGGGACAGGTTTGGTTGTATCTGGGGGTAGAGACCAAAGATGTGCTAAACATCCTTCAAGGCACCAGGCAGCACGCCCACAGCAAAGAATGACCCGGCCCAACCCATTGATAGGGGCCACCGGACACTGGGCGGAAGTGGGCACTCAGAGCCAGGTTGTCAGGGCGATGCCACTGCAGACACTCCCGCTAGAGCCCAGGCCTCGCCTCAGACCGGGCAGCCTTCCAGGCGCCAGTGTCAGGCCTTCCTGGTGCTTTGTGATATGGCATGGACTCCACCCTGAGCCACTCAGATAAGACAGATTGTGTTTGGAATGACTATAGTCCTGCAATTACCCTCACCCCACCCCGCCCAAACCTCAGCATTGTGGTTGCTGGATTGTGTGCTTCCCGCTCAGGGCAACCGTGCGATGGACAATCATGGGAATGGCCACCCCTACAGTTGTGCAGTGTGCAACCTATACGACTGTACGAGGCAGCTCCACTTCCAGAAACCAGGGAACTGTGTCTCATTATTGCAGCAGCCTCTTCTGGTTTTCTCCTCTGCCATCCCCACATTTAGAAGCCACAAAGTAACAGAGCAACTGATGATGATGTATGCAGTCGAAGAAGACTCTCTCTCCACGTGGGAGCCACAGTTGAGAATCAAAAGTACCACTGAATCTCTCCAGGGCTCCTGCTCTTAAGACAGGGATCCTGCTTTTTTTATAAGGACAACTTTCCCTCCTTTTTCCCTTCCTTCCCCACCTACAAACATTTATTATAGGGCAAAGTTGTGAGCTCATGGGGGTTGGGGTAGGTCTCTGAGCAGATCAAGGCAGAAGGATCACTGCTGGCTGCAACGACATTTCTGCAGGAAATTAAGATAAACCTGGAGCAAACTGTTTTCGGTAGAACCGGCTCAGTAGATCTTCGTAGGTGATATGATTTTTTTAAATCCATCATCCAAAAACAAAGGCAATTCTGACTGAAAGCAAGAGTATATACAGCATTATGACTATGCATAGGCACTCGGGCCAGGCTTCTCTACTGGCTCACTGTGCTACCTTAGACAATTACTTAAATGCTCTGTGCCTCAGTTTCCCTGTTTGTAAAATGGAAAGATAATAGTACCTACCTCAGAGGGTGGCCATGGGAATTTTAACAAGTCAATACATGTAAAATGCTTCGAATCATGTTTACCACAGAGTAAGTGTTCAATAAATGTTAGCCTGTAAGATAAACAGATTTTTTGTTTGTTTGTTTTTTTTACTGCAGAATTGCTCAGTCTTTGACATGCTTATGTGCGTACCTGACTCCGGAAGCAGGGAGTGGGGTAAAATAGGTAGTATTTCCTAAGCTTATTTGACCACTGTTTTAGACTGGGCCCTCCAGGAGACAAAAAAGAAAGTGCTGATGCTTTATTTGTGAGGATAAAGGCAGTAAGGATGACGGGAGGAGAAAGGGGGCAAGGAGAGGTGCAAAGCATCATCACACGATGCGTCGTCTCCCTGGGTACCACCTGACCACGAGGCTGCCCAGCAGGCGTGCTTGCTGGGCACACAGGATTTCTCCAGACCCTTCAGCAGTGATTCCAGATTCCATATCTGGAGGTGTGAGTTTCCATCTCAGTGTTCAAGAAGAGCGAGGACGCCAGCCCAGAGTGGGGATGAAGACAGGCAAGGGGATCTGAGGGCGCCCACGGCTTCATGGCAAGGACAACCACGGAGCTCATTCAGGGGGAGTCTTCCCTTGGTAGATGCTCTGGGAAACAGGCTGCAACCTGCCTGCAATGACTCAGAGAGCCACAGTCCTGAATCTGACCCTCCAGGGACCACAAGGAAATTGCTCCAATAGGAAAAATACATGATTCGTTTTGGGAGGACCCCACCTGGTGAGGTCGGAAAGTGAGGTGTGATGCGGGAGGGGAGAAGCCGTGTCCACGCAGCAAGTACTAGTTCCCTAGGGCCAGCGTCGCAAAGCACCACAAATGGGTGGCTGGGAACAACAGAAACTTCTTCTCTCACAGTCCTGAAGTCCAAACTCAAGGTGCTGGCAGGGCCAGGCTCGAAGGGAGGAGACTTCCTTGCCCCTATCCTCACTTCTCGTGGTGGCAGACGAGCCTTGAAGGTCCTGGGCTTGCGGCCGCCTCACGCCAATCTCTGTCTGCATCTAACCTGGCTCCTCCTCTGCAAACGTTTCTGAGTCTCCTCGGGGCCTTCCCTACTGCAGTAGGCCTACAGCTTAACCAGTTACGTCGGCAACAACCCTACTTCCAAAGACGTTCACATTCTGCGGTTCTGGGAAGGACACAAGTTTGGGGGGAACACTGCCCACAGGAGGGACAGCACGCACAAAGGGCAGGAAGAAGAAAGGGAAAGCCAGGCCACAGAAAGCGGCTGGAGCGGCGGCGTGCCTCCAGGGCTTAGCGTGACCCAGGGGTGAGCCTTCTCAGAACTTTGCTCTAGAGAGAACCTGGGCCCCATGTGGCCTGCAGTTTGAAGGGATCTGAGTTGAGCAACGTGATGTGATGATTTATAATAAGAAATGTATATTTGGTGTTTGTCCCTCGTCTGGCCGGAGCTCCTAAAACCCTTGGAATTTCCTAAGTGATGAGAGCGATCAAGGTGTCTTTTGTTATGTTAATGAAATGACTTTTGGACCCGCACCTAAGGATGGGGGCTGGTTGCCAGGAGACCCAACCAAGTTATTAGACTGTTGGAAGTTTCAATCCCATCCCTCCACCCGCTACCCCAAGAGGAGAGGGGCTGGAGGTTGAATCAGTCGCCAGTGGCCAATGATTTAGTCAATCCTGCCTAGGTAATGAAACCTCCGTAAAAACCCCAAAAAGGACAGGTGCGGAGGGCACGTGGAGGTCTGAGGAGGGAGTCGTGCCTGGAAAGGGCGCGCAAGCTTTCCCCATACCTCGCACCATACGCATCTCTTCCATCCGTCTGCTCATAAATCACGTCCTTTTACAATAAACGGGTGATCTAGTGGGTAAAATGTGTCCTGAGTTCTGTGAGCCACCCTAGCAAATTAGTGGAACCCAAGGAGGGGGTCGTTGGACCCTCGGATCTGTAGCAATTCGGTCAGACACGCGGGCGACAATTTGGACTTGCAGCTGGTGTCTGAAGGGCAAGGGGCAGTCTTGTAGGACCGAGCCCTTCGCCTGTGGGATCTGATGCTGTTTCCGGGCAGACCGTGTCGGAGCTGAGTTGAACTGTAGGACACCCTGCTGGTGTCGCAGAGAATTGCTTGGTTGTGGCTGGGGGAAAACCCCACATCCTGGCATCGGTGTCAAAATCTGGAGCAGGTTAAGCTGGGGAGCCTTCGGGATGGTTTTGAGATCTGGGCTAGGTCTTGAGCAGGCAGTGGATGGGGAGGGAAGGTGGGCACGGAAGGCCCAGAGCCCCAACACGTTGTACGTCGGCTCCGTGCGCGTTTTCGGTTCAGTCCGGATGGAGACACCGTGGCGGGAAGGGAGCCGTGCAAGGTGGCCTCGGAGGCCCAGGGTGCGCGGTCCTGCTGTCTGAGGACGACGCTGCCGGCCCGTGTGCAGTGGGACCGTGCCTCTGACGTTGGACTAGGACGTGCTGAGCCACAGTCCCATGGCCCCTGACCCCAGACATCCCCTGGAGGACCCCAGCCTCTCATGGCAGCTTCTGGAGACGTTCCTAGAGATGGGCTTTCTGAGGCACAGCCCCAGACGACCTGCTGCTCCCCCGCCCGTCCCCCATGGGGGCGGGGCGCTAACGTCTGGTCCCTCCCGGGCTTCCCCCCTCCTTCCCCGACGCACCAGTAACCACGGAGGGGAGAAAGCAGGGGAGAGCAGTGCTGGAGAATGCTGGGGTCAGGAACTCGGGGAAAGAATCTCAAATATGAGAGGCTCTGCTGACATGACTCAAGATGTGGGTGGCTGGAAGCTGCAGGGGATTTTAGATTAAAAGAGTTTCTGAAGACAGTTCTTCAAGGTCAGTGACAGGAGGGTCCAGGCACATCTCCTGCCTCCTGCCTCCTGCCAAGAATTCCACAGGCCAGGACCCTCTTCTGGGAGCCGAGGTTGGAGAGTTTCCCAGGGAGCCCCCTCTCAGGGACAGATTCCATCTCTCCCCATTTTCTTCCTCTAGAATCAAAAGCTGAGGGACACCTCAGTTTGAGGGGCCAGGGGCAGGAAAGAGGCAGACCCGAGCATGAATTCCATCTCTCCACTGATGAGCTGTGTGATCTTAGGCAACTGACTTAACCTCTCTGATCCTGTTTCTTCACCTATAAAAGTAGATTGAGACACAGTATAGTGCCTGGGGTAGGTGGTAGATGCTCAATGTCATTTTCCTCTTCAGAAGATGGCTCGTGGGGCAAGATTGTATACGTGAATTACACTACCGACTGGGCTGCCCAATCGGATTTCGTGCATGCATGTCACAGATAGATTGAGAGCTACTACCTGCCAATCACTGTCATGGGCGCTAGGGATTTGGTAGTGAACAAAACAGGATCCCTAAAAGCTTGCACTCTGATGGAGGGAGACAGAAATAAATCATCAGATAAATAAATCCGATAGACCCTTGAACAACACAGGTTTGAACTGCGTGGGTCCACTTGCATGCAGGTGTTTTTTTCCGTCAATACTACGGTACAACACAGTCCGCGGTCGGCTGAGTCAGCAAATAAGGAACCTAGGATATGGAGAGTCGACTGCAAAGTTAATACACGGTGGCACCCCTAAACCCCGTGCTGTTCAAGGGTCAACAGTATTTAATACATCAATTAATGCTAAGTGCTAAGAAGAAAGAGAGCAGCCCACGGGGGCCAGAGAGCTGGAAACGTGGACACATGGGAGGACTGGGGTGGAATTCGATTGATGGATTGATTGATTGATTGGGTAGCATTTTAAATAGGGACACCAGGGCAGGTCTCAGATCAGATGACCTTTAAAAAGAGACCAGACTCAAGCCAGGCAGAAGCAGCTACAGATGCAAAGCCCCTGGGCAGATGCAGGGGACAGCCGTGAGGTCAGAGCAGCTGAGATGCCAAGAACAGAGGGGTGAGGGGTCAGAAGTGAGGTCGGAAAGAACTGGGTCCGTATCATGGAAGGTCTTGTTGACCGCGGCAAAGACTGCGGGCTTTATCTGCAGTGAAATACGAGCCATCTTATCAATCCTATTTTTTTCACAACTCAATTCATTGGTGCCAGGCCTGGGGCGAAGCACTTGGCATACAATTAACCCTTACGAGAGCCCCTGAGGTGTGAGACCACTAGCCTCATGTTACAGATGAGGAAGGAGGCTCAGGCGTGGAAAGCATGCGTTGATTGCCCAGGCCTAGAAGTCCCTGACTCCATACCCTCCTCCCGTCTTGGACTACCTTTCCCACCGGGCCTCCAACTCTCCAACTTATTTCCTTGTTATCCAAAGAAGAAGGTCATGTCAAGACCCGTGTGAAGACAAACACAGACTGAAGCGAGGCACCCACAAGCCATCGAACGCCAGAAGCTTGGAGAGAGACGTGGAATCTCCTTCTGGAAGGAAGCTACCTTGCCAGCACCTTGATTTTGGACTTCTGACTTCCAGGACCATAGAAAGAATAGATTCCTGTTGCTTTCAGCCACCAGTTTCGAGATAATTTTCATGGCGGCCATAGGAAACAGATACAGGTGTGCAGCATAATGGAGCGAACCCTGAATTTAGAACAAGATGACCTGGGTTTGAGCCCTGGCTCTACACCTCCTAGCTGTGTATCTTCGCTCAACTCTTTTCCTTTCACCCGGGCCTCAGTGTCCTCCTCTGTAGAATGGGTACACTAATACCTGGCTTCCAGAGTTGTAGTGAAAACAACACGAGATCTAAGACAACATGGGTAAGACCTGGCAGACTCGGCAGAGCTCCTACGCCATAGAAGGGTGGGCTAGGGCAGACGAGATGATGAGCTGGAATCCCTGCTGCCCAAGACAGCACTCGGGACAGGGCCTAGAAGCAGCAACGCCTGGGCATTTGCTTCCAAACGCTCTAGCATGTTGTTGGCAACGTGGCTTCTCCCTGACGTCACCTCCTGAAGAGGAAGGGTGCCAACGCCCTGGCACTGGATCCTCAGCCGGTGCTTCCTGCCAGGAATCTGGGTGTGTGCGGGGGGTGGGAGCCCCGTGCCAAAAGGGGAGTCTTAGGGCTTCAAAGCCCAAGAAAAGACAGTTAAGTTTATGGCGGACTTAGTCAGGAAACTGTAAACCTAGGACATGGCCCCCGTACAGACGGTCCTTTGAGCACCGTCTCAGAACACACGGAACAGTCTGGGACCTGGTTCCAGCAAAACTGTCTCTTAAAAATAAATTCAGAGTCTAGACAGGGTCATCAGAACCTCTTTGCCACCCCCGGGTCTTCATACGTCATCAGGTTGGGGATCGTGCCCAGCGATAAACCAAGCAATTCCAAGTCCTGGTCCCCCAGCCCTAACCCAGCCCCACCCTGGGTCTGGCTTTCACGAAGCCCCTCCCAGTGGAGAAACACGGGAAGGAAACTGGAAATGGTACCTCGCACAGCCCGTCCAGACGGGCCAAGTATAAGGCTGAATCAGCCTCCCATCAGGGGCTGACTCAGTCACTGCAGCCTTGATTGGTGAAACCGAGTTTACGCAACAAAAATGTTGCCTTGTGGGCCGTGCACCAGAGATAAACAAAATCATTTCATAATGATAAACGGATCAGTGAATGAAGAGGACATAACGGTCCTGAACATTTTTGCTTCTAATAACAGTGCTTCAAAATCCATGAAGCAAAACCTGATAGACTTGAGAGCAGAAGTAGACACATTCCCATTATAGTTGGAGATCCCAGCACTCCTCTCTATATCATTGCTAAATCATGTAGACAGAAAATCAGCAAAGATGTAGTAGGTTTGGACAACACTATCAACCAACTTGACCTAATTAACTGGAAGTAACCCAAAGGCTCATCCACAGGGAATGAAAAACCAAATTGTGCTCTATACCTGGAGTGAAATGCTATCGGCAACAAAAAGAACAAACTATGAATCAGTCAATGAAACGGATGAACCTCAGAATTATTATGCTTTGCAAAAGAAGTGAACCAAAAAAGAGTACATACTTTATGAATCCTTTTTCTTAAATCTTTTGGCCATGCCGCATGGCATGTGGGCTCTTAGGTCCCTGACCAGGGATCGAACCCGCGCCCCTTGCAGTGGAAGTGCAGAGTCTTAACCACTGGACTGCCAGAGAAGTCCATGAATCCATTTATATAAAGCTCCAGAAAATGCAAATTAATCTATAAAGACAGAAGGCAGATCGTGGTTACTTGGGGAGAAAGGTGTGGGGAGGAGAGAGAGGGAATATTAACAAGGGGCATGAAGAAACTGTAGGGGGACAGAGAGCTTCTCACTCTCTTGGTTGTGATGATGGTTCATGGATATAGATGTACGTCGAAATTTGTCCAGTTGTACATTTTATGTGCAGCCTATTATATGTCCATTACACCTTAAGAAAGCTGTTGTTTAAAATGTCTTAAGGGGTTTCCCTGGTGGCGCAGTGGTTGGGAGTCCGCCTGCCGATGCAGCGGACGCGGGTTCGTGCCCCGGTCCGGGAAGATCCCACATGCCGCGGAGCGGCTGGGCCCGTGAGCCATGGCCGCTGAGCCTGCACGTCTGGAGCCTGTGCTCTGCAACGGGAGAGGCCACAGCAGTGAGAGGCCCGCGTACCGCAAAAATATATATATATACATATATATCTTAAGGCTTTCCAGAAGGCAGAGGAGAAAGTCTCCCCTTGGAATCTTGTTTCCCGACTGCACGATCAGCCTGGTGCCCAGGCTCCTGTGTTCTGCTCCTGAGACATTCCTGGTTTAGAGAGAGCATCTCTAAGAGGCCCAGTCCAGGGGCCGAGTATCCCAGGTGAAACCCCTCCCAGGAAGGGAAGACAGACAGGGATACTTGGTAAGAAATGACAAAGATTTCACTGGGACAGAGTGACGTAGGGCTCTTGTTTGGGCCAGTGCTGGGCATCAGGTTCTCCTGGCATCTGGAGATGCAACACCCAACTCCACAGGTGTCTGTTTCCAACTGGGACCTGAGGACTGAGGGCCTCTTGGGGAAAATCTTCTTGTACACAACTGTCGTTCAGTCATTGGCAGATGTATTTGGCAAACATGGGGCAGTGGTGCTGGGAAGGACTGGGTCATCTGAGAATCAGTCGCGTTGGGAAAAGGACTTTGGCCAGAGGGTGGCAGACGAGGCCACAGAACTTGAAGATGAGGGCTGAGCGTGGCTGGGACGGAGCGTGCTGGCCAGGCCTTGACCATGTGAGCCTGGGAGGGAAGCTTTTCGTGTGAACTCAGTCATCCTACTAACCTGCGATCTCAATGAGATACCGTATTGACCCCCAGAACAGGTGTCTATAAACCACAGGCCAAATCCGCCCTATTGCCTGCCTTTGTAAATAAAGTTTTATTGGAACACAAATCACCCCATTCATTTCTGCTTGGTCCATGGTGGTCATACCACCGCGGCAGTTATATAGTAGCGTGATTGTGGTAGAGAACATAATGGTCTATAAAGCCTAAAACATTTACTGTCTGGCTGCTAAGGAAACGTCTGCTCACCCCTGGCCCTATTTGCCAGGCTTTATTACGGTGCAAATAATCTGTTTCACCAGTAATTTTAAGACATTTTATTTGAAAGAAACAGATACAGATGAATGGATAACACGTAATGTGTACACACACACACACACACACACACACACACACACTGGAATGTTCTTCAGCTTTAAAAAAGAAGGAAATTCTGACACGTGCTACAACATTGATGAAACTTCAGGACATTACAAGAAAAATCCAGTCACAGAAGGACACATACCGTATGATTCCACTCATGTGAGGTACTTAAAGGGGTCAAATTCATGGGGACAGAAAGTAGCAGGTGGTTGTCAGGACCTGGGGGGAGGGGGGAGGGGGAGAGTTAGTGTTTAATGGGGACAGAGTTGCAATTTGGGAAGACAAGAAAGTTCTGGAGGTGAGTGATGGTGACGGTTTCCCAACAGTGTGAACGTACTTAATGCCGCTGCAGCTAAAAACGGCTAAGATGGTCAATTTTACGTTATATGCGTTTTATTACAATTTTTTTAAAAAAAGAAAGAAAAAAGGGAAGCAGATAGGTGATGAAGTTGAAGGTAATTTTCTGGGAAATTTCTTCTTTAGAGAAAATAGAACACTTCAAAGAACTTTCAGACGTCTTCCCTCTCCTCTGCTGTCAGGACGCACAGGTGGGCGGAAGCTGTCCCCAAGCACTGCACATCCAGGGTCACGTGGTAGCCATCCCAGGTGCTCTGAGGGAGTCATGTCCTCTCCTTCCTCTTTGGTCGAGGCGGGTCCCCTCGGTTCATGGGGCCCACGAAGGCCACTGTGCCCAAGCGGGCTTCTCAGGAGAGGGCGCCGGGGAACAGGCTGCCCGACCCGGTGGGTGGGGTCCCTTGGGGGACAGGTCAGCAGGGAGGAGAGGCAGAGCCAGGACTGGCATCTCCCCCAACCACTGCCTCAGAGATCTCCCGGGAGAAGCACGCAAGATCACGGAAGTAGATGTGGAAAGGCTCTTACGGGTTGAAAGCACGTGATGATGGTTGGCTGTTTCCTCCGCCTCCGAAGGGTCACGTCTGTTTGTACAGGTGGGGCAGGAGGACAGGCCTGGGCCGAGAGCTCAGAGGGCCTCCAGTCGAGCCCAGCTCCCAGACCCCCTGGTTTTGTGACCTCTGGCGAAGAACTTCGTGAATCTGAGCCTGTCTTCGGGGGTGTAGATGGGAAAACTAACATCTCGAGGGCGGCCATGATGAATCGATGGAGGGTTTATGGAAAGCATGCACGCGCTGTCCCGAAACTGGACCGGACGCATGGCCCCCAGCCTCAGCTCAAGTTCCCACTCCCCACAGCCAGCCCGTAGCACAAGGCAGCGGATGGGCCCCCCGAGTCTTCTCCGAAGACTGGCCTCTCCTCCGTCCAGCACGAGGGGGCTTTCCACTGGGAGGGTGGTGAATGAGGTTATCGGACACCTGCTCGGGCGCTGGACAGGCTCACGTCTGTGTCAACCTGCCCATCCTGGGCCCCAGGCCTGTCGGGGTGTTGAATGAAGCTGAGAAACCCACCGCTGGGCCGCCTTCTAAGTCCAACTGGGCGGCGTGGCCTGGGGCAGCGCTGATTATTTTGACAAGCTGATGGACGGGCAGAGCCGTGCGGTGGCCGCCGCTTCTGTCAAGGTGGAGCCTTCTGTGCATGAAGGGCAGAGGGAGTAACAGCTAGAGCCGGAACCGTGGCCCTGAAGGAGGACCTTCCGAAGCACAAGACGGCCTCCTCCTGGCCACCCGGGGGACTGCGCCTGTCACAGCCCCTGTGGGGCTCCCTGTCTGGGGGTGGCCAGAGCCGACCACTCTGAGTGGGAACCTCCCCCCCCGCCCCGGTCACCATCCTTTAGAGGCAGCGCTAGAGAGAGCTCAGGCAGCCGGATTCTTGCAGGACTCGTGCAACGTTGCCCTTGGACACAGTCTAGACCTGGGGGGTTTGGCTGTGATCGGCTTCCCCTCCCGCTGGAGCTGGGGAGAGGGTGCGTGGCAGGGGGCTGGGTGTGAGGGTGGTGATGGAGACACAGGAGAAAGGGCTTGACTTGCCGCTGTTGTGTTAGGAATTGCAGACACCTCGGGCTTCTTAAAAAAACTCGCGTTGACCCCCTTCACCGAAACAGCAGTTAAAACCCAGAAATGAAAACAATACTGCTTCTGTGCAGGTTCTTCAAATTAAATAAAGGGTGAAAGCAAAAGATAAAATCAAGTAGGTGGCTCTGGGCTAATTCTTCTCGTCTGACTCTCAAGCCAGGCTACACGTGTACGAAAGGACATTCACTTTTCTCCTGTTGCTGAGCGTGGTGGCATTGTCAAATGACACTTTGTTGAAAATATTAAAACCTAGAGGTCACGCCAAACCCAGCTTGAAAGCGGGAGGACATTCTTTCGTCTGCGCACCAGTGCATATCTGGAACCGTAGATGCAAATTCTTTGGAGACAGACGTGCTTTCCTGGCGGCAAGCACAGACAGAACGTTTGAAAGCAGGTCTCACTTTAATTTTTGACAAGTGTTAGGAAGACATACCCTTCGCAGCTTGAGAGAGATGGAGAAGGAAAACCAGCTTGCGTGTCAGAGAGTGGGGAGGGAGGGTGGGGAGAGGCAGAAGTGGCTTCTGGAAAGAACCGTCTGACTCAGTTTCCACGTCCACCGAAGGCTCTCTCTGGTGTTAAGGAGAGGGTGGCAGGGAGGCCACGAGGGCACGTCCAGTGACAGCATGGCAGCCATTGTGGTGGTGCAGGCACCTGGGAACCTGACAAGGAATCTGAATTTCTCCAGGGGCGTGGGGAGAGGGGGCAACAGAAGCTTGGGTTCCTGAAAACTCATGGGTGTTATCTAGTTTATAGTGGTTTGCATCCAGCCCTGAGCCTTGTGGTCCAGCTGAATTCTTGTAGGACTCACGGGGAGTTGCCCTCAAAGTCTGCACCTGAGGGATTTGGAATGGGATTGCCCACCATCCTTTGGGGGCAGCCCTAGAGAGAGAGCACAGGCAGCTGAATTCTGACATTGCCCTCAGACAAAATGTAGACCTGGGGGATTTGGCTGTAATCAGCTTCCCCTCCTATTGGAGAGGGTGTGTGAGGTCGGAGGGAGTATAATTTGTCCCTTCGCCCAGCCTTCCTGTACTCATGCTCTGTCACGTGTAAACAAGACTCTGGGAAGTTAAGGAGGAGGGACAAGCAAGGCATGTTGGGTATATGCACCAGGTGCCCGGAGCTGCCATTGCATCTTCCCAGCAACCCACGTTGGAGATGAGAAAATGCAGGTGAGGGCAGCCACGTAACCTGCCGAAGGCCCCCCAGCGAGCAAAGGGCAGGACCAAGATGCAACACAACCTTGTCTGGCTTTGAAGCTCTAGTTCCTTCTTCTGTACGGAGCCACCTACGTGTATAAGAGAAAATCAGATGTCCAATGACTGGATTAAAGTCCCTTAGCAGTGGAAGAAATGAGACCAAAACATGCATGTCTCGGTCACTTAGTTTGGGCCGCTGTCCCTACGCATGAGTGACCTCCTGCATGTCTCAGTGATATCTGATAGTTAAGGAAGAACCCTAGTGTGGCCAAGAGAAGTGAGTCTTGTTACCTCCTAAGCTCTCACGTGCTCTCTTAGCTTTCGTAAGCCACCCCCCAAATTCATCCCCATGGCCTTTTAAAAAAATTGAGGTATAATTCATATACCACAAAATTCACTCTTTAAAAGTAGACAATTCAGTGGTTTTAGTATGTTAACAAAGTTGTGCAACCATCTCCACTATATAATTCCTCTAAAATTAGGAATTTCCTCACCTCTAAAGGAAACCTTGTACCCACGGTCCTTCCTACCCCACCTCCAAGCCTCAGGCCTCGCCAATCACTCGTCTACTTTCTGTCTCTGTGGACTTGCCTATTCTGGGCATTTCATAGATGGACTCGTGTCCTGTGTGGCCTGCTGTGTCCGGCTTCTTTCAGATAGCATAATGCTTTCAAAGTTCATCCTTGTGGTAGCATGTATCCGTACTTCCTTCCTTTTTATGGCTGAAAACTATTCCCTCGTAGGAATAATTTGTATCTATTCATCAATTTGTCCACATCTTTGCCAACATCTGTTACTGTCTGTCTTTTTTATTGCAGCCGTCCTAGTGAGTGTGAAGGGCTACCTCATTGTGCCTTTTACTTGCATTTCTCTAAAGGCTACTGTTGTTGAGTGTCAATCATATGCTTATTGGCTTGCACATCTTCTCTGGAGAAATGTCCAAATCCTTTGTCCATTTTTAAAATTGGTTAGTGGTCTTTTTGTTTCTGAGTTACAAGAGCTCTGGATGTGAAGCCCTTATTAGATGTATGATTTGCAAATATTTTCTCCCATTCAGTGGGTTGTCTTCTCACTTTCTTGATTGTGTCCTTTGAAGCAATTAATTTTTGATGAAGTTCAATTGATCAATTTTGGGGGGATTTCTTTGCCTTTGGTGTTATATCTAAGAAGCTGTTGCCCAATCCAAGGTCATGAAGACTTACACCTATGTTTTCTTCTAAGAGTTTTTGCTCTTACATTGAGGTCTTTGCCCATGCTGAGGTCATATGCGTATATGGTATGAGGGAGGGGTCCGACTTCATTGTTTTGCTTGTGGATGTCCCATTGTCCCAGCACCATTGGTTGAAAAGACTATTCGTTCCCCACCAAATTGTCTTGACACATTTGTCTAAAATCAACTGATCATAAGTATATGGATTTATTTCTAGACTCTCAATTCTATTCCATTGATCCACAGGTCTATCCTCATGCCAGGACCAAGCAGTCCTGATTCCTATAGCTTTGTATACATTTTTGATTACTGTAGCTTACTCTATGTTTTGAAATCGAGAAAGCATGAGTCTTCCAACTTAGGTCTATTTTTTATTTTATTTTATTTATTTATTTTTAAATTTATTTATTTTATTCATTTATTTTTGGCTGCACTGGGTCTTTGTTGCTGTGTGCGGGCTTTCTCTAGTTGCGAGGAGCAGGGGCTGCTCTTCGCTGCGGTGCGCGGGCTTCTCATTGCGGTGGCTTCCCTTGTTGCGGAGCACAGGCTCTAGGCGTGTGGACTTCAGTAGTTGTGGCATGTGGGCTCAGTAGCTGTGGCGCACGGGCTCAGTAGTTGTGGCATGTGGGCTCAGTAGTTGTGGCGCACGGGCTTAGTTACTCCGTGGTATGTGGGATCTTCCCGGACCAGGGCTAGAACCCGTGTCCCCTGCATTGGCAGGTGGATTCTTAACCAGTGCGCCACCAGGGAAGCCCCTAGGTCTACTTTTTAAAGATTGTTTTGTCCATCAAGCCCCTGACCTCGGCCGCCTTTACCAAAAACGCGGGTGAGAAACCAAGAGCCACCTCCTCGCCCCCACCTCAAACCAAATCCTATTCAGTTGCCTTGACAAGCCCAGGCCAGCCAGACACATCGTCCCCTTTCCCAACTGACAAGCGTGTGCGTTCACGCAGGATCACCGTGGACCAAGGGGGTGACCAGCCAAGTCTTGAAGCCTCATCCCTCTTCTGATCGTGAATCCTTCCAGACTTTGAATCTGTCTGTATCAAAAAAAAAAAAAAAAAAGGAAAATACATTGCCAGAATCCAGGCATCTTGTGTCTCATTTATATCTTGCCTCTGCAGTGTAAGACCTGCCCAGAAAGCCCACCTCTACCCCCTTCCTTCCTTCCCCTCCTCCCCGTTTCCCACTCCTCCCCCCCACCCACCCTTTTGAGCTGGGTTGAGTCAGCCTCGCCTGCATCCCGCCCCTGCGGTCTCCGGCCCAAGCTGCCCGCCACCCCCTGGGCAGTTCCTTGGCAGAGATTTGAAACGTTTCTATTGAAATGACATTTGAACAAACGCGGAGGGGTTCAGTTGTACTTCAATCAAATTCCGTCAGATCCAGTTGGGAGCCGGGTCCCTGTGGACAGTGCACACGGAGTTCCCTCTGTTTTCTGATTTGAATTGCTTTGTTCTTGGTCCAGGAAGGGGGAAAGAGGGGGATGCATTTGGCCTAAAATGAAACATTTCCCTTTTAAGTCAAAAACTTGAACGTGGCTTGAAGGAGAGAGTTTAAGCTCCATAATCCCCGGTCCTGAGCAAAGCAGTAACAAGCCTGCCGTTTCCTTTCTGAAGGAGGGGAGTCAGGGCAACAGCTATTGGGTAGAGCAGCCTGGCATCCCCGCAAGCCTGCCCGGAGTGGCATTTCACATGCTCCCGGGGCCACCGCTCAGAAATCGCGTCCCGCAAGGCAGCTGGGCCTGTTTCCTTTCCCAGTCTAGGCAGAGATGCTCTGTGTTTCAACTGCTGGGGGAAACAACCCCAAAGCAGCTTTTCTGCAGCTCCCAGCTCTTTTCTTCCACTTTTGCTGCCTGGGTGGGTTCCCCCCGCCCCTCACCGCACCATCACTACAGCAGCTACCACTGGTCTTTAACCAGCCCTGCTGCCTATAACCAGCAGCGGTTCTGTCACAGCCTTTCTTCTCTCCCCGCCCACCAGCCATCAGCAAGTGACGGAGTCTTGAGGGAGCGGAGTGGGTGTCAGGTCTTTGGGTTCCGAAAGTTTGGTTGTTCTCGCCGCAGACGTGAGAAAATCGGGCCAGATAACACTCTAAATTATCATCCATTTTGAAAACCATTTGAATCGTCGTGGAATAGCCTCAGAGGGATGTGAGCAGGTATCTCGTTAGATTTTCTCATTTCTCTAATGAAAAAGCGTGCATCTGACTGAGTCCCAGCCTCCAGGCACGGAAGGCTTATTTGACTGGGACTTAGTGCTTCGAGCCTCTCCCTCGTAACACCTTCTGCCGGCTATTTATTTTTAAATTTTATTATTTTAATTTAATTTTTATTTTATATTGGAGTACAGTTGATTTACGATGTTATGTTAGTTTCAGCCAGACACATCGTCCCCTTTCCAAACTGACAAGCGTGGTGTGTTCACGCCGGATCACCATGGACCAAGGGGGTGACCGGCCAATCTTGAAGCCTTCAAGCCAATAATGTCAAAGAAGCCAATAATGTCTTCTCTCCCCACATGCTCTTCTAGAACCTTGGCATCCCCCTGCCCTTGAACCAGGGTGGGCCTGAGGGCTGCCTGACCAGTAGAGGATGTAGGAGTGACGCCATGTGATATCAAAGGCTAAGTCATAGAAATGCCGTGCATTCTGCCTTTTGCTCTTCTGGGGTGCTCCTTCTTTCCCCTCCCCCACCCCACACTTCTCTAACATATCTGTCTATACTGTGGGGTTCACCTCAAAAATTTCCTCCCCAAGAAGCTGTCCGTGATCTGTCCTGCTCCCAAGTGTACAGTGCCTGACAGTGGCCAAAGGGATCTGATCACAGTGCCCGAGAAAAGATCCAGGGCGAGGTGCTTCTGGGATTGGCCCAGCATTTCTACGAGGCCCTCTAGGAATCAGCTCCTCTCTTTCCATGTTGTGAAACCCAGCATTTGACTTTCCATCCTTGGTTTGATCCCAATCTAGCTGCGACCTCTCCCAATGCCGTCTCCACACACAGCCATTCTCAAGTCACAAAGACGCGCGAGCGCTCCGCACGAAATTCTCCTAGCGTCTCATTGGCCAGATCTGGTCACATGACCACCCCCTAAGCCAATCCATAGAACCGGGGATTACACTTGGCTTCCTCCAATCACGGTTTCTCCCTTGGGTCTGAGAGGGGCCCATCTGTCCTGACCATGTGGTCACAGCAGTTTTTTTGTCTGTTATCACTTAATGTGAGACAAATATCATTATCTTCCGGCCGGACTGAGTTTGTCAAGGATAAGAACGATATCTGATTTACCCCTTTGTTCGGAGCAGCACACCCAGGGCCTGATATTTTAAGGAACTCAATGAATATTGCCTGAATATAGACCACGTTCATCTTGGAGTCAAATCCCTTGTGAATCCCATCTTCTTATTACTCCCGGCTCCTCAGGGGGGCCCCTCCGAGGCACCTGGGGAACTAGCTTTTGTCTTCTCAGCATTGTTCCCTACCTGCAACTTCTCACAAAAAAATGCCAGTTCCCTGGTTGCTGGGATGGACACGTTTGCTAGGATGGTCTAATCATACACCCCATACCATGGTGATAAATGGGACCCCAGAGCTACCAGCAGCCGTGCTCTCTGCTTGAGAGGAAGGAGATGTCCCCCCAGGAAGAAGCAGTGAGAGTCTGTGACTCTGAGGTCCTCAGAGCTGCCCTGTTACCCGCTCGGTATCCTTCGAATCAAGACCCACTTTCCCTTAAGCTGGTTCGAGTTGGCTTCTGTCACTTACAATGCTGACTAATACAGCCCCCTGTCTAGACCTGGCCTCCTCTGCAGGGCTCAGTTCTTTGAAAACCAGTAGGTCAGCTTTGTTCACTGATGTGTCCAGTTCCCAGAGAGGTGCCCCGAGCCATTGCAAGGATGCCATAGAATGAATGATGACAATACGACAGAGGTGGGTTCAAATCCCAGATCTACTGTTTATAAGATGCAAATTACAGGAGCCACTGAAATGTACTGGAATTTAACCCCCTCCTTTTTAAAATGGAAATAACACACTGTCTGCTTCCCTCCTGTGATTGTTATTAGAAATAACAAACATATATGAACAGTCTCCCAGCCTCAAGGGCCTCACAAGAATTCTTTCTGCCATGTCTTTCTCCCTGTGGGCCCCGCTGATCTGACTAACGGGAGCAGCGTCCATGCCTCGTGATGTCTTGGCCTATGGGAGAGGCGTCTGTGTGTATCGGAGCTTCCGCCACCATCGCCTTCCAAGCAGAGTGGTCGGAAGTGGTGCTTATGCGTGTGTTGCTGTGTTTTGAACCAACCAATGCTGGCACAGCCGACTGACGTGAGCAGTGGTCTCGGCTGGCCAGTGGCCCTTGCGGTGCTTTGGTGGAAGAGCTCTACTCACCAGGAGTGACCTACAGTGGCCGTCCAATCAGATTCTCTCACTGAAAAATGAGGTTTGTAGAGAAAAGGAGAGAGAGGTGTGATTACAGGGTGGGGGAAGCCACTGAAAGACACCCAGAGAGAAGAAGACAGGAGATGTCATAGATGGTTTGAGACTTAGAAACTTCACATGGCAACATCCAGGAAATGGGAAGAAAGAAATCTGATGCCACTATGTCAATAGCAGCAGGGACCTACTGGCCAGGAGCTAACAGATGCCTTCTGCTCAAAGGGCAATAGGAGGACCAGGTCACTCTGCTGGATGACTGGCGTTGCCATGGAAATACCCTAACTCTTGAAATGCCCTATTGAAAAACCTGGCTATCAAAATCCCATAACTCCTGTTATGGTATAAGGTGTTCCCGTTCTTTGCGGGGCATGGCTATGCAGCTGCTATCTCTCTAGATTCCCCGGGTCCCCTTATCATAAACCCCATTAACACAGCCTGAGCACACCCCTGTTCCATACAGTTTAAAAGAACCTATCATACCTTTCTCTCTGCCTAACATGTGCAGGTCTTACCTCAAAAGAAAGTTTGATGTAGACATTTCAGGCATTAGTGAAAAGACTCGTTGGTACATATATTTTAAGTAAGGAAACATAAAAAATCATACCACACAGACCGCAGTGTCCAACTTAATCGACAGAACCAGAATTATACCACAAAGGACTGTAGTAGTTATTCTTTAAAATAGCACTACTCTCTACAAAAGACTTGAACAGGACTTCACACACACACACACAAAAGATATCCAAATGGCCAATAAACACATGAAGAGGCATTCAGGTACTCAGCTTCAATAAGGCAATGACATACCACTACGTGCCCATCGAAATAGAAAATACCAAGTGTTGGCAAAGAAGCAGAGAACGAGAAACTCTTACACACTGTGAGATGGAATGTAACCTGGTACAATCACTTGGGAAAACTGTTTGGTGGAATCTACCAAAGCGGAACACACATAGACCCTATGACCCAACAATTCCACTCCTAGGTATATGCCCCAAAGAAACACATTCACCAAACAACACGAAAAGAATTAGAAACAATCAAATGCCCGTCGGCAGGAGGATGGGTAAGATCTACCGCGTAGACTCCCAGTCGATAAATGTAGTTACTCGGTGGATCCTGTATGTCAATGAGCTTGAACAAACTTTAGAGAAACGTCATGGGCAAATCTCATAAACATACTGTATGATCTATTTATAGGATGTTCAGAAAGTTCCACCCACACAAAGTTTAAATCAGGCAAAACTAACCTAAGGTGTTAGAAGTCAGGGTGGGTATTATCTTTATCGAGGGGAAGGAAACTGGAAGGGGGAACCAGGGAGGCTCCTGGGGTTCTTGAAATGCCTGTGAAAACCCATCGAGCTGTCCCCTGGTTCGCCGTGTGAGCCTCTCTATTTATGTCAAACTTCAATGAGAATGTACCTTAAAAAAGAAAAAGACTGCCTGGTTCAAAAATTACACTGAATAGATCAATGTTGATGTGATTCGTGTGCCTTTGTCTTTTAAAAACAGTTCAATTCTTTCAAAAACGATTCTTTCATTGTTGCATCAGTATAATTCATCATGGCAAGCTTTCCTTTCACACTGTACAGACAGCTGTGTCCTCAGGCCCCATGCTGGTCGGCCCTTTGTGCGGACTCATCTTGTTTATTGGCAAGGCCAGCTCTGCTCAGCACCTGTGCTCTCTTGGAACCTCTAACCCCATCCCAGATGCTTTGGCTAATTTTGCGTTCAGCAGGGAAAAAAGTTGTCTGATAGACAACAGGGCACGATGGAAAGAGCAGAGAACCAGATCTGCTTCCGTGGAGCCAGATCTGGACGATTAACACATTTCTGCCGCTTCAGGTGAGTTGCTTAACCTCTCTGAGCCTCAGGTTGCTCATCTATAAAATGTGATCGTGGCAGTTGTGAGGAACGCGTGGGATGACGTAAAGTAGCCAGCCCCATGCCCGGCATATTGAACTTCCTGAGTAAATGTGGACTCTTACTGTTGTTGTTGGAGAAGGATCTGAAATAAGTTTTTTTCTAATTTCAAAATTAAGGATGTTCTGTTGCCAAACACATGAAAACCACAGGAAAGCACCCAGAAGGAGACAGAAATCGCTCAGCGCTAACCCCCAAATTGTAATTTTGTGGTGTGTCCTCTTACTCCTTTCCTGTCCATACACCCTGGTCCCCAGCTTCAGGTGGGCAAGAAATAGATGTTGATTTCCTCTAGTTCAGCTTGAATTCTGTTATGAGCCCATCCCCCTGCAGGCAGGAATTCACCTCATCAGTTCAATCCCCTTCTTTTCCCTGGCGTCGTATCCAAATTCTCAGGGTGGGTGGAGGAGAGAAGGAGGGAGATGAGGAAGAACTGGGGGCCGGGGGATCTGGTCCATGGGTCTGGGCATCCATCTATGTGCTTTGCTGCCCACTGCCCCTCACTCCCATCTGCAGGCCCCGCAGGTCCCCTAGAGCTGGTGGCAAGCCGGGACATGCCATAGAGGCGGTCTGAGGTCCCATCACAAGATCCTCTCCGCAAAGCACCCTCTCTCTGGGGTCAAAGGCCTCAGAGGAATTGCCTCCGATGCCCTTGGTTCTCAGAGCCTTTGAAGGATACTCCACCTCTGCAGCCCCCGGCAGCCTCCGCCTAAGTGACAAGCAAGGCTCAGGGCTTTTTCTTTTTTTGTTTTTGGCCGTGCCTCAGGGCGGGATCTTAGTTCCCCCACCAGGGATCGAACCCGTGCCCACGGCAGGGGAAGCACGGAGTCTTAACCACTGGACCACTGCGGAAGTCCCAAGACTTTTTCTCAGGAACCCTCCAGCCTCTAAACTCTCAGCCTCTCTCCCTCTACCCCCTCCCCAACATCCCTCTGTCCCTCCCCCACTCCAATCTTAACCCCAGAGGACATTTTCTGGGGTGGAGATGGGGGAAAGTTTATCCATCATGCCTTCTGTTGTTGCAGCCCTCAAGACCCTTCTGTTTTTCAAGCCCCAAACCCTGAGCCTCTCCTTTTCCACTGCTTCCTGTTTTACATCCCTTCCCCGAGGCAATAAGCACCAAAGAGCTGAACTTTAATTCCGAGATAGTGTCTGCGAGGAGGTTCAGCAAAGGGTAAAAGGAACTGGAGACGCAAAAATATCCCTTAATGCTTAAAAGACATTGTCTGCACACACACGTGCGCGCACACACGCACCCCAGGAGGACGCAGCTTTGCGGCCTAACTTTTCCACTTAGCGATGCCGTATGGACCCATGCCTGTGTCATGATGGCATCTTATTGACTTCATGCTGTGCCATTGCATGGGGTGCAGTCACTTACCTTAGTGCACCCAGCGTTGGAGAAATACATGACACATCTTCCTTGAGCTATGATGGCTTTACATCCCAATAAGCCCACTGTAAATTGAAAACATCTTAAGTCAAAAATGCATTTAAATCACCTCACCTACCAAACATCACAGCTTAGCCCGGCCCACCCTAAAAGTGCTTGGAGCACTTAACGGTAGCCTGCAGTCGGGCAAACTCATCTAACACAAAGCCAGTTTATAATAAAGTGTTGGATATCTCGTGTCATTTATTGAATCCTGGACTGAAAGCAAAAACCAGAATGGTTGTCTGGATCCAGTGTGGTTGTCGGTGTGTTGGCTGTTTACCCTCGTGATCCCCCGGCTGCCTGGGCGCCGCAGGGGCTGCCTCTGCGCAGGTTCAAAAGGGAGGATCGGACCTCACGTCGCCAGCCCAGGAAAAGATCCAAATTCTCACCACCTTAAAGTTGAGAAATCATAAGTCAAACCACTGTAAGTCGGGGACTGTCTGAATCTCCAAATCTTTATTACCGTAAATAACTGCCACGCACGTCCCATGGGCAGGCCACGCTCAGCTGTGGGTTCTAAGACAAGGGTCATTATCTCTCTAAGCCTTAGTGTGTTGATTTATAAAACACTGGCACTACCTCACAGAGTCATTGGAAGAATTAAATAAGATGGTAGATGTAAAGATGTAAAGTGCGCGACAAAAACGTGTTCGTTCAAGGATGATGAAGATGGTGATGATGGTGACGATGGCAGTCACACAACTTCTTACACATCTCTATTTTTCTCAGGATGAAAACCTAAAAACAAAACTGCTGGGTTAGAGGTTCCTTAAAAAACTAAAAATAGAGCTACCATATGATCCAGCAATCCCACTCCTGGGCATATATCCATAGAAAACTCTAATTCAAGAAGATACATGCATCCCAGTGTTCACAGCAGCATTATTCACAATAGCCAAGACATGGAAGCAACCTAAATGTCCATCAACAGAGGAATAAAGAAGATATAGTATATAAATACAATGGAATATTACTCAGCCATAAAGAAGAATGAAATAATGCCTTTGCAGCAACATGAATGGACCTAGAGATGATCATACTAAGTGAAGTAAGTCAGACAGAGAAAGACAAATATCATATGATATCACTTATACATGGAATCTAAAAAAAATGTTACAAATTAACTTATTTATAAAACAGAAATAGATCCACATAGAAAACAAACTTATGGGGCTTCCCTGGTGGTGCAGTGGTTGAGAATCCGCTTGCCAATGCAGGGGACACGGGTTCGATATCTGGTCCAGGAAGATCCCAGGTGCCGCGGAGCAGCTAAGTCCGTGAGCCACAACTACTGAGCCCCCGCGCCACAACTACTGAAGCCCGCATGCCGAGAGCCTGTGCTCCGCAACGAAGAGTAGCCCCCGCTCGCCGCAACTAGAGAAAGCCCACGCGCAGCAACGAAGACCCAACGCAGCCAAAAATAAATAAATAAATAAATTTTTTAAAAAAGAAAACAAACTTCAGGTTACCAAAGGGGAAAGAGAGGGGAGGAGGGATCGATTAGGAGTCTGGGATCAGCAGACACACACTACTATATGTAAAATAGATAAACAAGGGCCGAGAAAACAAAACGGCTGGGTTAAACGATAGGTACATTTTCTAACATCTTCTGAGAACTATTTTGATTTACCCTCCACGGTCCCTGCCCAGAACTCCGTTGCCAGCCCGGTGCACCTGTCTCCCGCCTGTTGGGCGCGTTGACTGCAAAGGGCTCACGGCTGCACCGTCATTTGGAGCGTCGCCCTTGGCCTGTGGGAGCCACCCACGTGAGAAGCGCCTGGCAGGTTAGCCCCGCCCCCAGGGCGGGCCGCAGCCAGCGGCTGACTGACACGGGGTGCCAAGGCCAGCTCCCCGGCCTCAAGGTGGGACAACCCGTGTTTCCATTCCTGCTCCCAAGCTCCGCACGGGATCAGGTTAAGACCGGACTTCAGCTGAACCACATCGTGGCTCTAGCCGCTTCCTTCACTTCCTTAAAGGCTTTTCTCCTAAGAGCCTTCGTCGATCAGTAGATCATTTCCCTGGGAACCCCTTCCAGAGAATCCATCTTGAAACACCCATCCAATAGCAGTGGGGGGCGTCAGGTGGGAGGTCTTAGGTGCCTTGTGTGGTTGTCACTCTTTAAGGCGCGTGACCACACAGCTAGGCAGCACGAGCGTGTGCGCTGGTAGAATGGGGGTCTCCATCCCAGGACACCCTGCTCTGAATGGACGCATCTCACCCAACACACGTGCACGGGCTGCCCTCACCCAGCGAGCCAGTGAGCCTCGGGGCGAAGTAGGAACAGACAAGCCATGCAGTAACAAACAAGCCAGCGCTATGAGAAGGCGGCAGGGAGCTTCACTGCCCTTCACGGAGAGAGGCCGAGGAAGGCAGCAGACAGAACCTGGGGGTCCAGGAGCGTGAGGGGGTGGGCAGGCTGAGGCAGCTGAGACGGAGTCCAGAATGGGGCCAAGGTGCAAAGCGGGCACCGTGACCTCGGTCAAGTACATCCGTGCAACAAAGATGCTCATTGAATACGCAGACCACCTGATGCTTGCATGGTAGGAAAAATAATAATAAAACACCTGGCACTGCCTTTGGGTAGATCAGCCAACATCTTTATTCTCTCTCTGTGTGTTTGTCTCTCTCTATCTGTCTCTCTCTGTCTCTCTCTGTCTCGGTTTCTCTCTCAGTCTCTGTCTCTGTCTCTGTCTCTGTCTCTGTCTCTGTCTCTGTCTCTCTCTCTCTCTCTCTCCCCCTCGATGACTGAAGTACCCACTCTGTACGGCCTTCTGCTCAATCCACACTGGTAATAGTGACAAGACTTTGATGTGCTCCTTATTCAACAGAATGTTGTTTGGTTCAAAGTGAGGAACAGAGGCAATTCTCTGCTTTTAAATTATTAGCTCCCTAAGTCTTCTGTAATGATGTCGTTTGACTGAAGTGTGCAGTTTATTAAGTACATAAAGACGACATTATCAGAGCGGAGAAAGGCGGCGGCGAGCTCTGCCGTTCAGCCCAGCAGCAGGGGTTCTAGGGGCTTTGATCTCAATCAATGCTAAGTGTCTTTGTGAGATAGAGAGCGAGCTGGAATTATCTTTGGCATGGCAGCAGCATCAATTATTCAAGTCCTTTTCCTTATGAATTAAAGTGTTCAACTTCCACCCCATTTGTGGGATTGGGGCATTTTTTTCTTTTATTGTTGTTTTTCCAGTCAGGAAAGGCCCTTGGAATAAACCTCCGAGCGTCTGCTAATCATACCCCAGCTGATGACCTTTGAAAGGTCACATCTCCTCCTCACTAATTGCTTCCCCACCCTCACTCGGAGCCTTGGTCCTCTTCGAGGTGACCCGGAGGACTGCAGAGAAAACAGGGGCATTGTTTCTATCTGGCTTCGTGCCAGGATGGTCAGCAGAGGCCAGTGAAGTAGCCCCTTGACAAGAAGTGTTGGTTTGAAATCTGATGAAACGGAGGCGTCCCCGGGCTGTTAGAACACCCCCGCCCTGGCTGACCTCAGCTGCCCGCTGTACCCCCCAAGGAAGAGGTCAGCTATCAAACCGCCCTTCTGATCAAGACCCAGTTCCTTTGAATACACCCGCCCTCTGGGATGGTGATGTTTCCATCTGCAGGCTGAGACCCATGCGTGAGTCATCTAATCAATGTAGTGGATTGTGTCCAGCAGAACTGAAGAGAAGAGAAAAGGAGAGATCAGAATGCATTGGATGTATTAGGCTAAGGATTGTTCCTTGAAACTCTATTTCAGATCTGAGTGCCCTGGGTCAACATACAGAATCACCACCAGAAAAACCTTGAGACAAGGATCTGGGGGCAAGTCGCTTATCTGGGGGGGGTTGATTCCAGAAAGTTCTGTGCTAGGCGGGGTAAGTGAGAGAAGAAGGAAGAAAGCCAATGAACTGCAAGTTAATTACTGGGCTGCCACCATGGGCCACTGGAGCTCTTGTCCTCCGTCGGTCAGGGTCTCGCCTGGATATTAGCTCCCTGTCGCTTCTAGGAGGCTCCATACATAGACCAAATACGCCCCCGTGGCCAGAGAGCCCCTTCAGGCAGAGGGATGGGACAGAGTGGAGAGAAACAGTCTGTGATGTCGCTAGGGGAGACCAAGGGAATGTACACGGAGCACAGCCTCCTCTGCTCCACCACGTAAGATGTATTTTGTATCGTGGATGGCAGTCAGAACAGTCCGAACATCCCTGCCCTAGAAGATGAAGGTCAGAGATCCATCACCCCTACCCCTGGAGTATTCTTTAAGCCTTCTAGACTTTTCTCCAAAGCTCTGTATCAACTACATTCACTGACTCACTACACTTACCTTACAAGGTAGTGACGTTGGCACAGCAGAAGCCCACGTAGGTCAATGAGCCCAGCAGAGTGCTGGCCTGGAATGGCTACTCAACAAAGGGCGAGTTGAATTTGGAACCAGTTTATGAACCACGGGGGCGGGGGGATCACTGAGCACCTACTGGATGCTTGACATGGCGCTTGGTGCTGTGGGCAATCAGGGCGTTGAGGTACTGATGATCTGATCAGAAGACAAGGCTAAGCAAAAGGCGCCAGCCTGAGAACATCATGCGGCCGATCAAAGACCGAGTCAGGAAGCGGGACCTGCCCCTGTGTGATGTTTAGGGTCACGGTACCTGGGTATCTGGTCAAGCATTATTCTAGATGTTTCTGTGGAGGTGTTTGGGGATTAGATGAACATGTCAACGAGTGGATTTTGAGTACAGCAGATTGCCCTCTATAAGGTGGGTAAGCCTCATCCAATCAAAGACCTCAGAAGAACAGGCTGACCTCCCCCGGGCAAGAAGGAAATCTGCCAGAAGACAGCTTTTGGACTCAAACTGCAGCTCTCCCCGGCCTCCCTCCCCCATCAGATGTTAGACTCACCAAGTCTCCACTATCATGTGAGCCAATTCCTAAAAATCTCTCTCTCGATATCTGTCTATCTACCTACCTACACACCTATCTGTGTATCTCCTTTTGGTTCTGTTTCTCTAGAGAACACTGATTAATGACACCTAGATTCTCCCTTTTCACTCACCCCCACCCCCCCACAACCCGGTCACCAAACTCTTTGCTTTCACCTCTCTATTATCTCCAGAATCAATCCCTCTTTCCCACCCACACCATCCCATCCACGCCATCTTCTTACCTGGATCACTGCACTCAACACATGACCAGACTCTGTCTTCCCACCACATTAGGGACCTACGGCACATGTGTTACATGTTGGCAGACGGAAGCTGAGAACTTGACCTTGCCTGAGGTGACCTCAAGAGCTGAGCACAAAGGAGAAGAAGGCCAAGTAGGGGGCTGGAAGGGGAGAGAAGAGGGGTACCTAAGATCTTCCTAGAGAAGGTGCTGCTGGAAGTGAGTCTTGGGAAAGTGGATGAGTGTTTACCAGGCAGGATGATAAAAGAGTGTGAGAACATTTCTAGAAGAAGGAAGTGGCATGATGGGTTTAGGGAACCAAACTTAAAGTGGTGTTTTTAAAAAATGTACGTTTAAAATTGTAGTACCCACAGTAGGTGAAATGGGTGCTTACATATTCTGCTGAGAGTATTTTCCTGGAAGGCAAATGACCAACAGGCATGAAGAGCATTTGAATTTTTCCGCTCACTTGACAAGCAATACTTCTAGGAATTTTTTTGGTAAGAAACGCCCGTAAAGGTGAAAAATTAGAAATATCCCAAATAGCCAACAAAATGGGATTAGTTCAATAAATATGCTATATTCTCTACAATTGAATACAATCTGATTATTTAAAATGATGTTGAGATGAATATTTATTGTCATGGGAAAGTGTTCATGACAAATTAAGTGAAAAAAGTAGGTATTAAACTGGGTGAAAGGTACGTGGGAACTCTCTGTACTACTTCACAACTTTTCTGTAAATCTAAAACTATTCTCAAATGTAAAAGTTTGTCTAAATACCTTAAAAACCAGATATTTACAGCACTGTCTTATTTGTACTGATATTTGACATACACACTGAAGAATATATTTGAAGGTGATCCTAGTGGTTATTCTGTGTGGTAGGATCAGGGGCACTTATTTTCTTCTTTTTACTTATCTGGATTTTCTATCTTTTCTACAATGACTGTGGAGTACTTTTGTCACGCTTTTAATATGAAAAATAAAGTTTATCTTAAATTTATCTTAAATGTTCTTTAAAGGGAGCTTATCAAAGAGGGAAAGAAGAAAGACCAGTAGCCAGAGGAAAATAGTATCAAGAGATGGTTCAACATTTTATTTTAGTCTTTATTCCAATTCTAAAATAATATATTCTAATCATGTAGAAATCTGAACATTACTAAAATGTACAGAAAGTGTAATCATCACACATAAGCCTGCCTCTCAGAAATGATCACTGGGGAGTGGACTCTGGTGCTCCACTGAGAGCCCACAGATTCCTCCGACCTTTTCTGGAGCTCCTCTCCTGGGTCCAGCGTGGCTTTGCTTCTCACCACCAGCACCTGTGACTCTCTTTGAAGGGCTACCTTCAGGATCCTGCAGCTGCTTTGCCCGAGTGTGCAGAGAGGGAGAGGTGGCTGGGCAGACTATACGCGAGGGAGTAGAACATGCAGTGAGGCATAATCTACACTCCTGAGCTTCCCTGTGGGAGGAGACTGCAGCTACTCTTAACTATACTGAGACTGCATTCTGACTTGGCTTCCTCCCCATCCCTATCCTGCTTCCCCCTCCCTGACCAGGTTCTCCTGGAAGCACTTCCGTAGTCAAGCACCTGCACACGAATCTCCATCTCAGGGTCTGCTTTTAGGAAAACAGCTATGTTGTTGCTGTTGATGCTCAAATGCACCTCCTTCCCTTCTTTTCTCTATACATACAGCACGTGTTGCATGGCTCTGACACGCTGTACTTTACGGACAACTTGGCTCTGATCTTCCCAGAAGCCAGCGCTGAGAGAGCCATGATTGGTCACATGATTCAAGGCATCCATGGGATTAAAAAAAAGAAAACATAGCTGGAAAGAAGCAGAGGTATGTTCTAGCATTGAGTGCAGAGAAACATTTACCCTGTGACTTGCAGACAGCCACCTTCTCAACAACTGCCTGCAGTGATTACAGTAACAAAGTCCATAGCTGAAGGCAAAGGGCTGAAGTGGCGTGGCTGAGGAAAAGATGCTCTGATACAATCCAAGGTTTAAATTCAGCATGTAATCAGGGATGGCACAAGCAGACGCCTGTGGAGGCAAGGTGGTGCACACGAGGCACCAGTGAGAACAAAAATGATCGGAGGGCGCACTTCCTGTGGGAGCCACTACACAGCTCCAATGAGGAGCTGCCATGTGGGAACATTGTTGCCAGATC
Source organism: Grampus griseus (assembly GCF_964374135.1). Taxonomy (NCBI): domain Eukaryota; kingdom Metazoa; phylum Chordata; class Mammalia; order Artiodactyla; family Delphinidae; genus Grampus; species Grampus griseus. The sequence goes on from NC_139014.1 coordinate 1,632,089, forward strand.
TTCAAGAGGACCTGAAAATCAGAATTTATATGTAAAATATCTCAATTTTTAAATACTGGAAATCTTTTTTGTTTTTAAAACACCAGGCCAAACAAATATGATTGTGGGCCAAATTCAACCCATGACTAACAATTTGCCACCACTGTTCTAGGGGGGGAAATAATGCAGAGAAAGGGAAAAATGAGGCATGCTCTTCAAATAAGCCAACCGAAAAGCTACCTCGCACAATTTACCTTTTCACTGCATTTGTCTATTGCTAAATGCGTATTGTACAGTCCGCTTTATCTTCTATTTTCATTTATCACAAGCGTTTTCTAACACCATTAAATGTCACCTATGAAAATAATATATATATATATATTTTTTTTTTTTTTTGCGGTACACGGGCCTCTCACCCCTGTGGCCTCTCCCGTTGCAGAGCACAGGCTCCGGACGCGCAGGCTCAGCGGCCATGGCTCACGGGCCCAGCCGCTCTGCGGCATGTGGGATTTTCCTGGACCGGGGCACGGACCCGTGTCCCCTGCATCAGCAGGCGGACTCTCAACCACTGCGCCACCAGGGAAGCCCTATGAAAATAATTTTAATGGCAATATTACAGAAGTACTTAAAGTGCTAGGGACTTTTTGTTTGTTTGTTTGGGGATTTTTATTTGTTTGTTTGTTTTTACTTTAGGAAATAACACTGCATTTCAGATAATTTCCTCCAACTAGACTCCTAGGTGTGGAATTACTTTGTAAGAAATTTTTTTAAGCTCTAAATTCATATCAAGATTTAGAAATGCTGTTGTATATATCAATAGTTCATTTCTTTTTATTGCTTTTTTATTGCATTCTACTGTATGAATATACCAAAGTTTGTTTATTCATTCTCCTGTTGATGGACACCAGGATGTTGATGGAATAATGAAAAGGCCTTTAGTGCCAAGTTTAAGAACCACTGAGATACACACAGAACATAGATGATCATAAATACCAATGAGGGAAGGAAAAAATAATATTATGACCTGTATACCCCTCATCATACATGGTGGGTCACGTGGGTGAAGAGAAAGGTGAAAGAAAAAGTTGTTTGAGGACTAAGCATTTTTTTCTGTATCTACATAGGAGTGATAACACCAGGGAATTTCAATTTTGTCTTGGGAAAAAGAAGAAAGAGTTGAAAGTCACCAAAAATGTGGCTTATGAGGTCAAATATGCAGAGTCAGCCTACAGGGAGAGAGGACTAACGAGCACATATTTAGACACATAAGTAAGTGGTGGGGCTGAGGCATTTGCCTATGAAAACTCTTGTGACATCGAGTGGCCACACAACACACATCCTCCCTGGGCACCATCAACGTGCACTCATGGTCTCTAACCACCAGTGGGTCCTCAATGCTGCCAGGCACCCTCCGCATTCCTCTGGCCCTTTCTCACTTCATTCTCCTCCAGATTCTGCGCTTGAATCTCTTCTCTTCTCGCCCTCTGCTCTGTCCCTCAATATCCTCCTCGAACACCAGGCCTTCAACGCTCCCATCATGTCTCTGAGGAAGCCCACAAAAGCTACATCACCCTTCCCGTCTCCTCTCCCAGGAACCCATTCGGTGTCTTCAGACTCAACGTCATGAATTTATCTCCCCCAAACCACCTCCTCCTCTTGGTTTCCTGGTCCCATCAAAGGCAGCTCCGTTCTCTAACTCACAGGGTTCCCCAGTGTCAGCGCCTTTGCCTTCATCCTCTCCTTTCCCCTGATGACATGTTTCATGCCTGTTTGACCTCTGGGCTGCTCTTTCCTTTCTAGTCCCATTGCTGTCACCCTTGTGCAGTCCCCTTACCTCTCCAGCCCTATGGAGATTTCACAAGCTTGCTGTGGTTCTATCCATCTCAAACCCTGTCCCCAGATTTATTCTTCCAAAGTGTGGCTCTTGTCAGCCACTGTCAGGCTCAAAAGCTTCCTGTGACTCTCCCATCACCTATCAAGTTAAGTCCATCCTCCTGAGCTCCGCTCTGGGGTCCAACTAAGTTACAATATCATCTCCTCCTGGCCCTTCAGTAAACCGAGCTCCTCACTGTTCTGGAATGCTTCCCCCCTCTACCCTCTGGCCACCGCATTGTCCTTGTGGGTCCCTCTAGAACTGGAACCCTTTCCTTCTCCTCTTCCCATCATTTAAGTTTCAACCTAAGCTCATCTATGGAAACCCTGACGGTACCAGTGGGGTGATTCTCCCTTCTCTGCAGCTCTGTGCTCTCCAGGCAATTCATCACATTCTGCTTTGTATCATTTTAATGCAGGTTTTAGCGCTCTGACTACCCAGAAAGCCCTTGAGGGCTGAGGCCATGCGATCCGTTCTTGCACCTTCCAGCAACAGCCATGCAGTAAATCCTCGTAACGGGTGTTCAGTGAACCCTTAAATTACTCAGGTTGTTGAGACTTGCCGAGCCAGGCCACGTGTGTGGATAAAGAACTCTTCCCTGGCTCTGCTGCTAAGCGCACACACACACCAGCTCACTGGCGTTTCCTCACAAGTCAAGCAGCGCAGACGCATCCCTCATTACAGACCCGCCCAACTGCTCTCTCTTCAGACCCAGATCTCTTGCCCTGAGGGTTTCCGGCCAACACCCCCAGACTAGAATCTCAGTCTCAGGGCTTAGATGACTTCTTAGGGCCTCTTTCTTTGTCTTCTCGTCCCCAGCTTTTCACTTCTGGGACAACCCCCAGGCGCAAGAGCAAAGCCAAAGCTTGGCCCCAAGGCAGGGTCCCTTCGGAACCAGCTCGAGAGCAAAAGAAACCCTGCCTTCCCCGAGATGAAAGCTCTGTGCAGCCGGATCACCCGTGGCCTAATGCCACGCTGCCATGGCAACATGAATTTTAAGCAGTCATCGCAGAACCTGCCTCTCCTGTTTCAGCAACCCTGGAGCCAGCCTCTCCCGGGTGGGTCTTCCCACTATGAGCGTGCCGGCTGCACTCGAGGGACCTGAGTCACTTTCTGGGGTCAGGACGGCCCGACCTGGTAACTGATACCCTGAAACCTGTTAAGTGTGACGTCTGGGTCACACTTACGGCTCCAGACATAGAGTTTGTTGCTGGGGAAGATGAGGAGGCACCAGCAGCCTCAAGGGAATCACACCCAAAAGAAGGCTGGAAACAGAGTCTCACTCCTCTGCCCTCCAGGAACCGGACCCTTCTGTATCTTTTGCATCCATGCAAAGATGACTGACCTGTACGTGATCCCAAGGACATCGCTGCTTCTAGGGAAAATAAACCACATATTGAAACAACACAAAACACGTTGTAACTGAGGTCATAATAAAGGCTCCTCCACTTCCTGTTAAGCTGTAGGCTGGGACCCCGGGTGACAGTGACACCAAACAACAAACACCCACAGCCCCAGCGAGGCTGGGATGCCCCAGAGGAGAGGCAGGGAGGCACATGTCCTTCAGTCTCTGTGACCGTCCCCACTGTCCTGTCCCCCAGGGGTCAGGGGTGCTCAGAGAGACTGAGGCCCCAGCACACTTGGCCTCCTGCCCTAGACTCTAGAAAACAGTGCTGGAGCCCAGGCGGTCTCAGCGCTGAGCAGATGCAGCACAGACAATGTAACAGTGTCAATATCAGCTCTGGCTAGCGTGCAAGGAAATGATTGCCCCGCAGACCTTCAGGTCGGTAGAAATCTGAATTAGTGCAGAGTTTTAAGAAGCCAGTTTGGGGACTTCCCTGGTGGCGCAGTGGTTAAGAATCCACCTGCCAATGCACGGGACACAGGTTTGATCCCTGGTCCAGGAAGAGCCCACATGCTGCGGAGCAGCTAAGCCCATGTGCGCCCCAGCTACGGAAGCCTGCGCGCCTAGAGCCCGTGCTCCATAACAAGAGAAGCCACCACAATGAGAAGCCCGTGCTCCACAACAAGAGAAGCCACCACAATGAGAAGCCCACGCTCCACAACGAAGACCCACTGCAGCCAAAAAAATTTTTTTAAAAAGGCAATTTGTTATGGTGGACTGGTCTTTAAAATATGCATACTTTTTAACCCAGGGATTCTTTTTTTGTTTCTGTCCTGGAGAGGTACTTGCAGATGTGCCCAGAGAGGAAGGCACCAGGGTGTTGGTTGCAACATTGTTTGTTTTCATGAAAACTTGGAAACAACTTAAAGTTCACCTACAGGAGAATATTCAAACCATGATACAAACTAAATGTATTGGTTTCCCAGCGCTGCTGTGACAAAGTACTACAAACTAGGGGGCTTAAAATAACAGAAATGCATTCTCTCATAGCTCTGGAGGCCAGAAGTCTGGAATCAAGGTGCAGGCAGGGCAGCGGCCTTGTTTTCAGAGCGGAGTGTCCCTCTGCAGGCTCTGGGGAGTGTCCTTGTTCGCCTCTTCCAGTTTCTGATTGCCCTGGCAACTCACAGCATCCCCTGGCTTGTCGCTGCATAGCTCCGGTCTCTGCCTCTGTCTTCAAGTTCCCTCGGTGTGTCTCTGTGTATCATCTCCTCTTCTTAGGACTCCATTCATTGGATTTAGGGCCCGACCGAATCCAGCATGACTAACGTTTCAGTAAATTCACCATCAGGGATTTTTTTTGTTTTTTTGACTGCACGGCACAGCATTTGGGATCTTAGTTCCCTGACCAGGATCGAACCAGTGCCCCCTGCATTGGAAGCGCGGAGTCTTAACCACTGGACCACCGGAGAAGTCACGGGATTTTTGTTTTTTTTAAAGACATAAAAATTTGGACACCCATAACTGCTGTGAAGTCATTGACTTTTCACCTATTTCAACAAAAATAATAGAAAGTAATATGAGATGTAAAAGTGAGGTAATATTAGGGCCACCAATTCACAGTATGAGTCTCAACGTATAGTGACGTATCTGGACATTTGCTGTGTAATCATGAGATTTTTATTTTAATAGGTGACCCGACATCCTCAACCCCCTAAACCCCAAACTAAGTGTGGTACTGCCTTGGGGTCTGTACAAAGATGAGGTTATAGACGTGACTCCTGCCCTGGAGAAGTCCCCTTTGTTGAAACTGATTGAGGTGAGAGTAATATGCAGTATAAATGCTTCAAGTTCTCCTTGCCTCAAAGCCAAAGAATGAGAGTATAGAGGATTAATACAGGGAAGGACCAGCACCAGGGATGCTGTAAGGAAAGTAGAAACCCATAACCTAAGTCTCTCTAACGTCTAATTAATAGCATATCAATACATACTAGAAGCTAACGGCTTGGGTCAAAGGTTTGCGCCCTACTGGGAATGAAGCTTGCTCTCCTCCCAGAATAGGTAGCCATGCCTCCCTGCTGGCTGAAATAGGCTCTGGTCTGTCCTCATCCTCTGGGCTTCTAGAAACTGGATCCCAGAAGGTGTTTTATGCCAGCTCCTCACCGAGATGGGTGTCTCCTTCATTCCATGCCTTCTCATTTTATATGGATAACAGCTCACCACGTTGTTTTGCATTTTATTGAAGGTCAGAGCTCTGAGATTATTTTGATGTGTTTCACATGTTCCTGAAGGGAACGAAATCCTTCCCCACAGAAGCCCAACTCACAGAGAGCCACATTCTGGGGTCAGAAAGACTTTATGAAGGCTCTTCCTTGCGTCAGTACAACCTTGCATGTAAAAATTGCAAATAGTCATCGAGCATTCACTAGGTACCAGGCACTGAACGGAGGTTTTTTTTACATAACATTTCCCATAATTTTCATACCCCTGTATGAGGCAGGTATTACACAGATCCCAATTTTATGGATGAGAGAACCAAGTTTGGAGAGTTTTATCAAATGTTTAAGGTCACTCAGCTAGGAAAGGGTAGAACCTGGATCTGCCCTGAGGTGCTGTGCACCAGGCAGTGGGCTTCTAGCTGTGATGCTCTGCCCCCCCCTCTTAATAGAGTGTATTCTGATTCTTAGTTTGAAAGTATGTTTCCCAACTAAACTATAAACTCTTGAGAGCAGGACCTAATTTTATTCATGGCAACATACCAAATGCCTAGTTGGCCTATGAAATTGGATGGATGGATGGATGGAAAAGATAGGAAGGAAAAACCTTTTCCCTCTACCAATTTATGTCCATTGCTTGGGGGCCTGCAAATTAACTGACAAAAGAACAGATTAACAGATTAATTAAGGGAGGTTAATCCTCAGATTGACAGAGAAAAGACAAAGTTTATTCATGAGCATGAGAGTACCCAAAGAAATGGCTCCTGAACAGCTAGTTAAGGGTCTATATGTCATCTTAATCAAAAGGGAGGTTAGGACTTCAAGCGAAAGCAAATGGTGGGAAACTAACGAGAAACAAATAGGAGAAACAAGCAAAGGGTATGGAAAGTTTTGATAAGGCTTTGTTTATGTAATTTCTCAGGCAGGTGCAAGTGGTCCATCTCCTTTCTGGCTGTAAACCTCCCAGAGAGGGGATTTATGGCAGCCGTATTTTTGAGGCTTTGTTTAAGTCAGAAAGAAAAAAAAAACCAGGTAAGGTTTTTGCTGCTACTGCTGTTTGTTCAGATATTTTCAGCTTAAAATAGGCTTCATATCTCATTGGTGGGTCCAAGTGGATGCTATCAGATGGATGGTTGGATAGATGGATGGATGAGTGGATTGGTGGGTGGATGGATGGGTGGATGGAATGATGAAAGTGAATGGTATAAACTCATCTGTGCATCTGGGGTGGAGAGTAAAGAGGCATTTTACAGCAGGGCCAGAGCCACAGTCAGCCTCACAAGACGTTCCGTATAAATCTCCCTGCCACCAAATCGCATCCACAGCTCGCTGAGGTGACCACAGTTCTAAGTTTGGAGATGCATTTTCTTGAGCCAGAGATCCCTGTTTAAATGAGCTACAACAGAGAGGGAAATAGTATAATTTGAGAATTTATATGAAATGTATACTTATAAATATATGTGTATAATAATATATTTTATATATGTTATATTGTATATATACATATATATTATATATGTTATATTGTATATATACATATATACTATATATATACATATCTATCTATATGTGTGTGTGTATATATATATATATATATGTCAGACAGCTGTGCTGCAGTGGAAAAGAAGACCCCGGATGAACTTCTAGTTCCAGCAACAGGACAGCTGAGCTAACACGGACTCCCTTCTGTTATAAAATGCAGAAATAATACTAAATGAAGATAACAATTACATAGGCCCTGGGGGAGAACAACAGGAGGCTCAGAGACTTGGTGAATCAGACCTAGGTTCCCTCCATCAAGTGGAATACCTGAAGGGCTGCCCAGGACAGGAAAAGGGGGATCAGATAAAAGACAGGACTCCTCCCTAAGGTATAACAAACATATAATAGGAGCTGCTGAAAGAGGGCAGAGGAACCTTACTCAAAGGACAGTGGATGAGAATTTTGAGAATGGAAACAAGACATGACTCCTCAGGTTGAAGAAGCACCATCCTGAGCAGGACACACAGAAGCGTGCCCACCTCTAGACACACGGCAGGGAAGCTGCAGGACCCTCAAGATAAAGACCTCTTCTTGGAAGTGAAAGGGGGAAGAAAATCTATAAAACAACAACAACTGGACTTCTCATCAGCAGCAAGACAGGGCAGAAGGATGAACTAATATCTGAAACGCAGAGAGGAAATTACTCTCAACTTATTCTTTATTCCGCTAAATAATCATTTAAAGGTAATGATAAAAATCGTGACACGTGGACATAGAGAACAGACTGGTGGTGGCCAAGGGGGAGGGGGTTGGGGGAGGGATGGAGTGGGAGGGTGGGATGAGCAGATTTAGGCTTTTATTATACAAATAGAATGGATAAACAACAAAGCCCTACTGTATAGCACAGAGAATTATATCCATATCCTATGATAAACCATAATGGAAAAGAATATGAAAAAAAAGAATATATATATATATATACGTGCATAACTGAATCACTTTGCTGTATAGCAGAAATTAACACAACATTGTAATCAACTATACTTCAATAAAAAAATAATAATAAATATAAAAAATAAATTAAAGCAATACTCAAAGAAAAAAATACTGTTAGGGTACAATAAGAATGAGGGTAAAACAGAGACATTTTCAGACAAAAAACTCAGTTTCCTAATCAAAGCCATTGATGAAAGATCACTAAAAGATGCACTCTAGTAAAAAGAAAGTGGACCTGGAAAGAGGAAGTGGGATCCTAGGGGTGACGGTGAGCAAAGAGCTGGGTAAACATGCAGTTGAAGCTAAATCAGCATTGACTATAACAAACAATAATAACAATCACAGTGACTCATTTGTTTAAAACCGTAATGGTACTAATAATAACATCAAGGTTGGCAAACTTTGACTCTGGAGCTAAATCCAGCCAACAGCCTGTTTTCATATGGCCCTTGTGGTACAAATGGTTTTTCCATTTTTTGTGTGGTGGTAAAATACATGACATAAAAATGACCATTTTAACAATTTTTTTTTTTTTTGCGGTACGCGGGCCTCTCACTGTTGTGGCCTCTCCCGTTGCGGAGCACAGGCTGTGGACGCGCAGGCTCAGCGGCCATGGCTCACGGGCCCAGCCGCTCCGCGGCATGTGGGATCCTCCCGGACCGGGGCACGAACCCGTGTCCCCTGCATCGGCAGGCGGACTCCCAACCACTGCGCCACCAGGGAAGCCCCATTTTAACAATTTTTAACAGTTCAGTGGCATTAGGTATATTCACGTTGTTGTGTAACCCTCACCACCATCCATCTCCAGAACTTTCTTCATCTTCCCACACTGGAACTCTATCCCATTCCCCTCTGACCCTCAGGCCCTGGCAACCACCCCTCTGCTTTCTGTTTCTATGAATTTGACGACTCCAGGGACCACATATAACTGGAATCATACCGTATTTGTTCTTTTGCGACTGGCTTACTTCACTCAGTGTAACGTCCTCAAGGTTCATCCATGTTGTGGCCTGTGTCAGCATCTTCTTCCTTCATAAGGTTGAATAATATTCCACTGTATCGGGCTTCCCTGGTGGCGCAGTGGTTGAGAGTCCGCCTGCCGATGCAGGGGACGCGGGTTCGTGCCCCGGTCCGGGAAGATCCCACATGCTGCGGAGCGGCTGGGCCCGTAAGCCATGGCCGTTGAGCCTGCGCGTCCAGTGCCTGTGCTCTGCAACGGGAGAGGCCACAACAATGAGAGGCCCGTGTACCGCAAAAAGAAAAAGAAAAAAGAAAAAAAAAATTCCACTGTATGGGTAGACCACATTTCAGTTATCCATTCTTCCACTGATGGACACTTGAGTTGTTTCCACCTTTTGGGTCTTGCAGATAAAGCTGCTATGAGCATGAATATGCAAATATCTGTCCAAATCCATGATCTCAGTTCTTGGGGGTGTAGACCAAGGAACTGAATTGCTGGACCATATGGCAATTCTGTTTTTTGATTTTCTGAGGAACAACCCTACTGTTTTCCAGAGCGGCTGCACCATTTTACGTTTCCACCAACAATACACAAGGGCTCCCATTTCTCCACATCCTTGCCAACCCTTGTTGTTTTCCGGGGTCTTTGATCGTAGCCCTCCTAACAGAGGTGAGGCGGCACCTCGTTGTGGTTTGAACTTGCATTTACATAAAGATTAGTGGTGTTAAGCACCCGTTCATATCTTTATTGTCTGTTCATTTTTGCTGACACAGAAGATGGAAGGGAGGATGGATGCAGGGAGGAGTATAGAAGTATTGTTCTGCTTCTTTATTAAGTATTAGAAGTAATCTGGGCGAAATGTTAACATGAGTTAATTCTGGGTCATGTGCATATGGATGTTGGTCATGGTATTCATTGTATTTTTATGGATTTTTAATTCCAAAATTGAATTTTAATGAACACACCCACAAAGAAAATAAGGTGCATTAGATTCCATTGGAGTGCTTCTACCTGTTACAAGTGGGGAAATCACACCTGCAGAATGAAGGTAGAGGTGCTCTCCCCCACAGCGCTGTAGTGAGAATGAAATGAAGCAAGAATTCATGGAGGGACTCTTTCAGGTAAGCCTGGAAGCTGTGGTTGTCCAAAGCCCTAATTCCCCAAGACAGGGAACTTCAGGACAACACAGCTTGGCGGCTGCCTACGGGTTGAGGAAGAAGAGCCGGTTAGAAGATGGAGAAAGGATTTCTTTCTCAAAGTTCTGAACAGAGTCCTGCAGGAATTCTGCCCAGGACCAGCCCAGAGCATGGGCTTGGTCACGTCAGTCGAATCTCACTGGACCCCAGCACACTGTCTCACACGCAGTGCCCCCTCTCCCTAAACATTTGGTATCAGGAAGACAGAGGCAGGGACTTGCCTGGTGGGGCAGTGGTTAAGAATCTGCCTGCCAATGCAGGGGACACGGGTTCGATCCCTGGTCCGGGAGGATCCTGCATGCCGCGGAACATCTAAGCCTGTGCGCCACAACTACCGAGCCTGCGCTCTAGAGCCCACGTACCACACCTACGGAGCCCGCGTGCCACAAGAAATAAAAATAATAATAATAATAAATTAAATAATGAGGGATGGAAGGGAAAGAATCGAAGGAAGACAGAGGCATTCGTCATCAACGTGTGGCCATACAGCGCCCTCCCACCAGAAGTGGAAAAAGCTTGTTTTCTGACACCATTTATTACCCCCGTACATCACCCCGCGCAGGCGCCTCCGGATGCCCCAGCCTCCAACCTCACCTGCTCAACGGAGGAGCTGACGAATCACTCAGGCTGAGGAGGGGGAGATGAAGGGGGCTTAATCAGGTTGCGGTGCCAGGAGTTGGAGCTGGACACGGAGAGATGACCCTCAAAGGGAGGAATTCTCTTGGCGTGGTCCACAGGCCAGGGAGGGAGTTTTCTTTCTGCACGAGGTTTTCGGCAGAGTCTCAACACTTATCCGAAGCCTCTAGAAACAGGTCACAGGCTCCTCATCCCCTCAGGGCACAGCAGCCAGGAGACCGTGCGGCGACCCACCCCCCACCCCCCAGCCACCATCAGCTCCCACCTCGCCGGCTCCGGGGGCTCTGGGGCTGAGGACGGGGTGCGTGGGGAAGCCCAGTCCCCTCTGCTCCCCACGCCACCCCAATCCGGCTTTCCAACAAGCAAAGGACTTTCTCCACAACAGGTCCCTGAATCCCTAAGGGGAAAGCCCAGCCGCCTCTCTTTGGGGAGCCATGAGCCTGGGACGCCCCCTTCTGGTGAAGTGTGGGGAGGGGACTGTCCCCAGAGCGAAGGGCGGGGCCTCTGAGGCTGAGGGGATGGAGGCCCCGTGTCCCCAGACACACAGACCCCCAGCTCGCCTTCTCTGCACCCTGGGACCCCAGAGCCCTCGGCTGACGCAGACGTCACGGTCCGTCTTCCGTTTCCTAAAACTAGCAACGGGCAGCATTGTCTCCTCTAAGGATAAACGATTTCACAGCCTCCAGGGGGCCACTGATGGTCCCCTCCCCAGAGGGCCAAGGGACGAACGCCTGAGGACTCCTGGAGAAATGGCCCTGGTGGTCAATTGTCAAAAGGAGGAAAATAAGCACATTCCCAAAACTCTGACAAAGGTAACGGGATTCTGTCTCTGTTTCTGCTGTGGCCCCAAAGACTGAGAATAAACCGGTAGGTGCCCACCACTCGCCCAGGTCCAGACAAGGTGCTGGACAGGTGTGCCCACCTGGTAGACCAAAAGGCATCCTTGCAGTCCAGCCTGTTGGGGAAGAGCGGTTGTGCCCTCTCTTCAGTTAAGTGAGGGGGTATCACAGGGCCATTCAGGGGGCTTGGCTGTGCTCCAGAGTGAGAAGGGCAGGACTGGAGGAAAGTGAAGGTCAGTTGAGGCCACGAAGCAGAGGGGACGGAGGGAGGACCAGGTGCCCTGTTGGGGCAAAAGGATGCTGGAGTTGGAGGGGCTGCACTGAAAGGAGTGGCTGCAGCCATTTGAATCTCGCCCCAGGCAACCAGAGACGTGACCACAACTAAGATGTGGACCAGGGGACGCTCAAGGGCCCAGAGAGGTCCTCATGCAACCAGCAAGGGGACTCGTGGTCCCTTCTGACTATGGAAGCCGAAGCCAGAAAGCCCTCAAGGATCGAGGAAACCCCCACCCAAGTAAGAGTCAGCAGGACCGGTGGTTTCTGCGTCAGTCAACTAAGTGCTTCCCTGTTCTCCCACCTCCCTGCTCCAGGGGCCAGAGGCTCCACAGTGAGCGGGAAAGGAGGAAAAGAAGCGCAGGGCAGACAAGAGGGAAGAAGCTGACCCCTGTCTCCGCAGCCCGGGCACCCCAGGCGGCCCAGCCCGGAGCAGCGCAGAGGCTGCAGGAAGGAAGGAGCTGGACCTCCGGACGAAGTGCTGAGTTTGCTCATTACGCTAACGTTTGAACTGCAAACAGAATTAGATCGAGATGGTTTTTGTCACCGACAGTGCTTGGAGGATTTGTTTTCTGAAAGGGACCAGAAAAGATACGGGACTCCCCAGAGCTTTCATTCAGGGTTAGGAAAAGAAAGAATGCACAGTGTAGGTTTAAAGGGAGAATGGGGGGCTTCCCTGGTGGCGCAGTGGTTGGGAGTCTGCCTGCTAATGCAGGGGGCGCGGGTTCGTGCCCCGGTCCCGGAGGGTCCTACGTGCCGCGGAGCAGCCGGGCCCGTGAACCGTGGCCGCTGGGCCTGCGTCGTCTGGACCCTGTGCTCCGCAACGGGAGAGGCCGCAGCGGTGAGAGGCCCGCGTACCGCAAAAAATAAAAATAAAAATAAAGGGAGAATGGGGTGTGTGTGTGTGTTGGGGGGGAAATACAGTTGTTTTCTTCTTGCACCCTATAAAGTTCTGAACAGTCAAAAAGTTACATGTGTATCACCTCATTTTATGTATCTCCAAATAACCCTAGGAAGAAAGTCAAATGATCACTTTGGGTTCACAGAAATCAAGGAGCCGTCCCAAGCTGGAAAGGCGCAGGGGAGCTCAAGCATCTCCAACCCTACGCTCCACCAAGGACCCACAGACCCAACTTCCCCCGCTTCTCCTGAGCAAAAACAGAGCTCCATAGGTAAGCAGGTTTCCTACCCCCTTTCGTGGTGTTTGGCACCTCACAGGCATTGCATCTGAATGAATGAAAAGCCACCCAGCCATGGGACAGAGCATGGCTGCATTTCAGAGGTATTTACGAACTGTTTGGCTACCTAAAAACTAAATAGCATTCCAATCCTCTCCTGCCCCACCTCCTGCATCCTCCCATTTTCCCATCCCCCAACCAAGCCAGTGTAACCATTCCAGTGTGGGAGTGCCTATGTGTCCACCAATATCCGTTCTCCCCACCTTCCTTCCCAGTATTAGAACCTCCGGAAGTTCAGCTGGACACAAGCTGGACTGACGAAAGACTACAATTCCCAGCCTCCTTTGCACCCAGGTGTGGCCACGTGACCAAGTACAGGCCAATGGGAGGTGGGTGGAAATGACACCCTCCCCTCCTCTCTTCCCACTGTCTTCCAGGCATGACCATGGACATGGGGGTGGTGAATCAGCTTCAGTCACTACCCCAGGGCCGTGGTTGTCCACCTTGTCTGGACCTTGGGATCACCTGGGCAAAGGCTCTAAAACAGCCCTCTGATGCCAGGGCTCCACTTCCAGATTCTGACTTGATTGGACCAGAAGATTCTAATGTCCAGACAAGACAGAGAATAATCATACCAGCGCCGGGGGTGGGGGTGGGGTGGAGCAGCAAGGTGGAAACACCTCGGTCCCTGGATTTCCGCTCTTCCTGGGCGCGCACTCACCTGGGCCGCCTCCTGCCTTTGAGCAAGGATGTGACAGAGACAGAAACTCCTCCACGTGTGAACCACTGCCTCCCTTCCAGCGTTCTTTGTTACTGCTCTTTGGCCCGGACCTCACCTAGTCCAACCCGGGAATCCTCCAGTCTCCCATCATTGATGCTGGGAGCGTGTGGGCTTTGTTTCTCCGTGGGACCCTGGGGGCCTAGGAGTACAGCCGCCTAACACAAGTATGCAAGTCCAGGGTTGAAATGCTCCTGATTTCGAGACACACTGGCTGCTGGTAGGGTATGGATTTGCCTTTAATCTCACCGTAGACGAGCTTGGCAAGTAAAGGCATCAAATTAATCGGCCTGCTCGCCTTCCAAGAAAGATCGGGCCGATTTCGCTTACTCTCTGGGAGAAATGTTTCCTTTCCCTTAGACGAGGGACTCTTGTGAGCCCCGAAGAGTGGATTCTGTAGAATCTAAGATGAGACACTCTTTCAGTGGTGAAGCATCTGTGTTCCCTGCAGGGGCAGTGAGTCGAGGTCTTGGGCACACACCTACCTGCATTCACCTTTAGAGGCGTGCAGAGAGATGGCTCAGCGGCCCCAGTACTTATGGGCTAAATAAGATAAGTTGTCTGAGGTTAAAAGCAAGTGAGGGGCTCCTACCTGCTAATTGGATTCTGATGAAGCTGAGGATTAAAAGTGAAGAGAGCATGAGGGTTTGGCAAATCACTTACTATCTTTTTTCCTACGAGGACTTTGCAGGCAACTTTTAAGAAATGTTTTATTCACCATGTAACCCTTAATCTCAACCCACTGTCCAATCCAAGTATGAGCCCAGCGGGACCCTTTGGGGCAACATTTCAGGGCTTTGGGCAGAAACCAATGACAGTGTCGAGCAGCACAGGGAGTCACCCGTAACTCCTATTCCAGGGCTTCTCCACGGCGGCATTGACATTTTAGACCAGAACGTCTTCTGTCATGGGGTGTGGGCTGCCCCGTGCACTGTAGGATGTTTAGCAGAGTCCCTGGCCTCTGCCCACTCGATACCGGGATCACTCCCCGCCCTAGTCATGGCGTCTGAAAATGTCTCCAGGCCCTGCTCAAGGTTCCCTGCGGGCAGAGCTGGACCCTGGCTGAGAACCGGTGCTCTAGATGAATTCCACGAATTGAGAAGTCACAGCTGAGTCCACAAGGGCTCAGCGCAGACTGCACCGATAGGGTGCGCTCCGTCAATGCTCGTTGGGGCTCCATCAAGGCGTGTGGAGTTAATAACTGGAGAAGAGGTGGGCGGGGCGCACCGAGGCGCAAACCTCCAGAAGTGCCTCCTATGTTCGTGCAGCGGACGTGAAAATGTGCGCTCAGGGGGCAAATGGACCGAGGGTCCCCAGCACGTCCACACCACGGCCAGGCTGCCCACAGGGGCTCCCAGCCAATGACCTTGCTTGGTGGGGGTCCTAAGGCAGAACCATTCTCACAAGACACAGGCTCAAGGACACCCGGGCAGCCTGGCCAAAACTTTCTTGGAAATGCTCCGCCATCTGAGACTCCCTGCCCACCGCCTCCCCAGAGGTCAGCCCCGCACCATGGTCCGAGAGCCCTCACCCTGTTCTCCAGCCTCCACCCATCATCCTTCACAGGTGTCTCCCCCAGCAATCCCCTTGCCCACCTCATCCCATCTTGGCCTCTGCTTCTGGGGGGATCGGAGCACACCTGGCATTCTAGAAGGATGCCTTTCCCCAGCCCCCTCTTCCTGTGTGATGCCACAGCCTGGGGCTTCCTCCCGGGGGAGGGGGGGTCCGTTGATGAGAGCATCACATAAAAACCAGTTTAGACAGGGAGGGAGTTCTTTGAAGTGATTCAGTTCCCTTTGTCCAGAAAACCAAAGAAGACTTGAGATTATCTCATAAATAGCTAATAAAACCAGACACACACTAACATTCCAATCCAAAAACACTTTGACAAGGTAACCTTTTATCGGTTTTAAGGCGGCAAGTCAAGTCCTCTGGTCCACATGCCTTTCTTCTGACCAAGGGTCCGGGTTGAGGGAAGGGGTTGGCCAGGGGGAGCCCAGCCAGAGCACTCTTCTCCATCATCCAACCATCCTGTCTCTCCAGTCCCCAAATACGATCTTAATGCACTTTGGTTTAGAGCAAGCATGTCCCGCGGCCCCATCCAGCCGAGTGTGCAGGAGCGACTGCCTAGCCCGAGGTCCCGGGCTCAGCTAGCTTTGCCCTCGGCCAGGCTCTCCCAGGGGCAGATGACCTCCTTTTCTATGGCCTGGTCACTCCGTTCTCCTGTCCTCGTGTCCTCTGAGTCCACCAGGCAGGTCCCGCTCCCCGTAGGCACATCCATTTTGATCTGGAAGAAGCTTCAGGCACAAGAGGAAAGCAGGTGGGTGGGGATAGGAGGTCACCAAGTCCCCAGCTCACCCTGACATCCCTGAAGGGCCGTGGACACAGGTGCATTTGCCAAAGGCTGTGTGTGCAGGGACTGGCTGGGCGGATCCCTTTCATTGGGGAAGGAGGGAGACTCCTATTTTCTTGCTGAATGAAGAATAATTCAGAAAATGCTTTACTTTCATTTTCAAGGGGCTTTTGAGTTTGTATGGCTTTGATGAATTCAGGATGTTCCTATAGAACATGCCGGGACTTAATCTCAGCCCCTTTAAACTGCCTTCTCATGAAGTGGTGGCCACTGAGAACAGAGGTTTTAAAAGCCCCAAGCCTGTATGTGTGGCCTGGCTGTGGCCACAAAGCTAGAACATTCCCTCAGCAGAGCCAGTTGGAAGGAATCAACAGATATGTTCGCCCTGGATCCTGACCCCTCCCCTCCCCCATCCCCGGATGCACAGTGCACAGCCGAAGCCGGATACTTGGGTATCCATGGCAACCTAGGACCTCAGCAGGCGCCTTCTTTCAACCAGACCTGGCAGGGCCCAACGCAGGAGCCTGTTGCTTGGTGCAAGGTTGCCCCCCCACCTGCTGTCTCCCCCCAAAACCAAATAAAGATGGGGGCTGATTCTTTGTTTTGCATTGTCTGTAACTTTTCTTTCTGCCCTGGTCCGGGAGTGATCAAGCGCCCCTCAGAGCCTCTGTTCTGCACCCAGGAGCTGCTTCGGGGCAGGGGGTCCTCAGAGGTGGGAACAGCAGCACCCACGATGGGGTTTAGAGGGGCCGCCCCTGCACAGAGACTGGACACTGTTAGCACCCCTGCAGCCCCTCTGAGCCACCGGGCAGGTGTGTGCAGGAGGGGGTGGGGGAGGGGAGGGAGTGCGGGGCCCCAGCACCATCTGTGGGTCCCACTGCTGCCACTGAGCTTTCCGGCCCTTTAAAAAATGCGATGGATTCATTAGATTAACGTTTTAGGGGTGGAGCAGGGTGGGTGGAAGAGTATAAAAAGGGGAAAAGAAGATGGAAAAGAAAGACACTCTTCTCCTTTTCCTCAGAAAGACAGGAGAGGGCAGCACTGAGTGTCTGGAAACTACCCAGAGGCCGAGGGGTTTAATGGGCCTGTGGGTTGTATCTGTTCTCCCAGAATCCTCCTTACCCAGCCCCCTACTGCCCCCCTAGCCCAGCCCCCACAGCCCCCAGACCACAGAGCCTCGGTCCTCACCAGACATCCACGCACACCCGCGCGTGCACACACACACACACACACACACACACCCCTCCATCACACACACACACACCTCCATCACACACACACACCTCCATCACACACACACACACACCTCCATCACACACACACACGCACCTGCATCACACACACACACCCCTGCATCTCACACACACACACACACACACCCCTCCATCCTTACTTGGCTGCTCTCCGGGACCTCGGTCGTGGCAGCTGCCGGCCCGCCTCCCCCAGCGGCTGCACCTTCCCGTGGGGCACAGGGGGGCACCTGGGGGAGAGCCTGGCAAAGACCGGGGAGGCCAAACAGCCTCGTCTCAGGAACCGGCCGAGGGACAGGGCCACGCGGGCCTTGGGAGGGGCCCGGGGCCGGGGCTGGTCCGCGGAGGCCCCTCCGGTCTCAGCATCCGAGCGCCCGCGGGCGGCCTCCCGCTTCGGCTCCTCGCCCGGGGAGCCCTCCAAGGCCACCTTGATGGGCGAGGGGCAGACGGTGCTGCTGGGCCGCCGGAGGAAGCGGCCGGGCGAGGGGAAGGGCCTCCGCGGCGAGCGGCAGCGCGGGGAGCGGGGGCTGGACGGAGAGGGGGGCAGGGGGGCCCCGGTGTACACGGTCAGGTGAGGGCTGGGGGCCGCGCGCTGGTCCGGCTGCGGAGAAGGAGGGAGAGAGCGCGTAGTGAGCGGCGTGGCCGGTCCACGGCCCGCGGGCCGCGCTCGGCTGACTCAGCCACCTGGGCCGACGGCACGCGGCACACAGACCTCCCACCAAGGGGCCTGCCCGTCCCCAAGCCCTGGCCACGTCCCCAGGGCTGGGATTTGCATCCCAGGGCACAGACGGCCCTTCTTCCAGGCCTGGGGCACAGGGTGTGGCCAGGCTGGACTTCCAGTCGGCCTTGGACTCCGCCCCCAACGAGCAACGCCTGCACCCACCGTCCATCATGCCCTCCCTGCTCCATCCTCGGGACCGCCTGAAGTCTGGACGCATCTAACACCCTTTTCACAGAGCAGCGGAGGTGCCAGGAGGAGAGCTGATCCTTCCAGGCCTAAGACCACCCGTCTTGTCCTGAGCCCCGACCCACGTCCGCGGGTCACCCCTGGGGATGACTGGGCCCACCCTTTCCCATGCCCTTCCCCGCAGGCAGCGCAGCAGGACCTGGACCTTCCGCGGAGAAGGAGCCTGGAAACACAGACAAGGAGGTTATCGGTGGGGAAAGGGGAAGTAGGTCAGCAGATCAGCCTCCCTGGGCCACGGGGGCCGACCAGGGGGCAGCAGCGTGGGGTCAGGCAGGCTGTCGGGAAGGAGCCGGAGAGCTTCATCTGAGCTAACGGCAGAAGCGAGAATCCGAATCCTCAGCAGGAAATCTCTCTGCTCTCACCTCTCCTCGGCCTGCTTTGTGTCCCCCCATCACCCCGAAGGCCTGCCCTGGCCATGTGCCACATCAAAGCCCAGTGTGGATGGAGCTGGGGGCTGTGCTGGTCCTGGCGGGGAGAGGGCTCCTGGGACAGCTGGACCGACACTGCCTCCAAGAGAGAAATGCCTCCAGGGAAGAAAAACCCTCTTTGAAACTGTCACAGCCACACAGGTGTCCCGCCTAGAGGGAGCCACCTGCCCCCGGGGGCCTGGGCACTGCCCTGGGGCCCAAGGAGGGCAGCTCCGGGCGCTGAGCTGGAGTCTGCTGGCTTCTGGGGAGTGTGCTGGTCCCGACCTGAAGAGGGAAGGGCACATCCAAGAACAGCCCTGAGAGGAAAAGCAAGGCCAGGGGGCCACAGGGACCTTTGCCCCCGGGGTTGGGGAGGGCGGTCTCCACTCTCTCCCACCGGCTCCCTGAAGCTCAAGCAACACTCGGTTCTGAAACAGCAGCTCGGAGGCACTGATGCTGTTCCACTGCTCAGACAGGCCGACAAACCAGAGCTGAGGCCGGAGCTGAGGCCACTGGGTTATTACACTAATCATCATCGTGATTATTGCTAACACGCAGTGACAGCTTAGCAAATGTGAGTTTCTGGGCTGAGCACTTTATGTGGACTATTGCATTTATCTCCCAGAGCCACTCAGTGAGGCAGGCACCTCTTATTATGCCCATTTTACAGATGAGAAAACCAAGGCTTCCAGAAGCTAAGCCCCAAGAATGCGGGGAACAGTGAGCAGATTTTGCAAAACCAGGCTCACTGGCTCCGTAGTTTGCGTGTGTCACGCCAGTCAGATGTCTCAGTGCAGGCTGCAGGTCAGAATCACGCAGGGTGCCCGTTACAAATGCAGATCCCAGGCCCACCCCAGACCCACTGGAGGAGAACCTCATGGGGGGCACTCAGGGAAAGCAAAGTCTCGCAAACTTTGCTTGTGAGAAGGAGATGCTTTGCAAGTAAGCAAGACCCAGTAAGTAAGTACCCAGTGTGCACTGCGCTTCCGACACCTGTGTCCTACAGGGCACAGTCTGCAAAGGAGAATAACAAGAGGGGTGGCTGGGCCCTGATGAAGGGTTTGGGAGGTGACTGTCAGGTGTACGGCCCTGCAGTTTATGAAGCACTTACGATGTGCCAGGTGCGCAAAGCATCTATTACCACCCCATTTTAGAGACCAGAATACTGAGGACCAGAGGGGTTCAGTACCGTCCCCATGCTCCCACCACAAACCCGTGAGTGTGGAACACAGAACTCTAAGGGGGCACCAAGATGCCCGCCCCTGCCCTTCAGGATGGGTGTGAGCTGTGGATGCCACGGGGCAGTCATCCCCAAGGTCAGGCTATGACATACGGCATAGGTGACTCTAAAAGGAATTATCCTGGCGACGCTGATCCCTTCAAATCTGAGTCTGGAAGCCAGAGAGACAGAAGTCAGAGAGGTGCGGAGCACGATTAGGAATTCGACAAGGGAGGAGTTCATGGTTGGCTTGGAAGATGGAGGGTGGGGAGCGTGCAGCAAGGAGTTCGGGCGGCTTCTGGAAGCTGAGAGCAGCTCTCCGCCGACAGCTGGCAAAAAAAATGGGGCCTCAGTCCCGTGACAAGAGACGGAATCCTTCCAACAACGTGGAAGAGCCTCCAGAGGAGAGGCACACAGCCTCGTGACACCTCGACTGTGTACCCTGAACAGAGAGACCTGCCCAGTCTCACCTGGCCACCTATGAGCTGGTAAATGGTGCTTGTTGGTGCTAATTTGTCCCTCAGGGATCGCTAACTAATACAGTGACCAAATAAGACTCTGACTCCAGGTCCGTCTAACCCCAAAGGCTTTGCTTTTCCTACTTATCCACGCTGCCAGCCCATAGCCTGGGGGTTTTGTATGGGACTTGGGGTCCTGGGCCAAAACGCCAACCTAGGAACCAGGCTTTATTCAGAGAGATGGAGAGCCATCGAGTTAAGCGAGGACACACCCACCCCCGGTTCATTACCTTAAATCCCACTCACTCAGAATTTGCGGTCAACTCCTGCTATAATCCTCACTTTACAGATAAAAAAACAGAGGCTCATGGAGATGATGCAGCTCGACCAAGACGATACAGCTTAGGACAGCCAAGCCCCGCCACATCCCCCCGCCCAATTCTGGCCCTTCCTCTCCACCCCACTCCTCTGCCCAGCACCTGCTTTATTCCAGGATGAATGACAGGACACGTTAGGAAGGTGGCTACTGTCCTACTTCACTTACCTGGCCTGAGAAAGTCCCTTCTTCTGGGCAAACAGGCATCAGCCCGACTGGCCCTGGACACTCTGAGCAAGATGCCTTTTTCTACCCACTCCCCCCGCGACCCTGGCCCCTCCCATACCCACCACGGGTGTGAAGCAGCAAAGCAGCGGCGTGCGAGGCATGTGGCAAAGAAATGACACAACACAGACACAGTGAAGCAGTGCTTGGCTTTGTTTTGTGCTGCTGTTTTATTCTGCTGCAGAAGGAGCATGACACGGAGCGCGTTCGGCGGCACGAGAACACGAGCACAGGCTTTCAATGAAAGGCAAAGCAGATGATGCAGAGACGCGACTCACTTTCCGTACAGAAACTGGCTGAGAATTTGCAGGAGACCCTGTAGCCACTTCCTGGGAGCAGGTAGGCGGAGAGGGCCACCTTCCGGGGGCCACATGCCATGCACCAGTCCCCCCTTCCCAGCCCCTCTCGTTCGCCCTTTCCCTGCTGCCCCCAAAAGCGAATGAGCACAGTTGGCCCCGTGGGGAAAAATCCATGTGGGCGAACACCCCATTTCTCCTACCGGTCAGCTCATCTGCCACCGCCCAGCACAAGACCTTCCCGTCTTGAACAGACAAAACTGGGGACCCATGGACTGACCAGTCACTACACTGCTGCTGGTCAGCCCTCTCCTAGGAACTGCAGACATACGACGTGACATCAATTCCCCACTCTCTTCCCCTCAAATATATCCTAATGGTCCCTGGAGAGCTAGACTCTGAGAGAGAAGAGAAAGTAAGATGGTTTGGGCCAACGAGCCTGTAAATACACCTCAGGAAATGCCCTAAAGAACCACGAACCACTGTACCGGCAACACTGGCTCTGCAAGGACAAGCCTACTCTAAGACCAGGGGGCCACTAGGGCTGGGGACGGCACTGACGACAACAATGACGACGGCGATGGCGGCGACGATGCTGATGGTGACGGCGATGGCGGTGACGGCGACGATGCTGATGGTGACGACAGTGATGGCGATGATGGCGACGATGCTGATGATGACGGTGATGATGGTGGTGGTGATGGTGATGACGGTGATGATGATGCTGATGATGGTGACGACGGTGATGGCGATGATGGCGACGATGCTGATGATGGTGACGACAGTGATGGCGATGACGGCGACGATGCTGATGGTGACGACGGTGATGGCGATGATGGCGACGATGCTGATGGTGACGACAGTGATGGCGATGACGGCGACGATGCTGATGGTGACGACGGTGATGGTGGTGATGGTGACGATGGTGGTGGTGTTGGTGGTGATGGTGATCATGGTGACGATGGTGATGTGACGATGGTGATGGTGATGATGGTGGTGGTGATGGTGATGGTGATGACGGTGATGATGGTGGTGGTGATGGTGATGGTGATGGTGATGGTGTTGATGGTGATGATGATGGTGATGGTGTTGGTGATGATGATGGTGATGGTGTTGGTGATGATGATGGTGATGGTGGTGGTGATGGTGATGATGATGGTGATGATGGTGGTGATGGTGATGGTGTTGGTGATGATGATGGTGATGATGGTGGTGGTGATGACGGTGACGATGGTGGTGGTGATGGTGATGACGGTGATGATGGTGATGGTGTTGGTGATGATGATGGTGACGGTGATGGTGTTGATGGTGATGATGATGGTGATGATGGTGGTGATGGTGATGGTGATGATGGTGTTGATGGTGGTGATGATGATGATGGTGATGGTGGTGATGATGATGGTGATGGTGATGATGGTGGTGGTGATGGTGGTGATGGTGATGATGGTGATGATGATGGTGGTGATGGTGATGGTAAGGATGATGGGGATGATGGTGGTGATGGTAATAATAATGATGGCTGTGATGACGATCACGGCAGCTGGCATTTACTGAGCACTTATGTGCCAGGCATTTTCCTAAGCACTCTGCTCCCGAGCCCTTGTATTTCCACTCAACCCTCACAACAAAAGCAGTCTTTTCTCTAAAAGCCAAGCCTGAAAATGAATCCTGGTACCTTATGGCATAACTTACATTCTAGCATCAGATATACACCACATGGGTGGAGAAACTCAAGCTGTTTACAATATGGCATTAGTGGAATTAAGATGGTGCCTAAGTACGTGGCAGGATAGAGAATATCATAGTAATTTAAATGTATCAATACTATTGTCCAAATAAATACTATTTTTACACCATTTGAGATTCAGATGGACCCTGTGGGGCTACTGTTAGTGCATCAAAGCTGGCAGGAGCAGATACCAGTGGCTGGAGTCTAGAAGCAGACACACTTCCAAAACCTCAAAACTGGGTAGGGCTCCTTTCTACCAAACATGAGAATTTCCTGGTGGATCCCCCTCGACCCCCCAGGCCAGACAATTCTCCCCCATCTCTGTGCTCCGCTAGTGTGTTGCACACCACCCAGCCTATGTCGCCTCCGTGTACCCTTGTCAGCCCCTTGAGGGCAGAGAACACCTCGTCCATTTTTGCATCTGTGCCATGGGCTCTCACACAAAACAGGTGTTTAAAATACATTTGTGGATGGAGATGAAGAGGTACAAACTACTAGGTATAAAATAAATGATACCAGGATGTAACGTACAGCACAGGGAATATAGCCAGCATTTTATAATAAGTTTAAGTGGAGTATAATCTATAAAAATATTGAATCACTGTTGTATACCTGAAAATAATATAATATTGTAAACCAACTATACTTTAATAATAAAAAATATATAGAATACACTTGTGGAACACATCCAGAAGTGAAGCCATGTGTCATCTCCCTTCCTTCAGAAGGGTAATGTGGAAGCACTCATCCATCCAATAAGGAACGATAACCTACTTTGTTGACATGTCTGTGCCTCTCCTTTGACTGGGGATTCTTGTGTGTCTGACACTGAGAAGGTTTCCATCAATGCGTCTGACACAGAGCACTGGGTACTCTGCAGGAGGATGACAGGCACATGAAGCAGACATGTCTCATGAGTGAGGAGTGGGCTGGTGAATCGTTGAGTCAAAGATGAACAAGACACACTCTGTGTCCTGAAGAATTCAAGGTGCATTTCAACTCTCCCACCACCCTACCACCATTTTGCTAGGTGTGTAACCTCAGCTCATACAGGGGTAACTAGGATGGAGGGCAAATACCTCCAGTTCCATGCTTCTCAAACTTTCCCACAGAAGTAGGCCAAACAGCAGGAGAACTGGGCAACCATGCTCTCCCAGGAGTCTGAGGGCAAAAGCCTGAGTCCGCCACAGCCAGGCATGAGATATCTTTGACGTCTCAGCTTTTATCTTAAAAAATTCATGTACAGCTTGCAGTCTAATTCGTAATATATTCATGATTATTTTAATGTGAAATTTAAAAAACTATCTAACTTCCCTCCCATTGCAAATCTTCAAGTAAAATTGATGGCCCAGGCTGGGTGTGCTCCTGGAATTCACTGACTCTGGTTTGAGAAACATGGATCTGGTCCCAACCCCTCATTTCAAAAATTATGAAGCAGAGAGGTGAAGTGACTTGCTCAAGACCACATGGCTAGCGACAGAATGAGGACAAGAGCCTAAGAGGCCTTGTCCAAACCCAGGGCTCTTTCCACCCACCATCCATCCATCATCCATCCACCCATCCATCCATGTAATATGCTTATGCAGAATTCACTAGGTATAAAGCATCAGATTCCAAACAGCGAGTGAGATATGGTCCCTTCCCTCATGTCACTCAGTTTACAATGGTTCATCACCTGAAATTTCTGCTTGAGGCGCTCCCCCTGAGTTGGAGGACTCCAGCATTCTTCAAAGAGAGATGAACAAAACATCTCTGTAGTCGCTCTTCCAGAGTGTAAACTAGTCTGTGACTGGGGAAGACGGGAGAGTAATAGAATCCCTTTGCTAACATGAAACCAAGAGCCTCAAACCTTTTACGATGGCCTGGAAAGCCCGCGATGGCCTGCCTGCCCACCCCTTGGACCTCATCTTGTACCACTGCCCCTTTGTCTACCAGGCTCCTTTCATCTGGCCTTTCAGTCTGAGCCATTTCCCACCTCTGGGCCTTTGCTCATGCAGCTCCCTCTGCCTGGAAAGTTCTTCCTGCCTCACCTGCACTCCTTCTATGGCCAAATCTTTTTCATCCTCTGCTTATCCGCCGCCACCTCAGAGAGTCCCCCTGAGTCCACACACGCCGCATCCTTCCTACTACGGCACTGTATGCATTAAAGCACATTCTATGGGTTTTATCATATTTTTGTTTGAGTTGCCGATTACAAGGATGGCCTCAGTTCTTCAGCCCTCCACATCTCCCTGTCTTTTGCCAGCAGGCTTTGAAATTTCTCTCACTGAAGAGGTAGAATCGATTTCCCCAGCCCTTGATTCTAGGCTGGATTTGTGACTTGCTTTGGTTATTAAGATGAGGCACCAGTTCCAGGCCTTCATCTCAAGAATCTTATGTGCTTCCCCCGACTCCCTTGCAATTTTGCCATCCTCATAGGATCATGCCCAGGCCAGGCTGTTGAAGGATAAGAAACATGTGAGCAGAATCCTTCAACCCATCCCGGCCTAGGCTGCCACAGATCAACCCTCACCAGGCGTGCGAAGGAGCCCCACCAAGATCAACAGAACCACAGAGATGACCCCATATACATAAGCCATGAACACTTATTCTTCTATACCACTCTAGCTGTGTGTTTGTTTGTTACACAGCAGCAGCTACCTGATACACTTGGCTTCCTTATTTTTTTGTCAGTCCTGGACTATAAGCTCCATGAGGCAGGGAACATGTCTATTTTATTCACCAATGCCTGGCACATAATAGGTGCTCAGTTAATTTGCTGAGTGAGTCTTTTTGATGTAGAAGGTCAGTACCTGCTCATCCGCTTGCTTTATCTCTTTTGCATTCTTACACAGGTGTACAGGAGCAAACCCAACTTCAGGAATTACCTTTAGGCCTCCAAGGTCAGAGCTGGAACTATCCTGACCACCCCACCCCCCACCCCTGACCACAGGCTGGTCTAATCTAAAGCTATGGAGGAGGGAAGCACCAACATCTAGGTAATATCCCAGAGTACTATCTTTGACCCTGACTCATTTTGAAAATGTCACAGACCTCTAACCATCCCTCCTCCCATGAATGAAGACATCGGCCCCTTCGTCCTTTAACCAAAAAGATGCTCCATTTTACCTGGACTTCTCTGGAGGCCTCTGGCCTAAGGCCTTCATTCCTACAAGCTACTAATTCCCCTGGCATCATGTAAAAGGGGGATGGGGAGGCAAAAGCGAAGGAGAGAGCCCACCAACCCTCAAAACTTAGGACTAAGAACAAGCTCAAAAGAAAAGTCTCAGCAGAGTTTCTCCAGGCAGGTGTGACAGAGGGGCCCCAGGAAAGGGCATCTACAGCGGAGCCCTGCAGCCAGCCCCTGGTTGGGGCGCCCCGTCCCCGCTGCTCTAGAGGCAGAGTCTAAATTGGAGAGACGGGAGGAGGAGCTTCTGGACGCTACTGGAAACAAACATGCGGAACGACGCCCTGGGGGTAGTTAACCACGCCCTTCTCGCCAGTGGCGGTTCACGAAGCTGCTTTTCTCTCTGGTTCTCACCCCCAAGGACTCCGGAGGGTAAGACAGGCGATGTCACAGCAACGGAGTCAGGTGCAGCCCTCCTCTCCCCCCCTCCCCCGTGCCTGCCCGGCCCCTTGGCGATCTGGAGGGATAGGAGGAAGCCCAAGACAGGGGTCCGAGGAATCGGGGGTGACCCCGACTGGCCCACCGCCCCCTGAATGGGGCGCAGAACCCTCTAGACTCTCCCCCACCCCCAGGAATAAATAAGTAACTGTGCATTTATTTGGGAGGCAGCTCTTTTC
Organism: Grampus griseus; assembly: GCF_964374135.1. Classification (NCBI taxonomy): domain Eukaryota; kingdom Metazoa; phylum Chordata; class Mammalia; order Artiodactyla; family Delphinidae; genus Grampus; species Grampus griseus. Next base: position 1,658,901 of record NC_139014.1, read on the forward strand.
TGAGTTGGCTCCTGCGATCCAGTTTGCTCATGACCTGGGTGATGTCCACCGTGTTGGCCGCTTCCCGAGCCTTGGCTTCTTCTTCCAGCTGCCTGAGGATGACGGGGCTTGGGCTGGAGCGCAGGGTACGCCGCATGAACCGGAGGCTCGAGCTGAAAGGGAGGAGAGAACAGTGGCTGGTGGAGGGCCACGCGCTCCCCGGAGCGACACTGGCACACCTGGCGGGAGGTGAGGCCGGACTCCGGATCGGCCCCTTATCCCCGCGGGGAACCTCACGGGGGGCCCTCAGAGGCACATCCAGCCATGGCTCTTTTCTCCCCTCTGGGAGGATGGGACCAGACTGAGGACCAGCGCCATCATATCTTAGGCTTAGACGCGGCCAGGAAGACTCAGATGGTGCCAAGTACAGACTACCGTTCATGAGGTTTAGAAATCAACGAGGCATCTTATCTTCCTGAAAGGCCCTTCCAGAAAGAAGCGGACAAGGAGGGTCTGGATACTGGAAACCCAGGGGCTCTGGCCCCCAGGGAGAATTGGAACGCTTGTTTTCAAAAGCCAAGATTCTGGGGCTTCCCTGGTGGCGCGGTGGTTGAGAGTCCGCCTGCCGATGCGGGGGACACGGGTTCGTGCCCCGGTCCGGGAGGGTCCCACGTGCCGCGGAGCGGTTGGGCCCGTGAGCCATGGCCGCTGAGCCTGCGCGTCCGGAGCCTGCGCTCCGCAACGGGAGAGGCCACAGCAGTGAGAGGCCCGCGTACCGCAAAAAAAAAAAAAAAAAACCCACAAAAGCCAAAGTTCTAAAAAGGAAGGAAAGAGTGGGGCCATCGAAGAGCGAGCCTGCACGGGCAGAGCAAGGGGACGGGTCCTGAAGAGGGCTGAGCAGGCGTGCGATGTGCGCCTGCACCAGACCCGGCGGACCTTTCCTCCAAAGCACTGTGCGCATGCGCGAGCCGTCAGCCCCTTCAACAAAAGCCAATCGTGGATCCCCGACCCCAAACTCTCCACCACGACCTCGGGAGCCACGACAAAGCTCTGAGTGAGGCAGGCGATGGAAAGCAGGCTTGGAAAATGAGCATTTCAGCAGCAAGGGGAGACTTAAAACCTAGGACCTCCCCAAATTTCAGGACCACGTAAGCCCCTGGAACTCTAGCATCCACTCTAGGGAGGAAGAGGGCTCCCCTACCCGTAAGTCAGGGCTCCCACCAGCCCTGCCTGCCTGGAGCTCCATTTAACTTGTTCTGGAAAAATTAAGTTTTGTGCACTGTCTCACGCCTGAGAGTCACGGGGCAAACTCATACCCGCCCTGCCATCCCCACAGAGTTCCAGGCCGGGCTTCCCACGTCCCACGGGGGTGTTCTCACTCGCGGTAGCGGTGACAGCATCACCGGACAGCGGTACCCGACCTCACAGCCGAGCACTGCACCTGTGGTCTAGTGCCGTCCCAGCCAAGCACCCGGATGCCCCACAAAAGATCTCAGCTGATTTCTCAGGTCTGTGCCAACTTAAAAAGCATCTGGAGAGAGACATGCGAAGCTCTCCTCCCTTCCCGCCAACTTAAAAAGCATCTGGAGAGAGACATGCGAAGCTCTCCTCCCTTCCCCACTACTTCCTGGCAGAACTTCTGGAGCTATTATGACCCTTTCTTGTGGCTTAAAGAAAAGCTTTCAAGTCCCCAGGGACACTGAACTCCCTTCCTTACCCCGTGAACCTAGAAGAATAGCACCACAAAGACCTCCTTTCTCTCCTTTTCATAACAGGGCCATTATCCTCAAGAATGAAACCAAGTTGGGTTTTTTTTTTAAGCTCCTTTGACAAAGGCTCTGGTCCAACCACCCCTCTTTTGAATTGACTGGAGACTCTGGAAAAAGAGCCCAGCGTGGGCTGAGCTGGCAAACGGGGCGGGGAACATCTACTAAGGGGGGGCCGGGGGAGGGGCGGACAGGACATGCGCTGGCGCTGGGAAAACCTCCGCCAAAGTCCTGCGTCTTTGTTCAAGCTGCCGTTTGGATACTCTTTTGAATCTTCAGTCCCTGTTGAGTTTTCTTTTTCCCCAAAAAAAGGAGCTCAAACTGCCCCTCAGAACATTTCATCCTTTGCCCAAGGGCTCTGCCAGATGGGATGTGCTCCATATCTCCAACGAGGAAGGTGAGAATGAATAAAGAAGGCCGTCCCCCGGCTCAGCAAGAATACTTAGCGTTTCCCTGTACATTTTCCCTAAGAGTCTATATTTTTCCTGGGGTGCAATCTGCTCTCCTCTCCACGGTCTTAGGCCATTACAAAGGACATTACCAGGATGTAGCTAAGTTAATTCCTACACATCAGTTTGGAGGCGGAGAAGCGTAGCAATTAAAAAGCCAATGAGATGCTTCCATCTGTAATAAAGGTCATTATCCCAGCTCATAATCAAAACTCTCTGAAACCAGTGTTAGGGAAACAGAAGTTACTGGCAGTAATTACTGTCTGCATCTTGCCAGCATGATTTCAGCGCATGGTAAGAAATACTTCCCAGTCCCCAATATTTTCATCCAGCAAATATCTTGATAACAGCCGTGTGGCTGGAAGAGACCCTCCTTTCCCCGTACATGAAGCAGCAGGCCACGAGTGGCTTCAGCCCATTCCACTTGCCTTCTCTTGGTCGCTTCCTGAGGTTCAACTGCTCTGGCCAGCATTTCCTTATAGACTGGGGATTTCAAGTAGCGGGCATAAGAGTCCTAGCGGGAACAAGAGAAAAGCAGTTATCATGAGAGGGAAAGCGTCACATCAAACGAATCCACTGGCCGTTTCCCCAGCCTCCCCTCGGCAGTGAGATTGCAAAGTGAAGAGGATTTGTACCCTTGTGTGCAAGGCATTCAGACGTGTGTCTACAGCCACGGTGCTCACGTGTGGTCCCCATGCCGGCAGCGTCCATTTCACCTGGCCACTTGCTAGAAATGCACGTTCTCGGAGCCCCGGGGAGTGGGACGTGCTGCCGCCCCTCACGCTAGAGAACCCTGGTCCACAGCCGCCCCCAAAGAATCTCGAGGGCTCTCCAGCGAAGTACGCACGAAACAGCAGACCCTTGCTTCCAACCTTGCCCACCCGCTACCTCCACTTCGAAGCCCACTCACAAGCCCTTCTCCCCCGAATTTCAGTAGAAAGGCAAGAGGATACCAAACCCAGCTCAACCTAAAACAGCCCCAGGCTCGGACTCCTCTTGTGTGGCTGTTTGCTGGGACCCTCGGCAGGTTCAGGGAAGCCGCTTCCTGAACGCCTGCTCCCCGCAAGCCGACTGCAAACTCTAGTCGTAACATCCAAGGGACAAAGCCCACAGAAACATCTAGGAGAAGTTCTCAACGACCAATTGAGAATTTTAAAAAATTTATTGAAACGGTACCATTCTAAAGACTAAGTAGTAGCAGTCAAGGTCATGAGAACTGTGGACAGAAGACCTAAACAGACATTTCTCCAAAAAAGACACACAGATGGCCGACAGGGACATGAAAAGCTGTCGCTAATCATTAGAGAATGCAAATCAGGACCACCGTGAGGTATCACCTCACACCGGTCAGAATGGCCATCCTCAAAAAGTCTACAGATAACAAATGCTGGAGAGGGCGTGGAGAAAAGGGAAACCTCCTACACGGTGGGGGGAATGTACATTGGTGCAGCCACTATGTCATGACGGTCTATGCGACGACTGCAGAGTGAGAAGCCTTAAGAAGGCACGCAGGGGCTCCCCTGGTGGCACAGTGGTTGGGAGTCCACCTGCCAATGCAGGGGTCATGGGTTCGAGCCCTGGTCCGGGAAGACCCCACATGCCGCGGAGCAACTAAATCCGTGCGCCACGACTACTGAGCCTGCGCTCTGGAGCCCGCGAGCCACAACTACTGAGCCCACGTGCCACAACTACTGAGCCCACGTGCCACAACTACTGAGCCCACGAGCCACAACTACTGAGCCCACGTGCCACAACTACTGAGCCCATGAGCCACAACTACTGAGCCCACGTGCCTAGAGCCCGTGCTCTGCAACAGAGAAGCCACCGCAATGAGAAGCCCGCGCACCGCAATGAAGAGTAGCCCCCGCTCGCAGCAACTAGAGAAAGCCTGCACGCAGTAACAAAGACCCAACACAGCCAAAAATAATAAATAAATTTTTAAAAATAGATTAAAAAAAAAACAAACAGGGCACACAGCCTCTGCAGGCAGCCCTCCCTGGCCAGAGGGCCCAGGAGCACAAGGAGGGGCCAGCCCAGCGGGCAGGAGGGAGAGACAGCTGACAGCCCTGCATCTAACACCGCAAAGCAGTAACCACGCATTCTCTCCCTTTTCCCCACATCTAAAGAACCCTCCCGGTACCTGGGGAGGGAAGCGCTTCCAGGCCTCCGCGCACCCTCACCACGGCCGCGCCTACCTTCTTCATGAGCATGTAGATGTGGGTCTGCGCGGCGTCCAGCACGTAGCGGTGGGGATGCTTCAGCCCCTTGACTGTGATGTCCATGGTTTTGCCGTCTATGTTTATCCACCGCCTCGCCCCTGGGGCCAGGAACAGCCTGAGACGGGGAGGAAGACGTCAGCAAAAGTAGCCAGACCAGGTCAGTGAATGAAAAGTTCACAGCTGCTTGGGAGCGAGGGATTGACACTCGTGGGTTGGGTCCCCCGGGGTGAAAGTGGTCTTTTTAGGAGACACTAAAGCATTTGAACAGGCCATCAAGCAACATTTCCTAGAAGCAAGAAAACAGCCCTGCCAGCATCGGGAATGTGAACTTGTGTTTGACTTTGGAATTCCCAACCTCTGGCAGAGAGAGAGCAAAAAGTGGGTGGGCTGACCCTCCCCCAGCTTTCTCCCAGGACCCCCAGCCTCCCGGAGCAGGGGTGAGGTGTCCACAGCGCGAGGTGAGGTGACTGATGGGCACGCGAGGCGTGGGGGGCCTCTATCCAGTCTCCGACCTCAAGCGTAACCGCGGGGGGGGGCAGCTGGGGTGCCGGGGGGAGACCTCCCCACCAATCTGGCTCATCCTCACTTGTAAATCTCCTCCGCTTTCTCCTTGACCTTGGACTGATCTCCGTACTTCAGATCCTCACAGGCTTCCCAGAATCCCAGATTCTCCCCTGTGCGGGGGGGGGGGGGGGGGGGGGGCGGGGGGGGAGGGGTCGGGGGAGGGGGGAGGGTCCACGGGGACAGCCGGACAGGAGTCCAGATGGGAGGGGAAGGGAGGAAAGAAGAGAAACGGGTCAGCTGGGGTGCATCCCATCCTGGAGCAGCGACTACGGCGGGGACAAGACCTCTGTCCAGGGCCCCGAGAGGCTTGTTACCCCAGCGAGCACACCTACGTGCTCCAGGGGGCCACGTGCCCTGTGTGTGCAGCCCACGTGTCTGCCGGGAACCTGCGCTTTCCCCCGGGGCACACGAGTCAGAGCTCAGATGAAGCGCCAGAGGCGGTCTCGTTCCTCTTCATCCAGGAGGTCGCACACCTTGCTTGGACAAGTGACATCTGATTAGGCTGGGACGCATGCGTCTCTGCTCTGTCGGTTTTCTCCGTGAAGGGTCCTGGTGACTTTGCGCCTGGTCGATGACGCACGTGACTCCCACCTCCTTTGTGCACAGAGAGCCCGTCTCTTAGGGCTCCTCGCGGGGCGTATTCCAGCCAAAGACCCTCACGGAGACGCTGCCGAAGCAGCGATGCTGACGGGCTGGCTCTCAGGAAGGCCTGGTCACCTGAGCCGGAGAGTCTGCGCCTCTGGGCCCAGGGGGAAAGCCAGCTTCTGCCCCACCCCGTTTCCTTCCACCTTCTCTAACTGGAAGGGGGATTCTCCCAGCCCCCAGTAGTGGGAACGCCTTGGTGCACCATCCCAGGTGGCCAGTTTTCGCCTGAGAAAATAAACGGGGTCAGTCCAGTGGGAGAGCAAGAGCTTATGTGTGCATGTGTGTGTGTGTACGTTGTGCGTGCACACGTGTCTGTGTATTCGCGTGTGTGCATGTGTGTGTGTGCCTGTGTGTGCATGTGGGGCAGGGGGGAGGTGAATCACAGCCTCTCCATTCCCAGTATTCTCTGGAAGGCTCCCAGGTATTTTAGACTGGAAAAGTTTGCACGATCCTAAGCTAGTTGACCTCTGTCCCATAACTCCATAGAGATCCTTCCTCTTCAGCATGAAATTCAGGGTGCTCCTGGGACCGAGGTCACAAGCATGAGTAAACAGGCCAGCAGTGCTCTTAAGTGACAGCCATTGGTCTTACAGCAAGTGCCCTGTAGACCACCTTGCCCACGGCAAGACGGTTAATTGCTGAAGGGCAAAATTAAATGAGCAATTATTCACACTAGTCAAAAGGCGGAAACAACCCACACGTTCATCAGCAGATGAATGGATAAACAAAATGTGGTGCATACGTACAATGAGTATTATTCAGCCTTAAAAAGGAAGTTCTGACATAGCTACAATGTGGATGAACCTTGAAGAGAGCGTGCACCGTGAAACAAGCCAGACACAGAAGGACGATTACAGTCTGATTCCATTTATATGTGGCTCCCAGAGTCGTCAAGTTCATGGAAACAGAAAGTAGAATGGTTCCCAGGAGCTGGCGGGGAGTGGAGGAGTGGGGAGTTAGTGTTTAATGGGGGTAGAGTTTCGGTTTGGGAAGATAAAAAAGTTCCGGAGACCGGTGGTGATGACAGGTGCACAATGATGTTAACGTCACTGAACTCTACACTTAGAATGGTTAAAATGGTAAGTCTTGGGCTTCCCTGGTGGCGCAGTGGTTGAGAGTCCGCCTGCCGATGCAGGGGACACGGGTTCATGCCCCAGTCCGGGAAGATCCCACTATGCCGCGCAGCGGCTGGGCCCGTGAGCCATGGCCGCTGGGCCTGCGCGTCCGGAGCCTGTGCTCCGCAGCGGGAGAGGCCGCAGCGGTGAGAGACCCGCGTACCGCAAAAAAAATAAATAAATAAAAAAAATAAAAAAAAATAAAATGGTAAGTCTTACGTTATGAATATTTTACCAGGGTAAAAAAAAAAAAATTAAATGAGCACAGAAAAATGTCTACATGAATGTTCATAGCAGTACTACCCATAATAGCCAAAAAGTTGAAACAACCCAAATGTCCACCACCTGAGAAGTAGATAAACAAAATGTGGTATCTTCACAGAATGGAGTATTATTTGGTCATGAAAAGGAATGAAGCATCGTTACATGCTCCAACGTGGCCGGACTTTGAAAATACTACGCTAAGTGAAAGAGGACAGAAAGCCACATATGGTATGATTCCATTCATAGGAAATGTCCAGAACAGGCAAGTCCATGAAAATAGAAAGTAAATTAGTGGTTGCCTAGGGCTGGGGGTGTGCTGGGGAGTTGGGAGCAGAGGAAGACAGAGAAATAGGGAGTGACTTCTATGGGTCAGGGGTTTCTTTTTGAGGTGGTGAAAAGGTTCTAGAATTATATAGTGGTGATCGTTGCGCAACTCTGTGACACAGCACTGAACGGCACACTTTAAAAGGGCATGTGAATGATACGGTCTGTGAATTTCTAGCATGTGAAGCATATCTCAATTTTTTCAATTTTAATTAAATGAACTGATTATTTACGTGTTCTGTTCGTACCGGAAGCCTCGGGAATCTAATCCCGAGATCACCAATAGCGCTCTTTTAATAACGCAGGGAAATCTTGGGGATGGATTCTTACCAACACTAAGTAACGCCTGGGTGGGATAAGCTCAGAGTGTAGTTTGTTAGCCGACCACTAGATGGCGGCGGATCCACTTATTCACCAGTTGCTTCCGGCCTGTTCTAAAAGCAGCTCCCTTTCCCATCCAACTGTTCTGGGCTTTATCACCTCGCGGCAGTTAGGCTTAATCAGAAAAAAGCGATGTTCAAGAATCCATCTTAGCATGTGATGTGTGCATCCGGCAGTCGAACAGGCTCACGGCAAGTCCCGTGGGATACCTTCAGGTGCACTCTCACAGGCCAGTGGGTCCTGGGGAGCCAGGCCGTGTCAAGGCTCAAATGCGATGCTCCCCACGACTGGGGACTTGGAGAGAAATAAAGGAACCCCATAAAAGTAAACTTTTCAGGGAGGGTGGTGAAGCCCATGGAATGCTCCGCCTATAGGGAAGCTGGTCCCGTCTGGCCTTTGCTCTTCCCAGGTGTCTCCCACTGCAGTGTATTCACGAGGCTGCAGGGGCCTCCGGACGGCTGGGGTATAAAATGTGGCCCCATCCATTCCATTCAAATCCTCCAAGGAAGTAGACCAGGAGCTGAGACAGTGGCTCTCGATCATGGCCGCATGTCAGAATCACCTGGGGGGTTTTCAAGACTTCAGAGATTCCGCCCCAAACCAATTAAAAAGGAACCTCTGGGGATGGGATCCAGGTGAACTGCACGGGCGGCCACGGCAGAGGAGCCCTGAGCTGAAGAGAACCAGGGACGTGGCGCAGCAGACCCGGGAGCTCGGGGGTGGGAGACCCAGGGATCAGGGCGAGCCAGTGAGGGCAGCCAGAGGGGGTGGAGCCTTGGAAACCTGAGTCGTGTCCACGTGGATTCTGTGAGCAAAGCGATTCCCCCGACTGCGGGGCCCCCGGGAGCCAGTGGAGAGACTGGGTCCAGGATGGAGTCGGCCCAAGCAGAGCTATGCAAACACCTGCCGAGCAACCTCGGAGCCCCAGGCTGGACATTCAGGAGTATTTCTAAAAGCAAATGTTTTATTTAAAAAACTCAGAGACCCACCACTGAATTCTTTCTTGAGAAAGTACTGGAAGCTCTGTCGACCCTTGGGGTCTCGGATCAGCTCGCTGAAGTTGAAAGCCCATCGTTCCACCCGCATCCTGGTTGGGAATTCCACCCTGCAAGGACCACAGTTTGTAAATGCTCCGGATACTCAGGCCGCACCCAGGGGGCCTGCGTGCGGCGAGGGGGCTTCAGCCCCTGCTAACCTCCGCGAGTCCCCCCGCCCAGGGCGCGACCCAACCCTCCCCTCCTCCGTACCCGCACAAACAAGCCGAGTAACCCCTTGCTTGGAAAATGCAGCCTCGGACACATCCCCTGGGCCTCGTCTCAGGATTTGGCCTCCCCAGCGGGGGGAAGGAGGCCCCCAGCAGAGAGCCTCACGCTAACCCTTCAGGGCAGAGGGACATGCACGCCTCCTCGAAGGCCTGTGGAGGCCAGGGGGCCAGCCTGCCACACCTGACCAGAGAGAATCCCAGAACGGCCCCGGTGATGGGTGCTGCGGCCACGGCCACCCCCTCCACACCCCTTTCCCACGGGAACATCTGGTGACCCTTCCTGCCCTGCTTCAGGCCCCGTGCCTCCAGGCAGACACCCCACAGGCCCTGCCGGCCGTGCACCCTCTCCCAGAGCCTCCCCTACGACGCCAGGCCCACTCCACCGCCGCTCATTCTGAACACGCTTCGATCTCAGGAAGGACACGCGAGCCCAGCTAACACTAGCTAGCGAGCCCAGCTAGTGTGGGTCTCACGGTCTAGAAAATCCAGAAAACTGTTGGCTTTTCTCCTATTCCTTATGGAATTCTCCGTAACCCAACACAGCCCCTGGGAAACAGAGGTTCCCAAGTCCCAGACACCACGTTGCCCACTGGTGCAACAGCTGAGACCATGACTGGGTACAAGTGATGTCTGTGGGATCTCGAGTCGGTCAGGCGAGCTCACGCTTCCCTAACGTCAGCGTGGAAACAATAAGGATCCCGGAATAACAGCTACCACTTACGGAGTCACCATCTGTGACGCACTGTGCTTTACACACACACCCATCGCTGGGTCCCTAAGGGAACACGGCCAGCTGGATAGCACTTCCAAGACGACGGAGGCTCAGAGAGGGTAAACCCTTGCCCGGGCCCACACAGTAAGAAGCAGGGCCCGGCATCAAACGGGTGTGCCAAGTTCAGCGGACAGCAGAACCCCCTGGGAGACTCATTAAAACACGAACTGCTGGGCGCCACCCCCCAACTTCCTGACTCAGGCTCGGGTGCGGCCCCAGAGCTTGCATCTCCCACGAGCGCCTGGAGGACGTTGATGCGGCCGGCCCATGGCCAACCCTGGGAGCGGACGCTCCGAGCCGGTCTTGTGAACCCTCGCTGCTCACTGAAATCAGTGGGCTACTGGGGCTCAGGAGGTAAGCCAGCCAATTAACCAGAGGCTTTGGAGATAAGGGCTGGGTACTGGGTTTCTGTCTGCTATGTTTTGTTTGTTTGGCCGCACTGCACGGCAATGTGGGATCTTAGTTCCCAGACCAAGGTTTGAACCCGCGTCCCCAGCACTGGAAGCGTGGAGTCTTTACCACTGGACCACCAGGAAAGTCCCTGTTTTTGTTTTTTTTTAAGCTTCCCAGGTAATGTTAATATCGTTCTAAAATCTAAACCATTAGGAAGAAGGCCTCCCGCTTTTGGGGGGCGGGGCTCATCTGGCATCCGCCCAGTACCCTCCGATCAAGGGCTCCTACATAAGCATCACCTCTTTTCTTCACCAGCAAATCTCTACCTCGAGCTTCCATACTCTCCATTGCACGTAGCCTCCGGCAGCACCCACGCCTCCTTCCCAAACCCTCTCAGGACGGTCCCTGTCCTGGCCAGGTGGCCCTGCCTTTTCCCCCACAAGAGCCGACTTCTGCACGTCCTTGTGCACAGGGAGGTGCAGCCTGCCTCTCCCTGATAACTGCGCGAGAGACACAAGCTCCAGAAAACCGTCCTAATAACTAGAGGCCCCGGAAGACTCCCCAGAAGATGGTTCTAGAGTCTTGGGCTCTGCGGTTGACCCCCGACTCCCGGTGAGCGCCCTCCTTCACCTGTCCGCTGCCCATAGCAGGCCACGCGGAGGGGTGAAAGGCCTCCGCTGCTACGCCTGCTCACCTGGCCGGATCTGTGCCACCTGGGTGATCCTCGTGCCTTAGGTGGTGATGGCCTTGGCGTTGACCCCGCTGGGCATGCACCTGACGCTCTCTCTTCTTCCAGCCCCCCCCACCCCACATGCTCCTTCCAGCCCCTTCTGCCCCTCCTGCTCCAGCTTTCCCTGAGCTGTCCCCCTCTTCTTGCCCCCTATGTTAGCTTGGGCTTTTCCCCCCTGCATCTTGGCCTCTGCCCCCTCTTCCAGACGACAGATTTATGCAGGCACAGGTAGCAGCAACAACTGTTCAAATTTCATAAACAGTAATCCCTAAGGCAGCTTTAGGGCTCTGCCTTCCAGGAACTTATTTTTACTCTAGTCAGAAGTCAAAACTGCAAAGCCACGAAGATGATTGTTTTCTTTTCAAAAACGCTCTATGGGCTTCCCTGGTGGCGCAGTGGTTGAGAGTCCGCCTGCCGATGCAGGGGACGTGGGTTCGTGCCCCGGTCCAGGAAGATCCCACATGCCGCGGAGCGGCTGGGCCCGTGAGCCATGGCCGCTGAGCCTGCACGTCCGGAGCCTGTGCTCCGCAGCGGGAGAGGCCACAACAGTGAGAGGCCCACGTACCACAAAAAAAACGATCTATGTATTGTTAAAGCAGAGTTACCACTTGACCCAGCAGTTCCATACTCCAGAGAAATGCAAAACATATGTCCACATAAAAACTAGCACACGAATGTTCACAGCAGCATTATTCCCAATCGCTAAATGGCAGAGACAAGCCAAACGTCCCTCAGCTGATGGATGGATAAACGAGATGTGGTGTGTGCAGGTACATTAATATTTTTCAGCCGTAACTCGGGACTGAGTATGAATACCTGCTTCAGCATGGATAAACTTTGAAGGCATTATGCTAAGTGAAAAAAGCTAATCACAAAAGACCACAGATTGTGTGATTCCGTTGATGTGAATGTCCCTAATAGGCAAACCTGTAGAGACAGAAGGTTTAGCGGTTGCCTAGGACTGGAGGGTTTGGGGGGAGGGGATTTGGAGGGTAATGGCTAAAGGGCAGGGGGTTTCCTATTTGGGTGATGAAAATATTTTAAAATTGTGGTGATGGCTGTACAAGTCTATGAATATAGTAAAAACCGTTGGACTGTACACTTCAAGTGGGTGAATTATATGGTGTGTGAATTCTAACTCAAAAAGTTACTTTTAAAAGGACCCCGATATCTCGAATACATACAGTTTGGCATTTAAATCCCAGAACTGGGTGTCATCCGTGACCCAAGGATTGCTAGGAAGGCAGCCCGACATGATGGCGTCATTGGACGAAAACTGCTCACTGTACTTGACGATCCTGAAAAGCAAACGGAAAGCGATTCCCTAGAAGTTCAACACCCCAGAGACCAAATCAACAGTCAGGTTGATCGACCAGCCTGCCCTCCTTCAACTTGATGGATTTAGTTACATACTTGTTACTGTCTTCTTAGAAAAACGCTCTAACAGCCCTCGGGATTGGCAGGTGTTAAACAAGATCTGTCCTATTCTAGTTGTGAAATGAAACCTCACCAAGACCTGTCCTATTCTAGTTGTAAAGTGAAACGTCGTCTCCCAAACCAGTTCTTTGTGACTCCTCTGTACGTATTTCATTAAAATACAGCCTCTTTACATTGGATCATGAGTTTTCAAAATGCAAAGCTGACTCTTTGCACGTGTTCAAACAGGTGTCTTGGCACCATCTTGGAAGCACAAGGTCGCCACGGACTCGGTGAGATTCTGTTGTGCCACCCTGGGGTCCACCCTTGGTCAAATAATGCCTGCATTTGGGAACTCAGACCCAGTATTCACAGCAGTGGTCTCACTGAGACAAACGTGGGCAAGAGCTAATTCCTCCTGGTCGGGTTAGACATTCTGAGTCAACACGTGTCCTGGTATCTGGCAGTTTGGAAAAAACCTGGCATGCCTTCACCCTATAGGTGGGGATTGCATCCGTAGTATACACGTAAGGCACCTGCCACGAAGTCTGCCCACAGCCATGAGAGTTTGATGGAGCAGGACCATGCCCGAGAGATACACCAGAGCTCTCGGTTTACAGTTCCGTGCGGAACTCAAGCCCCTGGGCTCCATTTCCCCCATGACCTTCTTATTCTTATCAGACCTTTACAGTGGAGCAGCTGAAGGGAAGGGGAAAAAATGCATCCACAGGTCCAAACACTATAATGATGTCAAAATTATGGTAATGAGGCTCTGAGACAAACAAAAATTGGAAAGTGGGCCTACGAAGTCTCCAGTGTAGCCTCTGAACCGCCTCTAATGGACTTTCTGTTTGGTTTCATGAAACTGGGTTTCTGGAACATCAGAGCAGATGGGTCTGGCTTTATCACAGAACAATAAGCATCATTAGAATCCAAAGTGAGCGCCCACTGAGTACCCGCGTGCAGACCCATCTGACTCAGCAGCCGCAGACAGAAGTCACTGCAAATGGTGGGTGAGGTCAGGGCACGTATTTTCGGGCAGGTGGTAGCTTTGCAAACTACGGGCTTGGGAGGATGTCAAAAGATATTTGGAGATTTTGACAAGAGCCTAACCCTAACCGCACTGGAAGAAAGGCACTGGACAAAACACAGTATCTCCCACCCCGATCGGTACCTGTGGGCAGAATAAATGACTAGTCATGTCGTGTGTCCCCAGAGATCATCCAAGTCCATTTTCAAGTGTGCAGAAAAATTGCAGAGCTAGAAAGGTGCGCCTCCAAGGGATTCCACATTTTGAAAGGGTAATTGCTTACATTTGGGGGGCACTAAACCTTTTCATGTCTTCCAAACAATGCCCTCTGGGAGACTGGATCCAAGTAGCCTGAACGTTCAAGAATCCAACATAAATTTCCAGTTTCTCCCAACGGGATTTTAACTCAAACATTAACAACGGATACTTATCAGTACATTGAACACAGAATCCAGCCGGTGAACTTCTGACTCTTCCCACTTTCCCATCCACACAGACAGGCTGGTCTAGGGCCTCAGCCAACCCTGATCTTGCCTGGCCCGAGACCTGAAGACTAGCACTGAGCGAAGAACCAGGAACTAAACCCCCAAGAGACTGCTTTTGTCCCCGTGAGTCCTTCAGGTTCTTACGTCAACCTATGACTCGTCAAGTTCGCCTTGAAGCAGTCCCCCTCCTAACTATTGTGCAAACCCCACCAAGACCAGCAAAGCAGGGACGTACCCGCCAAGGGACACGGAAGACTTCACCGTGGACCTCAGTAAGGCCTGTCGGTAATACATGATCTGGAAGAGAAACAGTTGTTAGATGTCCAACTGCCCCACGGGGGTGTCACCAATGCCGACACGTACGTATGGCTCCAGGCCAGAAGCCATGTCCCCATCAAAGCACCCCATTCCGTTCCCTCAAGCCGGCCACCCCGGGACCAGCAGGGCTCAGGTCTGCAGCAGACGGGTGGCCCCCAACTCCAAATGAGGAGCCTCCTTCACTCATCTCATCGTGTATTAGTCTCGGAAAAGGCACCAACTGGGAAAAAAAAAGTTCTAAGGTGCGTTAAAGTGAGACATGGGATAGACACAGAAGCTTAGCTTTTCCCCCAAATGCCTCTGACTCACAGAAGCAGATCTAACTAACCTCACGGCCAACCCTTCCCAGGGCTCTCTGTCTTGCACCCCGGATACAAGATTTGCCAACACAGGTCGCTTGTCACCCTGGACAGATGCTGAGCGGCCCTGTCACTGTAGCAGCAGGGACCAGGGTGGAGGCATCCGCTCCACGCCCCCCAGTTCTGTGCCGTCGGAGGGCATCTCGCACCCTGACCCTCAGCGTCAGCCCCAGCCAGATCTTACATGAGATGCTTTGGCTTCTGTGCCATCCGTTAATTGGGAAACAGCTGTTTGAACGTTACACATGGTTTTCATTTCATCACTGAGTGCAGAGCATGAAGCCAAAGTACATATGATTTGTAAGAGGATTAAAAATCAGATTCCCTTGAAACTGGGAGACTAATTACCTCTTTTCTGACAGAAACCACTGTTTGTTTCTGTAAAAGAAAGAAGCAAAAACCATTAAACAGATGTCATGAAATCATTACAGTCCAATTACCCATTTGAAAAACAAAAACCCTTCCCCAAGAGAAAACTGCCCGTCTCTTTTGACTTAAAGGATAGAATTTCCCCATCACCAGCCCTTCCACCCTATTCTACACAACTTCTAGAGAATAAGACCGGCTAAGAGGTGTGCTGAGGGAAGGGGATGCTTTACCACTGTAACTTCATCCTACTCTCCTAAAAGCCAAGATGAGTTCAAGACAGAGCTCGGGATCGCTCCCAACCCGGCGTAGCGCCTACAGAACGTCTGAAATGGAACGGGGGGCGGGGGGGAGAAACTAGCGACTTGACCAATACCATATGTTGCGGGGGGAAAGCCACGCTGTCAAAAACAAAGCACACAATTAAAAGACTCAAAAGAAGCCTCCGCTGCAAGCTGAGTCCAAGAGCTGAGCTGTGACATGGAAGAGCTCACACCGGGCCCTGTCCTCTCTGAAGCCACTGAAGCAAGTTTGCGTCCCCTCTCTGGACTTTTCGAGTCATAGTCGAGGAAGGATGGCTCCAAGAGGGGCGCCATGTTTAGGGTCTTGGAAGCTCCTGGAAACCATTCAGACCCGTCTCCTACTAAACCCTCCTACCATCTGACATGCTTCCCTGGTACCACTTGTCTGCCCCATGCAAATCTTGGAGGCTGGGCACGGTGGGTGATGCCAATTCAGTCTTCCTAGGTCTGGTCCAGGGGCTGCCTGGAGCTGACTCTTACACTTCAAGCTGAGCATCTAATGGCTGGCTGCTAAAACCCGTGCTGCTGAGTGCAGCCAGGTTTGTGCTTGAAATAGAGTCAGAAGTCCAAGGAGGACATGATCTCCCTTAGCCAGTTAGTAAAGTAAGTACTGGCCCAGAGCCCATTAACGAGGAATGAAGGAAGGTCTGATCTGGGACGTCATGCGCAAGTCTCTCCTTTCTAATCCACGCTGGGTTTCATTTTGCATCATTAGATTGTTTTTATGGGCTTGCTTTTCGCAGGAAATCCTTCTTCCTGGGTGGGGTAGGGAGAGTTAACTCAGAAAGGTAATGCTCAGGTAGGCCTCTCTAATCTGCCACCCCTTCCCAAACTTCCTTCTTCATAGCACTGATCATAAGTATAATTAGATATTTGTTTGTGTGACTCTTTGTTTAATCTATGTATCACCCATTAAGCACCATTAAGAGCAGGAAGACCATGTTTATCTTCCTGAGCATAATGTATGGCACAGAGTAGATGCTCATTAAATGTCACACAAATGATGACTGCAGTGTGCTTGGAGGCCTAGAAAAATGGAGATGTATTTTAAGGTTAACAGAATATTTTTCCACTTAAAAAATTGAGAACCCTCCCCAAATATTTTGGCAATCACACTGATTATCTGTTCCAATTCTCTAACAGCCCTAACATAGGGCTGTTTTAGAAGACACATGTTTCAGGTAGAAAAGAACCCTGGGGTCAGAGTAGGGGAGCTGGACTTTTGTGTAACAATAACCACCAAGCAATAGTACAAAGCAATTTACACCTCTCTGAGCCCTTACAGAGTTTGAGGGAGAAAGGTTTTATTTTTCTGATTTTCAGCTGAGGAAACCAAGGCCCTGAGATCTCCTGGTCAGTAACCGGCTGAGGCAGGATTCAAACCCAGATCTGCCCTTTGCAAAGCCAAGGAGTGATCCAGGAAAGACAGAAAATGATCTGCTCTCTTCACCAATGCCTTCCTCCTTGCCCTGAAGCTGAGGATACCGCCGAAGGAAATGTCTTCTCTGTCCGGCCATTTAGTTTAAAATTAAAACAAAACAGAGTGCCAGGGCCCCAATCACAAGAGGAAGCACACACACAGAAGACACTCTGTAAGTAACACTGGTGATGGTAAAACACACTCCCAGCTAGAAGGGAAATAAGATCTGGGGACCTAAAGCACAGCACGGTGACTACAATTAACGATACTTGTGAGTTGGTCAGAAAGTAGAGCTTAACCGTTATCACCACAAAAATCGCAATTACGTCAGGGGGTGGAGGTGTTACCTCACCTTATTGGCGGTAACCATCCTGCAATATCTACATGCATCCAGTCACACACTGTACACCTGAAACCTACATGTGTTTTGTGCCAATGATACTTCCGTGAAGCTGGAGTCCGGAAACACGAGCGCTGGTATAAAGACGGCGACTGTACTATAAAGCAGGTACCACCGTAAACACCCTCCTTTGAAGCGCCCAGGCCCCAGGATGAGCCGTCCTGTGGGCCACTGGCCTCTGGCCTTGGGGACCCTGCGTGGACGAACACAGACAAGACAGGCAGACTCTCGGCCTGTCCGATGGTCTCTGGGCTCCCCGGGGAGCTGTCCTTGCAAACCGGTCACCAGCACCCCCATTTCTAGTCTATTCAGTGTGGTCTGACTTTGGTTTAATACCTTTATTTCTGGGGTCATTATCTCAGGCTTCAGGGTTTTAAAATCTTTATATTTTAATTCCCTTCTGGACTTTGCTGTCCTTTTAGGGCTCTGCGTCGAAGGTGTGGTTTGCTGTGGGTTTTCCTGAGTCCCCAAATTACCAGCTATCTCCTGGGAATCAGACTGCAGTGGATTTGATTGAGTCTAAGAGTTTGCCCACCTCCACCCTGGATTGTCCGTGTGGATTTCAGCATTTCTAAAAACAGCCGTCCAGGGACTTCCCTGGTAGTGCGGTGGTTAAGACTCCGCACTCCCAATGAAGGGGGCCTGGGTTCGATCCCTGGTCAGGGAACTAGATCCCACATGCATGCCTCAACTAAGAGTTCGCATAATACAACTAAGGAGCCCGCGAGCCATGACTAAGGAGCCCACCTGCCACAACTAAAGACCCAATGCAACCAAATAAATACTAAAAAAAAAAAAAAAAAGCTGTACATAGGATCTGCCTCCTGTGGATTGACATATAGGGTATCTCTGTGCTTTTAGGAGTGCACGTGTATCCGGGAAGTGAGGGAGAGGGTTCCGGACTTTTCTGAAAGACGGAGAGAGAATTTGATGGGGTGGGAGTTGTTATAAGAAAGAGTATCGACTTTGGGGTCAGAGAGGTCAAAATCCCTGTTCTGTCACTAATCGGTGACCTGACTTTGGATGACATATTTGGCATCTCAAAGCCTCTGTTTTCTCATTCGTAAAAGGGAAGAGAAAAGGGGGGATCAAATGACAGAATCCTTAAGTGACTGGCATAAGGCGGGGACTCAACGTACCCTGGCTACTGATCAGGGTTCAGATACTGCTGCTGAGAAGATTCAGGGTATGGCATTAGCTCCAATTACGAGATAAAATACAGGATGCCCAGGCAATACTGGGGACATATTCACGCCAACAAAAGTTATTCGCTGCTTATGTGAAATTTAAATTTAACTGGGCATCCTGTATCTTACTTGCTAAACCTCACAACCTACTTTCAATACGATTATCACCTAGCCAAAGGCCATAAGAAACATTAACGTGCAGTTATTAAAAAATACACGGGCTTCCCTGGTGGCGCAGTGCTTGGGAGTCCGCCTGCCGATGCAGGGGACGCGGGTTCGTGCCCCGGTCCGGGAAGATCCCACATGCCGCGGAGGGGCTGGGCCCGTGAGCCATGGCCGCTGAGCCTGCGCGTCCGGAGCCTGTGCTCCGCAACGGGAGAGGTCACAGCAGTGGGAGGTCCACGTACCGCAAAAAAAAAAAAAAAATACACACACACACACACACACACACACACATTGGTCGCGCCGTGGAAGGACGCACAACCCTGGCTTTCTCGGCAGCTGGTCCACCTGGGATGAACTCACTTCTTTATCCTTCATCCCAGTGACAGGTGTCGCTACAGCAGGAACACTCGCCTAAGGGACTGTCAAATACTCCGCAGTCTTGGGGTTCTGACTTCGGACTTTTCACTCGCAGAGCTGCCCACATAGGGACGCATCCAGATCTTGTTTACACAGCTCTGCAGCCAGCTTGCCGGCCCTGAAACCCAGATGCAGGCTGCAGACGACTGTCACAGGGCAGGAGGGCTCAAGGCCGTGCCCTGGAAGACCCTGGGGTGACAGTGGACAGTGGCGCGGGAGCCCCAGACAGGGCTGGGCAGGGACCCTGGGGTCAGGCAGCCAGGCGGGAATCTGTGCAAACAGGGCTGAGAGCCCAGCAAGCCATGGAGTGAAACACAAGGCGGGGAGAACCACAGGGAACCGGGGAACACAGGCCTGGAGAGCAGAGAATGGGTCAAAGGCCAGAAACCAGGAAATCCGGGAACGGAGGCCGTTAACGCAAAGCAGACACAGGAAAGAGATGGGGGCAGCCGGCTGGCCAAGGAGCCGAGAATCCAAGGCTGTGAGCCTCCGAACGAGGTCTGTCCTGCCATGTCCTTCCCGATCAGGCTGGGGCGGGGGGGGGGGGGTGACCACACAGCTTCCAGGGCCCAAGGCAAGATGAAAGCGCCCGGCCCCTGGTCCGAAAAAGTAGTAAGAATTCTAAGACAGCAGAACATCAAGGCAGGTGCGGGGCTGCTGAGCGTGGAGCTGGGGGCCTGAGCACAGGCCGTCTGCTCCTGAAAGGGGCCCTGGGTGCAGGACCGAAGGGTGTGGTCGGGGAGCAGAGGTGGTACCCGGAGGACCTAAATGTCCCCGGGGCTGGCCCAGCCTGGGCAAACGGCTCAATCTGTCTGTTTCCGTTTTGTCCTCTGAAAAAGGGAACTTATATAAGCCTCACTTCCCAAGCTGCTGGAAGAAGGTAATAAAATCCAGCAAAGCTTCTAGAAGCTGCGTGACGGACATCAGGGCCCGTCAGCAGGACACAGAGTGGGCTCAGGGGCCCGTCCGCTGGGGCGCAAACCCCAGCCTCACCGTCTCCGAGACGTGTGACTCGGGTACGTTGCCTGGTCCCTCGGCCTGTCTCAACTGTGGAGCAGAGATGCTAAAGCTTCTACCTCGTGAGCTGCTGAACCTGCACAGAGCCCCGACCAGGGGTGAAGCGGCCAGCCCCGTGGCCGGCACACAGGGAGCTGTGGGCAAGCCTCAGCCCTGCCCCTGCCACCACCGGTCACGCAGGAGCCCCAGGAAGACAGCCGTGTGTCCCCAGCTGGGGGAATACATGGCGGGAGGGGTTATTGCTCACGGAGGGCTCCAGGCGGGGGCTCTGCAGAGCACAGTACTTAATACTGGACGCACCAGGCAGGGGTGTGGACACTGGTGTGTGCCTGCCTCCCCCCACCCCCAGCCAGGGCAGCAGGATGAGAAGAGACAAGGACAAGAAGGAAACTGGCGAGGGACAGTCCCCCAAGCAGGGTCGAGGGCCTCCAGACCCCATAAACGCTCTCTGGCAGCAGGGAGACAGTTGTAATGACAGTGAAAGCTGCAGTGTACACGTCGGATCCCGTTCTAGACCCTTCACATAAACGACCTCGCTGAGGCCCCTGAGGAAGGAACTACTCTTATTCCCATTTTATAGATGAGGAAACTGAGACCTTGAGCTCAAGAGCTTGTCCAAGGTCACAGCTCCAGGGGGTGGCGGAGCTGTAGTCACTCTGGTGTCAGAGCTCCCTCGAGCACACGGCACTGGCCCTCGTCACAAAACGACCCTGGTGACCCTGTCGGGGTCGGGGAGGGAGGGCCGGCCCCGGGCACTGCTGCCCACAGCAGGCTGGGGCCCGGCCACCACTCAGCCCCTCCCTGCAGGGCCAAATCCTCTGATAACGGGAAGGTGGCCCCCCACCTCCAGGCATCAGGACTGAGAGAGGACACGCTCCCTGTGTGTCACCCTGACTCTGGCTGGCTCCTCCCAGGGCTGGGTGCCCCAGCGGCCAGTGGCCATCAGCTTGAGGAAGTGGGTCACCCAGGGTCGTGGACACCTGCCAACCCCACAGCCTCCTTCCTGTGCTCGATGGTGTTTGTGGCTCTTGGATCATTTTCCCCTGTTTAAGGAAAAAGAGATCTTTTCACGAATTTACGAATTCTCGGAAATGGGTCATCTCTTCAAAGCGGCACCGAGATCTTCTCTGAACGAGGCAGCATCCGACGCCTCTGCACCCCCAAGGCCTCCTGGACACAAGCCCCGTCCTCTGGACCCTCTCCTCTCAGGCCAGATAAACAGGGGACACTGGGTCCCACTGTGGGGAGGGTCACACAGGTAAAGCCCAGCCCCTAACAGCTGGCTGTGACCCGCGCTGGCCGAGGGGAGGACGGAGGGGCCCCGTGCGCACGAGGATTACGGTTCTTTGTTCTTCTTAATGCACCAGGGCAGCCAGAGTGCAGACAGGAGAGAGAGAGCTGGTGGGAGAGAGACACAGAAGGCAGAGAGTAAACAGCAGTGACAGCGCCCCGGACACACAGTGCCGCGGCCGCAGCCTCACCCCCCGCCCCTGCGCAGACTCCGGGCTGAGAGCATCTCGGCCCCGAGCCTGCCCGCCAGGGAGCCTGGATACACTTCCTCAGCGGCGGGGCCTGGCGCCCTCCTGTGAAGGCACCCCAGATAGTGCCCGAGAGGAAGCAGCTCACTCAGCATCTGCGCTGTCCTGCCAGGGCTGAAGCTAGAGATCCCGCCCCATGCACACATGCGCGCACACACGTGCACAGGCGCACACACAGACACATGCATACAACGCACAGACACACACAGACGCGCACACGACACATGCACACACGTACACAGACGCATACACATAAATACATACACACACAGATGTGCACACACAGACACACATACACAGAGACACACAGACATGCGCACAGACACATACACACATACACACACGTACACAAACAGACACATACATACACACAGACACACACACACAGACACACACATATACACACAGACACATACATACACACACACACACATACAAATACGTACACAGACACATACATATACACACATACGCACGCAGACACACAGACACATACAGAGACACAGACACACACATATACACACAGATACACATACACACACATATACACAGACACACACACACAAACACACACAGCAGCGCCTGGTCCGAGCGAGCGATGGGCCTTCCCCCTCCCCCCTCCCCCCCGCCACACCACAGAGGTTTCCACAGCTGCCTGATTCCTAATAACTGCAAATCTCCCAGCCGGGTTCAGTATTTTCCTTGATGACTCTGTTTCCTTGGTAACCGGGCCTGACAAGGCCCTGGCAATGATCTGTTATCTGACGAGAGGAACGTAGGAAAGGCCGCTGAAGGCTGACAGTGCCAAGCGTGCATCAAAGGAAGGGTGACTCTGAATTACGGATGAGGGTCCCAGCAACGGCCCCGGGGGATGCCCTCTGGGGACGCGACGTCCCCTCCAGGGGGACTCCAGCCGAAGCCTCCAGCCCACACACTGGGGGGGTCCCCAAAGCCATCCTGAGTTCCAGGTCCCGGTGGGCAGCACACACGAGTCAGAGCCTCCGGGCCAGCTTTGGCCTGCGCCCTCCTCTTGCCCCTCGACGTCCTTCCTCCTCCTTTCCGGGCTCACCCCCCCGGCTCCCGCCCAGGGCTTCAGGCACTGGCTCACGGATGACACACTAGGCTAACAAGGCCCCTGACCCCTTGCTGCCCAAAGACAACGGTAGACAGAAAGCAAGGAAACCACCTACCGCCAGTTTACGTGGGCTTAGGCTGGTTTACTGGCATCTGTGGTTCTCAGCCCCGCCGGGGGGCACCGGACAAAGTCTGGAGACAGTTTTGATAGTTGGGACTGAGGGGCAGGCAGGGAAAGGCTCGGAGCTACTGGCTTCCAGGGGGTTCAGGCCAGAGATGCTGCTGAACACTCCACAATGCACAGGACAGCCCCCAGAGCACGGTCTGGCCCCGAGTAACAGTGCTATGGTCGGGAAACCCTAACCGGGATGCCCACTCTTTCAGCAGCTTCTGCACCAGCTTTCTTTAAATAAAAACCCATCTTAGGAAATCTGCCATCCATCATCAATGGTGGCCTACTGGGGGGAAAGGGTCCTTTTAAAATAAAAAGCACAGGAGAATCTTTGCAAAGATCCCACCCAACGAGATGCAAAAGGAAGTGGGACAGTCCAGGTCCTGTCACGCGGATTAAGGTTTAAACCCAAAGTTGATTCAAGGGCTGTGAGCCTGGGGCCTATAGACTTCGGGGCGGGGGAGGGGGGACTGGCAGAAATTGTGTTTGAAATGCCTGTCTGCACAACCCTGGGTGAAATGGGTTCATAACTTTCATCGGGTTTTCAAAGGGGGAAGTGACTCAGAAAAGTCTGAAAGCCAGCCACCTAGATCCCATTGGCTCTGACCTGCACACTGCCGACTCCAGTCTCTCTTGACCAGAACCCCTGCCATGGCCTCCCTGCTCTGACACCACACAGCCCATAGGCCTCCCCTCTCTGGCAGTCTCAAAGGGGAGGTACCAGTGCCCCACAGACACAAACAGACAACAGACACGTGGACACCCTCCCAGCCTGAGACCCTGACCTAGGCCCCGCCCAGCGTACGCAGCAGAGACCTACCTGTTTTACCTGAACTTCACTTGGATCGGTCACTCGGTCCAGGCCATAGTCCAGCACGTCGTTCATTCCCGGCTGAGTGGGGAAACAAAAAGAAAAACGACATAAGAACCGCTGCTGGCAGAGTCTCCGGTTTCTGATTAACTCTGGACCTTGGTCAAGCCGCCGATCGTGAGGCCAAGCTGAGGGGCGTGGCCCAGCCTGTGGGGAGCTACAGGGGTGTGCACGATTCTCCAGGTGAGCTGGTGAGTTTCATGGGGCTGTTCCACCACCACAGCATCCCCAGAACCTAAAACAGAGGGATGGAGAGAGGGATGGAGGGAGGGAGGATGGATGGATGGAGGGAGGGTGGGTAGGTGATGGATGGATGGATGGATGGATGGAGGGAGGGAGGGAGGGTGGGTAGGTGGATGGATGGATGGATGGATGGATGGGTGGGTAGGTGGACGGATGGATGGATGGATAAGTGATGGATGGATGGAGGGAGGGTGGGTAGGTGGACGGATGGATGGATGGATAAGTGATGGATGGATGGATGGATGGAGGGAGGGAGGGAGGGTGGGTAGGTGGACGGATGGATAGATGGATAAGTGATGGATGGATGGATGGAGGGTGGGTAGGTGGACGGATGGATAGATGGATAAGTGATGGATGGATGGATGGATGGAGGGAGGGAGGGAGGGAGGGAGGGAGGAAGGGTGGGTAGGTGGACGGATGGATAGATGGATAAGTGATGGATGGATGGAGGGTGGGTAGGTGGACGGATGGATGGATGGATGGAGGGAGGGAGGGAGGGTGGGTAGGTGGACGGATGGATGGATGGATAAGTGATGGATGGATGGATGGATGGATGGATGGGTGGATGAGGGGTGGGTAGGTGATGGATGGATGGATGGAGGGAGGGAGGGAGGAAGAGTGGGTAGGTGGACGGATGGATGGACGGATAAGTGATGGATGGATGGATGGATGGATGGGTGGATGGATGGATGGATGGAGGGTGGGTAGGTGGACGGATGGATGGATGGATAAGTGATGGATGGATGGATGGATGGAGAGTGGGTAGGTGATGGATGGATGGATGGATGGATGGAGGGAGGGAGGGTGGGTAGGTGGACGGATGGATGGATGGATGGATGGATAAGTGATGGATGGATAGATGGGTGGATGAGGGGTGGGTAGGTGGATGGATGGATGGAGGGTGGGTGCACAGATGGATAAACAACCTGCAAACTCAATCAGAGTTCACTGGGATTGGCACGTGGGACTCCCGACTCCCTTCTCGCTCTACAGTTCATTGTGTTGGAGAGTCCAGGCTTCCGTCAGGCACCCAGAGGTTCCAATCCCGGTTCTGCCACTTCCCAGCTGTGAGGAAGATCTTGGAAACTATTCTCCTCTCTGCCCTTCCCACCCTGGGAACTGCAGACGATCCCTCCTGCCTGTCGGGTTCTTGTGAGGGTTTAGCACACGATGGAGTACGAAGCTGTCAGCAGGGCGTCACCGTTACCAAGCAACGGCTGTGTGCATCGTAAGGGCGCGTGTGTGAACACCTGGCCCAAAGCTGGCCTCAGTGTGCCTGTCTCCATCCGGCCTCCCCAGCCAGCCCCGCTCGGTCTCTCAGCCCCTCGAGGCCAGCGATTCGGGTCTTCCACCTCCTCTGTTTGGTGCGGACACCCGTCTGGTACAAAGAAATCCCCCCAGGGTGACGGAAGACAGACATCACACACACACACTCACATACTCCCACACTCCTCACATGTACACACTCACTCTCACACTCAAGGACTCGCTCACGTGCACACACCCCCTCCCACTCACAGCTCACATCATCACTCTTTCGCACTCTCACAGGTATGCACTCACACCCGAACGCAGCCACATGTGCTCACATCTGCAGCTCACACACATATGTACCGGCACAGCCACACGCACACACACACACGCACACACACACGCTGCCCCCCTTGGGGCCCCTGCCCCCCAGCAGGCCCTCCAGCCTCAGGGGCTTCCGTGCAGTCGTCTGCTCGTGTCTTGGACCCCTTCTCCAACTCTTGGCTCTGAATTTGATCCACACTCTGATGTGAATTCAGCTGCTCCACGGTGCACCTGTGTAACCGGCGCAGGACCCTGAGCTGGAGCCGCCCGCGGGCCTTGTCCTGCGGCCGGTCCCCGCCGGCCCTCCCCACCCCTCAGCTGCTCCCATCGAGCTGCGGTCCCACCCCGGGGCCCTGCCTTCAGAACTCTCCACAGGGCTGCCTTTCTCCTGCTGCTGTTTGGGGAGACTCCCAGGCTGCATTTGCTCACGCACTCATTCATTCATTCACTCCTTCCCTTATACACTCATTCATTCACTCACGCACTCATTCATTCATTCACTCATTCCCTTATCCACTCATTCATTCACTCATGTACTCACTCATTCATCATTCACTCATTCATTCATGCATGCATTCATTCACCCACTCACTCACTCATTCACTCACGCACTCATTCATTCATCCACTCATTCACCAGGTAGCATGGGGGTCTCTGTTTTCCACAACAGTCACCAGAGCCACCACTGACACAGTTTCTGGGATGCAAGAGGCAGCTGGAACGCAGATACCGCAGAGCTGACCGTTGGCGCACAGGACACAAGGGCCACGGTGGCCTGGCGGTGGGCTGTCAGCAGACAGGGAGCCGCGCAGCAGCGTGCAGCCCGGGCCAAGTGCAGGAAGCCCCGCCTGCCCAGAGACGCCAAGCCCACCACCACCCCCTCCAGCTGGAGGAAGTGTGAACGCCAAGGCGTGGTGCCCGAGAACATCCCCGACGCAAAAGCCGAAGAGACAATCTGCTAACGGCTCCTTAACTCAGGTTAGGAAAGGACCCTCGTACCCCCAAGGGCTGCCCACGAGGAGGGGACAGTCCCAGAGCCGGCATCCGGAGAGGGCCGGGGTGGGCGCTGGTGCCACGTCCCGGTGACACGTGGCTGCACCGCATCCCTCCCGTCCCTTGTCTTGTTCTCTCCTCTTCTCACCATTACTCTCTCCCCTGACGTACAGTTTGGACCTTTTTGGTGCACGGCACAGAAAACAAAGAATGAATAAAACACCAGATAGTTTTAAAAACAAAACAAAACAGGGGACAGAGAGAGAGATGAGGTTGACACAGGGAGACACAGAATTCGAGGGAAGGGTTGGAGGAGCCTGATCTTGGCGTGAACGTTACTTCCGCGGACAGCTGGCCCCAGACCCCTGGTCTGAAGCAGGACCCCGGCCCTCACAGCTGTCCCCGCACCCGTGCAGGGTACATTCATCTGTGTGTTCCAGTCTCAGCCCCTCCACCAGACTGTGAGCTCCCTGAGGGCCACGTCTGTCTCGGCTCCCAGTGGAAAGACCCCCATTGCCTCCTAGGCCCCTGGCACAGGGTGGAAATTCACAAAACAGATGTTTGGGGCTTCTTTTCTTAATCTGGATCAGAGTCGATGGACTCTCCCATCCTGTTTTAATGGTAAAACGTTGTATGTCAGACCCCTTTCCTAGGTTCATAAATGGCCTTTGAAAATATTATTTTCACAGTGTCACAGTGTTCAGTCACGGAGCTGTAACTTAATTTACTTTGCCCCTCTCTGGACATTCAGTCCACCCTCAGCAGGAAGTGGAGGACAGACATCCTCTCGGGTGAGTGTCTGCACTTGTGGTTGAAACAAAGGCCGTTTAGCTCAACGCTCAGACCAGCAACCGCCTGACTTAGAGCGCACGTGCCACAGGCCGCCTCTGTCCCCGGACCACATCCTCCTTGTACCCATGGTCCACGTGTCAGCGGCCTGTATCCTGGGGAGACACGGATGCCACAGATGGCACAGCAACAATGCACGGGGGGCCCCGAGATGACTTTTCTAAAGGAACCGTTTCTCCTTCTGTCCGTTTACACAATGAACCTTCGTTTGCTTCGTGCCCAGATCTGCACCCTGTTCCGCTGGGGAAAAGTGTGAGAGGAACATGGCTCTCCAGTGTCAGCAGTTTGCACTTGGAGCTGCCTGAGCTGAGAGAGGGGCCCATCCGTGGGCGCACCTTCCGTGGCAGCAGCATGTCAGACAGAGGTGTGTTCATGTCCCAGCGCTGCCCAGGCCGCTGCGGCTTCCTGAGCCTCGATGTCCCCACCTGAACGACGGGGCAATGACACCCCTATGTCACAGCATTTCCGTCAGGTCCCTGGGATCAGCCAGGCTCAGGGCTTAACCCGGGCGCGTGGCAGGTGCTCAGCGGCCTTCGGCTGTTACATCACGCCCGGTGCCCGGCTCCCCGGCTGGTGCAGACTCAGAGCCCCGGGAAGGTTTCGCGGATCCAGGGCCAGACAAACGAACAGGGGATGAATGTGCTCGGTAAGTACGGCAGCTGGCTACAGTCACCCCACCCAGCCAAATGCTTTGTCTGCCCGGCTGGCTCCTTCCCACCCAGCTGACAGTGTGTCTGGGGCCCCTGGAGACGGTCTGACGGCCCCCAAGCGCCTGGGCTGCTGCGTTGTCAGTCAGATTGCTCAGTTTCCAGCCGAGACAGACTTCAAACCGGATGCTCTTCAAACGGGACGCATCCGTCATCCTGACGCCCTTGGGCCACCGAGAGGCTGAAGGCTTTAGAAAGTCAGGGAGAGAAGGAGCGAGGGCCACCCGGCCCGGCCCCCACTCCTGGTCCGGTTTTGGGCGAGGGGATCGGCAGTGAGGGGGCCGGGGCGGGGAGAGAGGTTTTGTGTCCGGGGAGCTTCATGTCTGCTCCAAGCACAGCAGGCTTCCTTCTGCACGTGGCCCCCCCGGTGCCGCCAGTGAGGGACAGGCACCTCTGAACCCGGCACCATGTGCGTGAGAGTGGCAGCAACCACGTGATGCTCTAGTGACCAAGGAGGTGACAAAAGGCCTTAAATGCACAACAACATCACGTGACACTGTCACCGGAGGCAAAGGAGCATGGAGACCAGGAGGGAAGGCTCTGCAGTCTGTGGGTCCAGGTGGCCCGGTGCTCGCTCACTGGCTGTCACTGGCAAGTCAGCAGCAGCCCTGGGCCTCTGCTTCCTCATCAGCAAAACGGGACTAATTACGTAGCGTCTCAGGTAGGGCCGCAGAGATGGAACGAGAAAGCGCGTGCAGAACGATGCTTGGCGCACAGCCCGGGGCACCGCAAGTTCTCCACTCAGGTCTGCGGTGACGGTGACCGTGACAACGCAGGTGATGGAGGTGGAGGAAGTGGGGACCGTGCGGGAGGTGGTGGTAGAAGCCACTGTCAGGGACACACTGTTGAACGTCTGTGCTTCTGTATCACACAGGGAAGAGCCACTCGGCCACCTGCCCGGCGTCGGGGCCGAGAGCTGCCCCGGGAGGCCTGGGAACAACGCGGATAATCTGCTTCTCGTCGTGTCCCTGTAGACCTCCTGGCTGCAGGGACAGAGGGGAGGAGAGGGTCCCAGGGCAGCTCGCGTGCACAGACTCTGTCGCCTGGCAAGGGATGCAGGCACACGGGCGTCCCACAGCACGGAGTCTCCACACGTGATACAGAGGCCGTTTTCCACCCTACAAGGAGCAGGACCGCCTCGGTCACGGGTGCCACGGGGCACCAGCGCCTCTTACCACCTGAGAGCCTTATCCACCATTCGCCATTCTCCTCACCAAGGGTCCCCCCCGGCTTCAGGATGTGATGACAATATGGGCTGAGCACGGCCTGCCTCCCTCGCACACAAAGATCTCACTCCTGCTACCCGCGGGACGGCGGGTGTGGGCTCTGACCTCCAGGACCCTGTGCTCGGCCAAGCAGCCTTCCGCTCAGGCCCCCGGGGACCTGCGTCGGGCGTCGGCCACGTGGTCTAACTGGAGGAGGTGCCCTGAAACCAAGCAAAAGCAAACACGCCTCAACCCCAGGGCCTTAACCTCGGCGACAAGGCATCGCAACCAACGTCCTCGCAGCTGGAACACCTTACGGGCTGCCTGTCTTGGATGCAGAAAGAAAAGTAGCAAAACGGCCCAAGTCTGATGGGCTCCAAGTTCAAAACTCCAGAAGCTTTGGCCCCGTGAGGGACGCAGTCCGCTCTCCGGTTCTGAGAACTTGGTTCTCGGTCAGGCAAGAAAACTAAAGGGGAAAGACGAGGAACGTGTGTTCCGAATGCTCCACTTCGCAGAATTCCTTCCGCTTCTCCCACCTCCAGTGCCCGGCAGGCAGCGCACGGGTCTGACGCGGGAGGGAACCGAGGCGGCAGAGGCGCCCGCGGTGGGTGGCGGTTACAGCCTGCTTCTCCGCGCTGGGGACGCGGCTTCCCTCCCAAGTAAGGAGCCGCTACAAGTCGCATCTCGTACGTCCAGCTTGTGCCTCTAGGCCACCTAACGTCCCGAAGCCAGAGACGCCACGTGTTCTAAGCCCTGAGGCCGAGCACACGTTTATCCCCGCCCCCATCTCTGCCGGGGACCGGATCCGGAGAGGAAAAGGACAGCAGCAAGAGACGCACGGCTTCCGGTTCCCTACACGTGTCCCACCTTTTCCTTCTTACACTCCTCTTCTAAGGCATCGAGTCCTAGCCCTCACACGAGGCAGACTCATTCAGGTCCCTCCGCTACGGAAATGCGCTCAGTCCTAACAGCAACGGATGGGCCACGGGCGGACTCCATCCAGACGGTGAATTTCCTCTTGCAGCCAGAGGCCCATGGATGTTACTCCACAGCGAGCAACAGCTCCTGCAGATTCAATTCTAGCTCCAGGCAGAGATGAGCCACAAAAGGGGGATGGGGAGCAAGGTTGGGAGTGGTCGGGCGCAGGAAGAGACGGGTGAAACCAGGGGGGAGGTGGCACTCACGGGGCATCGGTGCACCAGCCAGTACGCCTTCTCCTGGCGATCCAGCGCGTACCTGTCCGCTTTATTCCTTTCCTTTCCAGCCCTGAAAAGCCAAAACCCACGTTAAAGGCCAGTAAGGTTTTGCATCTGTTGCTCACGGATGGACGCCCTTCCTGCTGAGCCCCATTCCGGACCACTCTCCCAATCTGCCCAAGTAATCTGTGCTTTTGCCATAATGAGAATAATGAAAATAGCGAACATTAATATTATCCTTATGTGCTAAGTACCCTGCAACATACTTTTATACGTATTAACTCGAACCCTCCCAGTGAGCAATTCTCAATTTGCAGTTCAGGGGCTGAAGCAAAGAGAGGTTGAATGTCCCACTGAGGGTCATGCTGTCACCAGGGGGCAGAGGTGGGACCCGAACCAGGGATCTGGTCCCCGAGTCCAGCTCCCCCCGAGAGCACCAGCGTGTGATGCGATCGTGCCACCATGACCAGCCCGAGGATCAGACCGTCTCCCCCAGCGTCTCCACTGGAGTGAGCGTGGATGACATTCTCGGCCCACCTGGCTTCCGGATGTTTCCCTGCTCTGATAAACAACATAATCAACACCGGAGTCAGGAGGCAACGGCAATGCCAGAGCCTGGGATGGGGAAAACGCGGGCCCTGGGGAGTTCTGGTTTCTCTCTAGCCGTCAGTGCCACTCTGTCACTTCAAAGAGTTCGCAGCAAGTCAGGGTTTCTCTGAGCCCAGCTGATTTCTGTGAAAGGCTATTCATGCTCCCTCTCATCTCTCAGTCTCCCTCTTTCCCATCACAGGTAGGAAATGACAGGGGTGAGGGCGTGTTCATTATCATACCCCATCCAGCGCCATTGCCACGGCGACCTGCACTCCGCTAGGCGATGCTTGTTTGCCCAGGCAACGCAGGATGACGCACACGCCCTCCTCGAGACAGAGTCGGCGGATTTACGTGCCAGCTCATGTATTGTGAGTAACATAATATCCAGAGAGCCAGGTGGGTGGAGAGTGCTCTTCCAGGGGGGTGTTTGCCAACGTCCTCTGGAAATTAACTATAAACACTGTCACTCCAACTTCCCCCTTGCCAACTGAAATGGATTTTCTACCGGGTTAACTACCCCGTGTCCTCAGGAAGGTGGGCTGCAGATGGCCTGAGGCACTGTGGACTTTCCATAATGCTGGACCACCTTGGCAATAGAGTTGATCGCTAATTTACTGCAATGCCCTTTCTGGCTTTGCTCTTGTGTGACAGAGGTTATTGGAGGAGAGTGGTGATGAACGGCGTTCAAGAGAACCAGTAAACAAAGAATTATCTTAGTTTGTCATGTTGTGATCTTTATAGCAACAGTATCCCTTAGTCGATGACACTTTGACTCAATCATGTATTCACTGATCTCCACTATGTTCCAAACACTGGGAGAATTCGGGCGAACCAAATAGACTGTAATGGACTGAACGTTTGCATCCCCCCAAAACTCACACGTTGAAGCCCTAACTCCCAGTGCGACAGTATCTGGAGATGGGGCCTTTAAGAAGGAATTAGGGTTTAGAAGTAATTAGATGAGGTCATGAGAGTGGGGCCCTTATGACAGGATTAGCGCCCTGGTAATAGGAGATAACAGAAGAGTCTCTCTGTCCATCTCTCTCCCCCATGTGAGAGCACAACAAAAAGGCAGCTGTCTGCAAGCTGAGACGAGAGCCCTCATCAGAAACCAAACCCTGCCACAACCTTGATCTTGAACTTCCCCCGCTCCAGACCTCTGAGAAAATAAATGTCTGTTGTTTAAGACACCCAGTCTACGATGCTCTGATACGGCAGCCTGAGCAGACTGACACACAGACATATTTCCTGCCCTTCCTTGAGTACCTTTAGGTCTAAACATTCCACAAATAGCCAAGAAGTAAATATAAAATTACAAATTGTGTCGTGAGCTGTGAGGACACATTCAGTGCACTAGAGTGCAGAATCAGGGATGGCCAGTGTGGTACTTTTTAAATAGTATGTCTACAGTCCTGTGACCCTCCTTCCACTGCCAGGTGGGTCTATGTCTTCCCCCACTGAGACCAGGTGGGGTTTGTGGCTGTGTTGACCAACTGAGTATATCACAAATGACACCGTGTGATTTCTGAGGTTGGGCCATCGAAGGTGGGGCAGCTGCCACCCTCCTCAGTGAAGTATTTGCCCCTGGGGCTTCCAACCACCTGTAGGCAGTGTTATAGGCCTGGTGCTGTGAGGAAGCCCAGGGCAGACCTTCCAGCCCTCTGGCTGCAAGCACTTGAGAGGCTCTGATCCACAACTGCCCAGCCCAGCCGTCCCAAACTCCAGACCCACAGAACCCTTGAGAGATAATAAAGTACTGTTGCCGCTCTGAGCCATGGAGTTTCAGGATGATTGTGTGCAGAATAACAGCTCATCAGAAAAGCTTATTTGATTGGGATTGATATACACACACTTCTGTATATAAACCAGATAACTAATAAAGCCCTACTGTACAGCACAGGGAACTCTGCTCAGTACTCCGTAATGACCTAGATGGGAAAAGAACCTTAAAAAGATTGTATATATGCCTATGTCTAACTGATTCACTTTGCTATACACCTGAAACTAGCAAAACATTGTAAACCAACTATACCCCAATAAAAATTAAACAAGAAAAAAGGAATAAAAGCTTCTTTGAGCACATGACATTTGAACTGAGGGTTCTCTCTCGAAAGGGTGGGACTGGATCCTGTTTGTGTTTCAAAACTGGGGGCATATGGGAGCAGAGGATGCTGCCGTGGCCCAGCTGACAGTGACGTTGGCTCCAGGGTGATGGAAGTAGACAGAAGTGGACAGGTGTGGCAGAAGGGATTCTGCCAGCAGTACCAGCGGGACTGGATGACTGAACACAGGACACGGGTCAGGGAGAGGTGAATGGGGGTTCGTTGTACTGATATGCGTAATGCTGAAGGGAGAGAAGGCTTGGGGAGCGAGGGGAAAACATTCAAGTATGGACAAAGTTAGGCTGAGGTGTGATGTCAACGTGAGATGTTGAGTTTATAGCTGAGATGCTGAGTCTGGGATTCACGAGAGAGGTCTGTGCGCAGAGACTCAGGGGAACGAAATGGGTGCCTCGTGAGCCAGACTACATGGCCACCTGATTTTGTGGTGAGACCTTGTACTTGTATTAGTTAGGCTTCTCCAGAGAAACAGAAGCAGTAGGAGGATAAATAGAGAGAGACAGAGACAGAATTTATCTATTCCAAGGAATTCGCTCACACGATTGGGGAGGTTAGCAAGTCCAAATTCTGCAGGACGCGCCAGCAGGCTGGAGGACTAGGGAGGAGCTGATGCGGCAGCTCAAGTCCAAGCCCGTCTAGAGGCAGAACTGCTTCTTCCTCTGGGAACCTCAGTCTCGTAACGCTTTCAACTGTTTGGATGAGGCCCACCCACATTGGGGGGAGTCATCCGCTCTACTTAAAGTCTATTGATTCAATACTAATCTTACCTAAAAAACACCTTCACAGTGACATCTGAGATGGGTACTGGACCAACTCTCTAGGCACTGTGGCCCAGCCAAGCGGACACACAAAATTAGCCATCACAGATCCTAAACCTGAAATCTGAGGCAGCCTTTGAGGGAAGCAACAGAATCAGTGGGGAAAAGCCAGCACCTCAGCAGGAGAGTGGCTTTCAGGAAGTGCTCAGCCCAAGGCGTCTAGAAGCGAATGGCCAAGGGGCTGCCCCATGATGTGGGCAGCTCAGAGCTCTACCCAGGCTGAGGCCAAGGCCTGAGTGGTGGGGCTTGCGGGGGCCACTGGGGGTACCTCTGTGCTGCAAGGCAGCTCGGGGGTCCACAGTCCTCTGGGTCATGGGCTCATCCTGCTTGGAGCAGAGAGGCAGAGGAAGATGGAGAGGGGTCAGGGGTGGGGCGGGGGCACATCCCAGTCAACTCTGTGTCCCTGGGGCCCGGCCCAGTGCTGGAACCCAGTAGGCACTAAAAACCGCCCACTGAGTGGAAGTAGCACTAGGCCAGGCTGGACCACGACCCCACCAAGTGACCTTGGCCAAGTATTCTGACCCCTCTAAGCCTCCGTTTCCCCAGCTGCAGATGTGAGAGGCGACAAGAATTACTGCTCCCGGCATTTCCTCTCCCCAGCGTGGGATGAGACAGTGCATGGAACCCACCCAGTGGAGCCTCACACACAAGTGCACGTGACAAAGGTTAGCAAACTGCCCCCTCCCCCCCGCCGCTCCCCCCGCCGCTCTGTCTGAAAAACACCCAGGCAGAGGCACGTTCACGGTGAAAGGGCAGAGCCAGCTCTCCCCATAATGCGCCTCCGCGTGAATTCAGGCCTGAGAACAAATTCCCCCCGCCCCCCCACCGTGAGCAATAAAGCCATCCTGCCTTCCGGATTCCTGTCTGCCCAGACGGCAGTCCTGCGTAACGGTGCTCACCGCTTGGTATGGTTAATTTTATGGGCCCAGGGGTGCCCAGGTGATAGGTCAGCATTATTCTGGGAGTGTCTGTGAGGATGTCCTCGGATGAGGGTGCTTTCAGTTGAAGACCTGAATAGAACAGAAAGGTTGATCCTCCTGCAAATAAGGGGACGTGCCCTCTGCCTGGTGGCCTCGAGCTGGGACATTGGTCTCTTCCTGCCCTCAGGCTCCAGCTGAAACATCAGCTCTCCTGGGGGTCCAGCTGGCCGACTGCAGGTACTGGGACGGCTCAGCCTCCATAACTGTGTGACCTAATTCCTTGTAACAAATCTCAATCTCTCTACTCTCTCTCCCCCCTCCTTCCCCTCCCCCACCTCTTCTCTAGCTAGATCAATACACAGAGATTCTGTTTCTCTGGAGAACCTTGACTCACCCACCACTACACTTCTTCCAGGGCTGCTTCAGGAGGACGGGGTCTCCACCATCCAGCCCATGTGCCAGCCGCTCTAGACCTCCTGGGGTCTGGACCTGCCAGGGTGAGTGAGGCCGGGCCGGCTGGACTCACTGCTCTGGTGATCACGGGTATTGGTCCCCAGATATTCCTGACTCTCCTGCATCTCAGACACACAGGAGGACTGCACGCCCCGTGTGCCCTCCTTTGAAGCAGGCACAACCACGTGAGCTGCCTTGGCTAGTGAACTGTGAGCAGAAGTGATGTGAGTCCTGGAGTGGCTGCAGGCATGTCAGGGCCCCAGCTGGCCCACGGTGGACACGTGACACGAGCAAGAAATAAGCCTTGTGGTTGCATGCCTCTGATTGCTGGGTGACGTTTGTTACGACAGCCTAACCTCGTCCTGACTGATACACGCTCCCCAACATGTACAGCTGGCCCTTACAGACAAGGCAGGGCCCCCAGGGGGAACTTCAGGCCCAGTTTTGAACCGGCAAATGAGGGTGAGCGGTGAGTGGGCTCTAACAGGTGACTCTGATGACAGCTCTCCCATGTTTAAGATCCTTCCATGGCTCCCCACGGCCCTGAGCACAAAACCTTCTCCCGATCCGCTCCTGCTAACACATCCAGCCTCAGTTCCGCCAGTTTGGGGCTTTGCACTCTCTGTACCAGCTCCAAGGGACGGCATCAGGCGGGCACTCCCATGCCCCCAGACTCTGGTTGTCTGCTTAGAGCACCCTCCCTCCCACCTCTCCTCTCCTCTCCCCTCCATCCACCATCACCATCCCTCACCTGGATACACCCTCTGCAGCCTCCAGATTCAATGCTGTTTCTGCAGCTCCTTCTCCAAACCCCGACGTGGGGCTCTCAACTCACTGAGGCACCATGGCCTGTCTGCTTGTCTGCTGGGCTCACTAGACGATGCCTCTACCTTCCCTATGCCTCACCCACTGTTTAACACATAAACACTCAATAAAAGTTTATTTTATTAAAAAGAAACAAAGAAGAAAGGGAGGAGGAGAGACAACCAGGGGACCAACAAGATCTTTGACTCACCGGTACTGCTCTTTGGCCTGCATGATGACAAAGTCCCACTTGTAGTTAATTTTTTTGTTCAAGAAATTATAATTTTCCTAGAGGAGGAAAACAAAATGAGAACACTGAGCCCCACAACCTATGCTGCGTGCAGAGGGCAGGAAGCCTTAAGTCAACAACGAGACCCAGCCAGACGGTCTCCCAGCCCAGCTGTGCAGAGGCAGTCATTCACAGGGCGGCACCGAACTCTCCACAAGCCTTCACCACAGAAGCCACAAGTTGGCTTGTTTTTTTTTTAATAAGTGTACCCCAAATCTGATAAGGAAGAGGGGGGCAGTGTGCAGGAGAATATGGGAGCTTAATATTCAGCCACAGAGCACAACAAACCCACAAAGATGCTGTGGCGCTGGCTTTCTGCAAACATGTTTGTAAACGGCAAAAAGCAGCAAGATTGTCGCCGCCTGCCCAGAAGTCTAGCCTTGTGAGGGTTAGGGTGTGCTCCTTGAGAGTATGACTCATGCTGCCTAAAACAAGTCTGCACTCGTGTCTCCCCGTCTCAACTCAAGTTCAAATGTGTCCGTCCTGTAATATGCATCATCACACATATTAATGAAGTCCTGTTATTGCAGGACAGCAAGAGGAAAGTGGTAGCTACTGTGCGCCCAGTAGTTACTGAGGCAAGGCCTTAAGTTACAGCAGGAGAAGCTGAACCTCAACACGGAGGAGAATTTACTTCAGCCGGCTGCTTCTAAATATATGGATGGATGAGGGACGGATGGATGGATGGATGAGGGATGGATGGATGGATGGATGGATGGATGGATGAGGGATGGATGAGGGATGGATGGATGGATGAGGGATGGAGGGATGGATGGATGAGGGATGGATGGATGGATGGATGGATGAGGGATGGATGGATGAGGGATGGAGGGATGGATGGATGAGGGATGGAGGGATGGATGGATGGATGAGGGATGGATGGATGAGGGATGGAGGGATGGATGGATGAGGGATGGATGGATGAGGGATGGATGGATGGATGGATGAGGGATGGATGGATGAGGGATGGATGGATGAGGGATGGAGGGATGGATGGGTGGATGGATGGATGAGGCATGGATGGATGGATGGAGGGATGGATGAGGGATGGAGGGATGGATGGATGAGGGATGGATGGATGGATGGATGAGGGATGGAGGGATAGATGGATGAGGGATGGATGGATGGATGGATGAGGGATGGATGGATGAGGGATGGAGGGATGGATGGGTGGATGGATGGGTGGATGGATGGATGAGGGATGGATGGATGAGGGATGGATGGATGGATGGATGAGGGATGGAGGGATGGATGGATGAGGGATGGATGGATGAGGGATGGATGAGGGATGGATGGATGAGGGATGGAGGGATGGATGGGTGGTTGGATGGATGAGGGATGGATGGATGGATGGATGCATGGATGAGGGATGGAGGGATGGATGGATGAGGGATGGATGGATGGATGAGACATGGATGGATGAGGGATGGAGGAATGGATGGATGAGGGATGGAGGGATGGATGAGGGTACCTATGAATCGATTAATGGGGGGAACAGGGGAAAACAGCTCAGGACTATATTCCACTCAATTATAAGAACCTATACTTGAAAGCATCTCTGTACCTTTTCATATTCTTCTAAAATCCCTCTCTTCTTGATATTTCTCTTGGCCAGATAGATGGCTGGAAAAGAAAACAATGACATTTCCCATCATCCTCATATTTCAAAACCCCTCTAGGCATGAGACTGTCGTGCTCAGCTTAGTGAAGAGAACACTCAGCTGACCCAGTCCCTCCCCTGGGAATCACTCCCAATACAGATGAGAACTGACATAAAGGTCGTGATGACAGCAAGACAAGTGTCACCAAAACGCAGCAAGTAAGTAAGCGGCAAGGCAAGCCCTCCCCAGGGCATAGGAGGAGGGGGGGAGCTTTACCATAGTCTGTGTCTTCAGCCGGCCACTGCTGGGTGGGCCAGAAGTACGGTGTCTACAAGAGAAACCAGGGAAGCAGGCTTACACACGGGGCTGTGAACCCCCGGCCCCAGCCCTCTAGCTTAAAACATAAAGCTGCCTTAGCCCCCTCCACTGTTTCTAAAGATCTGTGAGGATGTGAAGCCAACCAGTTACCTTTTCAGATGACACTAACCCCCTGTTAACACCCAAGGTCAAGGCCAAGGCTCACCTGAAATCGATAGAGGCTGTTGTCAGGCTTGAGAACGAGGTTCTTGGGGTCTTGCAGGGGGTAGATGTAGCCGTACTTGACAATAAAGTTGCCCAAGTTCTGTGCCTCTGGGGAGAAGGGGTTGAGCCAAGGCAGTTAAGAGCAGGGGCCAAGCGCAGACGCTCATGCCCCGCCCCCGCAGAGCACCCCAAACTCAGGGCAGGTACCCCCATCCTAACAGCACTTCAGCCGAGAAGTGGGGACAGTGGCTCCTGAACTTAGCTGTGGACAGGTACCAGCTGGGTAGCCACGGCTAAAAGGAGGGTCCCCCAGCCCAGCCCCCGAATGTAAGTAAGTCTGGAGGGCAGTCAGTGACCCCAGTGTTGATGGTGCCACAGGTCATCCACTGCAGGCGTTTGGGGTGACAGGTGGGGAAATCCTGGACGAGCATCGCTGGGCCCTTTGGGTCTGGAGAAGTCCAGAGGCTTCTGCTTGACCAACAGACACCTCTTCATCCCGAGGGGCAGGAAGGTGAGGCTGTGTTTATGGTCAACTTCTACCCCAAGCTCAGCTCTGTCTGCACCCTGGGTCCAGATCCCAGGCTCCTCCCCACGTCCCTTCAGCTCCCACCCGCCTCCAGTCTGCTCAGAAACACAGTCTTGGTTCTGGATTTGCAGCGATTAAAGGATAACTGTCCTGGTTCATTCTCAGAGGCACCAGTGAGAGCAGGTGTCTTTCTACCATCAAGACAGAATCCCAGCCCTCCCATCCTGCAGGCCCAATGACCCAACCCACATCCTATCCCACAGCTCAGCCTCCCAGGAGCAGGGAGGCTTCCTCCCCACCCTCCCTCTTCATATCTCCCTCCCTCTGTCAGAGACCAGACCCTCGTTGTACCAACAGCCTTTTCGCTCGTGGCAAGTCAGGTCCCTGAGGCTTTCTGCTCCAATCCATCCTTCAGGCTGCTGCCCAACATCCCAGCTTAAATCTGATTACCGTACACACCGCCACGCTGCAAAACCCTGCGTGGGTTACACTGCCTCTCTCCCAGATAAAATTTGGAATCCAAGAATGTACCAGGTGCACCCCACCTGTCCACTGCCCTCCACACCCAGCTGAAGTCACTACTCCCCATTTCCCCTGTTACCGCTCCATTCCTGGTTCATTCCATGTTTACGTCTTTGCTAATTTCCCCGCTGGGAAGACAGACCCTCTGAGCTTCCCTCCAGGATTCACAGGCATCCCTTGTTTGGCGACCAAGGGTACGTATGCATCACCCCCTCCAGGAAGTCTTTCTTGATTACCCATGAAGTTCTCATCTCTCCAATTAAAATGTCAATTTCTCAGAGACGCGGGCTGACCCCCGTTTAGCTTCTACCCTCCAGAGATGCCCCCAGGGTGACGCGCACACAGCAGCCCTTGGTCTCGGAGGAAAAGACGAGCTCTCACCCAGACTGGAGACCCACAGCCGCTGGGTGATCCACTGCAGAACATCACTCCCTGCAAAGCAGAAGCATTTGGCCACCGTCAGAGCCTCCCCGACCTCCACGCCCCCCTCCACACGGTCGCCCAGCCGGCCTCCTCCCTGTTCAGCCGTGATCTCGTCCTTCTGCTCAAAAGCTTCAGGGATGCCCCTCCTCCCCTCCCCCCAGCAAAGTTCAGTCCGAACCCTGCAGCCCATAATTCGGGGCCGTCCATGATCCGACTCTGGCCAGGTTTCCAGCCTAACGTCCCCTACACCCTTCAGGCTTCACCTCTCTTGTGATACTTATTCTCTTTCCTTACAATAATTGGTGCCTGGACTGTCACTCACCGAGTAGGAAGTAAACAGACTAAGACTTAACAATGAAAAAAAAAAAAACAGACCCAAAGCAAGCTGTCCATGGAACTCAAATGGAGCCCGGAGCCAGGGACGGGAGGGGAAAGGGGTGCGCCAAGGGCAGGGCTGGTTCTCCCACACCCCCAAGTTCCCAGGCAGAACTCTGGGGAGTCAGAGAATTCTAAAGCGAAACCTGGCTTTCCAGGTCATTGTAATGACGCTTTTGTCGAAGCGGTTAAGATGAGCCGCTTTTTTAGGAACACTTTGTGGGGTGATGTACAACTTCAGACCGTGGAATGCGGGCTCCGTGCGCCCTCTCGCCCTGGGCCCTGCGAGGCCGAGGGGCTGGCCTGGGAGCGACGCAGACTGCAGGCCGGCGTGGAAGAAACCAGGGGAGGCACACGGGGACAAGAGCAGGAGGGAATGTGCACCCCTCCGCCCCCAGCAAGTGTTCAGATTGATCTAAGGGCCAAGGCAAGCCGGGTCCCACCAAGTCCAGAGCTGATGCAGGACCCCAGGGAAGCCGCGGCCTCCCACTCGGCCCGGGCCCTCTGGCCCCATCGGCAGAACACACTCCTTGCAGGAGGCGGGCGGGATCATCTCGGGAGAAAGATGCACCCCAACTCCGACGTCATCTTGCAAATGCCAACAACCATATTTTCCAGCCACCCCGGCCTGCTTTCCAGAGGCCGAGCTGGGTCCCCTGCCTGTGTGGTAACCGGCCCACGAAACACACCAAGGAGGAGGGTCAGGGTCTGAAACCCCGCTGCCTGTGTCCTTGTAGCTGGACTGTCGCAAAGGACACTTCCTCGCTCACTTGGGGGTGGCCAAGGGGCGTTTCTTCTGACACCCGCGGGGGGGTGGGAGGGCTTAGGGCCCCTCCCCCACTCTCTGGGCTGAAGGAGCTGCCCGCAGTGTGGCTGAGGGTGGACCCCCTGTAACTGCCCTTCCTGCGCACGCCCCGGGCCACAGATATCCAGCTATCAGCTCTCCACGCCCACATGCCCACCGCGACGGCTTTCAGAGGCTCCCCTGTGGCTCCTGGCTTTAGTCAGCGCTTTGCTTATTCAAAAGCAAAATTCTTCACCTAAACCCCTACTTAAAAATCCCAGGACTGGGTGTTTTAGACTCTCCACCCCAAGTCTCTACACGGTGGTGTGCAGACCAGGAAAGAGAGCCCCCGGCGGAGAGCAGACAGGTTAGCGCTCCCCACCAAGGCGCTGAAGGTTTTCTCATCCACTTGACCGCTTCCTGAAATGGGTCGAATGAGGTTACGGGGGCCCCGGTGTGTCCACCACGTGATCTGTGCCAACAGCACCACAGGCTGCTCAGAGCCCACGTCGGCCACCGTCGTCCCCTTAAGTCCTGAGTCCCCTGCCCTCTGAGGAGTCGGGTGGCACTGATCCCGGTTGCTTTGATTAGGGCCGATACTGCAGGACAGGGCTCCTCCTGGGCTCCGACCGCAGCTGGGACTCACCCGAGTAGGATGAACAAGGCAGAACGTGGCTGGGTGGGCGGCCCCCCACCAAATCCAGGGAACCAGGGGCCCCACCTGCCAGGAAGGAAAGCAGCTTGCAATCCCGGACGGGGGATGAGAGCATGGACGCTGGAGCGGTGTAGCCGGGCTCAAGCCCACGCTCAGCCCTGGATGCGTTTAGAGACCTGGGGACAAGATGCTAGAACTCTGCGTCTCCGTGTCCCCGGCTGCAAGAAAGGGCTGGGGGGTCACATCTCTCCCTACGCTTATCGTGGTGACACAGCCAGCTATGGGCCCCGTGGGGAGTCACTGAGCACCGGCCAGTGCACACTAGAGCCTTGTCTGGTTCCTGCAGGCACCCCCTGGGGCAGGGATCACTACTTCTGCTTGTCAAATGAGGAAATGGAGACTAGGGCTACACGGAAAAAAAAAAAAAAAAAAAAGGCACCCAAAGGATTCAATCCCAGGGTGCCTGAGTCAACGTCCAGCGCCCTTTGGACAGTTCGAGACCAGGATTGATTCACGCGCTCGATAAACTTTTGTTAAACTTCCACCCTGACCCCCAGCTGCACTAAGCGCAGGGGTTACTCAGATGAGCTAGACGAGATCTCTCCCCTCGAGGGTTGCCCAATCCAGTGGAGAATTCAACCAGAATTCATGACAACCAGGAGCTGGGAGCGGGTGGGGTCAGGGGTCAGAGGCAGCCTGCAACGTCCTGGGGCGCCCAGGCTGCTCTGGGTCCTAGTCTTTCCCAAGTCTAGACCATTGGAGTTTTCTTTTCTTCTGTGAGCTAGCCTGTCGCATGCCAATCATTCCGCCGTCTGTCACTCACACTCTGAGAGCCCCGAGAGACGCTGTGCTGGCTGGGACACGCCTCCTTCCGGCCGGCTTGCCTCTGCAGAGACCCCAGTGCCTTGAGTGACAAATACTCAGGTCATGGATGGGGTCAAGAGCGAGGGCTCACAGGGGACTCAGCACAGCGGCGAGTCCCAGGCTCGCGCTCTGAGAAGCTGCCCCCCTCTGCCAACAACACGACTCGGTGGGAAAGGGACTCCTTACTGCAAACATCACAAAACAAACGCAACGCACGGATTTTACCAAAATCACAAAACCATCGCAACGCATGGATCAAAATGCATTCTTATTTGGGGGTCCAGCCCCTTCTGCCGATATCCTGAAATGACGCCCTTTATCCCGCCTCCAGAGAAAGGAGACTAAGGTGCCCTGCCCTTGGGGGAGTCAAGAAGGGTCTGAATGTTAATTAGAAGACAGGGAAGGATGGAGAAAACAAAGGCCAATTCTTTTTTTTTTTTTTTTTTTTTTGCCAAATAGTATTTTTTCTGCTACTTGATTTTATTAAAACAAATCAAACAAGACAATCAAATAAAAAACAACAGTAGAAGTTTTTAAAATGACCTCCTGGGGACGAGGAATGGCTTCACAAGGGGACCTACTGGATTCCTTTCTCTTTCCTTTCTGACTCCTCGCCCAGAAGGAGCCTGCACGAATGGGCAAGTAAGCAGTAAGTATACGCGGCTTTGTGGGCCACGTCACGGTCTCTGCACAGCTACTTAACTCTGCCATTGCAGACAATACATAAATGAGGACGTGTATCTGTTCCAATAAACCTTTATTCACAGATACAGAACACGGGGCGCATCTGGCCCACGAGCTATAGTCTGCCAACCTCTGTGCACGGTCTGTTCCAGGCCAAGACCAAATCACAAGATACATTACCCGTCATGGCGTGAGGGACGCTGATGACCGCGACCTTCTGGTTCTGCACTCTGACCCCCATCTCTGGGTCCTGCATGTCCTTGACGAGGGCTTCAATCTGCAAGACAGAACCGCCAAAGCTGGCTAAGCAGAACCATCTCGAAGGCTGAGTGAGGCCCTTCTGGCAGCACCGAGGGAGCAAAAGATGCAAAGAGGAACACGGGGCCCTTATAACCAGGAGCCCACCGCCTAGGTGGGCAGCGTGCAGCTGAGAACTAAACGCGTGCGTCAGAGGCACAAACACCTCCCCAGGTGTGAGAGCTCGGACGGATTCATTCTGCCAAGGAGATGCTGCAGAGGCTTTTAGGAGAAGATGGGACTTGGCAAAAAAAAGGGTTTTGTTGGTTAGAAAGTGAGAGAGCTACAAGGCACGGGAGAACGACAGCGCCCAGGGTGGGAGTGGGATGGGGGTAGGGGAGGGG
The DNA here is from genome assembly GCF_964374135.1 of Grampus griseus. NCBI lineage: Eukaryota > Metazoa > Chordata > Mammalia > Artiodactyla > Delphinidae > Grampus > Grampus griseus. The sequence continues at coordinate 1,702,663 of NC_139014.1, forward strand.
CCAGGTCTCAGGGGGGCCACAGAGGGTGGGCTCTGTCCCAGCAGCTCTGGCTGGGGAGCGGTGTCATCGGGCCCGCACCTGAGAGAGGAGCACTGAAGCACGAAGAAACCCGCCCCAACAGGGAAAAGCAGGGGCCAGTTCACCACCATTGCGACCGTCCGGGCACAGGATGATGGCGCTTCCACCCCTCCCACTTCTGCCCCTCGGTCTGTCCTCAGCAGGGCAGCCCGTGCGAGACTTTCAATTATTTTAGGCTGTATCTCTCCTCCGCTTGAAACTCCGCAAGGGCCATTCCACTCAGTCAGTGGCCAAGCTCTCCTACTGGTCTACATGGCTGGGATCACTTCCCCCCGACTCTCCCCCTCATAGGCTCAGGAGCCACGCCCAGCTGCATCCTCCCTCGTGCTGCAACCTCGAACGTCCCCCCCCATTCCTATAGCACTCACCTTCCGACGTCCGAAATAATCTACCTGCTGATCATAACGTTTGCCATGTGTCTCCCTCACTCCTAGAAAGTAAGGTCTTCAAGAGCAAATCTTCCTTTTTCTTTTTTTAATTTTTTGGCCGCGCTGCACAACATGTGAGTTCTTAGTTCCCCGACCAGGGATCAAACCCGCGTCCCGTGCAGCGGAAGCACAGAATCTTGACCACTGGGCCGCCAGGGAAGTCCCGAGGGCAAAGCTTTTGTCTGTTGCTGTCTGCTGCTGTATTCTGACTGCCTGGAACAGCGCCCAGCACGTGGACAGTACCCAGTAAACAGCCGGCGCATGAATTAATAAATAAATAAAGGCAGGGGCAGAGAAGATAACAAGAATGCATGGCTTTTAGAGCCCTCGTTCTGACTCTAATTACCTAGGATTAACTGTACGTGCAAGTGACTGACTGGTGCAGTGAGGGTGGCAAAGAATAACGGCAAAGTTTATAACTTAGACGATCGGAGTTGCCAGTTACAAAAATAGAAATTTCAAAAGGAGGAGCGCTTTGAGAGAGCAGACACTTCTGCTTTTGGAATGCTGACTGCGAAGGGCTGCTGAGATAGCCACGACGTCTGGAAGGGGATTGGAAACGAAATGTCCCAACTTCAAAGGACACGACCGTCAGAGATAAGAACTCGATTCACGAACATCGACGAGAGAGTTGACACCAGAGAGAATCCACGAACCATCGGAGGAAGCTGGAACTGCAGGGAGACACCCACAAGGACAGCCCTGATTGTCTTTAGAGTACTTTTTTTTAACATTGATGAGTACAAAACATTTTTCCACTTGAAAAAATTAATAGGAGTAAAATTAACTGAAGGATATTTTAAAACAAACTGGATGGGTTGACACAATTGAAAAAAGACACCAAGCACTTCTCTGGTCAACGCTGATGACAGGCATCGACAAAGCCTCACGTGCAGACGCTTCAAAGTTCATGCTCCAGGAAACTCCTCGCGAGGGGAAAACCGTGCACACCCCCAGCCCCCCCAGGTGCCTGCAAACGATCAGTCCGTCATTCAACAACCAGGCAGCCATGGTGGACTCAGGGAACCAAAGGTAAAGAGCTCTGGTCCCTGAGCTTAAGGAGTTCACCGTCTAGTGCAAGGATATTACAGGACGATACGGGAAGTACAGTGACCAGGGTGAGGCCACGGTGTCCTGACAACACACCTGTGCCAGGGAGGAGGTGGCCGGGAGAGACACTCCTGGAGTGGTCATAAAATGACGAATAGGAATGAGGAGGCAGAAAGGGCAAAGGATGGCAGGTGAGGACCCTAAGGCTCAGTGAGCAGCAAAAGCAGAAACACAGAATACGAACGAGTAAGTGGAAACGAAGACCTCTCCTGTCCTCCTCCGGCTGGAAGCCCTCTCCTGAGGTCAGGGCAGCTGCGCACGGCTGGATAGATGCTCACGGAGGGTCTCCCCTCAAACCCAACCTGTCCACGTCCCAACCACAACCCAAAGCAAAATGGCTCATTGCGCCGCTCTTCCCCCGGTTTAACTAGCTTGGTTACATGATCCTTTCTCTCCTGCTGCTTCATAAAATAACTCATCCTCACACTGTACAGACCTTTACAATTTCCAAAGTCCTTTTAGAGTTTGCGTGTGCTTGTGGCCCAAAGAAAAGGAACCCAAGATTCTCATGTCCTCAAGGTTCTCTCGTAACTGCAGGAGTCCACTCAACCTCTCTGAATTCCCTTCCTCTACCATAAAATGACAGTATATTCACAATTGATAGCATTTTGTTACCTCTTAGAATCTAAGTAATTGTGTAAAAATGCTTTGTAAGGACAGATATATAAAGATATATAAGCAGAAAGATATATACTTGGGCTTTCCTGGTGGCGCAGTGGTTGAGAATCTGCCTGCTAATGCAGGGGACACGGGTTCGAGCCCTGGTCTGGGAAGATCCCACATGCCGCGGGGCAACTAAGCCCGTGAGCCACAACTACTGAGCCTGCGCGTCTGGAGCCTGTGCTCCACAACGTGAGAGGCCACGATAGTGAGAGGCCTGCGCACCGCGACGAAGAGGGGCCCCCGCTCGCCGCAACTAGAGAAAGCCCTCGCACAGAAACGAAGACCCAACACAGCCAAAAAAATAAATAAATAAACAAATGCGGGGTTTAAAAAAGAAAAAAGGAAAAGAATTTAAAATTAATCAATACAATCATAAATAACATGTAGGTCAAATAATACAGCATAATAATAAAAAAAGATACATACTTTATAAGGAGAGAGATTTGTTAGTGTTTGTGGGTTGGAATCATTAACATCTGTAGTGTTCGTATAATCAGCGCATCTTTAAAATTTTGCATGCAGAGCTGTCTTTAGACGCCTGGGAATAAAAACCCTGCTCTACCAATCATCCAAATATAGATGTTTACTGAGCGTGTATTAGGTGCCCAGCCCTGGCAGGCGGGTTGGTACAGGAAGATAAAAGACAGCCTCCCGGGCCTCAGAGAGTTGGGAAGATATTGGTGTGAAGATAAACAAATGAACTAAGATAAACACTAGGGATCTGGGTGCGAATAAAGTTCAGTTCAAATCATCCTCCAATGAGCAGGCGAGGTGAATCACTAAACTTCACTAAGGCTCATCCTCTGTAAAGCAGAGATGAGCACAGTACCTACGACGTCAGACGGATGTTGTGAAGATCAAGGGAGATGAAGCAGCGAAAGCACCTAATACCATGCTGTGCACAAAGAATCTATTAGACAGCAACTGCAGACCGAATTATGCACCAAAAAATAGGGAAAGCAGGGATGGGAGTAAGAGCCGGGAGGAGGAGAGGATGGCTGAGATGATCCCCAAACATCACACAGAGCGAGAAGGATTTTCCCAGCCGGCCGCCGTACTGCAAGGGAGGGACGGTGCGAGGGGCCCCGCGCTGGCTGACGCAGGAAAGTGAAAGGCTGAATTTGGAACCCTCGGGCACGGTTGGTGGGAATGCAAAATGTATGCAGGTTCCTCCCAAAATGAAAAATAGAACTGAGACAGGCTGGGACCTGGGGCCCTTTGCTGCAGTGCCCACACCTGGACACACGTCACCTCAAGCAACAAAATACAAAGAAACTATAAGGGACGAAAAAAGACTGCACGCATGCCCAGTTGGGGCAAATTCTGGACAAGATACAAAAAGGCCCAAAGAACCCAGCTGCCACTTCCAAGGAGCCGGGAGCGACAGCAGGGTGCTGCGCAGGCCCTCTGCACTCGACACCACCAAGAGGTGGGCAGAACGCCTGAGCCACCACTCCCGCCCGACCCCCGGACGCACCCCTACCCTCACCCCACGTAAGGAGCCAGCTGCCCCCCCCCCCCAGCCAGCCAGCAAGGGGACCTGTTGTTTGTTCTCAGTCCCCCTGCTGCAGCAGCGGCCCCAGTAAAGCCTTGCCTGAATCTCTTGTCTGGTCTCTGTTCAATTTCTGTTGCTCAAGGAGGCCAAGAACCCTGGTCAGTGACAGAACTACCAGATGATCCAACAATCCTATTTCTGGGTATTTATCGAAAAGAATCAAAATAAGGATGGCGAAGAGATATGGACCCTCCCCGGTTCACAGCAGCACCGTGGTCAACAGCCAAGATGTGGAACCACCTAAGTGTCCACTGGTGGGTGAACAGGTAAAGAAAATGTGGCACATCCAGGGATTATGACTTAGCCCTAAAGAAAGGAAGGAAATTCTGGAATCTCCGACAGCCTGGATGAACCTGAAGGACGTTATGCTAAGTGCGTAAGCCGGTCTCGGAAGGACCGCACGATTCCACTACCTAAAATCGGCTAATTCACGGAACCAGTGGAAGGGCAGTTGCCAGGGCCTGGGGGAGGGGGAGACGGGGAGATGCAATCACTGGGCATGAGGTTACAGTCAAGAAGATGAAGTAAGTTCTAGAAACCTGCCCTGCAATATTGTTTCTATAATTAACAACATTGTGAATTATACACTTAGAAAAATGTAGGAGGGTAGTTTCTTGTGTGATGTGTTCTCACCACAATAAAACAGAATTTTTTTTAAAAGAGAGAGAAAGAGAGATGGCCAGGCTGCGCTGGAGGGGAAAGGTCAGGCGGGGAGCCCTGAACTGGAGACACGGCACCCGCCACCCCGGAGGCTGGCAGGCCCCCCACGTCCCCAGGGCGGGAGGAGGGGGACACACGACGTCCTAGGTCAGCGCCGAGGGCTGGGCTGTCCTATTTCCACCTGCTGCTAAACCGGCACCAGCAGCAGAACCACAACCCCGAGAAGCGGCCGAGATCAGGGGCAAAGGTCACGGCCGCTCCGGGCCCAGCGCCGGCCCCTCAGCTGCCCGCGGGACCGGCCGGGGCCCAGGGCCGCCCGGGGCTCCTCGTGCAAGACCCACCGCGAGCCCGTCCGCACAGACGCGCTCTCGGCTCGCGGGATCCTTCTGTAACGGAAATGACGCGTTTCCGCTCCACTCGGAGCTGCAGTGCTTGGCCTCCTGCAAGGTCGGGGCCTGGGGGCGTCTCGGGCCACGGGGGCACCGAGCGGCTCCCAGCGGAGAAGGGGGCGCGGGACACCCCAGGAGGTGGCCGGAGGGCGGCTGCTTCCCCCGGACGCGGGCGGGGACCGAGGGGCCACGGGCGGCAGGGGTCACCTTTTCTGGAGTTGTTTTTTCTAACTGAATCACAGTGGATTTGCAGTGTTGTGCCGGTCTCTGCTGTGCAGCAAAGTGACTCAGTTACACACACACAGACATTCTTTTTTATGCACATCCTCTCCCGTTATGCTTTTCTGGAATTCTTGGCTGGCCGTGAGCCTCGGATTCACCTGCTCCTCCCAGAAGTGCCCGCCATTCTGACGTGGGAGCCCGGGCCTCCCCCTTCCCAGGGTAACTGCCGGAGGAAAGTCCACATTTGCTCCAAAACTTTTATCAGCTGAAACAGCAGCATTTCATGGCGTCAGGGCGCCCATATATTGGAGAAGAAAGAGAAACCCCCGCTCTGAGTTAGAAACCTGAGCTTCTCCAATAGAAAGTCAGGGGGTTTGATTCCTTCTCTCTGCATTAGAAAAAAAAAAAATCTAGTTATAAAGAGTTTGAAAATAACCTTCAGAGGAGGAATAATGAGAGCTATTTTAGGAACACAATGAGGGGAGTCAGATTTCTTTCTGGCAGGTGTGTCACCTTCACAGAAGAGAAGGGCTGGGGGCAGCAGGGAACACCACAGGGACCTCGAGAACATTCTGAGGGCGTTCGGCCCATTGGGGTTTGGACCCAGTTTCCTCAGAACTTTCCTTGTGTCAGTTCCTCTGAGGGGTCTCCCCAGGCACCCAACAAGGAAACCGTAGGACTCCGGCTGCTGGTCCTGTCTCTGTTATGGGCTGGACGGCGCCCACCCCTCAAATTCATAGGTGGGGGTCCTACCTAAGCCCCAGGACCTCAGAATGTGACTGGACTGGGAGAGAGGGCCCTTGACAAGGTAACTGAGTTAAAAGGAGGGCACTAGGGTGGCCCTGTGACAGTGTGACTGGTGTCCTTTGAAGAAGAGGAGATGAGGACACGGACACCACGGGGGGCGAGCACGTGGGGACACGCGGAGAAGACGGCGTCTGCAGGCCCCGGACAGAGGCCGCCGGAAAGCACGCTGCGCACACCGTGCCCGGGCTGGCGGTGCTCTGCCGTGGCGGCCCCAGCCCAGTCATACAGGCTCTGGGCTCCAGCCCTGCTTCCAGCAGAAGAGCCCCTCTGCCCACCACAGACAGGGGACAACCCGAGTTGTGTCCCCAGGTCCCCAGAGGGTGAGGAGCCCTTGCCTTTCTGCTCCCAACTGCTGCCAACTCTCGCGCCCTCCTCCTCGCGCCTTGTGGGCATCCCCCCGGAGACAGGGAGGCACGGCCACCCCCGCCCCAAACGTCAGGCGCCCTCCCGTCTCCCACACTCAGCTCCCCGCGATCCTGGGCCACACGAGGACGGCGGGGTAACCAGGCAGTGCTGAACCCCGGGTGACGCCGAGCTGGGGGCGGGATGGGGGCGTCAGATGCCACGTGCCTCTGCGTGACTGCAGGCGTGTCACCAAGGAACAGGAACGACGGCTCCGAAGGCCTCGACATCCCACCTTCCACGCCCACGCTGCCCCTCGCTGTCACTCCCTGTGCAAGATCTCGGGCTGGGATTTTCCTCTGAGCCGGAGAAGGTTCCCGGGGGGATAATAATCAGTACTTTTCTGTACAGAGAGGGAGCAAGTGACCTGCAACCACGGGGCTGTCTGGCAAACAGAAGGGGCTCCCACTAAGCAGCCTGTCCGCCCAGAGGCCAGCGGACCCCTGGGCCATCTCACCCCGAAGCCTCTCGGACCCTCAGGGGCACCACACACGCTCGATCGGCGCTTAGGCCACCCCAGCCAGAAGCCCAGGAAGCATCGTCCACGACCCCGGTCAGCTTCTGCGGACTCTGCTTTTGTTTCTGACCTGTCTCCTAACAGGCCTCTGTGGCACGTCTCACCTCCCTCCTGGACCGTCCGGCTCGGCCCACCCGGCCTCTGCCTTGGGCCTGGCAGGTCCCCAGCCTCCAGGGCGCCCTCCAGTGGTGATGCTGTTGACATTTGGGGCCGGCTGTCCTGTGCACCATAGGTGTCTAGCAGCTTTCCTGCCTCTTCCCTCCAGCTGCCAGGGGCAGCCCCCTCCCTAGCTGGGACAACCCCAAATATCTCCAGATGTCACCAAATGTCCTGGGGCTTTCCTCTGGGCTGTGCATTCAAATCACCTGGGAAGCTTTTCTGTATTTGATTTTATACATATACATATATATATATTGGTTTTTGGTCGCACCGCACAGCATGTGGGATCTTAGTTCACTGATCAGGGACGGAAACTTTGCCCCCTGCAGTGGAAGTGCAGAGTCTTAACTACTGGACCGCCAGGGAAGTCCGTGGGAAGCTTTTCTTTGAAAACACCAACGTTTTGGGACTTCCCTGGTGGCCCAATGGTTAAGACTCCACACTCCCAATGCAGGGGGTTCGATCCCTGGTCAGGGAACTAGAGCCCACATGCCGCAGCTAAGACCCGGTGTGGCCAAATAAATAAATAAATTTTTTTTTAAAAAAAACCCAATGTTTGGACTCCATCTGACTTGACTACTTAATTATCTCCTAAGTAAATGAGAAACTCTAAGGAAGGTGACCTGATAACAATGTTCTTTAAAGTGCAGCCAGGGTAGAGAAGCACTCCTACCCTCTAATCAGAATCATCTTTCTAACATGGGAACCAACTCGTTTTATTCGTACCCGATTTTAAAACGTCAAATGGCTTCTCAGCGAACACAGAAAGCGTCAGACCCCCGGCTGGATGTGCGAAGCCCCCAGTTCTGGAGCGTCCTTCACTACCAGCCTTTCCATCACCAACTTCCTGCCCACCCCTGCCCCCCGGCCAGCTACCCCAACCCCTGAAGACTCTCCCACGGCACAACGCTATTCCACACTTCCAAGCTCTGCATTCCCCCAAATGCCACTCATCTTCCCGTCCTCCTGGCAAAAAAAAAAAAACACCTACTAATTTTTCACACCTTCACTCAGTTACAAGCCCTCCTGTGAAGGCTGTTGGTCCCCAACCCAGATGGCACTGACCACTCCCTGCTCTGCGTTTTATATACGTGCATCTCCTCTAATGACGTCTCCCACAACCTGCAGAACATTCTTCTTACTTATACAGCGATCCTTCTCTATTAGACCCTAAGCTCCAGGAGGAAGGGGCCGTGTCCTAATCCCACAGTGTCCCCAGCATCAGGCACAGCGCCCAGCACAGACGCGCACGACTCTGTGCACGTGTTGAATGAAAGAATGATACAAGCGAAAGCTCCCGTGCTCTGCCCGGGTCTCCTCCCTTTTGTTTCCGCACCCCCCTTGCCCCGCAGCAAAAGGAGATGCCGGACGCCACACAGGAAAGCAAAGCAGTCCAGGCTTCTCCATGAGGCACCAAGACAGTCAGACCTGAGGCGCATCCCAAGGGCAGCAACAGCTGTTCCTGGCTGGTATGGAGATCGGGACATCACGGGGGAGGGGCGGATGGAGGGGGGACGGGCCAGCACTAGGACAGGAGCTCACAGGGGCCACGGGAGGCGGTCCACTGTGCGGCATCCCACACACACACGCACTTAGCACACGCCGTTCCTCTGTCTGGAACAGCCTTCTTTCTCTCTGCCTAGAACCCCTATTTATCCTTCAGTTCTCAGCTCCGCGTCCCCCAGGCACCTTCGGGCAGGCCTTCCCACGGCCTCTCCTGCCCCCAACATCACAGGAAAGCTTACAGCACTGGATCACATTTGGCGACAATCTGTATTTTTCCTGGTTCCACCACTTAGCGGCTACGACTGGGGCGAGTGACTTCACCTCTCTGAGCTTCCCGCTCTGTAAAATGGTGATGATAACTTTGTCTCATGGAATAGATGAGAACACTCATGTAAGGGCCCCACTGGGGACACAGCCTACTTCAAAAATATCCATTGAGTGGTGGGTGAGAGTTGCACCCAAGTCCACATTCCTTAGGCCTGAGCTCCTCTCCAAAGGCTGGGCACCTCGTTCAGCTGCTTCACGGTTGAGGGCACCCTGGCACAGGCTCTTGGGACCTGCTCTGTGATCTGACCGAGGACCTCAGAAGACACAGACAGACGGGGGTCTCCCCCCCATCCAACAAGGCAAAGGGAGAGAGCAGGGCTGTGGTGCGGGCAGGGTCTGCAGGGCGGGGGGTGGGGGGGTGGGGAGAGCCAGCCGTCACAGCGGAGGGGCCCCCGAGCTGGGCCCGGGAGTGGGGGGGACGGGGGCTCGGCCGGTGAGAAGGGGAAGAAGGACTTTCCCAGTGGAGGGATCTGAGGCTTGAAGGGCACAGGGTTCCTGGAAAGACGAGGAGGTCGCTGAGGCCAGAGCCCCCCTGAGTGAGGGGGGCTGCTCTCTTCTGTGTCCCTGCAGGGCAGGTGTGGGAGGCCGGCGGGAGGTCAAGTCAGAGGGGTGAGTGGGAGCAGGGTCCTCAGTGGCCAGGCTGGGAAGGCTGGACGTCACCCTGTGCACGGGGGAATCCAGCGGAGGGTTTCAGGGCGAGGGGATCCATGTCGGTTTGCGAAAGAAACCCAACATGCCGATGAATGGTATTGTGGAGGCCGGCAGGTGGGGTGGAAGACAGGAGGCTGGGGTGGAAGAGAGGAGGCAGGGGTGGAGGACGGGAGGCTGGGGTGGAAAAGAGGAGGCAGCGGTGGAGGAGGATGGGCTGGAGACCAACACACCAGTCAGAAGGCCCAGGTAAAGACAGGAATGTCTACCACATAACAGTCCTGATGAAACACAATGTCTGAGGCTCAAAAACAAACAGAATGTCTCCAGACAATCGCTCTCAGAGCCTCAGCGCCCGAGCTGCCCTGTCTGGGAGAAGAAGGCAGTCCTGGGAAATCCTGGAAGATGCCTGATGGCTCTCAGAGATCCAGTCTGGGCAGTTTTCTCTGATTTTAGGAGGTGGTGTCTGCAGTAGAGGCTCTCAGGGCTCTTTCCCAGCGAGACAACACTCCCCCTCTGTTTTATATCCTCACACCTCTACCACCTGGAATACGCACAAGCTTATTCAAGTAGCTGGACCGAGGGTGACCAGCTGTCCCAGTGTGCCCGGGACTGGCCAGGTTTTAGCGTTGAAAGTCTTAGACAAATCAGGACAGTTTTGACTACGCCAATTTGCTGAGCTCCAAGGGCTCAGGGCAGGGCTCTTACTGTCACAAAGCATTCAGCTAATTCTACTCAAGACAAGCCTAAGACGGTGGACACCACACTGTGAAAAGTGGCTGCAAGTGGGAGGAAGGGCGGGCAAGTGACCCAGGACCTAATCCTCTGCTGACCCCTTCTGATACCGGTCATCTCAAAAGCCTAGAACAAAATGAGCTATTTCATCCCCAAATACATCACCACACAAGGTGCGTTCCACCCCGCACAAGTCGCCAGTATGGACACCCCCTGTGCCCAGCCACTTGCTCTGAGAAAGCCTTTGCATGGGGAGGGTCCTGACTTCCGCTGCGCACAGAGAGACCTGAGATCCACAAACACACACACTTGAATAAGGAATCTAGGAGCGCTGCAAGTGGGGTGTCCCTTTAGCCTGCAAATCACACCGTTTTCACGGTCTATGTGTACACACCCACCACACACACACGCTTTCAAATACTGCAGTGTTGAATCAGAAAAACAGCAAACATGTTAATTTAACATCTGGGAGCCTCTAATAGTACCAGGAGACTGTCTCAAATCTGACCCAGCCTCGCTGAACTGCCTTCCTGCGCCTGCTCTCCCAAGTAACAGGTTGTTTTCAGCCTCCGGCCGGCAGTCGCCCTCGGCTGCAGATTCCCCACTATAAGCAGGTAACAAGGAAACCTAATCATTAGAGTCTTTAAAAGACGGACAGACAGAAACACAAGGCAAATAAGTCACTTAATGACATCAAGCGGCACTAAGCGACCACAAGGGCTGTCCCCCGCCCCTGCCCACATCGCCGCCGGCACTTCCCGGAGTTGGTCCCCGCGCCCCTCCCGGGCCCAGGTGATGGGGCCGCGCTCACCTTCCGCAGAAATGCCATCCTCGGCCTGTACTGCTGACCTTGGTGTCGGATTGTCATCCTGGACCCTGGCGGACGCAGAACCTGGACACAACCGGAGGGAAGAGGAAGCCCTCGGAGAGCGAGCCGGCGTCCCCGTGCCCGGGCTGGGTTGTGCTGCTCGCGGCGCCCCCGACCCGCGCGCCCGCGCCCTCGGGAAGCTGCCCGAATCCGCGCCGGCCAATCAGCGCGCCGCGCCGCGGGCCGGGCGTGCTCCGCGCCGGCGCCCACCTGCCGCCAGGGGGCGGTGTCAGGCTCCGCCGGGGCCCGCGGAGCCGCAGGTGAGCCCCGCGCGACTGGGACCCGCGTGGGAGGGTCTGTGGCCGAGGGCGAGCCCTTAAGGAGGATGGGACTTCGGTTAGGAAGGGCGACTGGCACGGGAAAGGGAGAGAAGGGATAGTTTCGGCGTTTGGGATTAACATATATACACCACTATATTTAAAATAGATAAAACGACTATACTCCAGTAAAAATTATTTTTTAGAAAAAGGACATTTATGGCAAAAATAAAATAAAATAGATAATCCTGAAAGACCTACTGTACAGCACAGGGAACTTTGCTTAATATTCTGTAATAACCTAAATGGGAAGAGAATTTGAAAAAGAATAGGTAGTACATGTATATGTATAACTGAATCACTTTGCTATACACCTGAAACTAACACAACATTGTAACTCAACTATACTCCAATAAAAAAATTAAAATTTTTAAAAATGTTTAGAAGTGTTTAGGGGAAAAGCAAATTCTACGTGGAATTGGTAAGATGTTGGTTAACAAAAGAAAGGACGTGAAGAATAAAGAAGGAAAGTTGAAGTCCCTGCTGGGCCAGCTGCCTGGTCTATTTTTTCAGTTTCTTTTCTGTTATACGTTATTACAAGAGATCGAATATAGTTCCCTGTGCTATACAGTAAATCCTTGTTGTTTAAGGTGCTCTATATCTGGATGGGAGTGATGGTTATACACAGGTAATCATGTTTGTCAAAACTCATCCAACTGTACTCTTAAAATTGGAGCATGACATTGTCTGTAAACTACACCTCAATAAAAAGACTGACCCAAAAAAGCAAGTATTATCTTGCAAGACGGCAGAGGGACATCGTGCTAAAATGAAATTCTCCTGTGACTCGGTCAGGTAAGTGGACATCTAATCATCATCGCCACCATCACCATCGTCATCACTATAGTCATCTGCAGCCTCCTCTTCGTCAACACACAGGTGTGATTCAGGACCTATATGGGGGTCCTGCTGCCCTGGATACCATACAATGGGATCTCCATGAGCCTGGCCCCTGTAGGATAAACCTCACCCAAGCACAATGATATGGTCATTTACACAGCAGTGCCCTTTAAACCCCAGTTCCAAGGTCACCTCCCAGGAAAATGTCCCAACACCTCTGGTCAACTCAACAACTAAGTTCAGTCCACTGTGCTTAGTGCTCAGGAGATAAAACTTAAAACATCCTGCTCTCAGCCCTTGTGCCCTCCTCCCAGACTGGGAGGAGGGGCAGAATCCTCAACAGTTCATCTCTCCATGATGGATGCCTCAGACTGCCTGCAGGCAGACTTTCTTAGCGGGGTCAGGGTTAGAGCAGCCGTGGGACACCACGGCCCTCACCCAGGCCCGAGGGATGGTGAGCCGGAGCCCTGGTGGGGGGCTGTCACGCAGGGGCTGTCATCCTGGAGGGACACAGCCATGGCTAGAAAGGGTGCTGGCGGAATAAATACCCCGACTCTCTCTCCTCTGAGTGCTTCCCATTTGTCAGTCCTGACCGGAAGCCAGAGGGTGATAGAGGCCCGGGGATGCAGCCTGTCCGGATCAGCCTCCCAGGGCACACAGCCAGGCAGAGAAGGGCAAAGGGTTGGGGGTGGGAAGGACTTAGGGGAGGCAAATCGTGAAGAAGCAGCACCATGGGTTAAATGTCTTCGGTAGCGTGGAAGCCCAGAGCACAGATCTTGGAGTTGATTCTGTGTCCCCAAGCACTCGGGACAGCTCGGTGACAGCACCACCCAGCCCGCACAGACGTCTCCCTGACTCAGACAGAAGTCATGTTGAATTCACCTGACTCCCTGGGCCACTGCCCGTGCTCTGGGCCATGTTTGCATTTCATATAATTCTGTCTCGTTTGCATTTTGTCACAAATGTGTATTACACTGGTGATTCTAAAAAGTCATATATATATAAAAAAATCTTAGATGCATGAATGTTTCTTCCTAGCTCCGCTGAGAGAGGCAATAGCTCATGAAAACATATTCTGGGAGGGAACTCAGAGGCCCTAAATTTCCACGCAGTGAGCACACTGGGCCCGCAGACAGACCCTCTCTGCACACCCACTGGTCAGCGCCAGTTCAGCAATAAAGGGAAGGAAGTGTAGGTGGAGCCCTCCATGGCCCACACCTACGCTTCTCCCTGCCTTTCACCTTCTCCAGAAGAAACTACTTGAGACCTTCAGAAGCTGACCACACCTGGTGTGGCTCTGAGTGCTTGACCTGGGAGAGAGAGAGAAAAAGAGGAACTTCGGGGAACTTTTCTGGAAGGTTTCCAGCTTCTTCATCAACTGGGGATTGTTCGGAAACTATTTTGGCCCAGCAGGGGCTACCAGGTACCACCACCAAGTACAGTCCTAGAATAAAAATCCCATCCTTATCTTTTTTCTCCTAAATTAAATGAATTGGATGCATCCAGAGGTGATACTTGTCACAAGCATGGCTAGAGATAAACACAGGAAAACAGAACAAGATCACGCCTCCCTCTGGCTCCACCCTCTTCCCAACTCCGTGGGGTGCACTTCTGTCTACCTGTGGAGCAGGTCAGGCTGGAACTGGTTTTTGTTAAGGGCAGCACTGTTTCTCATTATAGAAGATTTGGAGCTATGGGTCTTTTAAAAATGACAATTATGTAAATTGGTACAGCTACCATGGAAAATAGTATAGAGGTTTCTCAGGAAACTAAAAACAGAACTACCATAGGACCCAGCAATTCTACTCCTGGGTATTTATCCAAAAAAGAAAAGCAAAAAACCCCCCAAAAAACCCTAATTCTAAAAGATACATGCACCCTATGTTCATAGCAGCACTATTTACAATAACCAAGACATGTGGTTTATATATTCAATGGAATACTACTAAGCCATAAAAAAGAATGAAATGCCATTTGTAGCAACGTGGATGGACCTAAAGATTATCATACTAAGGCAGAAAGAAAAAGACAAATACCATATGATATCACTTACATGTGGAATCTAAAATATGACACAAATGAACCTATCTACAAAACAGAAACAAACTCACAGACAGAGAGAACAGACTTGTGGTTGCCAAGGTGGGGGGGAGGGAGAGGGATGGACTGGGAGTTTGGGGTTGGTAGATGCAAACTATTACATTTAGAATGGAGAACAAGGTCCTACTATATAACACAGAGAACTACATCCAATCTCCTGGGATAAACCATAATGGGAAAGAATATTTAAAAAACGAATGTAGGTATTTGTGTAACTGAGTCACTTTACTGTACAGCAGAGATTGCTGCAATTTTGTAAATCAACTCTACTTCAATTAAAAAAAAACTAAAAACAGAACTACCATATGACCCAACAATTCCACTCCTGGATATTTATCCAAAAGAAAAAAAAAAACCACTAATTCGAAAAGATACAAGCACCGCTATGTTCAGAGCAGCTCTATTTACAATAGCCAAGATATGGAAGCAACCTAAATGTCCATCGACAGAGGAATGGATAGAGAAGATGTGGCCCATATGTACAATGGAATATTACTCAGCCATTAAAAACGAATGAAATTTTGCCATTGGCAGCGACATGGATGGGCATGGAGGGCATTATGCTTAGTGAAATAAGTCAGACAAAGAAAGAAAAATTCTGTGTGATATCACTTATATGTGGAATCTGAAAACTACAACAAACTAGTAAATGTAACAAAAAGAAGCAGACGCACAGATACCGAGAACAAACTAGTGATTACTAGTGGGGAGGGGTATGAGGGGAGGGGCAATATGGGTAGGGGATTAAGGGGTACAGACTATTAGGTATCAAACAAACTATAAGGATACATTGTACAATATGGGGAATACTTTATAATAGCCAAAATGTTATAGTAACTACCAATGGTGTATAACCTTTAAAAATTGGGAATCACTACATTGTGCACCTGTAACTTACATAATATTGTACAGCAACTATACTTCAATTTTTTTAAAAAAAATTTTAATTCAAAAAAGGAAAAAATGGCATTATGGGGAAAGGCGTTTTCACAGCTTGCAATAGGCTTTCGTTTTAAGACAGCTGAGGGCTTCAGGGGACGTGTGAAGGCCTCCAGGCTGTGCTCTGGTCCCTGCTCTGCCTCTCACCAGACGTGAGACGTTTTTCTAACAGCTTTGCTGAGGGATAACTGACATACACTAAACTGCGTGTGTCTGAAGTGCACACTTCGATGAGTTTCGATACACGTATACCCCCGTGAAACTACGCCCACGGTCAAGACGGCGAGCACATCTGTTACCCCCTGAAGTTTCCTTATGCCCCTTGTGATCCCTCCCCCGCGCTGTCCCCAGGCAACCCCCGACCTGCTTTCTGTCGCCCTGAATTAGTGGGAGGGGTGAATCTGATCAAGTTACCTGATCTCTCCAAGTCTCTACTTTCTCAGTAGTAATAAGAGAGAGCCCGACTTGATGAATTCAAAATTCCCCTCCAATTTGAAAGTCACATGACTTCAATTAGTGAACGGAAATAAATACACAGCTCAATCAGCCTGAAGGCTGGCAAGGTGGGATTTTTGTTTGTTTGTTTGTTTTTTGCAGTACGCGGGCCTCTCTGCGGAGCACAGGCTCCGGACGCGCAGGCTCAGCGGCCGTGGCTCACGGGCCCAGCGGGATCCTCCCGGACCGGGGCACGAACCCATGTCCCCCACATCGTCAAGCAGACTCAGAACCACTGCACCACCAGGGAAGCCTTAACAAAGTGGCATTTAGCGCTCCTTACAAAGCGAGGCCTCTCTGGACTTAGACCGGCCATCCCAAAACGGGATTCCACGTGGCAGACATTCGAAAGAGCCGAAGAGCTGGGTGCCACCATGGACGTGCCCCCAACCATTCCTGCCACACGTGATCGGGGAGGGTTGGGGGAGAGGGGCAAGAGGGACCCACCTTAGGAGAAGAGACCCCAAGAAAATGTATTACTTGGTGCACCCCATCTGTATCAATCGTACTGAAATCCTTCTCTTCTGTCAAACATGCCCATCCCGCGAAGGATTTTTAAACCCAAAGCGTGCCAGCGAGGGTCCTCTACTGATGCTCAGGTGCTCCCCCTGCCGGTGGGGTGGCTCAGCCTCCAAAACCCTGGGTTCCCAGCCCCTCGTCCTGGCCCCAGCAGCCACCTCTGTCCACGGAGAGCAAGTGTCTTTCTTAGGGCTTTCCAAAGCAAGGGATTTTCCAAAGTTCCTGCACAGTCTGCTCTTTCCCTTGGTTTCCCCAGAACAGCAATGTCTGGAAGGGTACAGGAAGATGAATGCTACAGGAGATGCCAGGGAAATAAAAATATTAGCCCATGCAAGAATTTTCTTCTAAGACTATACTTTCAGGGATCATTTTTATAGTTTGTTACTACAGAAGTTTCTCTGAAAGAGATATGGGAACATATGTATATGTATAACTGATTTCACTTTGTTATAAAGCAGAAACTAACACACCATTGTAAAGCAATTATACTCCAATAAAGATGTTAAAAAAAAAAAAGAATTTTCTTCTGACATCCATTGCTTCCACATCACCCAGATGCTGCATTTGAAGATCAACTTCACCCATGCTCTTGGCTCCTGTGTGTGGGTCTAATACTGCTCTCTCTTCTCTCTCTCTTCTCTTTCTAGGTAGGTAGGTAGATAGATGATAGATAGATAGATAGATAGATAGATAGATAGATAGATAGATAGATAGATAATGTCTGGTTACATCACCTGAACCTTAGAAAAGCCAGTCCTGCTCTTTCCCTTTCCCTCTTTATGTTTGGTACACAGCCCTCCTGGGGTCAAACTCAAGTCACTTTACAGACAACCAAATTTGGTGTTTTGTAAGAAGTGCAAACCTTTAGGGGAGGAAGGAGTGACTGCTAATGAGTATGGAGTTGCTTCTTGGGGATAATCAAAATGTTCTGGAATTAGACAGTGGTGATGGTTGCACGACCTTGTGAATAGACTAAAAGGACTGAACTGTACACTTGAAAACGGTGAACTGTAATGGTATGGGAATTATACCTCAATTTTTTAAAGCGCAAGCTCAGAGAAATCATTTTCCCCAGGTTTTGCTATTATGAGGCCCCCTCTCTTTCTCAAAAATCTTCAGCGGCTCCCTATCGCCTCCCTAATAAAATTAATTCTCTCCCAGTCTGGCCCGACCTGAACTGTCACCTGCAGTGTCACTGCCCCTCAACATGGAGTTTCTTTCTCTCGCCAGCCTTGAAGTCTGCTTTTTCACCAGCCTGTGGTGGATTTTCTCCCCTCAGGTCTTTCCCACCAGGTGTTCTGCTGACACCTCCCTCCTCCCCATTCCTTCACCACTGAGTTGGTGCCATTCCCGTGGCACTTTTTCACGCACAAATTTGGGTGGGACATCATTGGTGAACATCTTACATCCCCTGCTAATCGATGAGTTTCACCAAGAATAAGGTCAGCCAGCAGCTTGTGAGCAGCGGTCTCTGGGTTTGGGTTTTGGTTCTGGCGGGGGTAGACCTGACTGTGGCACTGCCAATTTCTGAGGTGTAAATACTCCTGTTAATGTGACATCAGTGACCACAGAATCACTGGACGGGACGTGAAGATGCTTCTGTATCTGTTGGATTCATTATTTTGCAGCACCAAAAACTGCTAAGGATTAGCAAAACCTGAACTGGAGCATCGTTACATAAACACTGAGCAGAAAACTTTACAGCAACTAGGGGCTTCCCTGGTGGCGCAGTGGTTAAGAGTCCGCCTGCCGGTGCATGGGACACGGGTTCGTGCCCTGGTCTGGGAAGACCCCACATGCCGCGGAACGGCTGGGCCCATGAGCCATGGCCACTGAGCCTGCGCATCTGGAACCTGTGCTCTGCAACGGGAGAGGCCACAACAGTGAGAGGCCCGCATACCGCAAAAGAAAAAAAAAAAACCACCACCAACAACAAAAAAACTTTATAGCAACTAGAACTGTTCCAGAAACTTCAGAGGTGATCTCATGGACCAGGGAACGGGGAGTCATTGGAATATTCGCAGCTTAAGAGGCCATGGTCTAGGATGTTGTAGACAAGACCTACACTACACTCAATGGCTGCATCTCTTCCGACTCTGAGAATTATTGCGTCTCAGATGGGTGTGGTTCCAAGGGAGTCTTGTATGGCTGGTATCACTCCACCAATATCACCTTCAGAGCTGGGCAATCACCCCTTAGAAAGGGTTTTCTGGCTGCCCCGATCCACCTCTTCCATGCACCTAAGGAAGCCTGCCCTTTTAAGCACACTCTTCACTCTGCATCGTATGTGTGAAGTTTTGCACACAAACGTTGGGCTTGCAGGGTGGTATCTGATATCTTGCGGGTAGATTTGACTTCCTTGAAGGCGGTGGTTATTTCGCCTGCCAGTCGCCAAGGGAAGAAATAGGTTCTAAGGCAGAAAAAAAGAAGCAGCAATTCAGAAAGTCAGTCTTGGGTACCAGTCTATTGCTGGAACTCACCTGCCCACCATAAGAGAGCAAGTCCAGGGCCAGGAAGAAATGGTGTCTGCAGTCTCCAGGGATCACACCTCTTTCGTTAAGAAAACTGTTCTAGTTTCATGTGGTTTTTGCCATTTCCCTTTTGTTTCTCCTCTAGGGTTCATGACATTTTCACTCCTTGTTCCAGCACTCTCTGCTCTGTGTCAGGGAGTATTCAGTTTTGTTCAACCAACCTTGACTGAGCACCGTTTCTGGGCTGGGAACCATGTCAAGCACCCGTGGTATAAAGGTGAATAAGACACGGTCCTGCCTTGAAGATGTCTCCGGTAGAAAAGAAAGACATAAAATATAATTCTGGGATAGTGCAGTGGATGGTGTGGGAGCATGTGGAAGGCAAAAAAGAAAAGGAAAGAACAGAAAGGTGGTAAGAGCCTGCTCAGATTAAATCATAATGGTTTCGCGTAACAGGCCTTCGTGTACCTGCCCATTCACTGAGGGCTCGCAACAACCTAGGAGTCGCTGTCTATTATTAAGACCCCCAGGCAACAAATGAGTAAAGAGAGGGGAAAGGCGGGGAGGGAGATAAATTAAGAGATTGGGATTAACATGCACACACTACTGTATATAAAATAGATAAGCAACAAGGACCTACTATAGCACAGGGAACACTACTCAATACTCTGTAATAACCTATATGGGGAAAGAATCTGAAAAAGAATAGAGGTACATATATGACTCACTTGTAAGTCAACTCTACTCCAATATAAAATTAAAAAAAAAATTTTTAAATGAGTAAAGAGAAAAAATAACAAGCTGAAGTTTTTGCCCCTATTAAGAGCAGAGCCAGGACTGGGACCCAGGCAGCCTGGCCTCTGACTTCACACCTCACCTCCATGCGATGCCAGGGTCCTCGGATCGGCCAGGAACTGCGTCCTGTGCCCGCCTCAGTCGTGCACTGAGAGCTAGCTGGTTTCCCACAGAAAACTCATGGTGTTAAACCAGAAACAGAGAAAACTGGGTGCTGGGCAAGCAAAATCAACAGCTGTCCATGGTAGAGTCACTTCAGAAATGCAGCTTTTCCTCTCTCTCGGATTGTTGGCCTGGGATGAGTTTTCCACAGATGGTTATCTCACGTGTCAGAGTCTGAACTTACTTCTTCAATGGCTTCTGACACAGAGCGCCAAGCAGTTTTTCAGCAGGATTGCATATTTACATTCTGTTTGCCCAGAATGAACTAATTTCACCACGCCCTTGTTTGTGTTATTAAGTTTCTTATACGTAGACAATTCTAATTTTTCCTAGATTCTGTATTTGTACGTGCATAGTTTTCCCTTTTTAGACCAGAAAATCCAAATAAGAGGGTACTATCTCAAAGTTGTTAAGGTGACCCTCTGAATCCACAGGTGAGCCAGAAGGGGCCCCGGTGGGAGGGAAGGACAGGTGTGCCCGTTCATCCCTGCCGTTTTAGAGGTGAAGAGGGCTGCGTTTGGGAGAAGAAAACAAGAGCCGCAGGTCCAGCACCCAGGCTGGGGTTCACGTTCAAAAGGCACTTCAGTGTAAAACCTTTTTTTAAAAAAATTATTTAGCGTCATTTCAGCTGTGTGATTGCATAAAAGCTAGACTTCACGTCATTAAAAAACGGATGTGCGCCTGCACTGGTTAAAAAACCGGCTAGAAAACTGATGGGGAGTTTGGGGGTACCCTACTGTGTTCCTGCATCTCCATTTTTAAACATCGTGATAAGGGGAATTTCCGCCGCTCTGCTAGCAGTGCTTCCAGGTGCGCACAGACACGAAAGGTCAGGCAAGGGTTCCGCGGTCCCCAGCGCCCCCTCCCTTCCCGCAGAGGGGCCGGGCCCGGCCCAGACCATAGAGGCGCGAATACCTCCAAAGTCCTAGGGAGGAAGCGCAGGCTCCCGGAGGCGGACTTCCGCCGGCGGCCATTCCCGGCCCCGCCCCTCCGGGCCCGGGTGCCAGCTGGGGGTGGGTTTCCAACGGGGAGTTGGTGGGGGGCGCGGACCCCGGAAGTTTGGGGCCCCTTCCCCGAAGTGGGGGATCGGGGTCGGCCCCTCGAACCCCCAGCGATGTGGACTTGTTTCCTTGTTTTAACTCCTCGAGCCGTGGTGAAACCCGCCCTAAAAATACGTGATTTAGGCTTGTCTTGGGGTATCTGAGAGAACGACCGGCTGCCTGTGTGAAAAACAGTCCAGTAGCTAAAACAAAGAAGTGTGTCTTCGTGTTTCGTCGTGTGCAGATGCGGGGGGAGGACTTGGGGCGCACGACTTGGCCCTGCGCCCTGGAAGGAGCGGGGCGCCGGGGGACAAGGCGGCCCGGAAGGTCGGCACGGCCTCCCCCGGGCGGGGGGCGGGGTGGGTGAGGCTCCGAACCGAGCTCTCGCCCGGAAGTGGGCCTGGCGATTAGACCCCTGCGGAGCACGGGCCGCGGTTCTTCCTCTTCGGGACCGCGCTCGTTACAGGTGCTGACTGCCTAGACTTTTTGACTTCAGTGTCCTCGATTTTAAAGTGAGGATGGTATCGGCCATCCTGTTCTACTGTGGGATCCTGTCCTGCAAGGGGGGATCCTGTCCTACTACGTATCATCTTATGCTACTGTGTGTGATCCTGTCCTACTGGGTGGGATCCCATCCTACTGTGTGATCCTGTCCTACCATATGTGATCCTGTCCTACTGTGTGTAATCCTGTCCTACTGCGTGTGACTGTACTGTGGCATATGTTCTTTAGTGAACCGGATTTACCTTCTCTGACACTAAGATCGTGTTGGGGGAATGTTTCATAGAAAGAAACTTTCACCGCAGTGTGTTCCTGAGGGGAAAATAAAAGATGGACAAGTTTGGGATTTGAACTGCGGTCTCTTGCCACAGTTACTGACAGAATATTAAATTGTTCTGAGAAGCTTTGCAGTAATGGAACTCACCTAACTCTGTTTAGGCGGGCGTTTCTCCAGCATTTGACCACAGAAACTTGAGTAACACCCTATTAATATCTCCCCAACGCGGTTTTGACCAGAACACATTTTTGGGAGACGCTGACATAAATCATTCGCGTGAGCACAGACCTGTGCAACAGTCACTCTCACTTCTCAAAAGACATTTCAGAACTTTTTGAAAATCACCTGACTGGATTTCAGTAAGGATAGTTTCAGTTTTACAGACATTGGAGAAATTGGTCCATAAATAATGAAGTACTACAAGCTGTTAACATTTGGAAAAGGAAGTGAACCTTCCTCACCCTTCCTCCTTCGTGCATCATGGACAGTAAATAACATCTTAACATCACTGCGCCGGTATTATCAGCGTATTGTCAGCATATTACTCATAAAGCAATAGGAATAATTACTTTGAAAAACACAGATCGTTCCAAGTGGAAATTCTACAATTCAGGGCTTCTGAATGACAAACCTTGGACATTTGTTGAAGGACCTACTTTAGTAAAACATGATTAACATTTCCTGCTATAAATAGAATGCAGCTAAGAAACGCTTAAGTATGTTGTATGTATATATGAAGTGACGTTCACGCGAAACGTCCCCTAACATTATAGAAGAAAATTGAGTACAGGGACTGTC
The DNA here is from genome assembly GCF_964374135.1 of Grampus griseus. Taxonomy (NCBI): domain Eukaryota; kingdom Metazoa; phylum Chordata; class Mammalia; order Artiodactyla; family Delphinidae; genus Grampus; species Grampus griseus. The sequence goes on from NC_139014.1 coordinate 1,724,991, forward strand.
TTCAGCTTTATTCACGATGACTGAGCTGCTGATTCATGTGTTTGATGCAAACCTCTATCAAGGGGAGCTTTGAAGTGACTTGGAAGTTTAGTATGTTACTAAACCTGCAGTTTCAAGCAGGACCTGCCTAAGGGTGACAGTAACAAGACATTACAGTGTCCTTGTTCCAGTGTCTGGTCCTCCATCCTGTTGGGCCAGAAACCTACACGGTTCGCACAGAGATAACCAGGCTCCAGAGGACACACTAATGCTAACCAAACTCAGAAGGGACCAATGTATAAACCCGGAGTGTAAGGTAATTCCTTTCTAGTGAAAAATGTAACTATCAGGCAGCTGGCAAACTTTATTCACCAACAGTGTGTTCCTTCTTGAAAGAAGATCTACATGGGAGTCCAGATTCATATACTATGGGTATATCACACAGGAGACACATGGCATGGAATCAGAACCAGAATGATACCCAAGTTTAATGGCATTGGGTGTCTTCACCCTACAGATGTACCTGTCAGGTTAGCTAGATCTTCCTTTTCCTGGGTAAAAGCACTCTCATCCATGGTGCTAGAGACAAGATAAACCATTTTATCTCTTTGAACATCTCTTTCAGAGATGCTCGCCCCATATTCTTTCTCGAGCTGGAGTACAATGCAACTGACTTGGTTCAATCTTTTCTGTTTACAGCCGCCATCCAGCTGGACCTCCGTGAAGTTGCACCTGGGGCAGAAAGATAGGCTACTGAGTGGTCACACAGAGACTTTCCTCCCTGGGGGCAGAGGAAGCCAGAAGTTTGCTTGGGAGACCCTGTCTCTGTCTGCCTGAAGCACAGGTGAACTGGATTGTGGAGGGCACCTTGACAAGAAGCAAGGTCACAGCTGGGGCAGTCAGGGAGGTCTGGTGGAGAGGGCCACATAGTGCAAAGTCACACAGGTTTCTTCAGGAAGCCATCTGCTTGAACAGTGAGTAACGTGTGCCTGCGATGCAAAATTCTGCTTCTTTAAACAGAATTTAATGATTTAAAGTATATGCACCACATTCTGTCCGTGAAAATCATGGTTGTGAAAACATGTTCGAAAGATCTGTATACGTTGTCTTTTCTAAGTGAATATTATATTTCGATTAAAATATACGTACATATAACATGCTAATCAAAATGCGTTTTACTGAGATCTCCCTCACCTTCAATCTGTTGATATATTCTCAATTGATGTTTTTCAGGCCCTTGACCTTCACCCCATAAGAGGCATTACAGTGTTCCCCAATTTTATGATTGAGAACGGTCTGAATAGGGAAGGGGCATAAGAGAAAGGCCAAATATAATTTTTCTGCTAATTAATTTCATAGAACAACCAGCAAAGATTTTAAAAATAATTTCCTGGTCACAACAGGCAAGAGAGAATTCATTGTCAATAGGTATGCAGAATGAAAATGAATCATCCTTGGGACTTCCCTGCTGGCACAGTGGTTAAGAATCTGCCTACCGACGCAGGGGACACAGGTTCGATCCCTGGTCCGGGAAGATCCCACATGCTGTGGAGCAACTAAGCCCATGTGCCACAACTATTGAGCCTGCATGCTGCAACTACTGAGCCTGCGCGCCTAGAGCCCCTGCTCCGCAACAAGAGAAGCCACCACAATGAGAAGCCCGTGCACCACAACGAAGAGTAGCCCCCGTTCACCGCAACTAGAGAAAGTCCGCGCGTAGCAACGAAGACCCAACACAGCCAAAAATAAATAAAATCATTAAAAAAAAAAAAAAAAAAGAATCATCCTAGTCAGAAACATGGAAATGCAGGAAGGAATGAAAAATACCAGAAAGGATAAAAATATGGGGAATTAGTAATAAATATTAAATGTCAACCCAACAATTATCATGTCTTGTGGAGTTAAATTTATGTGTAGAACTAAAAATGTATGAAACAACACAAAAAGAGGAAAGGGAGAAACTTTTAGGAAAGGTAAAGTTGTCTAAGGTTCTAGCAGTACTGGGAAACTGGTAAAAGTAATAAATTGTATTAGACAGAAATAAGACAAGATTACATATTGTCTAATCTCTAGGATAACAACTAAAAGAAAATAATATATAATAACAGAACATATAACCTACAAGTTTGGGGTGGGGAATAGAGTAAGAGATAATATTGTATTAATCCACAAGAAGGCAAGAAAAAAGAAAAATGGAACATAAAACAGATTAGCCAAATAGAAAAAAAAATAGAAAGTAGGAATAAATCCAACTATATCAGCAGTTACTTTATATGTAAATGGACTAAATAATACAAGAAAAAGACTAAGATTGTCAGATGGGATAAAGAAAAAGAAAACATGTAACTTCTAGGAGAGACACTTTAAATATACAGAGACAGAATGATTAAAGTAGAAGGACGGGAAAAGATAGAATACACAAACCCTAGCAAAAAGAAATCAAGTGTATCTATACCAGTATCAAATAAGACTTTAAGGCAAGAAGCATTACTAGAACTAAAGAAATATCATAATGGGTCAATCCAACAAGAAGATAACAAGTCACAAATCTGTACATATTCAATGACATAACTTCAAAATACATACAGCAAAAATTAAACGAAGAAGAGACAAATCCACAATCATAGCGAAAAACTAACACACTTTCCTCAATAGCTTATACAACCAGCAGATAAAAGACCAATCAGGATATAGAAGATAAAACACACAATTAACAAACTTGACCTGGTGGCTATATGTAGAATTCTGTACTCAACAATGACAGAATTTACATTTTTAAGTGTAAGTGAAACATATACCAGAATTGACCGTATAGTGAATTATAAAGAAAGCCTCAACCAATTTCAAAACATTGAAAGCATTCAGAGAATGTTATTTGACCACAGTGGAATTAAGCTTAGAAATCAGTAATAAAAAGATTATATGCATTGTCTGGAAATTTTAAAATATATTCCTAAATAATTCATAAACTAAAGAAAACCCCCAGATATTAGAAAATATTTTTAATTGAATGATAATAAAGACATAACTTATATAAAAACTCACAGGATTCAGCTAATGCAGGGCACAGAGAGAAACTTATAACCTTAAAAATGTACACATTAGAGGGACTTCCCTGGTGGCGCAGTGGATAAGACTCCACACTCCCAATGTAGGGGGCCCAGGTTCCACCCCTGGTCAGGAAACTAGATCTCACATGCATGCCGCAACTAAGAGTTCACATGGCACGACTAAGGAGCCCAAGAGCCGCAACTAACACCTGGTGCGACCAAATAAATATTTAAAAAAAAAAAAAAAAGAATTCATTGGAAGAAAGACATCCAAAAAAAATGTACACGTTAGAAAAATGGTAGGCTGGACATCAGTGATTTATTCTTCTATTTCAAGAATGTATTAAAAGAACAGCAAATTAAATATAAGGAAAATAGAAGGAAGTAAATGAGAAAGATGATAAACAGTGAAGTAGAACACAAATATACAACGGGGAAAATCAACAAAATCAAAAGCTGGCTCTTTGAAAATATCGTTAAATGGTAAACTAACAATACTGTCCTACAAAAACAAAACAAATTCCCAATATTAGAAATGAAAAAGAATGTCCCTACAGAGCCTACAGACATCAAAAGGATTAATAAACATATTATTTTTTAAACTTCACACTAAAATTTTGAAATTTCAGACGAAATGGAAAATTTTCTTGAAAAATCCAGCTTTCCAAAGCCCACTGAAGAAAGTGAACATTTTAATATCTAATATCTAATAAATAAATTGAAGTTATTGAAGAACTTCCCACAAAGAAAACTCCAAGCGTACATGGCTTCACCAGTTAGTTCTCACAAATATTTAAATAACACAAATCTTGCACAAACTCTTCCCGAGAACAGAAAAACAGAGTATACTTCCCAACTCTATGTGGCCAACATAACCCTGATAGAAAATTGGACTAGAATCTTACAAGAAGGAAAAATCACTGGCCAGTCACTCACGTTGTGATATAATAAAAATAAATATTTGGCCTTTGCCCAGGTTCCTGGCACACAGCTCTGAGCCCCTTGGAATCTCAGGGTAACACGAGTGTCTCTTGTATGCTGATGAGGTGGCTGGTGCCTGGAAGCCCTTGGTGGTCACCAGAAAGAAAGAGGCCTGATTAGAGGATTGAAACTTCCAGCCCAGACCCCTAAACCGTAGGGAGGGAAGAGGGATGGAGATTGAGCTAATCACCGACGGCCAATGATTCAATCGATCGTGTCTACATAATGAAACCTCCATAAAAACTCCTAAACGACAGGGTTCAGAGTGCTTCTGGGTTGGTGAGCACATCAAGGTACCAGCAGGTGACTTGCCCGGAGACAGCATGGAGGCTCCAAGCATTACCTCACCCCCATATCTTGCTCTATGCCTCTCTTCCATTTGCCTATTACAGAACGCTGTCATTTACAATAAACCGGTAGCAGTAAGTAAAGCACTTCCCTGAGTTCCGTGAGTCGTTTAATGAAATATCTAAACTTGGTGGGTGGGGTGGGGGGCGGGCATGTGGAAGCCCCCAGTTTACGGCCAGTTGATCAGAAGTACTGGCGACCTGAGCCTGGGACTGGTGTCTGAAGTGGGGGTGGTGTTGTGGGACTGAGCCCCCTACACCTAACTCCAGGTAATTAGTATTTCAGACAAAAAAAAGTGGCCGGCCATTTCAGCAAGCAAAGAATGGTGCCCGCGGCCAAGTCGTCAGCCACTGCGGCACTGCGGCCACCCTGGTGGTTTGCCCTGAGGGGAACACCGGATACAGAAAAACAGGCTCCTGGCCCCAGAGGGTTAAGATGCAGATATAAGGAATTTCAATAAGCCCAGACCCTCGCATCTTCCCATACACAGAAAAGGACTAAAATCATTTGCTTGACGCGTCTGTTTTTTGTGATTAGCAGTAATCTTTTGACATTCGACTACACAATTTTTTTTTCAGCAAAAACTCCTCTATATCCTGACTCCTTCCTTGCCTCTTTGGAATGTTCTCCAGAGCTATGTGAGAGGCTGTCTCCCAGGCCATAGTCCTCAGTAAGGTCCCGGAATAAAACATAACTCACAACTTTTAGGTTGTGCGTTTTTTCCTTTCAGTCGACAGTGTCAAAATTGAGTTGAATTGTTAGACACCCAGTTGGTGTCAGAGAATTAGAGAACTGGTTGGTGTCAGGAGGGGGAAAAAACCTCACTTGTGAATATTAGATGCAAAATCCTAAATAAATTACTAGCAAATAAAACCAAGCATCCAGCTAGGGTTTATTTCAGGAATGCAAGTGATGCGATATACTAAAGTCAGTCAAGGTAAGTCATCACATTAGTAGGAAAAAAAATCGTAAACCGTGTTGGTGCACACCTGAAAGTGATGACCTCAGGGAACGTGGTTTCAAGAAGCAAGATCAGATGCATCTTTCCTTCCGCCCTCTGAGTCCTCCAGTCTGAGTTAATTTGTAGGAGAAAACTGCAGTCTGTTCTAGGCCTGGCCTGGCCTGAGCTACAGGCGGTATCACCTGTTAAGTCACAAGGACCCCTGATTACAGGACCCTCTGGCTTTGCATTTTGAGCCCCATCTCTAGTTCTGCATGTCTTTTACTGATGCTTCAATCTGCAAGACAAAACAGAAGGAGGCTAGCAAGCTGGTACTATTGAACAATTAATTATTGTACCAGGTGCTCTGGCAGGTCCTAGAAAAACAAATATCAATCAAGGTCCTGGAAGATTAAGTAACTCATCAAAAGTCCACTGCTGATACGTGGCAGGGCTGAGATATGAACGCAGTCAGTCTGGTTCCCGAATTCATAGTCTTATTTATTCTGTGTCACTAACTCTATGTGTGGATTACTAAGCATAATACTAAGCTTTAAGTGTCAAATTGACATAAGTTACACCTGCTGTGAAAGTGTAAAGGAAAGAGATTAATTTGACTGGGGGTAGGTTGGTTTAGAAGAGCTTTAAAGAAAGAAGCAGCATTTAAACTGGAACTTAGAAGACGACAATTTTAACCAGCAGTGAATGAAGGTGAGTTAGTCAGGACAGACTGGGTTATGCTGCAGTAACAAAGGTTTAACACAACAAAGATTTGTTTCTCTTATGCAAATGCTAATTCATTGTCCTGGCAATGTCCAGGGCACTCCCCCAATGCCATGACTCAGGGATGCAGGCTGCTACCATCCATGGTCCACATGCCTTCACGAGCGTGGTGCAGGGAAGACACCAAAAGTGGAGAATTTGCACCTGTCTTTCAATGCTTTTAGCCTGGAAACCACACATATCACTACTGCTTGTAGCCTGTTGGCTCTAAGACAGCACATGGGATATTGGGTGAGAATTTTTAGCCTCTGCCACTGAGAAAAGGGGCGTTCCAGACTGAGGAGCAAACATGTGCAAAGGCGTGAGAGGATAAAAATGCATGGTATGCAACGTTAAGAGCAAAGAGACCTAGGACCCAATAGGCCTGGACGATCATTTCATAGGTGTATTAGTTTGCTCGGGCTGCCGTAACAAAATACCACAGACCGTGGGGCTTAAACTTTGGAAACGTATGTTCTCACAGTTCTGGAGGTCGGAAGGTCTGAGGTCGGGGTACCAGCAATGTTGTTTTCTCCTGAGGCCTCTCTCCTTGGCTTGCAGACGGACATCCCTCTGCCCACGTGCCCCTGGTGTCTCTCCCTGTGTCTTAATCTCCTCTCATTAGGACACCAGACAAATTGGATTAGGGCCCAAATGAATGGCATCATCTGACCTTAATCACCTCTTTAAAGGCTTTACCTCTGTTACAGATTGAATGTTGGCATCTTCCCCAAATTCATATATTGAAGCCCTAACACCCGATGTGACTGTATTTGGAGGTGGTGCCTCTCGGAAGTTATTAACGTGAAATGAGGTCATAAGGGTGGGGCCTGGATCTGATAGGATTAGAGCTCAGGAGGAGAGAGACCGGAGAGCTGGCTCTCTCCCTCTCTCTCCCTGGGAACTCACAGAGAGGTGGCAGCTGCCTACAAGCCAGAGAGAGATGCCTCAGAATGAGACCCACCTTGCCGGCCCCTCGATCTTGAAGTTCCAGAACGGCGAGAGAATAGATTTCTGTTGTTTAAGCCACCCAGCACGTAGCTATCCTGAACGGACTAAGACAGTCTCCAAACACAGTCACAGTCTGAGAAGCTGGGGGTTAGGGCTTCGACACATGAAGCTGGGGGACACAATTCAGCCCATGACAACGGGCACGTGGAAGCTGTCAGGGAGGAACGTCATAGTTTGCCTTGATTCACAAGATCACAGAAGGCAACAAAAAGGGGGGCACGCAGAGGTGGGAGCCCGGAGAGCGGGTGAGTGCAACAGTTCAGGCGGCAGCCCAAGGACTGGGAGGATGGGGGCATGCTGGTCCCTGGAGACTGGATTCGCCTTGGAGAGGGGAGGAGAACATGACTGCAAGGTGTCCAGGCTCCAGCGCAGGAAGCACAAAAGCAGCGGCCTGTCTTGGAAGAGGAAGATTTCAGTTTGCGCCGTGCTGCTGGAGTGGCATCACAATGTCTAGGGGACGACTGGAAACAGCGCCCCCAGCTCCGGGGGAGGAGGGCGGACGGGCAGCCAGGGGGAGGGCAGAGCAGAAGCAGAGGGATGGGGCTGCAGGTGTCAGCGTGTGTGCAGACGACCGCCCTCGGAACTCGGGTCTCCCTTCCCCCCCCTCACACCACTACCTCCTGCTGCTACACGTCCACCGGGGGCCCCCCAAATGCGGCCAACGCCCTGACTCCTGCCCACCTAGTCCAAAGCCGTCCAGACCGATTGCTCCCTCCTTATCTCACTGTCTCACTCTAGCGATTTTCCTGCAGTTCATCCAGTTCCATGTAACCTTGTGTAAACCCTCGGTTCACAAGGCCCTTTTACAGGCATGAAGGTACCCATGGTCTGAACGGGGCAGTGGTCTTCCCAGCCTCGCGGACGCTTTCTATGTCAGCTCTGTGACCCTGGGCCAGTCATCTAACTTCTCTGAACCTCAGGGTTTTCATCCACTGCAGAAATACGCAATACCCGCTTCATGTACTTAAACAAGCAGTTGTGAAGATCAAATGAAAACACCGAATGTGAAACAGCATTATCATCTCTAAGGCAATCCAGGAACAGTGACATCTGGGGTGAGTGGCAGTGATAGAAGTTATTGTCACATGATGCCCTTTAGGGGTCAACCAATAAGGTTACATGAGAAAAGCTCAGCCAGACAACCGAATCCAAAGAGAGCGACTGAACTGAGTGCTTCCTCTGGAGCCAACTGTATGATCGCTACAAATAAACAACATAATCTCTGTCCTCTGGGAGCTGGGGCAGCAAAACACGGAGACAGGTAGAGATGACACAGCACAGGATAAAGCGTGTCGCAGCTGGGCGTACGGGGGTGCTGCACAGGGGCTCAGAGGGAGCGGAGATCTTCTGCATGGTCAACGGGTGCTTCCTGGAGGGAGTGGACTTTGAAGGGAGCCCACGATGTGGCCAGGCCAGGGTGCGCTGGAGGTGAAAGGTCAGGCGGGGAGCCCTGAACTGGAGACACGCCACCCGCCACCCCGGAGGCTGGCAGGCCCCCCACGTCCCCAGGGCGGGAGGAGGGGGACACACGACGTCCTAGGCCAGCGCCGAGGGCTGGGCTGTCCTATTTCCACCTGCTGCTAAACCGGCACCAGCAGCAGAACCACAACCCCGAGAAGCGGCCGAGATCAGGGGCAAAGGTCACGGCCGCTCCGGGCCCAGCGCCGGACCCTCAGCTGCCCGCGGGACCGGCCGGGGCCCAGGGCCGCCCGGGGCTCCTCGTGCAAGACCCAGCGCGAGCCCGTCCGCACAGACGCGCTCTCGGCTCGCGGGATCCTTCTGGAACGGAAATGACGCGTTTCCGCTCCACTCGGAGCTGCAGTGCTTGGCCTCCTGCAAGGTCGGGGCCTGGGGGCGTCTCGGGCCACGGGGGCACCGAGCGGCTCCCAGCGGAGAAGAGGGCGCGGGACACCCCAGGAGGTGGCCGGAGGGCGGCTGCTTCCCCCGGACGCGGGCGGGGACCGAGGGGCGGCAGGGGGGGGGTCACTCCTTCCCCAACACACACACACACACACACACACACGCACACACACACAACTGTTACGCTCATTTCTGGTGACAGGGCTTAGAGCTCCATCCTCTCCCTCACAGCTTTGCAAGTTATACACAACTCTTCCTGAAAATACTGTACTTCGCTGGGTGAAGCCACCAGCTTCTTAGTAGAAACTCAGGGGGAGCTAGTTCGGCGTTTTACCTGCTTTGCCAGTTAGAAATGTAACCTCCTCTGATGAAAAAAAAAAATCAGCAGGCTCATTCCTTTCCCTTTGTGTTAAAAAAAATCAATCTACAAAGAATTTGAAACCCTTCAAAGGGGATTAACAAGAGCTATTTTCAAAAACGCAACAGAGACAAATTTCTTTCCAGCAGGGAGGGCCCACTTTGCACAAAGGGTTTGCCAGGAAGAGGGGAGCGTGTGCACCGTGTATGTTCTTAGGGAGTTACCGTGGTCTGAATGTTTGTGTCCCCCCAGATGCAACCTAACCCCCAAAGCAATCATCTCCCACAGTAGGTGGGGTGACGAGGGTGGAATCCTCACGTGTGGGATCAGTGCCCGTATAAGGGAGACCCGGAAGCTCCCTCGCCCCTTCTACCATGTGAGAACACAGCCGGAAGTCTGCGGCCAGGAAGAGGGTCCTCACCAGAGCCCAACCCTGCTTGCTGGTACCCTGATCTCAGACCTCCAGCCTCCAGAAGAGGGAGAAATAAATGTCTGTTGTTTGGAAGCTGTGGTATTTTGTTACAGCAGTCCCAATGGACTCAGACAGGAGTCTTCCCATTAGGGCACAGAATAATTTCCTCGGTAAATTCACTTAAGTGGTTCCCTTTGAAAAAGTTATAATAAATGTAAAGTGCAAAACAAAATATGACTGACCCCTAGGCTCTCAGAGAGGCAGCCTCAGCCACCTCCTTTTCTGAAGCAGAAACTCTGTCCACCAACAACAGAAAACTGCCTTGATTTTAAAGCTCTTCAGAAAGGATGATGCTGTGGCCTTTCTCCGAGCCCCCCATCATCTCTGTGTTCTGTGTGCATCCCTCCTGCAGGTCTCCTTTCATCAGACACAGGGAAGACCCCCCGGCCCTTTCCCAACACACAGACACACACACACACACACACACACACACACACACACACACACAGTTGACCAGACCACAGCCTCAGCTTCCCGGCTGTAACAAGAGGTCATCGTTGGCCTGTCAGACCCCACAGTAGGCCTAGCGTCTCCACTCTGATTCCAGCTCACTGAGGTATGACATCAAGCATTTCAAGGAACCCAGTCACTCAAAGTGTCAGAAGCCATGGCTTCAACACCCATCTGCCCACACTCATGGTTTCTCCTCACATTACATGGCTGTCACTCTCCACGAGCTCTCAGCGAGCAGAGCTCCCATAAACCAGAGAGGGCTCCCTGCCGACAAGACTCATCACGTCCTTTGCTGTGCAAAGCTGTAAGCAGTGATCCTTCTTTCCTCATAAGGGCTCGTGTCCCAACCACAGCGCTGCCGTCCACAGCCCGAATGCCCAAGCCCCCCACCATGTGGCCTCTTAGCTGCATCCAGCCTCGATAAAACTTTTGTTACATCCCCAGTAACCACTGAGAACCACTGTCAAGTCTTCCAGGGCCTCCCTCTAGAAACAAAACTGCCTGTTGGCCATCGCCATTGGGCCCCAGTCAACAACACACAGGCCACAGATCCACGGCGCTGTGCACGTCCCTCCTCCTGTGTCCTGGTCCTCTTCCGCCCTCAAGAACATCCTCCAAGCTCCAGCTAAGCCACCACCAAATCTTCCAGAACCTTTCTGTGACACTCCACCCAGGATAAGGTGAATGCCCGCAAGGGCGCTTCCTCTACCCGCCAGGCGTTTGCCACTGCACCCGTGATGTGCCACAGGCTTGGTGTACGTGACCGCCCCCCACTACTAGACTAGAAGCCACTTGAGGACAGGGACCACGGCCCCACTGTCTTTGTTATCCAGCATCTAACGATGTCTGACACACAGTAGGTGCTTAATAAATGCTTGTTGTGGGAGGATTGTATAAATGATACCAGCAATTCTAAATCAGCCCAACCCTACACTATAATTTGAAAAGATACATGCACACCAATGTGCATAGCAGCGCTATTCACAACGGCCAAGACATGGACGCAGCCTACATGCTCATCGACATAGGAACAGATAAAGACCATGTGGTACATGTACACATATGTGTATGTATATACTAGGGACTATTACTCAGCCATAAAAACGAATGAAATCGTGCCATTTGCAGCAACATGGATGGACCTAGAGATGATCATACTAAGTGAAGTAAGTCAGACAGAGAGAGACAAGTATCATATGATATCGCTTATACGCGGAATCCTAAAAAAAGAAAAAGATAGAAATGAACTTATTTACAAAACAGAAATAGACCCACAGACATAGAAAACAAACTTGTGGTCACCAAAGGGGAAAGGGGGGGAAGGATAAATTAGGAGTCTAGGATTAACATATACACACTACTGTATATAAAAGAGCTAACCAACAAGGACCTACTGCACAGCATAGGAAACTCTACTCAGTATTTTGTAGAGTAAGGGAAAAGAATCTGAAAAAGAATCTGAAAAAGCAGGGTCAGTTCGGGGTGTGTGTGTGTGTGTGTGTGTGTGTGTCTGTGTGTGTGTGTGTGTCTGTGTGTTAGGAAAGGGCCAGACACAGGGGGTCATCCCTGTGTCTGATGAAAGGAGACCCGCAGGAGGGATGCACACAGAACACAGAGATGATGGGGGGCTCGGAGAAAGGCCACATGTGTATATATATACACATATATATTAGATGTATGTATCACTGTTCTGTACACCTGAAACTAACACATTATAAATCACCTGCACTTCAATAAGTAAATAAATAAATCAGCCCAAAAGCCTCATTATGACCCCGATTCCTTGCAGTCCTCGCCGAGGACCACCTTTTTCCCTAAATCAAGAGGAAAGCTTTTCGGAGGGCTGCAGCAAGTTTTTTCCCACCTCCCCCTAGATGGTCAGGGCTGCCGGGACACAGGAAATGACAGCCTGGGCCGGGAACAGAGCCCTGAAGGTGCCGGAGGCCACATTCTGCGGACACTGTGTGTCATCAGCTACTCCACCAGGTGAAGCTCCTGGCTTTGGATGCCCCACCTCTTTCTGCCACATCTTAAACAAGCCCAGGACCCTCCGTGGTGGGCGCCCATCACCAGGCTGTGCAAAAAGAAATCAGACATGGGGCTGGTGGTCACGACCACGTAGGGGTGGCACTGGGCCCGAGAGGGCAGCCTGGGAGCCACAGGAGAAAGAAGGGCCCTTCTGACCAGCACCATTCCCCCCAGCCCTGTCACAAGCCTGTCATTTCCTAAGCAGCTGGACTTGGAGTGGACACCGGAGGACCCTGAGCAAACTCTCTAAGCTCAGGGAAAAGTGACCCCATCCATTCCTCTGGCTCACAGCCAAGTGGTCCTTTGAACTTGAATCTGACATTGCTTGCCTGCTTCATATGCCTCCGTGGCTTCTTTTGGGAAAAATCAGACCACCTTTGAAAGGCACAGGAGATTTTTACCATGTATCTTTGCCTGCCTGTCTGACCTCACACTCCCCGTGTATAAAAATCTCAGCAACAAGGAACAACTTGCGTTAAACACACCAGACTCGCACACACCTCTGCTCTGACGCACGCTGCTCCCGCTGCCTGGGTCTCCTTCCGCCTCTTCTGGGCCCAGCAGAAGCCCCGATGCAGCATCCTTCAGTCTTAGATTCAAGGGTCTGCTGGGCCTCCCCGGCTCCTGGAGTAGAATCGGAAGCCCCTGCCCACTAGACTCTGTACTTTATGTTCCTAGCATTGTAGCGAGACCAGCTTCACTGTATCACACCGACCGTTCTTCCAGTGCTGGTCCTTACTCGCCTCAGTTTCCTTACCTGTAAAATGGGGATAATTGTCAAATCTATCGCTGTAGTGTCAGTGGGAGGACTGACGCCCAGAAGTGGCCGTAGGGGTTGGAAAGGGAGCCGGGGAAAGAAAGAAGGGCAATACCCCGTGCATTCCTGTGCAGGTGTGCAGGCTCCCCCCCGCCTCCGTGGGTCACTGGGGTTACAGGGAGCCTCTGGGAACAAGAGCGTGGAGGGCAGAACACCCCCAGGACAGTGCGGCCCCAGTGGGGAGGAAGCTTCTGGTAACGGGCTCCTCACCGCCCTACATGGACCAAGAGGCAGCCTGGAAACTGAGATCCTGTGGTTATTAAGACCACAAGTGCTGCCCCCCGCCCCTGCCCACATCGCCGCCGGCACTTCCCGGAGTTGGTCCCCGCGCCCCTCCCGGGCCCAGGTGATGGGGCCGCGCTCACCTTCCGCAGAAATGCCATCCTCGGCCTGTACTGCTGACCTTGGTGTCGGATTGTCATCCTGGACCCTGGCGGACGCAGAACCTGGACACCACCGGAGGGAAGAGGAAGCCCCCGGAGAGCGCGCCGGCGTCCCCGTGCGAGGGCCGGGTGGTGCGGCCTGCGGCGCCCCCGGGAAGCTGCCCGAATCCGCGCCGGCCAATCAGCGCGCCGCGCCGCGGGCCGGGCGTGCTCTGCGCCGGCGCCCACCCGCCGCCAGGGGGCGGTGTCAGGCTCCGCCGGGGCCCACGGAGCCGCAGGTGAGCCCCGCGCGCCCGGGACCCGCGTGGGAGGCTCTGCGGCAGGGGATGAGCTTGGACCGCAGCACCAAAGCCCGGGGAGCGAAAACAGTGCATCACGGGCGTTGGCCCCCTGGCTGGGCTGCCACCAGCTCCCTGCATGGGCCTTAGCAAACTGCGTAAGAGCATCGGTCTCCTCTTCTCACGGGAGAAAAGCAAGTGAGTGGGTTGGAAGGGACACCTGTGTGTCAGGTACTGTGAGGACGGAATGAGTAACCGGGCTAACCGGCAGTGGAGTGTGGTTGGCGGGGAGGAATGCTGCCCCGGCTCCTCAGATGGGCTGGCTCCGAACCCGGAATTTCCACTGGCTGTGCGGTTTCAAGCCAGTTACGGAACCTTTTCCCCATCTTGTCAATGAGGATGGTGCACACTCCCTGTGCTTTTTCTTTGTGTGTGTGTGGGGGGGGTTGATTTGGGTTTAACATTACTGAGCTAATACATGTAAAAAGCACTTAGACAATATCATATGATCTCACTTATAGGTGGAATCTAAAAAAAATGATACAAATGAACTTATTTACAAAACAGAAACAGACTCACAGACACAGAAAACAAACTTACGGTTACCAAAGGGAAAGGGGTGGGGATAAATTAGGAGGTTGGGATTAACATATACACACTGCTATACATATTAACAAAAGAGATGATCAACAAGGACCCACTGGATAGCACAGGGAACTGTACTCAATATTCTGTAATAACCTATATGGGAAAAGAACCTGAAAAAGAATGGATATATGTATCTGTATAACGGAATCACTTTGTTGTACACCTGAAACTAACCCAATGTTGTAAATCAACTATACTCCAATATAAAATAAAAATTAAATTAAAAAAAAAACAGAACCGTGACTGACACACGGTGAATGTCAAATAAACCATAGTTTCTCTTATGTCTCTTGGGATTCTTAAAAATTACCATTCCTAGTGTCTTCTTTATACCCATAGTCCGAGACCTATATTATCTCAGAATAATACAAGAAGTCTTGGAGTAGTCAATGGAGGTAAGAGTACAGATTCTGGAGTCAGATTACGTGGGATCAAATCTCAACTCTGCTATTTACTAATGAACAAACTGTGTGACTTTGGGCAAGTTACTTAATCCCTCTGTGCTTCAGTTTCTGTAAAATGGGAATGGCACAATGACCGCCTAGATAACAGGGTTGTTAAGGGGAGGTAAAGGAGTACACAAATCAATAGATATCCGTTGTTACTATTATTAATATTAGTATCATTAAAGATAGTGTAATAGAAAGAGCACAAAATGAATGAAAATAGTCTCAACTTGACAACTACATCATTCCCCTGTCCTCAATTTATTCATCTATAAAGGAGGGACTAGAGCTAACCAGTCTCCGACAGGGTGAGACCTCCCAGGTCTAACAGGCAGGATTCTCAGGGCCAGGGACTTGACTGTTTTTCGTTGTAGAGCTGGGCGCCCGAGCGTGGCAGATAACGCTGACGTCAGAAGAGGGCAGGTGCGCAGTTGCCGTCAGACGGGCAGTCAGCAAACAAGTCTTCTGATAATCTGGTTCCCATCTCAGCGGAAGAGCCGAGTTCCTGCCACGCCACTCTGACATCTTAGCTCTGGGTTAAAGTGCTAGTATAAGCGTTTCAGAAGCCAGACTCTGAGGTCTGGTTGATTCACAGGGAAATGACTTGCCAGAAAGCAATGAGATGCAGCGCCCTCCCTGGCGAGGCCGCCGCGATGGTGCGTGACAGAGGGCGAGAAACCGCCCATTTCGTCCAGGTTCCCAAATTCATCAGGACGGGCAAAGTAATTTCAGAATCATTTTAAACTGATGTGTGTCTGTAATTGTTTCCCCATTCTCTTGTTGATTTGGGCTTTCTCTCTTTTTGCTCAATTAGGTTAGATGGTGATTTGTCTATTATGAGATTGTGTGTGTGTGTGTGTGTGTGTGTGTGTGTGTGTGTGTGTGTGTTTACTGGAGAATCGGATTTTATTGAAAAGCTAGAACTTTAAGATCATCTAGTCATTGGATATTTATGCTGTGTAAGTTACTTAACAGATGTGAACGGGCTCTGTAAACTAGAAAAGAACTTTAGATATCTAGAGTGGCCACCTGTATCACTTTGTGTCACCTGTGCCTTGCCTGACGTCCCCCAGTGGATCAGCAATGGATTTGGGATCAGAATCCAGGTGTCCGGAGTCCCAGTCATATTCGTGTCCCCCACCCTACAATGTCCCCCTCATCTAGGACACTTGTCAGTCATAGTTCTAAGTGCTTTTTTAAAATTTTTTATTTTATGTTGGCGTATAGTTGATTTACAATGTTGTGTTAGTTTCAGGTGTACAGCAAAGTGATTCAGTTATACGTATACATATAGCCATTCTTGTTCAGATTCTTTTCCCATATAGGTTATTACAGAATATCAAGTAGAGTTCCCTGTGCTATCCAGTAGGTCCTGGTTGATTGTCTATTTTATATATAGTCTTGTGTATCTGTTAATCCCGAACTAATTTATCCCCACCCCTTTCCCCTTTGGTAACCTCAAGTTTGTTTTCTGTGTCTGTGAGTCTGTTTCTGTTCTCTAAATAAGTTCATTTGTGTCACTTTTTTAGATTCCACCTATAAGTGAGATCATATGTAGTAGCTCAGTAATCTTAAAACCAAAACCAAGCCCCCCCCCCAAAGAAGAAGCACAAGGAGCGTGCAGTATCCTCACTGATAAGATGGGGAAAAGGTTCCACAACTGGCTGGAGATGCAAGAGGGAGTGGCGAATCCGAGTTCAGAGCCAGCCCACCTGACGGGTCTTTGATTGCCTGCAGGACTTGAACGTCGCCGCGAGGAAAATGGTTTCACCTACAGGTCCCTCCATGTCCCTTCCCCCCACTCCCTGGCTCATATTTTCGACCATGTGACTTGACCCATGGCTAACTGGACCGGCGGCACTGGAGCACCTGACCCAGGCCACCAGTCCATAGAGAGGCCAACAACCTGTAACATGGCCAAGTGTCAAATGATGAACTGGACCAACCAGATTATCACTCCTGGAGGAACCACGTGAGCCAGTAGTAGAGGCGGCCAGATCTGCAAAGAAGCCCTGAGGTGGAATCGGGCCCATGGTGGGGCAAAGCCATAGGTGAGCTAAAGTCGGGGGGGGGGGCGGGGGGACAAAGTCTGAGCAGTGGAAGGAAGCCTGGGGTAGAAGTGAGAACGGAACAGCTGCACAGAGCAAGACAGAGAGACCCCAAGAGCTCTCACAAACGTAAGTGAAGGCCCCGGGGGCCCTCGTTGGCAAAGAGCAAATCGCACTGTCTCTAGTTAGTTTTTCGTGGAGGTAACGGGCTACAGATCAGGAGAATGATGGAGATACAGTATAGTTGTGTTTCAGCAAGACGTTTGTGGTCCACAGGGGAAAAGTGAACTTTATCACTGCCCGACCCCCAAAGCCCAAAACAAATTTGCAACCAGTCTGTAGCAACAGTAGGATTGTATTGCCATCGTATTTGCACTCTGTCCAACCTCACCCTATACCCACCCTGGTCTTGACTCCATAGTTAATGTTTCCCTTGCCTTGATTTTTAATTTATAGCTGACCATTTTATATTACGCATCTCCTGTATGCCCCACTGGCCCAACTGTGAAAAGAGACATGGTATAAATGAATACATCGTTCAGATGAGAATTAGCTTAAGTGGACTCGTGTCTGAATGATCAAATCCCCAGTTCTTCCTTAATCATGGAGATAGGTCTATAGTTGCATGTCACAGGATTTACCCAAAATTGCATCCTATTAAAAATCATAATGATTTGGATGACAACACTGGTGACATAATGTTTACATTTTCAAAGATGCAAAATAAAAGAATGGCTAATACATTAGAAAATAGCCTTTGCCTCCAAAAATTCTTGGCAGTCTGAGCTTCCTCCAGTGTGCTTTCAAATGCTCACACTGAATCAGCATCTCTGGGTAAATCTGCAGCGTCAGGGATTTTGACTGTTACCAAAAGTCATTATTGGAATAAGTCATATGAATTTCTTTTAGGAAAAAATTCTGACTTGACCCCAAACGGTTGTCAAGATAGTCCATTCTGTCTCTCTACCAGGTACTGTAGGAGAAATTTCTTTCCAAGTTTAGCACCAAGAAAAGCTAAGTCTTCCCTGAAAAAGAAAATCACAATGTATCCTTTTCTCTGATCAAGAGAGATGTGTATCCAGTTTCCTTTTTCACCCTGATCAGCAAAACACTTCAAATCTGGCATTAGGGTCCCTTGGAGTAACTGGAATGAACTTTTGGTTTTTAATGTTTTTCTCCAATCTGTTTTCCTATTTGAGTTCGTATATCATTGGTTTTATTATCTGGGTTTTGTCATTTGGTAAGCCACAACAACTCCTTTTTGGAATGACTTGGGATATAAATTAATTACATAAATTATATGAGTAATGAGTGGGAGAGACGAGGTGGGGGAGAAAGGAAAGAAGTGTACAATCTCAAGGGTCTTCAAGATAAGTGACTGTATTTATCCAAATATTTGTCCAATCTACACTGTTTAATTTGAGCCCAAGATAACAAGTGAGAGGGAGAACAGTGTGGTGAAAATGTATTCGAATTTGATGAACACCTTGCTTTCCTTACAAGACAATTGATTAGATCACGCCTGTCCATCTAAATTGATCAGCTCGGCTGGGAAGTAAAAGGATGTCTCATTCCTGCAACTTGAGATCTCCACTCTCCCCCCTGCATCCACATAACTTCCAGGTGAGATGCGTGAGCAAGTGAGGGAAGGAGGAAGCGGGGAGGAATCGAGGGAGGTGGCTGGCTGCCAGGACTGCAGGAATTTCACACAGAATCATCTGAGCTAAGTGAGACCTCCTATTCGCCCCCAGTCCATCCCCCCCAATAAGGAATGTTTCCCTCCATCCTCACCATCCTAAGGAGTAGAGTCCCTGCAGTGAGTCCAGGGCAGAAATTTCCCGGAAACACTTGCTAGACGCTAACAAAGACAAATAGGGCCATACTGTCCCAGCCTCTGTCCCCCATAAGAAATCACATTCTACCTCCCCTATACAGGAGTCAGGTGGATTCTGCTTCATAATATTGACGCCTTTGCTTTGACAAGTCCCTTTCTCCCACTATAAATATATGCTCACTACTGAAAATCTGGAAATAGAGAGAAGTGAATTTTTAAAATTTTGATAATAGCTAATCTGGGAAAAGAAGTGTGAGTGACTGGGGAGGTAGGACGGAAAAGGGCGGACTGGGGCCACCAGCGCTGCTTGCCTGGGCAACTATGACGCTGTCTAAGGGGGTGGTGCTCTCTCCTGACCCCTTACCTGGCCAAACTCCAATTCACTCCTCCCACTGCGACAGGAGCCATTTTTTGTTTTAACTCCATATCTGGACATTTTACTCTTCTGCTTCGAGGGCTTCTGTTGTCCACCAGGCTCTTAGGAAAAAGCCCGTCTGTAATGAGTGCTGCAAGACCCCTCAGGTGCACCCCGCCCGTCGCCCCCTTCTTCACTATGCCCCTGCCACACTGGCCCCCTTTCCATTCCTAGAACAACCCAAGCCTCCTTCTGTCCCAGGGCTGTCACCTGTGGCCAAAACTCTTCTTCATTTACTTTTTTTTTTTTTTTTTTTGAAGAAAGTAGAGTTTATTAGTGGCCATAGGTGGGGAGGGGGCGCCAAGGCTCTCACGAGTGCAGGGCCCGCCATTTGTCCAGGGGGCCACGATTAGGGATGTACTTGACCCCACAGCCATCCGGAATGAGCCGCTTTTCTGCCACCATGTTTTCAAACTCATCCGCATTAAACTTAGTAAATCCCCACTTCTTGGAGATGTGGATCTTCTGGCGGCCAGGGAACTTGAACTTGGCCCTGCGGAGGGCCTCAATCACATGCTCCTTGTTCTGCAGCTTGGTGCGGATGGACATTATGACCTGGCCAATGTGGACCCTGGCCACTGTGCCCTGGGGCTTTCCAAAGGCACCACGCATACCCGTCTGGAGCCTATCAGCTCCAGCACAGGACAACATCTTGTTGATGCGGATGACGTGGAAGGGGTGGAGCCGCACTCGGATGTGAAAACCATCTTTGCCGCAGCTTTTCACCATGTACTTGTTGGCACAGATACGGGCAGCCTCCAGGGCTTCAGAGGAGAGCTGCTCACATTCATCCGACACCACGTGGCCACAGAGTGGGAACGCATCCACTTCTGCCTTCTTCCGCCCCAGGTCAAAGATGCGGATCTCAGCATCAGGGACACCTCGGCAGAAGCGAGACTTGGGGTATGGCTTGTTCTTGCAATACCGGTAACAGCGGGCGGGGCGGCGGCCCATGGCGACAGCAAGATCTTCAGTGGCTGCAACAAAACATACAAGATCGAAAGAGCAGTCGAAGACAGGCCTTGGACTAGAGGAGAGAAACGGCGAGGGCACCGCACGAGCCACGACCGCCGACTACTCACCGCGCCGAAGGGAAAGAGCTCCATTTACTTTTGCACCTGGCTCACTTCTCATGTTTGGGGTTCCAGCCAAAACGTCACTTCCTCAGCCGAAAACCTTCCCTGACTCCCTCCCCAGACTGGGTTAGGTCCTTCAACTCTGCCTCTTCTTGGTCAACTTTCCACAACTATAATTCTTTTCACTTGTAAAAGGAAAAGGTTGGATTTGCACACCCAACTTTCTTTTTTTCTTTTTTTAAGGGAATTTCTTTATTTTTATTATTTATTTATTTATGGCTGCATTGGGTCTTCGTTTCTGTGCGAGGGCTTTCTCTAGTTGCGGCGAGCGGGGGCCACTCTTCAGCGCGATGCGCGGGCCTCTCACTATCGCGGCCTCTCTTGTTGCGGAGCACAGGCTCCAGACGCGCAGGCTCAGTAGTTGTGGCTCACAGGCCCAGTTACTCCGCGGCATGTGGGATCTTCCCAGACCAGGGCTCGAACCCATGTCCCCTGCATTGGCAGGCAGACTCTCAACCACTGCGCCACCAGGCAAGGCCCCCACACCCAACTTTCATAGTAGTGTCAGTCACAGTAGCCCAAAGGTGGAAACAACCCAAACGTCCATCAGTGGATGAATGGGTCAATAAAACGTAATATGTGCATATAATGGAATATTATTCAGCCTTCAAAAGGAAGAAAATCTGGCACGTGCTCCAACATGGTTGATCATTATGTGAGTCTCTCGGTACCGTCTGTCTGTCTTCCTAACCGGACCCTCAGCCCCATGAGGGCAGGGACCTGGTTCTCTTATCCACATTGCTATTTCCAGCACTTGGGGTAGAGGAGGCTTTTAGTCAATATGTGAGAGAAGGAGATGCAGAAAGACTCACAGAGAACAGAAATGAGGGACCCCGGGGCCCAGGAGTCTCCGTTTCTGTCTCTTCAGCTCTCATAGGCCCTGCTGTCCATTGATTTTGCTGCCTGTGCTTGGATGCACGGACATGTCATTGCAATCACTTTACATGAGGTGGCACAGGGCCTTTCTGTTCCTGGAGTGCCGGAACCCCCCCGGAAACCTTCCAGATGATAATGATAATGACAACAAAACTCATAGGGCCAAGCGATCGTGAGCCCGGCGCTGGTGTGTTTTTTAAAGACAATCTTCATGTCAACTGGATACCCTGCCCACCGTTCAGGGGAGAACCTAGAGGTCCCGTGAGGCCTGGCACAGAACTAGGAAGTAGCAGAGGGAGGATTCCGGCCTAGCAGTGCAGCACCAAAGTCCACAGCCTAACTGCTATACTGCATTGAAACGCCCCCCCACCCCCGGCCCCGTGAAGGGTGGCATAAATGTCTGTGGAATAAAGATGCAGGAGGCGAGGTGTAGCTGAACGGAGAAGGCTCCTCTCCCCTCCGGGCTGCTGCTCCCCGGCCCCCCCCCCCCGCGCCTTCCCATCCAGGCGGCATCTCTTTTGCGTTGCCCACCCTGAGGAGCCCTGCCCTGGACCAGGTGGGAGATCCTGTCTCGCTGTGGCTTCCGCGGGCCCGTTTGACCCTCAGACGAAGCTCAGGTCTCCAACTTAGCCCCTATCAGAAAGAAAAGTGTTATTTCCACGTCCTTCCAACTGTGACTTTCCCAAGTCAGGGATTTTCCAGTTCCCACCCGGCTGCCTTCGGGCTCTGACTTTCCTGGGAAGAGCCCCTCTGGAAGGGCTCAGGAAGCTGACTGATGCAGGAGAGCGAAGGAAATGAAAGCAGAGGCACCTGCGAGGATTCCGTTCCACATCCACCAGTTTCACTTTCTTTCTTTAGACGCGGAGTTCCAGCCCCCGCCTCCCTCGCCCTTACTTCTCTTTGCTCCCCGTGTGGATCTCAGCACGGCTTCTCTCTCTCCTCCCGTTCCTGCCCTCTTCTCCCCGCCTCTCCACCCCTTCTCTCTCTTTCCCCAGTGACAGTAGTGAGCACCTTGACCTTGGAAGCAGCAGTCCTACCCTTTGGTCTCCTTTCTCTTCTTGGGTAGGCAGCTTTTCCAGGATCAACGCCAAGGCTGCCCTGCAGACACCAAACTTTTTTCTCTTTTTCGATCCAAACTCAGAAGTTATCTTCCGCGGTGACTGCTAGCATCCCGTACCTCCGGGAGGAAGCCGGCGCCCCCTCGTGGCCGGCCCGGGATCTGCGCTAGTTTTCCAGCCATTGGTGCTCCCTCACCCTCCCGAACACACTGTTCTTTGGTCATTTCAGGCGGCCGGCTTTGTCCTGGGCACTCGTCGAACCAGTTGCCTAGCTGAACTGGTTTGCTCCTCCTCGGCCTGAATCCCCGCCCGCACGTCCACATCTTTGACCGTTGCTGCGGGCCCGAAGCCCCCTGCGCCCCGGTCGGAGCCACGCTTCCTTCCTCTTCGCTGGGGCTGGCTCGTGCCTGCATGTGACACACAGCTTCCGGGGAACCCTGGCCCCTCTGGGACAGCTTCCCGAGACCCCTCATCCTGCCTCGGCATCGCACACTCTCCACCCGCGCCCCCATGGGACCCCCTTCCTTAAACAAACTGGCTTCCGCCCCCCAGAACTCCACACTGAAAGGCAGCAGCCCTCGAGGGGCCACTCCCTAGGGGCTCCCCACCTGCCCGGCCCAGCCCGGCCCAGAGGCCCCTCCTAGCTCCGCCGGACACGCCCGCGCTCAGACGTACAGGCCCCTCTCCTCGGGGGCGCGCGCCACCCAGCTCCGCCTCTTTCCAGCCACGCAGGTACCAGGCATGGCCGCCAGGTGTCTTCCCTGTGTCCAGCCTCTTGTGCTCAGGCCCCTGGGTGACCCATCGCACTTCTCCACCTCACAGACCCCCAAGGACCCCTGCTGCCCCTTCGTTCCGGCCACCCCCCACCCCCCAGAGCCACACCCTGGACCTTGTCCTCACCCAGAAATGTGCAGCCTCCAAATACTGGATTCCAGCTTCTGGCCCTGCGAGCCGCCTTCCGGGCCCTCCGGCTCTCCCTCCCTCGCTCCCCTCTCCAGGCCCGGAAAGGCCAGGGCACGCCCCGCCCAGCCCCTCGGGACACCGGGCCCCGGCGGCCACGCTACCCACCTCCTTCACAGGGCCCCAGGTCAGCAGGTGAACTGACTTCTCAGAGCCTCGTGGGCCCTGCCGCCCACAGACGTGCCTGCACATCCCCCAGGCGAGCGGAAACCTACATGCAAGAGCATAAGGGAAGCTGACCTTGTCACCGAGGCTGCCAGCTCACTTGAGTCCTCAAACTACATGTCCCCCCCTTGAACTTGGCGGATCCCTCTGCCACCCTTCCCCACGCTAGCGCTCTTCCCCAGTGCCCGACCAGACCTCCACCACTGTTTCTGTAGGCAACGCGGCTGGAGGATTCTGCCAGAGGGTAAGGGGCCATTTCTCCTGTTCAAGGCCACCACCTCCAGCTGTGTGTGCTCTTTTTCTTTTAAATTAATTTTTATTGGAGTAGAGTTGATTTACAATGTTGCGTCAGGTTCTGCTCTACAGCACAGTGAATCAGCTATGCCTGTACATATATACCCACTCTCTTTTAGATTCTATTCCCATATAGGTCATGTGTGTGCACTTGGGTCTGTTTCCTGCTATCTCCTTCTTGACCCTGCTCCATCCTGTCTCTCTGTCTCTGTCCCTGTCTCCCTGTCCCCTTCTCCCTTGGCTACTGGGCTTGCCAAGAATAGCCTGGTGAGACCAGTGATATGAGTCCAATTGTGTCCCCAAAGAAGTTATGCCCAAGGGCTTCCCTGGTGGCACAGTGGTTAAGAATCCGCCTGCCAACGCAGGGGACACGGGTTCAAGCGCTGGTCCAGGAAGATCCCACATGCCGCGGAGCAACTAAGCCCGTGCGCCACAACTACTGAGCCCACGTGCCACAACTACTGAAGCCTGCGCGCCTAGAGCCCGTGCTCCCAACGAGAGAAGCCACTGCAGTGAGAAGCCTGTGCACTGCAACGAAGAGTAGCTAGCCCCTGCTCGCCGCAACTAGAGAAGAAAAAAAAAGCTCGTGCGCAGCAACGAACACCTAACATAGCCAAAAATAAATAAAATTAATTAATTTTTTAAAAAAGAATCACATTGAGCATATTAAAAAAAAAAAAAAGATATGCCCAAGTCCTGACACCCACTACTTGAGAATGTGACCTTATTAGGAAACACGGTCTGTACAGAGAAAATCAAATTAAAATGAGGTCAGATGGACCCTAACCCAATATGACTGGCGTCTTTATAAAAAGGGGAAATTTGGACGGAAGGAAGACGATGGCCATGGGAGCGGAGTGATGCGTGTACAAGCAAGGGGTGCCCAGAGTGCTGGCAAACACCAGATGCTGGAAGAAGCAAAGAAGGATCCTCCCCTAGAGCCGTCAGAGAGGGCGTGGCCCTGGCCGCACTTGAATTAGGACGCGGAGCCCCCAGAATGGAGACAGTGCATTTCCATTGTTTGAAGTCAGCCAGTGTTGGTACTTTGTTACAGCAGCAGCCCTGGGAAGGTCAGACAGCTGGGGAGGCGATGCCACGGTCAAGACCGTCAGGTAAAGGTTCAGGATGCTCTGGTGGGCTCGTCACACTATTTCCCAAGGGTGACTCACAGCTCCCTGGAGAGAAGCAGGCTGGGACTCAAGGGCCTGGGCTTTCTTTTCCTTTCTTCTGTGTTTCCAGGAAGCCCTTGGAACAGATGTAGAAACAGCTCTTTCCATCCAGCCTGGCATCTTGCTTCCAGAGGCAAGAGGCTGGGCAGGCCAGCAGGTTAACATTTAAGCAGGCCTGAGCATGATGCTCTCATGTGAAAACTGGGGCCTGGCAACTGGCCTCCTCCCAATCCCAATTCCCCATCCCCCATCCCCCCACCATCTCCCCATCGCCCCTCCCCCCCGGGCCTTGAAAGAGGTCTGAATTATATATTCAGTCAGTACTCGTCCCTCGCTGTTAGCACTCGGGAAGCAGGGACCCTGTCGTATTCATCTTTCTGGTCTGGGGCTCTGCTCCTAGGAGGAGCTCCCAGGTGTTTGGTAAAATGAATTTGTGAAGCAGTTGTGGAGTCATCCGTCAGGTCCACGTTGGAGCAACAGGACACAGAGGACCTTTACTCGGGGGAGGGTTTCCAGCCCCCTGTTCTATCAGGCTCCTGCCAGCAGCCCCTGGCAGTAGCCGTGTGATAACAAAGGATCCCACAGTTTTGCAGGAGACCCACAGCCTCTTTTCTCCCAAGCTCTCACCTCTCGGACTCCCAGACCCAAGGCGGGGCCGGAGGGGGCGGATGTTGATGTGGGACATGAGCAACTGCGCTTTCAAGTGACCTGTTGGCTGTCAGAGCTTCTCCAAGCCAGCGTCTGACAGGTAAATGCAAGATGCTTTCCATGTTCCCAGGGCCACAGTCGGGGCAAAGTACCCCGATGGGTGGAACAGAAGCGTGGAGGGTCGAGGAACATGAGTGGCCTCAGGTCACATCCCCACACGGGCCAAACAGAGCCCTCGTCTTGGTCTCTCGGTGTGACAGCAGTTGTGCTCCCGCCTGGAAAAAGCTTTACCGTATTTACATGTGATAAGGACGTTACCGTATTTACATGTGATAAGTTCGTTGCCGTATTTACAAGTGGTAAGTGCCACCCCGACTGGTTGAATGACTGAGCGCTGAGTGGGAATCCCATAGATCCTTAAGCATTTATTGAGCCTTATTATCTGCACACTGTGGTGGGGAATCAAAGGCAAAAGGCACAGTCACCAAAAAAAGAGTCAGCTTGTATCAGAGAACCAAGACTCACACAGACCAGCACAAACGGTGTAGGGAAGAGGGGTTGGGGGCGCAGGCTTTACAGCCAGACTGGGTTCCAGTCCCAGCTCTGCCACATCCAAGCTGTGTGCGCCCTGGACACGTGACTCAACCTCTCTGTGTCTCAAGTTCTTTAAAAGTAAGACGGGAATGATACTAATCACCGTACCCACTTCATTGACTGAATAGAATATGCGTGCAGCACTTAACCCGTGTTAACTGTGGTGGTGATGATTATGATTGACTATACTGTTAAGTGAGATATTATATATAAAGTGCTAAGCAGTGCCTGGCATTTATGAAACACTCAGTAATATTAATTGCTATTACTATTATGATTACTATCATTTTTATTTTTACGTCCTGAATTAGTTTTCTATGTCTGTATAACAAATCACTCCAGAACTTAGCAGCTTAATGCAACAAGAAACATTTATTATCTCACTTATTATTAGTCTCTGTGGGTCAGGAGTTCGGCAGCCACTTACAGCTGCCTGGTCCTAACTCAGGATCTCTCAAGAGGCTGCAGACAAGCCATTACCTGGGGCTTGACTAGGATCTGCTTCCCGGATGGCTCACTCACGAGGCTGGCAAGTTGGTGCTGGCCGTTGGCAGTGGCCTCAGTTCTTTCCCACGTGGACCCCTGCGTGGGGCTGCTTGAGTCCTCACAATATGGCAGCTGGATCCTTGCCTGCAAAATAATCCAAGAGAGGCAGAAGCCACAGTGTCTCTTATTGTTTTTTATTGAGCCACAATAACCTACTAGCTATGGGGGTCGACCCTGTTCATTTTGGGAGGGGCTACACAAGGGTGTGAACACCTGGAGTAGAGACGCATTGGAGGCTGACCACCACCACGTCCTAAATTGTGTGGCAGAGACTATAACTTCCATAGGAGTTCAGATGAGAGGGAGAAAAATGAAGGTAAGAGGGCTTAGGCAATGCGTGGAGGTTTTAAAGCTAGATCTTGCGGGGTGTCCGTCGCCACTTCTTTTTCCTCAAATTCCTTGTTTCTGTGGCACTTGGACAGAGAGGAGGGTAGGACTTTGATAATCAGAAGGGCAAAGGGGAGACAGGGGAAGTAGGAGGAAAATTTTAAAAGAGGTGAACGGGATTTATTTAAGGGATAGTAAAAAGGAGACTAACATTGGGAAGGAAAAAACTCCAGAAATAGGGTGAGAGAGGCAGCCTGGGCTGCCTTTTGCCAAGGAGAGTCGCAAAAGCCAAGTAAATAGGCATAAACTAGCTGGAGTAGAAAGTAAACGTTAAGGGCATAAGGCTTTGGAGAAACATTTTCAAAATGCTTGCAGGCTTGTTTGATGTGGGACATTTGAGGCTAAAGAATTCTCAAAGGTGAAGAATGTTTTCCTCTAAGGGGGCATTCACTTCAATGCAAGCATGGCCTGGGGGGTCAAGGCAATACCAGGAACCAGACTTTAATAGCTTCCTTATATCAGGGTAGGAAGCGCAAGTTGATAAGAAAGTTGGAATCGAGCATCCCAGCTGGAGAGGGACCTCCCCAAAGGAAACGTTGGAGTGGGAGATAGTCTATGTTTACATAGTGCTCGGGCCATGCCTGCAGTTTATACAAACTGCATCCTCGAGCCGCCTGACCTAGAAGAACCCACATCTGGTGCCCAGCCAGTGCCTGGAGGAACTGCCTGCCCAGCCCCAACCAGCCCGTGAGTGCATAGCTGCTTGGATGCGCCTGGGGAAGAGGACCGCTCTGCACACACTGGGGCCATGACGGTCACGTACGTGTCCCCTTTGTGTCCCGCACAGAACTACCTGCAACCCCTCCAGTTAGGTTCATTCATCAGGACAATAAGAAAAGCTCAGAACGCCCACCTTCCCGTTCTCCCTCTTCCCTTTCCCTTCTTTCAAAACAATTCAGATCCCATTCACCTGCTTTCCGAGGCCCCAGCCGAGCTCCCAGGCTGGTAGATGTGCTCTAACACATCAGCTGTCCCTGTTCCCCACTTAGCACTGTGATGGCTAGTTGGCCACTTGGCCTCGCCCACTGCAACCTTCCCGTAAACGCCCTCCCCTTCGTACCCCACAACACGCGGCACAGTGCCCGGCCCATGCAGACGCTCCCCACGTGTCCAGACCAGGCAGTGCTAGGCTGGCTTCACCCTCTATAGGTCAGTCCCTCCCTGTGTGCCAGCAGCCACAGGCTTGCTTTTGACCTGGACCATCGCAGGAGGAGACTGGACATCACAGTGACTCAGGCCACAGGAGGATTAGAGGAGCCCGGGGTGGCGGGGGGGGGGCGTGGAGGTGGGGGGAGCGGAGTGTGGAGGAGGGCTTGGAGGGGGCGTGGAGGGGGCGTGGTTAGGTCGGGGAGCTGTCCTTTCCCTTACAACATAGCAAAGCCTCAAGTCACGTTAGAAGTCATGCTTTCAAAGATAAGGTGACCATATGTGCGTGGGTTTATCTCTGGGCTTTCTATCCTGTTCCACTGACCTATCTTTCTGTTTTTGTGCCAGTACCATACTGTCTTGATTACTGTAGCTTTGTAGTATAGTTGAAGTCAGGGAGCCTGATTCCTCCAGCTCCATTTTTCGTTCTCAAGATTGCTTTGGCTATTCGGGGTCTTTTGCGTTTCCATACAAATTGTGAAATTTCTTGTTCTAGTTCTGTGAAAAACGCCAGTGGTAGTTTGATAGGGGTTGCATTGAATCTGTAGATTGCTTTGGGTAGTAGAGTCATTTTCACGATGTTGATTCTTCCAATCCAAGAACATGGTATAACTCTCCATCTGTTTGTATCATCTTTAATTTCTTTCATCAATGTCTTATAATTTTCTGCATACTAACACCATACACAAAAATAAGCTCAAAATGGATTAAAGACCTAAATGTAAGGCCAGAAACTATCAAACTCTGAGAGGAAAACATAGGCAGAACACTCTATGACATAAATCACAGCAAGATCCTTTTTGACCCACCTCCTAGAGAAATGGAAATAAAAACAAAAATAAACAAATGGGACCTAATGAAACTTCAAAGCTTTGGCACAGCAAAGGAAATCATAAACAAGACCAAAAGACAACCCTCAGAATGGGAGAAAATATTTGCAAATGAAGCAACTGACAAAGGGTTAATCTCCAAAATTTATAAGCAGCTAATGCAGCTCAGTAACAAAAAACCAAACAACCCAATCCAAAAATGGGCAGAAGACCTAAATAGACATTTCTCCAAAGAAGATATACAGACTGCCAACAAACACATGAAAGAATGCTCAACATCATTAATCATTAGAGAAATGCAAATCAAAACTACAATGAGATATCACCTCACACCAGTCAGAATGGCCATCATCAAAAAATCTAGAAACAATAAATGCTGGAGAGGGTGTGGAGAAAAGGGAACACTCTTGCACTGCTGGTGGGAAAGTGAATTGGTACAGCCACTATGCAGAACAGTATGGAGGTTCCTTAAAAACTACAAATAGGGCTTCCCTGGTGGCGCAGTGGTTGAGAGTCCGCCTGCCGATGCAGGGGACGCGGGTTCGTGCCCCGGTCCGGGAAGATCCCACATGCCGCGGAGCGGCTGGGCCCGTGAGCCATGGCCACTGAGCCTGCGCGTCCGGAGCCTGTGCTCCGCAACGGGAGAGGCACAACAGTGAGAGGCCCGCGTACCGCAAAAACAAAAACAAACAAACAAAAAACTACAAATAGAACTACCATATGACCCAGCAATCCCACTACTGGGCATATACCCTGAGAAAACCATAATTCAAAAAGAGTCATGTACCAAAATGTTCATTGCAGCTCTACGTACAATAGCCCGGAGATGGAAACAACCTAAGTGTCCATCATCGGATGAATGGATAAAGAAGATGTGGCACGTATATACAATGGAATATTACTCAGCCATAAAAAGAAACGAAATTGAGCTATTTGTAATGAGGTGGATGGACCTAGAGTCTGTCACACAGAGTGAAGTAAGTCAGAAAGAGAAAGACAAATACCGTATGCTAACACATATATATGGAATTTAAGAAAAAAAATATCATGAAGAACCTAGGGGTAAGACAGGAATAAAGACACAGACCTACTAGAGAATGGACGTGAGGATATGGGGGGGGAAGGGTAAGCTGTGACAAAGCGAGAGAGAGGCACGGACATATACACACTACCAAACGTAAGGTGGATAGCTAGTGGGAAGCAGCCGCATAGCACAGGGAGATCAGCTCGGTGCTCTGTGACCGCATGGATGGGTGGGGTAGGGAGGGTGGGAGGGAGGGAGACGCAAGAGGGAAGAGATGGGAACATATGTATATGTATAACTGATTCACTTTGTTATAAAGCAGAAACTAACACACCATTGTAAAGCAATTATACTCCAATAAAGATGTAAAAAAACCCAAAAAAACAAGTCATGCTTTCCCAGGGAGGGTGTGAGGGGGGTGAAAAACTAGCCAGGGAGCCGTTGCAGCCTCAACTTTTCCTCCAACTTCTGAAGTCTTTAATTCAGCTCCAGCCTGGACCCAGCACCTCAAGGAGTTCCCTAGAATTAAGGAGTGTCTTTCACAATCTCAGAGACTCTGGGCAAAGTCCAGGGTCACCGTGTGATTCAGAGGGTGGAGTGGATGCTATAAATTATATATTTGCTTAAAAAAAAACAAACCATAAAAAAAAAAAGAAGAACAGTCTCGTGGGCCCGGGCTCAGGCATCTGTCTCGGGCAGTTGCTTTCTGACGGGCAGAAGCACCCTGGTTCCTTAAACCTCTCAGGGTCAAGCCAGTCTCCCAAGCGGGCACGCGGTCCCCAAGCCTCCTAGCATGTCTGCCTCTGTCCTTGCCCTCACACTATA
Source organism: Grampus griseus (assembly GCF_964374135.1). Classification (NCBI taxonomy): domain Eukaryota; kingdom Metazoa; phylum Chordata; class Mammalia; order Artiodactyla; family Delphinidae; genus Grampus; species Grampus griseus. Next base: position 1,755,760 of record NC_139014.1, read on the forward strand.
GAGGCTCGTGGCTTTCCAAGTCCTGTGGAGGCTGCCTCTGAGGAGTCTCCGGACGGTTCTGTTCGCTCTCACGCCAGCCAGGTACTGTCCCTACACACCTGAATTACTGCAGCCACCTCCAAGCTGCTCTTCCTGGCTTGGGCCCCCTCCCTCTCGTCCCCTCACGGGCACCAGCGCCAGGTGCATCAGACTAAAACTGCACGTGGCGCCCGCCCCCTGCTCGAGAGTGTTTCTGTGCTTTCTACTCAGCGACGGAATAAAATCTCAGCATTGTGACCTGACACCACCATGCCTCGTCCACCTAACCTGGCTGATTCTGATCAAACCGACGGCTCCCACGGTGTCCTGGGCACATGCCGGGCACCTGCCTGCAATGCCCTTCCTTTCTCTGCAAACAATCATTCCAGGCTTCCGTGCACCTCCCATGGTTTGGCCCAGGAAACAGCCACTAGCTCCAAGTAGCTTCTGAACACTTCAAATGTGGCTCGTGACACCGAGGAACTTAATTTTAAATTTTATTTAAATTTTAATTAATTTAAATGTAAAGACTGAAAAAAAATTCGGCTCAGGTACTGGGAAATGTTTACGTCTGTTGGGAACAATTTGGTTTTGTGACTCTATTTTTTCAACTGTAAATTGTATGAAGTCTAAATACAGGCCAGATGTCCTCAATGAAAACTTAGCATCTGAGTTGAGATCGCTGCAAATGTAAAAACATACACTGGATTTTGAAGACTTAGTCCAATATATTAGAATGTAAGATATGTCTGTAATAATCCGTACGTTGATTACGTGTTGAAATATTTTGGATATGGTGGGTTCAATAAACTCTATCGTGAAAATCAATTTCACTTTTTTTTTCTAATGTGGCTACTAGAAAGTTTAAAATTACGTCTGTGGCTTGCATTATATTTTTATTAAACAGCCACGTTCAAAACTCTAGATTCCTGAAGCAGTGATCAGTAGAGTACATTTAAAACTTAGCATACACAACTTTGTATTTTTTTTAAATCTCCATATTTATCTAACAAAATCATTGACCACCTTCAATCCCCAACACCTAGCAGCAAACGCTACATTATCTGACACCTATGTGGGCAAGGCACTCTGTCAGGCGCTTTACATGTTACCATCATACTGAGCCCTCTCGGCAACTCCGTGACGTGTGGGCATAATTAGCTCCATTTTTCAGATAACAGAAATGAAGGTCTGAGAGTTCAGGTGGGTTTTGCCAGGATTCTCATGGTAGAGGCGTGAAGCAGCAAAGCTGGGATTTGATCCCACCCCTGCCTGCCTCTCGCTGCTGCTCTTTGCGGCCCCAGCTCATGTCTGATAGGCGTGGGCAGCCACGAAGGAGCTGCTGCTGAGAAGGGCGAGGGCTCAAGTTCTAGTTTCTCCTGGCCCACACAGGCAAACCCTGCCATCCTGCTTGCCGGCTGTGAGCAGGCCACTTGATCGATGTGCAGAGGGTGACGGTGTGTCCCAATCACCCCACCCCGTGCACACCCTTCAGCTAGTTCAAGTCACTTAACAACTCATAATGTGGTAGTGTCTGGCAGTGCCAAGTTAGAGCATGTAGCGCGATCTGGGACCCTGCTTCTGACATGCGGGGCTGAGCCATGAGTCCCTCTAGTCACCGCACATGATCCTCCCAGTCCTGGAGGGCTGCAAGTCCAGCTGGCAGCCCTCAGAAACGCGGGAAAACAATCTGGGAGCAGCAGGTGGTGCCTCTACTGATTTAAATCACCTGCTTCGATGCTGAAGGTACCAGGGAAGTTGGCTGTGTCCCTCGTCTCGGGGCCACATTCTGGTGCAGTGGGTGAGGGAGGGGACAGTTACAGTTCACTGGGACCAAGACTGGGATGGGGGATGGTGGGTGAGGTTTTGCTTGAAGGGCCTCACATCCTGCCTGAGGTGGTCCCACGGAACCCCATGTCCCCTTGGAGCTGGGTTTAACTTGGGGTCACTTCCTTTGCTTCCCCTCAGGCCCTGAGCAGAAATCCAGGGTAAGGGAAGAACTGAGGTTGGGCCGAAGCGCGCGGTGTGTCTGCTGTCGCACAGAGCACTCTTTGATCTCTTGCCCAGGGTGGCCTTGGGAAGGACGGCGATGCTTCTGCCAGAGGCGCGGAAGTCCCCGGCCCGGGACTGGCTAAGGGATGACTTCTACGCCGTGTTTCGGCCGAGCATTCATAGGTTTCCCCGGGGGGACCCAGTTCAAGGGCCTGGGGAGTTGGAGGTTTTTGAGGTCTAGTTTAGGCCCCATGTCTGTAAAATGGGGCAATTTAGATGGTATCTCATTACACCCTCCCAGCCAGTACTGCCCTAGCTCCAGGCAAGAGAAGCCCCCTTGCCCCCGACCTGTGCTTTAGAAGGTCCTGCTCTGACGCTCTTCTGCTGCAGTCCCTACTCACAGGGTGAGGCCAAGGGACCCACCCATAGCCTGTGCTCCCCCCCACACTAAATGCACCCACCCCTAGGGCAAGGGGTGTCCAATGGAGGCTGTAGGGAGGGGTGTGCACAGAGCATGGTGTGTGGGCTGAGGCATTCCCTCATCCCCATGACCTTGATGACGCAGCTGTTGCTTTATCAGTTGGACAAGCAAATACTTTTTTTTTTTTTTTTTTTTTTTTTTTTGTGGTACGCGGGCCTCTCACTGTTGTGGCCTCTCCCATTGCGGAGCACAGGCTCCGGAAGCGCAGGCCCAGAGGCCATGGCTCACGGGCCCAGCCGCTCCGCGGCACGTGGGATCTTCCAGGACCGGGGCACGAACCCGCGTCCCCTGCATCGGCAGGCGGACTCTCAACCACTGCGCCACCAGGGAAGCCCAAGCAAATACTTTTGACTGAAGGAAACATGGTGACACAGACTAAAAGCCTGCTCTGTCATTTTATATAACTCCCCCCAAATACTCTGAGATTATTGCACCCACTTTACAGATTAGAAGACAGAGCCCATGCTCTGAATGCACTGTGCTGACATCTCCACTGGAACCTCTGCCCTCTGGTTGAGGTGATTCCTTACCTGACACTCCTGGTGCTGTTGAAAATGAATAAACCCCGCCCTACTTCAGAGTTCAGATTTGGGGGACAACATCCAATATGCATGTATTTTTCTCACTGTTGTTATCAACAGACCCTGTTGGGGAAGAGAGACATCAGCGTCTGTGAGTGAATCTGAGCACAGGAGAGAGAAGAGATTTTTTTTTGTTCTCTTCTTTCTTTCTTTCTTTTTTCCTTTTATTGAAGCGCCGTTGATTTACGATGTTGTGTTAGTTACTGCTATACAGCAAAGTGATTCAGTTATACATATATATACATTCTTTTTTTACATATATTCTTTTCCATTATGGTTTATCATAGGATATTGAATATGGTTCTCTAGAAGAGAGATATTTCAACCATAGAAGGGAGAGCTCAGGAAATACCTGGGACGACGTTCTGACCAGCACAATATTGCTAAACCTTCAGAAGGTTTTTAAAGAAGTTTGGTAGCTTCGTCCTCAAATAATCTAAAACGGAATCTCTCCTGTTTGGGCTGAGTGCATTTGTTCTATGCTTTAATCCTCAGGACATATCTTTAGGTATCGATACTCCCATTTTACAGATAGGGAGGCAAGGCTCGGATACGTTAACTGCGTTCTCCCCAAGTTCCCGTACTCTGCACCCTCTCTGGGAAACGAAACGACTAGCAAACAATCTGATGTGCTTCGTGTGGTTTAACCGGAAAAGCAGATGACCTCAACTTGCTGCTTGAGGGACTTTTTCCTATTACCATTCTGTGTGTTAGCAGAAAAAGGGAAAGGAATCACAGTACAAAACCGCTTGCCACACAAAGAGATGCTGCCTCTTGCTTTTATCTCCTCTCTATCTTCTCGTGTGTGGGTCTGGCATGACCCTCCCACGGCCAGGGTACAGGCAGCAGCTGAAGCGAGAGAAGGACCTCTGTGGCCGGCGCTCATTTTCCAGACCTCTGACTGTGATTCTGATTCAGCAGTGGGTTCCTTTCCCTGAGTCCTGCCCTGAGCTAGCCCTCCTTTTCCTTAGCAGCTGACACAGGAGCTTGGAGACAGATACGTCGATGACATTATTTGCTCCAGGGATAGCCAGGCTGTCATAGTCTGACAAAGGCAACGTGGACTGTTTCTCAGTGCCCCTGGGTGAGCCCTTACTGCACGATGGTCAACACGTCCTGGCATTTATACTGAGGCAAATGCTAGGTCTATAGGCCATGACATGTGATGATGCCCGGCTAGCCAGCTAGCCGGGATCGTGGTTCCTGCTACTCCATGTTCCGAGGGGGGGAAAAAAAAATGCAGCAGCTGGACTGGGGGCAGAGGATGTTAATTTAGAGGAATCAGCTGAGATTTTGCACACTTAAACTTCTTTGGAGAAACAGAGCTTATGTTAGAGGACCTTTACCTGTTACCGGCAAGGGGCAGCCCATTTACAGCCAATAAAACATAAAAAGTCATCCTCACCTTGAAAAGCTGTAAGGGAAAAGAAAGGTGAGAGACTGAGCTAGGATGTTTCGAGTTTCCCAGAAAGAGTCTCAGATTTCCAACCAAAGCCCTGTGTTGAGTGTTATACAAATAGACTGCCCATAAATGCGTCCGATGCAGTAAGCAAGGTGTAAGGGTTTCTACGAGAGCTGGCGTGTGTCTTTCAGACACAGGCTTTTGACTTTGGAGAAGCTGAGTGAGGTCACAGCTTGTCAACACCAGCTCACGGATCTTTCTCGGAGGCTGAGAAAAACACGACCAGTAATTAAAATCATGTTCTCCTTTAATAACAACAGCAACAAAACCCACTGACAATGCAATTCCACATGCTGCATTTCATACAAAACTTTCCCCATGAGAGGCTTATTCTGGTAGGGGCACCACTGCATTTCATAACAAAAGAAGCTGCCTTTTCATATGGAACGCACGTTAAGGGAACATCTGGGGCTTCCGCCACCATGTAAATATTGCCAGAAGCGTGGGTCCTCTTTTCTTATTTCTACATCAACCACCTGGAACATTTTACAAACCAGAGCCTGAACTCCATCAGAGAACATCTTAGTAGAATCAGCCTAAAAGATGGTAAACTTTGAGGTGGCAGTTAGCCCGAAAGGGGCTGGGAAAACAGACCAAGCAACCACCCAACAAATAAACAAATAAACTTAACTGTTTGTTCCTTAAATTTGATCTTCATACACTTGGGCACTCGGGGAACTACCGCTTTTCGGCATATCAGAAAGAGCCCTGAGTTCAGAGTCAAAAGGGGGGATTTCTTAGTTCTGGCTCTGCAAGTAGCCAGGCTGAGGGAGGCTGTGCGTAGTACATCACTCAGACCTTTCTTCCCTCAGTTTCCTCCTGCTCTGGGAGTGACCTTAATGCTGGGTGTTCCTGTCAGGCTATTGTGAGCAGAGAATGAGATCAAGTAGGTCAAAGTGCTTTGCGGCAGTTAAAACATTACACACACACACACACACACACACACACACACACACAACTGTAAGGGATTTGTATTATGGGAGGACTAGAGAATTCCCTTCCTCCTGGGACAGAAAGGAAGATATGAAAAACCCATGCCTGTTTTACCTGTAAGAAAGAATTAGAACCCACCTATTCGTAACACTGATGATGAGACAGAAGACAGTACAGTAACGAGAACCGTGGATATGTCGTCATCCTTATTAGAAAATTAACACATGGTTTCACCATCCAGTAATGTGACTGATTTTTAAATAAACATATTTAAATGGGTGGGGTCCTGTCCTGAGTAGTGAGTAGTCACCTTGGCAGGTGATACACTTATTTAAATTATATGTCCCATCATTCCAAAAAAAACATTTTTGTTTTTAACTCTTCTTTTGGAATTGTTCCTAGAGCCTCTGGCGCATTCTTTCGAACATGTCTGAGGGTGACAAATTTTTGTCCTTTGTGGAAAATACTGATTTTTGTAAACAGCCCGAAGTTATTTGGCATGGAGTTTGGTAAACGGGCTAAGTAATGCCACTTTTTTAAAAACTGTGACTATAAGATAGGAAAACTTTCTTTCAGTTCCCACAGCAAGTTACAAATGGTTGGAGTTCCCTGGTGGTCCAGTGGTTAGGACTCCGTGCTTCCACTCTAGGGGGCACGGCTCAACCCCCGGTTGGGGAGCTGAGATCTGCAAGCCAAGCAGCACAGCCAAAAAAAAAAAAAAACACAAATAGTAGATTTCAGGAATCGACAGTATTGCTAGAAAGGATCCTTCATAAGGTGCCCACATTAGAGTAGAAAAGCCATCTGGAAATGCATTTCTACAATTTTAGTCACACCTTCATTATTTATCTAGCAAGACTGCCACTAGACTTAGAGTTTCCAGAAAGAAAAGAGCACTGCAACTAATTAACTGTTTAATCATTTTATCACAGCTCCTCTGGGCATCTGAACCCCTCATTTGCATATGGATTAACTGGCTAATACAGATGTTTCCAATGAATTCACATCTGGGTCTATTGAAAATGGAGTAGCCAGCCAATCCAATTCCAACCAACAAACTCTATATTCCCTTAAAAAGTTCAGAATTTATTTTTGGTTATGAAACTATCTGAAAATTAGAATATCACTAATATCATTACAACGTAACCTGAAGCAACAGCTAGAGTGGATTTGCTTCTGGTGCAAATAATTTAAACTGTTAGCACTACTTTAAAATAATCATCATCAGGGAATTCACTGGCCGTCCAGTGGTTAGGACTCTGTGCTTTCACTGCCAAGGGCCCAGGTTCAATCCCTGGTCAGGGAACTAAGATTCCACAAGCTGCACGGCCAAAAAAAAAACCCCAAAAACCATAATCACACTTCTATTCACTGAATATTGCACAATGTTAAATGAATCCAAAGACTTTTATGGAAACTATTGTTTTCCCTACTTCATTTTTTTTTATTGTGGTGAAATTTACATAACATTAAATTCATCATTTGACCATTTTAAAGTGTATAATTTGGGGGCATTTAGTTCATTCCCAATGTTCTGTGAATGAACCATCACCACTATCTAGTTCCTAAACAACTTCATCACCCCAAAAGGAAAGCCCATATACCCATTAAGCAGTCACTCCCTGTTCCCCCCTCCCCCTGCCCCTGGCAACTACTAATCTGCTGTTTCTATGGATTTGTCTATTCTGGGCATTTCATATCAATGGAGCCTTACCTGTGTGGCCTTTTGTGACCGGCTTTTTCATGTAGCATTAATGTTTTCAGGGTTCATCCACATTGTAGCATGTGTTAGTACTCCATTTGCTTTCACGGCTGAATAATTGCGTTCCATGGGTACACTACATTTTGTTTATCCATCCATCCATTGATGGATTTATGAGTTGTTCACCCCTTTGGGTTCTTCTGAATAGTGCTGCCATGAACACAGGTGTAATTTTTTTCTTTGAACGCCTGTTTTCATTTCTTTTGGGTATATACCTGGGAGTGGAATTGCTGGGTCACAGGGCAATTGTTATGTTTAACTTTCCGAGGAGTCACCAAACCTCTAGCTCATTTTAATGCTCATGTTTTCAAGGTGGCTTGATGACCAGACGGTTAGAAGCAGTTGGACAACTGCAGCCAGACTCCAGGCTGGGCCCAAAGAGGTCTCTTTTTTTCAGAAACACTGATTAGAGCAGCTGGGCTTGATCTGAGCCAAGCTCGTTCCAACAGAAGGTTACAGGCAGGGCTTGGAACAACTTTCTCTGCTGGTCTACATGTCACAACATGAACTGGCAGGGCGGGAATACCTTCCTGCCTCCTAGAGATCCTTGGTTCTCCAATTATGTTGCACACACTACTGGAAAAAGATGTTAACTAACTAACTGATAGGCTTCTCTCTTCCTGCTTTTGTAGAATTCAAATTAGCATCTAAAGTCCACATAGAAATGGGTGTTTGGGGGCCAATGCTATATCCCTGTCCTGGGCAGAGGTCTGTCCTCTCATGGTTGGAGAACAGAACTTCCCAAACACTAGCTGAGGCTACAGAGATATCTTGCATCCCGGGTGGACTTTTACCATCGATTCTGCCTGAAGGCATGGCCTAGTGCTTCTGACCCTATCAATCCACAGATACTGGAGTTGAACTGACCCTACTTTGTATATTGTAGCTTATCCACCCCTGTGGGCTCGGCCAGGACAACAGGAGGTAATCCTACTGTAGGTATTGTTTACTGCAGCCAATTTACCGAGTCATGAGGCTCCTCAGCCATTAACCCAACCCGGCCAGTAAACTGATTAGCACTGATTTTTAAATTTAAACGTGTTCATGAGCCTCTCAGACTGCTGACCTCCTTCTCACCTCAGTGCCTGACACAGAAGTTTCTGAGCCCCAGAAGCCCCAATCAAGGAGCATTAGGGCTGCACTGCCATAAACAGAGACCGACCCAAATGCCTTTTTCCACTTTAAACTAGAATACTAAGAGAGAAGAAGTCGGCTTCCGGGGTCCTTGCGATGCAGTCTCTCTGCCAAGCCAGCTGTCACTTGTCGCTTGTCTCCTGGCAGCCCTTCAGGTGTCCTGGCCTGAATCCGCTACTAAGATAGAAAAAAAGTCCCTCGGCTGGTCATATCCTCTGCAATCTGGCAGGAAACCTAAAATTTGCCGGCTCTTGTCCTCGGTCTGTTTGCTTATCTGCTTCCTTCTAGGGAAGAGCCTGCATCACAGTGTCCGGTGAAGGGGGATTTTCACCATGACCTCACCCTCCGGCAGCTACTGTCCAGATTTCAGCGCGGCAGCTCGGGTGGAAACCCACATCAACGAAACATCAACAATCGCTCCTGGCACATCTCAGAGGAACGGCAAGGTCTGAGAATGACAAAGGGAGCTGCGGGTGGGGCTGGAGGAGGATGGATGACGTCTGGTCACAGTTCTGGGACATCAAGGAACCCACTTTAAGAAAATGCACCAAAAACTTTCCAAGCTCGCGCTCGCTGTTTGTATAACTTCGAACCAAAGACTTCGAAATTACGTGACAGCCGGCGGCGGGGAGTAACCAGGAGTAAGAACGGCGGGAACGGCTGGGGAGCCCAAAGGGCAGCGCCCGCGACCTGGTCTCCGGCCGCCCGGGCCATCGGAAGTAGCCCTTCTGCACCTAAGTGGGTGCAGCCAATTCAAGGGCAACCGAAAGTCCGGCTCCCCAGGTGCCTGCCCCGGGCGGAGGCGCCCGGCCCCGATGGAGGTCACGTGACCACAAGACTCCGCCCAGCCGACACCTCCCCGCGCGCGCCCGGCGGCGGTCGCGGGCTCGCGAGAGAACGTGAGTCTCCGGCCCGGGGCGCGAGTCGGGGGAGCGGCCGCGGCGTGCGCGCGCGCCCCCGGGAGGCTGCGGGCGCGCGCACGCCCCGGGGCCACCGCCCCTCCCGGGCCCGCCCTCCTTCCCTCCCTCCCCGGCCAGCCTGGCCCGCCCTGCCCGGCCCGCCCTGCGAGTCAGTCCGCTGGCTCCCTCCCTCCCCCAGCGCGCTCGGGCCGCCGCAGCGCTCCGCGCCCTCGAGCCGCCGAGCCGGAGCCGCCCGCCGCCCGCGGAGGAGGCGGAGGAGCCGGAGGGGCCCGCCGAGGCGGCGGCGGCGGCAAGATGGCGGACTTCCTGCCGTCGCGGTCCGTGCTGTCCGTGTGCTTCCCGGGCTGCGTGCTGACGAGCGGCGAGGCCGAGCAGCAGCGCAAGTCCAAGGAGATCGACAAATGCCTGTCGCGGGAGAAGACCTACGTGAAGCGGCTCGTGAAGATCCTGCTGCTGGGCGCGGGCGAGAGCGGCAAGTCCACCTTCCTCAAGCAGATGCGCATCATCCACGGGCAGGACTTCGACCAGCGCGCGCGCGAGGAGTTCCGCCCCACCATCTACAGCAACGTGATCAAAGGTGCCGGGGGTCCCGGGCCCGGGGGCCGGGGGCCGGTGGGTCGCTGGGCCCGGACTCGGGCCGCGGCGCGGGGCCGGGCACCGCCCTCGTTCGCTCTGTCCCTGGCGGAGGACCGGGCCCGGCGGGCGGGAAGGGGGCGCGGCCCGGGGGAGAGGATGCCCGGGGGCGACCCGTTCTCCCCCTTGCCGCCCGGCCAGGGGGCGCGGCGGGTCCCCCACCCCCAACCCCGCCGCTGGCCTCGCCCCCTGCGAGAGGGAAGTGAGGCGAGCCGGGTGCTCCGGAGCGTGGGGTGACCTCTCCTGTCCTCCCTCCGGACGAGCCAAACCCAGACCGTCCATCCTCACCCCACGCCGGGGCGCTGCCCGCCCAGCCTCGCCGCCCCGGTTGGTGGGTGACCCGAGTCACATGGGGTCGGGGCTGCTCCCAACTCCTGAGCCGGGGAGTTCTGGAACCGCCGCAGTCAGGAAACTTGTGCCCGAGACCCTGCTCAAGAGCGAAGTGTGACAGCTCTTTGGGGCAAGGATATGAAACTTGAGGGTGTCCTATTTACTGTGCTGCTATCAGGAAAGAGTGCACCATACAGTCAGCCTAAAAAAGTTAGCGGTGGTTTTTCGCCCCAGTGTCACGGTCGGGCAGGATGTTTGCCTGTAATCACCATGCAGCACGTTCCACTCTTCTTTTGCTTAATAATTGGGGGCGGGAGGGAGGGGGTACCACACTTGTTTCTACTACTTAAATGAAATCGTGTGTTGATACAAAGAATCTTCGGCCTAAATGTGATGCGGAGCCTGTACAGGTTGAGTCAATGAATTAGTGTTGGCTTAGACCATAGGCTCTGCTGCTGTTTGTCGGTATTTTTAAAATTGAGAGTAAGCTTTGTTCTCAGGTGAAAAACACACAAGAATTTTAGTTCTGGGCTTTCAAAGAATTACACAAGAGGGGATTTTATTTTTGTCATTGGAGCGATAATTAGCACTCATTTTTCTCACTAGCACCTATTTTGTACTTTATATAAAAGGCATTTTGGCAGAGTTGAATACAGAGCCTGGTACTTCAGGTGCATGAGGGTTCTGTGTTGCATCTGGGTAGCAGTTATATAGGAGCTGGTTATAGATTTCAGGCCTATCCAAGCATCGTTTTTTTTAAGGGTTTTTTTTTTTTTCAGGAAGTACCTAAGTCACTCTTTGGTGACACTTTTTTTCTCCCGGGATTGAGTAGAGGAAAACTGCTTGGGGGTGGGGGGGGGTAAGGATGGGGGAAGGGCACTAGGCCAGGAGCTCACAGACCACAGCCAGCCCTAGTACCTCTGACGTTAAGCTGTAAAAAGTGGTTGTATTTATCCTCTCTTCAAGTTTAGAACCAAACTAATTAAGGTGTCTTTCAAGGCCGAAGACTGCCTAGCCAGTCCTTAACCGAAGGTACCTTTGTATCCCCATGCAGCTGAACGGTGCAGCTGAACGGAAGGGATTCTGTCAATGAATAGAGCCAGCATGTTAACTGATAGTCAGCCAGGTAAACACCTGGTTCTTCATGTGCACGGGCTCCTACGCGTGACCTACTTCGAGCTTTGATGATGAGATGCAGTCACTAGCCATCTGCATTTTTTGAGTTGGCGTGATCAGAAAATTGACAGCAAAACGGTTTTTCAGTTAACCAAACAGATGACCTAATAGTCCTGTGATTGTTAAGAGGGACTAAAGGTAACAGTCTAGTGTTAGAAATAATGGGTTTGATTTAATCTCTGTGAGTTGAAATCTCAGCTTCTACGTCTTTTTTGCAGTTGGTCTTCCTCCTTCTAGGGAGGTCTGACTCCATTCTCTGCGTTACACTGATTTGAAGCTTGAGACGGGAGAAGTTTCTGAGCTTTGAATGTGATCCTGGAAGACTCAGGGTTAAGCAGGGTGCTCAGGGACCAAGCAGATCACAGGGTGATAAGTTTGGTTCTTGACGTCTCATAAATAAACGTCTCTTTGAGAGACTCATAAAATCTTGCTTGCAGATCTTTCTTCAGAGCCTGGACATCAGGCTATGCAGCATAATTTCTTTTTCCTTTGCTAGTTTTTGTTCTCTTGTGACTGCGTTCTACCCAGGAGTTAGTTTATAAATTAGAACATGTTAAAATCCTTTAGGAGGAGCACTTGTGTTAATTGTATTTGCTTTGCAAGGCTCTAATTTTATGATTGTGAACAACTGTTAGTTTTTTTTTTTACACTCTGAGAAGTTGCTCCTGTTTGTCTTGATGTTGGTCTCCAGTTTTGGAGGCAGCAGGCCTGGAGTACTTAAGAAGTTTAAGGAAATAATACTAGAACCAAATCTCTGAGAATATCTAATGACTCCCATCACACTTTTTTTTTTTTTTTAAACAAAGGTATGAGGGTGCTGGTAGATGCTCGAGAGAAGCTTCACATTCCTTGGGGGGATACCTCAAACCACCTCAATGGAGACAAGCTGATGGCGTTTGATACACGGACCCCCTTGACGGCCCAGGGAATCGTGGAAACTCGAGTTTTTTTACAGTATCTTCCTGCTATAAGAGCATTATGGGCAGACAGTGGTATACAGAATGCCTATGACCGGCGTCGAGAATTTCAATTGGTAAGAGATTTGTTTTTTTTTTTTTTAATGTTGTGATTTTATTTTAACGGCATTTATTAACATCTGATTCTAACACACCTTTTTCACTGACTTCCACAATATAATGTATCTATCCAGAATTTTAGCCTCAGAAACTTGGATTGCTCTATAGATGAGCTTTTTAAACTGAGCAAGATAAAAGTAAGGTAAACCCCATAGGTTTGGTGAAGTTGTTATAATTAGTTGGTCATTTTTCCTTTTTGAAAGTAAGATCATCATGATTTTCTCAGGCACTTTCAAATTATTAGTTTTTTTTCTCCTTTTAGAAGTAATCTCTCAATTCCAGCAACAATATTGATCTTTCTAGAAACTGACCTTTTACTCTTGGATTAAGAGTTCAGTAACCTGATTGTTCAGATGTGCTCTTTATCCTTAGTCTTCAGAGGTATTTATTTCATGATTCAGATTAATTTAATCTGTAAAGAGGTTAAAGTCCTTAATACTGTTTAACAGTCATCCTTTTTGTATATTTGCATGCTGTGTTTTTTTAAGACTTCTAAGCACGTTTTACAAAATGTTCCTTCTTAAAAAACAAAAATAATCTGTTATTTTTTATACCTCTGTTTCACATGGGAAGCACCTAGAATTTATTTTATATTTATCATATCTACTTTATCTTAAACGAGACTCCCGTAAAACTTTGTAGCTATTATACAACATTGAAGAGAGAGTGGAAAAGGATCTGATCTAGGTTAAAGATACAAAAATAATGATTGAAATAGATTTTTTTAATCAAGTGTTTTGTAATTTAATTGTGAATGCTTTGATTGTATTCGGGGTTTTATTTGCCAAAGACCGGAAAGGTCCCAGGAATGATAGCCATCTAGACTGTATGCAATTTGGAGGGAGTTCAGATCTGAAGTGTTTTACTGTAATGTGATCAAAATAAAGTGACAGTTAAAAGTAAAACTGCTTAGAAAGTTGTTTGATGATGTCACTGGCATTAAAGCAACTCACATTTCTGGGTGTGGCTGCAAGATGATGTGCAGCCAGCAGTCCTTGCTGTTACAGTTTGTACTCAGCAGCAGTCTTGGCAATTAAGAGTTCTAGAAGAGCGTTCACGTTTGCTCTTGATAAAACTGAGACCTGAATCTTTACTTTCTCTGAATTATGGCCCTGGTGTGTAACATACAGCCTAGCACTTGATTATGTATTGTCTGGTATAGTTCTCTTCTTTAGTGTGTGTATCTTGTCTGTTAATTTATCCATTAATGAGAGACAAGGGCAATCTCACATAATTGTTAAAATTGAGTAGCTGGCAGCATTATATGTTGAATATTATGAATTAACTTGACAAGTGACCTCCATCTAATTCTCAGACTTGGGGTTAATTTTTGTCTTCCACACACCCCTTCTCATCTCCCTTTACCCTCCCCCCTGTTTTCTTTGGGTTCTTTTTGCGGTACGCGGGCCTCTCACTGCTGTGGCCTCTCCCGTTGCGGAGCACAGGCTCCGGATGTGCAGGCTCAGCGGCCATGGCTCACGGGCCCAGCTGCTCCGCGGCATGTGGGATCCTCCCGGACCGGGGCACGAACCCGTGTCCCCTGCATCGGCAGGTGGACTCTCAACCACTGCGCCACCAGGGAAGCCCCTCCGTCCTGTTTTTAAGTGCTGCTTATTCTCTTCTAAATTCATTTTCTCAACAAACCACACTTTTCACTATGAATTTTCTCAGGATGTTATTCGTCCTTCCAGGTCAGGGAAAAAGCATCCATCTGTAATAGCACACACTACATATTGATTCAGTGAATAAACAAACGGCTGTACTGTAACGTTCTCTGTGGGAAAGTTCCATAAGTCCATTTAATTGAAGTTGGACCTCGGTGACACTTATTGAATTTGAACGTTCACATCTTACAGTCTCATGGCCATCGTTGTGGAGAAGGCATTCCTGAGGATTTATTCGCCATTAAGAATGAATGGGTAAAACCACTCAGGCTGAGGACCTGCAGGTTCTTGACTTGAGCCAGCTGATGCTTTCAGAGCAGAGAAGGCCTCACAGACAAGGAGAGACGAGTTCCAGAAATACTTCTTTTCTGATGAAAGGTAGAGACACAGGGAAAGAGGAGCAGGGAGAGATCTAGTGTTAACTCCTGGAGGACAGGGATTTTTTTTCCCGTGTGTCTCCTCGGCATTGTTAATGGTATACCTGGCACAGGTAGTAGGTGCTCAGTGAGTGCGCTGGATCAGTGGCTCTCAGACTTCAGGATGCTCCGTGGTGCTTGGCGTGCTGTTGACCCTGGGGAGGCACTTTGCCTACTTCAACTTTTCCTCGGGGTCCTCTTTGGTTCCTTCTCCCGCCCACACACACAAAGCCCCGAGTCCTGTCTTTTCTGCCTCCAAAAGTCTCTTGCATCAGTCCCTCCTTTCCACCTTTCCATGTCCTGGTACCTCCTGCTTGGACTCCCAGGTGATCTTGTCCAGACACGGCCAGGTCTGCTCAGAAAGCTCTGCTTGTTCTCCACAGCTTCTGGAACAGAGTGCAACCTCTCCGTGTGAGTCCGGACTCTCACTGGCTTGCCTAGGATTCCACTGTCATTAGACCACATCACATACCCTATGACCTCTCAAATCCCACGTGCCCTGGGCTTCTGCATCCGTGGCCGTCTTCACAGAGTCCCTCTGCCTGGGTTCTTCAGGCCCGTAGCTGGTTACTAGGTCTCCCCCTTCACTTAGAACAACGCCAACCAGATTTTAACGTGACTGCATGTGGTCCATGGGCCCCTTGAAGCAGATTCAGCCGGAATCATTGCTTAACCAGAACAGAACAGTTTCCTCAACTCCCTTCCTTGCCTGGGGAGCCTGGGAGGAGCCCCGTGGTCTGTATCTGTGGCAGGCCGTAGGCCGTGGGGTGGGTTTGCTCCGGGGCCACCGTTCCGCCGGGCCCAACCTCTCCTGCGGGGAGCCTTCCCTGGGCCTCGCGCTGGACGGGGATGCCTTTCCTTAGCCTGCCTGCCTGCCTGCCTGCGTGCCGACCCCCATCTGGTGCCTCACCTGGTGTTCCAGCTCTTTGATTTGTGTTTTCATCTCCCTCTAAAGCAGAATCTCCTTTGGTCTGCCTTTTTTTGGTCTTTTTCTCTCATTAACATAGGGCCTGACACATTTTATTTCCTCATTTTTTTTAGACGATCTGAATTATAATATTCTTCTAGAAAAAAAGAAACAGTCCTCATTTTTTTCCTGGGAAACATGAGTGTTTCTGTATGCTAGTTTGTTAATTTTCCAGGAGATGGGAAGTTCTTGTATTACAGAATCAGTTTTTCCTTTTTGTTATGTTTAACAGTATAGTGTATTCTTGAATCTTGGATGGAAAAAGTAGTCACGGGGGAAATGAGAGGAGTTAGCAGATAAAATAAGAAAAAGTAGCCTTTTTGGTTTCAACTAACCCTTGATTATTAAATTTATTAATGCAAATTTAAATGCAAAAAAATGGGGGCAGTTTTTAAGCCTCCCTACAGCTTTTTTGCTTAAGATGAATGACCGCCCTTTAATCAGTTTTTGGGACGAGGGTAGGGTAGTGATATCACAGCTTTGGTTTTTAGTTTTTAGCAGGCCGTTCGTTTGTTAGTAATAACTTTGGGTGCAAACATGAATGTTTTCTTTCCCTAGTTCCCAAAGGCAAACATTTCCTTTTCTGGTTAGTCTCATTGTGGGTAAGCTAAATAGCTTACTGTGGAAAAAGAAAAGTCTAAAGATTCAAGTTGTTGTTACAGCTTATGGTGCCTTTCTCGTTCGTATAAGCTAGCACACTGAGGACAGTATATCCTAAGAAGTGGTCTCTTCTAGGTCTCAATTAAATGTCTGTAATGCTCTGCCTTGGCTGTACATTCACCATAGCCTGGCACTGTACTGAGGAGATACCCTCTCTTTAGAAAAACTCGCGTGACTGTAACTAGGGAATTTGCTAACTTAGAGGACTAAAGAGATGGCTGGGAAGCGATGCAACTGGGGACATGTAGCAGGAGTCACTGCCAGTTAGATTGTTCTGGACTGTGTAACACAGTTACTTATCCAGGAATGTAAGCAGAACGCATAGACCTGGTTACACAGGACAAGAAGGTGTGTGACTCTGGGAGGAGCACTGCTGCGTCTGTACATACTGTGACGGTGTCAGCGTTAATACAGCTTCCTGTGATGACCGGGCTTTTCTTTGCAATTCCTGCCACTGAAACCATTTTCTTTGTTATCGTGGTACCTTGGGTTAGACTTAATTTTTCATACTCAAGTAGTACAGTTTGTGCTTGAGGATAGTTACACTTCTCCAAGCTGAGGAGCTAGTTTTTTCATTAAGACAGCTCTTCCCTCAGTCTGTGTAACAAAGTACCTATTTAGCCTCACGCAGCGGCCTGCAAAAAGGAGCTGAGTGCTCAGTAGAATAGGAACTTCCCTTTGGGCTGAGGGATTCGTTTCTTTGTTTGCACTGCAGTATGGATTTGAAATACTATAGAGTTAGAGGCATTTGTTTGTTCTTTAACGCTAGATAGGATTTGCTTTAAAGGGTGAATTACTACTTTCAGTTGTAAACTATTTTCAGTTTTCTGTTGGAGAAGGGTTTTGTCCATTTTCTTTACGAATAAAATCAAAGAAGGACTTTGACTTCAAGTTGCTAAAAACCTCCTGATTCTAGGCTTAGGATGAAATAGTTCAGCCTATATAACAAGTATTATATGTTACATTAGGAATTGTAGAGATTTTTAAATTTAGGTCTATAGAATTTGGTTTTGGTAAACTTGATCCAATGTCACAATGGTCATGTGTTATCCAGGCCTTGGAAACCCAGAGCTGTACTGCTGTTTACGTTGAAAACAAAGAGGTTGTTTTGGCACGTGCTTATAGTTTTCATATAACTTGGTGAGATTTTGTGTGTGTGTGCACGTGTGTAACACATACACATGCACACCTAAGTAGATCTCTTGATTTGTTATATCCAGTTGATGTGTTCATGTTTACATGATTTTATTTTTGGTAGAAACTTGACTAGCTGTGGGATATCCGAACCCTGGGTGCTGAAGAGGGATTGTAAAATACTGTGCTGCCTTTTTTTTTTTTAAATTAATTAATTAATTTATTTATGGCTGCATCAGGTCTTCTTCGTTGCTGCGCACGGGCTTTCTCTAGTTGCGGTGAGCAGGGGCTGCTCTTCGTTGCCGTGCACAGGCTTCCGACTACGGTGGCTTCTCTTGTTGCGGAGCACAGGCTCTAGGCACGTGGGCTTCAGTAGGTGTGGCTCGTGGACTGTAGAGCACAGGCTCAGTAGTTGTGGCGCACAGGCTTAGTTGCTCTGTGGCATGTGGGATCTTCCCAGACCAGGGCTCGAACCTGTGTCCCCTGCATTGGCAGGGGGACTCCTAACCACTGCGCCACCAGGGAAGTCCTTGTGCTGCTTTTTATATTACCTTTTATTGCTCTTCTTTACTAGAGTGTGGACCTAACTCAGGAGAAAGACTTGTGAGCTTGCTTTTAAGAAAAGCATAACGGCCCAAGGACTTCGTGCGTTGCACAGTCCCTGTTCATCTGTCACAGATAAGCAGCAGCCCATCCAATCTGCCGTATCTTGTCATATTAACCCCAAACAGGTGCCAGCTTCTTTCTCCAGAAAATTACTTCAAGTGCTGATAATTAATTACATCACTTTTTAACACCTTATGTTTTACAAAAATTGCTTTGTACTTTTCAGAGTACATTAATTATTTCTACCACATACACTATCATTTAATCCTTAAGTAAAAGAAAACAAAGGGAATGTGGGCTGTTGTCCTCATTTCACAGATTAAAAAATTCAGAGACAGAGAGGTTCCTTCGGCTCACAGAGGTAGTCAACGATGACAGGATAGACCCTGGAGCCTCAGCCTGCTGACTGCCTGTGCACAGAGCCCCATTTTGCAAGCCCTCCAGGGCTCTTTCCTCTTCTGAGCAACACCCTGCACTGATAGTTAACACTCCCCTAGTTAAGTTCTAGCATGTTATTTTAAATATATGTAAGGTTTTCTTACAGATACATAGCGCTGCACCGGTACGCACACAGTTGTTTTTAGTATTCCGAACTTTCCATAGTTTCCTTGTGCCATTCCTTTTTTACTTTATGAACTTAGATTATGGTTACAGTGGAAATGGTAATAAACGTAAATGTAATGGTAAATTTACTAAGTTAGAGAGGTACAGTTTATCCTAACCACCATGCATTAGGGTGAAGGCTGTTTGAATGTTCACCTCCTTGAAAGCTAACTACTAGTGACCCTCAACTGATGTTTCATCAGTCAACATGGTTTTTAACGTACCCTGAAACAGAGAAGTTTAATGGCAACCAGTTATCTGAAAAGCAGCCATATATTTTTTGTAAGAAAGTGACGTTCTGAAATGGGCACGTATCTGGTATACAGTTGCGCAGATTTGCTCTTGGTTTGGAGGAGATAATCAGAGCAGTCTTAGTTATTTTTATGAATTCCTTTGCAGTGTTTCTCATGTAGTTGTCACATATTTCATTCTGCTTATGAGCATTCCAGATTGTAGTTTGTTGCAAGTTTTTGTTCCAGTTAGAAAGTACCTATTTCTGGAAATTAGCAGTGATTTTTATTTCCTTTTTTGAAAATTTTTTTTTTTTCTAGCTGTATGATACAATTCACTTCAGTCTTTGTTGTGAACGTTTTTTTTTTTTACGAGATGCCTTTTTTTAAGAGACTTTGTTACATCCACATTAGCAGAGCATTATTAGAATGAGCTGATATGGATCAAGGAAATAGTTTTGTTTTGAAAACTGGACTTTAGTGGCCTTGGCTACATTTACCAGTCTCTTTCAGCGATGGTAGTTGTTTGTCTTAATCTTTCAAATTTAATCTCTCTTCTTTTGGCAAAACGAATAAAAAAGAGTTTTAAATCACTGCAGTGGGTGGACTTTTTCATACACAGCTAGTCTACAACAGAAGCAGAATGCTTTAGTAGAATTACCCTTCTCTGATTTATTTTGGTTTTTGGTCTAAGTCATAAGACTTGTATACTTGGTTTTGCTACATGGAACTTTACTTTGTATCTTCCAAACAAATTAGAAAATAACCATGTTCATATCTATTCATTTATTTTCCATATTGTAAAACATTATTACAAATGGTTTTAACGTGGGGACCTTAAAATGTGATGTGGTTTTCTGCTGTGCTGTGCAGTAAAGTGGAGCTAGGTGGCCAGACGGAACTCGTGTGGGTTCTGCCTCTCACTGTGTGAGACTGAGCGAGTCCCCCAGGCTCTCTTTCTCTTTCTGTGCCTGTGAAATGGGGATGATTCAACTACCTTTGTTAGTCGTCGTAGGGATTACATGAGGTAATCCATGTAAAGCCTTTGACACAGTGCCTGACACACATTAATCATTTTAATATCGTTAGCCATTAACAGCCCTAGTATATGCCATATCCACAAGCCATAAGTAGTTTCCTACGAGATAAGAGTGCTGTAAACTTTGATTTGATTAACTCTGTGAACTTGATTTCCCGTATAAAAATCCTGAATTGTAAACAGTGCAGAATATGACTTACAGTCTCATTAGACCATTTGGCATCTCTAATGAAGGCAGCACCAGGGAGAGGTTTGAGGTTTTCATTGTTACGTCAGTTCTTGTTTCCTTTCCAACGTCACCGTGCTTTGTTTCCAGATCGAAAATTCATGATGTGGCTCTTCATTTCTTCATAGTACCTTTTCAACATTTTGTGAAAATGGGGATGATATGTTCTCAACTTTTAACATTAGAAACATTAACCCCAAGTATCCCACCCAGCGCGACGTCCGTTTGAAAGTCTTCTCTCTACTTATTTTATTTTGACTGTTTTTCTCGTACATAAATTACCATACTGACCCAAATTAGCTAATTTTACCTTACCTTTCACTGTATTGATTGTATAGTTTCCATTTCCTTGACAAATATACAAACTTTTAAAAAATGTTGCTTAATCTGTCTTCCTGACAGCTATAGCAATGTCAGTTCGGAAAGCCCTTTGCTTATGTATTTATTTTAAACAAAAAACATTTTATAAATGACAGGCCTATATCTTTATGGTTAGTCCTTGTGTATATTTGTAAATGATTTTTAAAACACAATTCTAAGGAATCAAATGTAATAATGATAATTAAAATGCTTTGAAAATAAGGCAGTGTATAGATGTATGGTAAAACTCACCAGTACTGATCTTTCCCATTTGCACCGTGAGATTTCTAGCCAGAAGTATTTAATTTGGAGAACGTGCTCCTGAGACGCTTCAGATGTGTGGTCTGAATTAGCCAAAGTTGTCTTCCTGCCAGCGGCGTCGTGAGGTCACCGCAGCATGGGCGCAGGTGCTCCGTGACTCTCGCCAAATGTGCCGCTTTCTGTCTTTCCCTCTCCCTGCTCGGTTGTTTCTGGCGCCCTTCCCCCTGCACACATGTATCCTCTTTCCCTTTTTGCCGTTTCCTGTGCCTGTGGCCTGGCAGAGGTGTTGTGAGGACTCACGTTGAGGAGGGTATTTGGGCTTCTTTTCCAACCTAAAAAATTCCTTATATTCATAAAATACTGAATCATTTTTTTTTTAAGATTTCATTTTACTTTTTGTGAGATTTTAGAACTACTGACCACTTTGTTAAAAAAAAAAAAACACCAACTTTCATTAGCCTAAAAGAATAATGGAGCAAAATAAACAAATTTCAATTTTGCTCCCCTAAAGAAAATGAAATTTTAATTTTTTTTTTTTTTTTTTTTTTGCGGTACGTGGCCTCTCACTGCTGTGGCCTCTCCCGTCGCGGAGCACAGGCTCCAGACGCGCAGGCTCAGCAGCCATGGCTCACAGGCCCAGCCGCTGCGCAGCCTGTGGGATCTTCCCAGACCGGGGCACGAACCCGTGTCCCCTGCATTGGCAGGCGGACTCTCAACCACTGCGCCACCAGGGAAGCCCCGAAATTTTAATTTTGCCATTTAAAAACAATGTTAGCCAGCAAACAAAACTCTTGTATTGTCACCCCCGTCCCCCAAAATAACCCAGTGTGTTTGGGTTCTTCCAACCAGTGCAACTACATTTAGCCTGTTAATAGGACATCTCTTTTCTCCCTTCTAGAGAGGTTAAACAAGAAGTGCTGGGATAATGAGTACTGTCATGGGGGTGAGAGACTTTCGCTTTCCTTTTCAATATCCTGGTTACCATTTTTTGATCCCTGGGTAATCTTTTAAAAATTATTTTCCTGTTAGATAGAATGAACTTCCTCAATAGAAATTGTATAGAGAGTCTGTCCTCTTACATCATGTGACTTGCATTTAGGCTTCACGCTGTGTAGTGTGGTGGTTTCCATTTATTGATATTAAGTAAAAGAAACACTCACAGAAGCTGCTGGCAGTGAGCAGTGGCTCTAGCTTCTCCAGGTCGCTAGCGAGTTGCTCACAAGGGGTTTCCTGGCCAGCTTGGCTCTGCGAGGCCTCACAGATGAGAGGATGCACACACCTGTGCTTCAGACAGGTAAGCTTGTCTGCTGTTCAAATGTCCGATGGTCTCTTAGATTCATTTTTAGTGATTTTTTTTAAACCTAAGTAATTAAATGCTTCATGTTCACAAAGCTGCAAATACCATATATCCTAGTTGAAATAGTTTTAAAAGAGTGATGTGATTTAGCCTACCGAGTGAAATATTGCAGTACAAGTGATTTCCCATTTTTAACTGATACTGACTTGCCACGTTTGCAGTAAAACTGCCTTTGTTAGCTACAGCTTCAAAACTGATGGGGACATTGAATCATCGTATAGATTATATACACTTCAGCTCTAGGCTAGGGTAAGGAGAATTATACTTAACTTTTTTCTTGACTTTTTAAACTGTTATGTTACGAGCAAATGCTACAATCAATTTTAAGATGGCGTTACAATCTAGTAAGAAACCAAGGTTCCCATCTCTTGTATTTTGCACATTTGGCCTTAATGTAAGATAGCTTTCTTTTGAAAAAGGTGCTTTATTTAAAAAAAAATCATTCCGTAGAACTTTATTCTTTTGATAGGAATACATATCCATTTGATATTTTTATATGTAACTGTATTTTATACTATGTGCAGATATTAAGGTTTAGGGCATTACTTCAGAAGTATCCGTTTTTCATCATGATAATCTGAATTCTTTTCTTCTCAAATGTGAAAACTGAAGAGCAAGTGTAAAAGAACAAGAAGGCCTTGGGTAGCACATTTCAGGAGACGTATTCCTCTTTAACAAGAGTTAAGCCTTAGTGAAATCATGGTACCTGGCAGCTTTCAGCAGCTGTTCAGGGACATGTTACCTGCCACCTGTTAATGAGTCAGGTGCTTTTCTGCAGGCTGGGTACTTGCTGGCAAACCACATGAGAGTAATCTTTGTTCCCGTTGATCTTGGATGCAAACAAGTAAATAATCCCACCTGTGATAAATGCTCTGGAGGAGAAGAAGAGGAAGCAACGAGAGGGCAGTCAGAGGAGGTGACACTGAAGTTGAGACCCCAGGGGTGGGAAAGGGTCGGCCAGGCCAGGAGAGGGGAGAGTTGGACAGGCAGAAGGAGCACCACGTGTGCAGGGCCTGCAGCGGGCCAGGGCTCGCCTGAGTGCGGGAATCCGAGGGAAGGGAGGAGAGCCTTTGGGCTGTCCTGGGGGCCGAGCAGCCCCAGAGCTGGGAGGCTTCTGCAGAAGGAGCCCTCCTTGTCAGGTGGTCGCCTTGGAGATGCATCAGGGACACTTGGTAGGGGAGTCACGGGGCTGCCGATGGATTGACTGAGGGGAGGGGGAAAAGCATGAGTAAAGAGGGGCTTGGATTTCTGGTTTGACAACCAGGTGGGCAGTGATGCTTTTTGCTGAAATGAAAAGACCCTGTGAGAAGGAAATTTGAGGGGGAAGAGTACGGCTTTAGTTTGGGTTTATTGGGTTTTGAGCTCTCTGAGACATACAGGAGGAATCAGGTAGACAGTTGGGTATATATGTCTGGAATCTAGAACAGCTTCGTGCTAGAGGGAGAAATTTCAGAGCTGTTTGTGTTCAGATGATATTTAAAGTCTTTAGAACGCGTACAGTTACTCAGGGAAAGGGCGTAAAATCAGTTAGGGCTCAGGAGTGAGTCTTAAGGAACCTTCAGACTGTTTGAGACTGTTCAGAGGAGGAGATGCTAGCGGAGATGGCCAGAAAGGTAGAAGACGTTCAGGAACGTGTAATGCCATGGGGGCCGGGAGAGGGTTTTAAAGAGGAATAAATGGTCAGGAGCGCCACGTGCCCCTGAGAGGTCTCGTGAGGTGAAGACGGACGTGTCCATTGATGCCGGACAGCAGGAAGGTTACTGCTGGCTGGCAGGTGATGCGAGGAAGTGGAGAAGTTCTCTTGAAGTCCAGCTGACTCTTCTCATTGCCCTTTTGCAGCGCGTTCAGCCCACCTGACGTACTAGGTTGGGTTTTTTCAAGCCTTTTTAAAGTCTTAAGAGTATATTGTATTTATATTAACCAATTTCTTTGACTCTCACTCTCAGAAGAAGAGTTAATATCAGTTAATGATAGTGTTAATCTGTTGGGCCAGGCAAACACAAATAATGTTTACTTGAGACCATTGCTTATGCAGTGAGGGCGGTAACTTAGCAGCGATGCTCCTTCCCTCCTTCAGCAGGCGTGTGCTGAGTATCTGCCCACACCATGTTCTGGGATGAGCAGGCCCTGGGACTCAGGAGCTGCCTGGCTGGCCTGCCTTCACGGAGGCTCTCGATCCAGTGAGGAGCGCATAAGTCACCCAGCGGTGGCTGCCAATGATACAATAAACGGTGTAGAGTGCTGCATTGGTAACCTCTCTTCCGAGAGTTTGCAGAATCAGCAAGTGTTCACTGACTGAGAAGAGGCCTAGGAGGGCAGGTAGGCCAGTTCGCTTCGCTTTGTACATAAAACCCAGGTCCATCAGGGTTAAGGTCGTAGCTAGTTTGGGTGTGACAGTCATAATTACTGCTGTGCTTCCCCGTGTCCCTTAATAACACATTAGCCCCGTAGTGACTTAGAAACAGGAATTGATACTCCAGCACACGTTATGAGCTGTTACCCACATTCATCAACATGTAAAACATTCCAGGCTGCATGTGTCTTTGCTGTCTGACCTGATTGATCGGAGGCGAGGGGTGGCGTGCGGAGCTTCTCTGCCGCGGAGAGTTCGGGGTGATGGCTTGAATGTGAAATCCATCGAAGTCTGGGTTTTCCTGTCACCTGCTGTGATCTTAGGCATAGAATTACTTTGTTAATTAACGTGGATTATTGCGTAATGTTTGAGTTGTGGGGATTTCAAGATGCATTGCAGCACATCAGCCCAGAGCAGAGCTTTCCATCTGGTGTCCGTTCACAAGGACTTCTGGGTGTTAAAAAGTGCTTGTATGAGCCCCTCTATTTAGACAGCAGGGGAATTGAAACTATATTTGGGAAGTTATGTCTTATGTTGGAAAACTGCACATTCTTTTTTTTTTTTTTAACAACTGAGGTCATTTCTTTTAGAATTCGAGACATTTCTTTATATGCTGTTGGGATTGTGTATGATTGACCCTTTTCAAAAAAGTATTTTAACTTTGAGGAATTTTTAAGGGTTCAAAACTCTAAGCTTTTTAGTGTTATCATTATGTGAAAACTGAAAAACAGGGAAGCTGTTTTTGCTTTTTGATTTGAAATGGGCTCCAGAATCTAAATTAGCTTTTTTTTTTTTAATTTAGATTTTAAAACATGTGTATATGCCCATTGTAGAAGATCATCTAGTTGGCCACCATCCCTCCACCCCGAGACATCTGTGTTGACAGTTGGGTGTATTTTCTTCCAGTATTTGAATACACTATTGGCTGTTGAGTTAAACTTTTCTGTAGTTTCTGTACAGTTTTCTATCCTGTTCATTTAATGTTGTGCCATTCGGATTTCTTGGAGGAGGTGATTTTTCTCAGAGGACTGGTAAGGCATTCTTCTAGAAATGGATGTGCGTTTTTGACTTATATGGAAAATTCTTTCATATATACGTATTTATGAATAGTAGGGTGGTAAATAGTAACCTGGAATAAATAATTCGGTAAATCATGCCACGTTGCTGCCGTAGTGAGCAGCACCGTACACCGTGTCAGAGCTAGCCCGCCTCTGCGGTGTTCAGCTCCTTCCTCACACTTAAAAGGTGTGTCTGATTTTTCAGGGAATAAGATTTTATAAAGAAATGCTGGCTGCCACTCTGAAACCTGTATTTTAAAGAAGCGGCTGTAATTCTCATATAGGGTTTTGAAAATAATTGATACGTTAAGATAACAAAGTTGAACAGCATATAAGTGTAAGACATAAGCACCTATAAATGCTTATTAGACATATGGCCAAACTCTTTTTTCTGTCTCTTCAGGATGAAGCATTTTAATAAAATAAAGGCCTTCTTTTTTGTGACATCTGTAGTAGAATTATTAAACTGCATTTACCTTTTGTGTTATATGTCAACTGGAATTTGGTGGGACGACAGGAGTACTCTTAGAAAACTAAGATCATTAGCTTTAAATCATTTTGTTGATAAGTCTAATTAGAAAACTTGATATAAAAAAGAATTTATTAATTTGTGAGCAGTGGCAAGAAAACGGCAATTTACAAAATAAAGTGTTAACTTCTTTCCAAAAATTTCTTATTACTAATATCGTGCACTAGTTTGTTTTTATAGCTTATATGCAAGAAAAATCTGAAACTAACTGTTTAGAGGTATTCTTTCTGAAATTCTGTTTAGGCTATTATAAACTATCTTAGTTTGGAGAGCTATTTAATTTGAAAAATATTTTCAAATGTTTGGATGGTTTTAACGTAACTGACTAATTTTGGCTCTTTTGGGAGTTTTGAGTGACGTACATAGAAAATGCCAGCAAGAAATTTGGAAGTGCATTCAGTTGGAGCCTACTTAATTTTGACCTGTCTACAGAGCAAAAGAAAATAGCTTGTATTTCTTTGAATATAAGTAAATACTGTCTTTCTCCTTGTGAACCAAAGAACAGGCATGAGTGGTAGTACTTTATGCTTCAGTGATAAAAATGACAGTATCCCCTTATTAAACATGTGCTGTGTGTCACTTCAATACCTTACAATGTTTTTGTCCAGAGAAAAATGAATAGAGAAAGTCATTAAAAAAAAAAAAAAAGTAGGTCATCTCAAAGATAAGAAATAGTAAAATGGGTCCTTTGTGAAGACCAGGCAAAGCAAGAATGTTGGAAGGGCAGGCGGATGAACGCAGAAGTGAGGCTGTTCGTGGCGAGGGCCTGAGCACCAGGAGAGTCTCATGCCTACCCT
Source organism: Grampus griseus (assembly GCF_964374135.1). Taxonomy (NCBI): domain Eukaryota; kingdom Metazoa; phylum Chordata; class Mammalia; order Artiodactyla; family Delphinidae; genus Grampus; species Grampus griseus. The sequence continues at coordinate 1,782,518 of NC_139014.1, forward strand.
GTGTGTGGGCTCGCCAGCCGCTCCATTGTAGTTTATTTTGAAATAAAAACTAAGGAGGAAAAAAGACCCAGAACCCATCCAGTAAGAAGTATTACCTTCTGTCTTTATTACTAGCCACGTCCTTATTGAAAGGAGGAGTCTGGATTCATTAGCCAGCTTTGACCTCACATATTTCCATTTTGTACCTTACTTATTGGGCATTTAAATTTTGCTGTAAACCTTATATATAAGTAAATGTTAGATGGAAAGGCTTATATTACAGAGTCTATTCATAGAATATTTAAAGCCTCCTTATTTAGGTGTGGCTTCACCAGGATATTTGCAGGGCTGAAACTACAAGTGTATACAAAATATGAATTATTGATTTAAAAAAAAACAACAACCGTACTTCTAGGTCACTTTTAAAGGCAAGTTAATTAGTTTCCTATTGAATAGATGTTCTCCAAATATATGCATAGTGAAGCCTGCCTAATGAATATTCAGAGAACATTTCTACCTGGCTTAGTTTTGGGATTGTAAGACTGATGACAATTAAAGGCATGTTATAGGTATACAGAAACCTTGCTACGGCAATCAGGGCAGCACCATACGGCAGTTGAGTTCACAGTTGTAACCAGTTTAAAGAGTAAACAGATTTGTAATTTTATGTCTTGATTCCTTTTCCTCTTTGAATATTCCAGACTTGCAAATGGAAGGACTTAAAGTGCATGGCAAGGGTGTGAACCACTTTAAACCGTTGCATTTAGCTATTTTAGAACACAGACCTCTGTTCTGTAGTTTACTAGTACTTCAGGAAGTGTTTGTTGTTTGTAGTACTTGGCTAGTGGTTGCTTCTCTATATAAAGAGAAACTGGATATTAACTTCGAGTTATGCCATCATTTTCAGAATCACATGTATACTTAGATTTCAAAAGAAAATTTCTCACTGCTTAATTGTCTTGGTAATATAGATTTTCTTTGAATTTTAATATTTCTTGTACTCTCAAGAAATATGTTTACTCTTAAAAAACCATTTTAGGTAATGCTAATCTCATAACTAAAAGGGCCTCCACACATAAAAATGGGATGCTTTTTTTCCTTTTTTTGGCTGCGTTGGGTCTTCGTTGCTGCGCGCGGGCTTTCTCTAGTTGTGGCGAGTGGGGTCTACTCTTCGTTGTGCTGCGCAGGTTTCTCATTGCGGTGGCTTCTCTTGTTGCAGAGCACGGGCTCTAGGTGTGTAGGCTTCTGTAGTTGTGACTAGCGGGCTCTAGAGCGCAGGCTCAGTAGTTGTGGCGCACGGGCTTAGTTGCTCCACGGCACATGGGATCTTCCCGGACCAGGGTTCGAACCCGTGTCCCCTGCATTGGCAGGTGGATTCTGAACCACTGTGACACCAGGGAAGCCCGGGATGCTTTTTAATTCACTTCTTTCTTTCTAATTGACTTACTTCTTCACAGTGGATTTTCTGCCATTTATAGACATACCCAATAAGCCTGCAATTAAATTCCAGACATTTGACAAGATTAAGCAACAGTAGTTCATTTTAGTAGCAAACTGAAATCCACTGCATTACTTACCTCTTTTTTCATTCCACAGTGTAATTTTCACCTGTTTACCAGGTAAAAAGATAGTGCTCCTTATGTGCTCCTTATTAAACACTGCATTGCTTTATTTACCTGTCATGCAAAGTTTCAGTGTCTGTTGCAGAAGCAAAATAATTTTATAAGTTTAATTGAGGTTTTAAGTTCATTAGGGTCCTATTGCTAAAATATAAGTAGCAGTTCTAATACTTGTTCTCATTTATGCTTTTTTTAGCTGCTTAACAGTGTTACAGCTAGAGTACCAGGTGCATTAATTTTTAACCACAAAAATCTCTGGGAGTTAAGTTTTGAAGGCTGTTGGACATTTGAAAATGGGCTCTAGGAATATGGAGAGGAAGGCTGCTAGAACTGTAGTAACACAGGAAATAAAGTGTGTCTGAATCACCAAATCAGTTTTTAAAAAAGAGAAAGAGGGCTTCCCTGGTGGCGCAGTGGTTGAGAGTCTGCCTGCCGATGCAGGGGACGTGGGTTCGTGCCCCGGTCCGGGAGGATCCCACGTGCCGCGGAGTGGCTGGGCCTGTGAGCCATGGCCGCTGAGCCTGCGCATCCGGAGCCTCTGCTCCGCAACGGGAGAGGCCACGACGGTGAGAGGCCCGTGTACCACAAAAAAAAAAAAGAGAGAGAGAGAAAGAAAGCTATTTCTAGACTTAATTCGGCTGTTTATGTCACAATTCAAATATGTCAAATGGAGGCCTGATGCTTTTCATGTGAGACCTAGTTGAACTCAAGTAAATATTGCTTGAAACCTACTTTTGTAATAAGATGAAGAAGCTAAATAAGTTTCTGATCTGGATTCTTAATATTCTTGGCATTTTTACAAAGCTTTTAATAAAAACCCTAGGTGATTTGATATAATCAGTATCAAAAGGTAAAATTAATATAAAATCCAGTTTTGAATAAAATCTGCTGTCTGTGCAGATCTGAGCTGATGCTGGAGCCGGCCCCTCAGAACCATGTCTCGTGGGCCTTCGGAAAAGTTTGGTTTGGTGGAGTTGTGGTGGGCCTGGGGGTCTTTGTCTCTAAGGAGCACGTTAGGTGGTCCTGAGGCTCTGCCGAGATGAAGAAGCGCTTGGCTAGCACAGGAGTCAGAGGCTTTCTGTAAAGGGCCCGGTGGTGTGATACCTTAGACGTCACATGCCAGGAGACAAAATCAGTGTAACAGGAGAGAGTTCAGGTTTGCACAGATGTTTTTATTGACGCAATTCAGAACATAATAAAGTTGCCTACGGTTTTTTGTAGTATAGGTTTACTAATGAGAAGAATTGGATTCTTTTGGAAGGGGATGACATTTTGCTTAAGTAGGGTTCAGGGTTTTGGTGTTCCCTGTTATCACAGTCAGGTGCAAATGTTCATCCCTTAATGATTTTACACGTTCCGCCCTTGGAAGTGTCTTTGCACACAGATGGGTACTGCCAAGTGAGCATTTGGGGGAGTTTTTTTGTTTTGTTTTTAATTTTTATTTTTTTTATTTATGTATTTTTGGCTGTGTTGGGTCTTCGTTGCTGCGCGCAGGCTTTCTCTAGTTGCGGCGAGCGGGGGCTACTCTTCGTTGCGGTGTGTGGGCTTCTCATTGCAGTGGCTTCTCCTGTTGCGGAGCATAGGCTCTAGGCGTGCAGGCTTCAGTAGTTGTGGCACGTGGGCCCAGTAGTTGTGGCTCGAGGGCTCTAGAGCGCAGGCTCAGTAGTTGTGGCGCACGGGGCTTTGTTGCTCCGTGGCATATGGGATCTTCCCGGACCAGGGCTCAAACCCGTGCCCCCTACATTGGCAGGTGTATTCTTAGCCACTGTGCCACCAGGGAAACCCAAGCATCTGGTTTTAATTGAGCATAGACTTTGCTTGGAAGACATTTAGAGAATTCTGTTAGCTTGTTCCTGGTGTTTGCCTCTGGGCATGTCATTTACATTGCAGGTTTACCATTTCCAGTCGTTGCACAGTTAAATGGATTTTGAAGTATGGATTTTTTTTTACACTTGTATTACGGTCTGAAAGATGTTGCTGGAACTGTAGTTTGACTTTAGAAATGTATATCTGCTGCACATTTGCATGAGAATGGAGGCCTACTGTTTTAACTTGACAGCAAAGAAAGGGTATAAAGCAGTTGGACATTGCTTATGATTCCAGTAACACTAATTGTCAACATGATTTTACCACAGTATAAAGTTTGCAAGAAACTGTTTTGCCTTTTAGTTTTGGATTGAATTCATTATGAAATGTAATCAAGTCTTCCCTAAAGCTGATTTTGAAAAGCCATTCAGTGTTCTGCATTAGTGGTTGAAGGTGGTTCTTGTTCAGAAAAAATTCGATTTCATCCATTAGTTCAAAAAATCTCAGTAAAAACTTACCTCTGCCAAGACATGGAACTGGTGTAATAGGGCAAATCAGCATATTCAGCTTCTGTTTCTGACAGAAATTCACGGAACTGGTGATGGTCAAGTCCATGAGAGTGAATTAAATTCGTCGTTAACAATACTGGTTCAGTAACAATATAGATTTAATGTATTTCCTACAGAGTCCCTGCTGGTGAAGAGTACATGATGTAACCATCTTCACAGTCTTTGTAAATGCGTCCTTTTTCTTCTCCCCACATTTTTACCACCGTCAGTTGTAGTGCACGTCCCAATTCAGGTTGTGCTGACGCAGTGTTTGCTCAGCTTCCTTGACAGTAGCCTCATCTGTAGTTCTTCCACACAGCCTATTCACACAGGCTTATTCTTCAGTCACTTCACCCTTGGCATTGATCCCTTGAGTACACAACCGCTGAGCAGTCCGTGGCAGTCCTTGCTTGGCTAACAAATGCGAACTCCTTGGAAACTTGTCAGCTATCAGCTGCCGTCTCATTTTCGTTTTTTCCCTCTTGTGAAGAAATTCTGTGATGAGCTATTCCATTTAAAATTTTGTAATTTTTCTGACTATTGCTTTTCTGTAGGAGTTGGGATTATTTTGCAGAGTGTTTGTCTGGTAGTATTGATGTCCGTGTGTACTTTTAGCGCAGTCGTAGGGTCATTGCATAATAAACACGGGGCTTTGCCATCTCATTTGATATCAAAATGATCCACATTCCATTGTGCCTTGAAAGCGCGACACAGAAAGTCCTCTTCTTTTCTGCTTGTTTTGCTGGACGTGCACTAGTAATAATAAAAAAACAAAAAGTCATGGTATTGCACTACTGATGACACTTGAAACATTTTCACGTTACAACTGCGTCCGTGCAGTTCGTGGTGCAGAGTGAAGAGCACCACGCGTGGCCTGTCACGACTGCTGTCCTGGCGGCGGCCAGGAAGCAGCTGTAGACAGTAAGGACATAAACCGATGAGCACGGCTGTGCTCCGATGCGGTGTTATTTATGGACACTGAAATTTGAATTTCATATCATTTTCAGATATCATGAAGTAGTCTTTTAATTTTTTTTTTTTCCAAACTCCTTAAATGGGCCACACAAACACAGACAGTGGGCTGGGTCTGGCCTACAGGTCATGGTTGGAGGACCCTGGGCTAGAATATATGAAACACAAGAAGGGAGCGCCCCAGTGGCTCCCCCTCTGCCGCAGTGGCATCCGCTCCGCTCCTGTGCTACTCCCGCAGCTCTAGGGCCTGGGCCGTTTCTACAGCCCCTGTTACAGATTACCAAACTGCTTTCTAGAATATGTATGCCTTGCTTTTAAAATATCTGAAGTTGATCCTTATCTCTATAGACCTTAGAAATTTAAATAAGACTTTGAAGTTAAAATCTCCTCTAGATTGTACCTATATTGTTTAAGTAGAGTCGTCCCCTTCCTGTTGCTATGAAGCTGCCAGTAAATGAGTATATTCTTCTTAAAAAGCAGATAATTTCTTCTTGTGTATTCTTTGGCTATCTAGCTGAAATTCCACATCCTTTTTTTTTTAAATTAATTTATTTATTTTTGGCTGCTTTGGGTCTTTGTTGCTGCGCACGGGCTTTCTCTAGTTGCGGCGAGCGCGGGCTACCCTTCGTTGTGGTGCGCAGGCTTCTCATTGCGGTGGCTTCTCTTGTTGCGGAGCACAGGCTCTAGGCGCAAGGGCTTCAGTAGTTGTGGCACGCAGGCTCAGTAGTTGTGGCTCGCAGGCTTTAGAGCACAGGCTCAGTAGTTGTGGCGCACGGGCTTAGTTGCTCCGTGGCATGTGGGATCTTCTCGGTCCAGGGCTCGAACCCGTGTCCCCTGCACTGGCAGGCGGATTCTTAACCACTGCGCCACCAGGGCAGCCCCTCCACATCCTTTTAAAGTAGTACATTCTAAATCCTGTCCTGTATATATTTTAGCCGTGCACAAGAGGGTGCTGAATAAATCTGTCACTTGTTTGATAACTGGGCCAATAAACTGCCAGGTATCCCTATAATTACACATTTGTTTAATAGAAGTTATTTTCTAATTTATGTTCTCAGCTCTTCTGTTACCTTCAAACTCAGGGTCCCTGACCCGTTTTGTCTCTGCAAGCAAAGACAGTCTTTCTAACACATGACTCTTGTAAATGGGGACGACATTGAAGCCATTCCTAGTTTAGGCTCAGCTCTGCAAAGCTGACACAAATTAATATCATGTCATTTTATTTTGTCCTTGGAGTTAACTTCACCAGGGTTCCCTGGCTTTGTCAGTAGCAGAGCCTGTCTTGCGAGTAGAACCCAGACCCACTGGCTGCTCTGCCCTTGTTTAGGCAGAACCCAAACATCCACAGGTTAAGGAAGTACGGAAACTTCAGGAGTGCCGCGCCACGGCGGACGCTTCAGCCTTGCTTCGGTAACTAGAAAGTTATCTCAGCATTTCAAACAGAGAAAAAGAACTAAGGGATGACCTAAAACATCTGAAACTTAAAAAGTCGTAAGTGCGAAATGGCTTTTCTTTGGAATTTTATTAAAAATTCCCTTCCGTAACATAAATCATACTGTGGAGAGTTACAATAGCTCTCAAGTCATAACCAACAAAGAGTGAGTCTTAAACCCGTGGTCTTTCTTGCCTGATACATGAAATTGTTTACTTCTGTGTTAGCCAGGAGACTAAGCAACACAACCTGAATAATGAGTCACAACAAAAGTGACTTTAAGGGTAACAGGCACGTAGATAAAGGAAAGAAGAACTTAAATTTAAATCAATTGTACAAACTGAAATTGTTGCCTAGGGCTGACAGAGCTCTGGTGATTATGCATTGAACCACGCGACTTCCTCGTTTTACTGACGGTTAAATTGAGGCCCAGACAAGTCTAGAGACTTGCAGATGGCTCAGTGTTAGGGAAAGGACTAGATTTAGTGGTAATATTAGACAACCAGAAGACTTCCGATCACCTCTGAACCGGTTAGGGAAAAGGATTTGAGGGGAATCACCCCCTGGTTAGTCACACTTCGTTCACCGGACACTTGGGGAGGAGGGAGCCAGGCCGCCAGGTGCCAGGCACTGAGCGAGGTATCCGATTTGCATGAGGGCCTAACGCTCAGACAAAAGGCCAGGGCAGAAGCTCTCGGTTACTGAGAACAGAGATGCCGTTATTCACTTTCTATGTCCTTCATGGTTCAGTTGCAAATAACACACATTTTATATTTTTTAGTTTGGTGGGGTTTTTTTGTTTTTTTAGGTTGTGAAAGATTTCTCTCTCTCTCTCTCTCTCTCTCTTTTTTTTTTTTTTCCCAGTAAAAGGTCTTTAAAGCTACTGTAAGAAATTTCCCTTAGGGCTTCCCTGGTGGCGCAGTGGTTGAGAGTCCGCCTGCCGATGCAGGGGACACGGGTTTGTGCCCCGGTCCGGGAAGATCCCACATGCCGCAGAGCAGCTGGGCCCGTGAGCCATGGCCGCTGAGCCTGCGCGTCCGGAGCCTGTGCTCCGCAACGGGAGAGGCCACGACAGTGAGAGGCCCGCGTACAGCAAAAAAAAAAAAAAAAGAAATTTCCCTTAAATTACCTAATTCAGAAAAGTATTCATCCTTTTATAGCATGTGTGTGTTCGCATATGCACGTGTGCGTTTGCATGCGTGTGTTTAAAACTGTTTTATTTCAGAATAGGTTCATTTGGCTAAACTTCATCTCTTAACAGTAAGAGTTACCACCACGTGCATTAAAAGATGATTAAGATTATTCTTATGTCTCCCACTTTCAGTTTTCTCACTAATGCAAGGATTAGTAGTATCACCTATGATGTAAATAGCTTTTTTTTGAGGAGTTATTTTAAACCAAAATGTGTTTTTCTTAGGAATAATATTTTAAAGCATTTATAATCCTTGAGTCCTGGCCGGGTGATGGGGGAGAAGGCAAAGGGGACTTTATTTAGGACTTAAAATATTAGGGATAATCCACGCATTTAAATGTGTGAAATGTATTAAAATGTTTTTGTTTAGATTTTATACAGTCTCAAGTGCACAAAGGACTTTGTAAATTACACTGATGAAACTTTCTTCAGTAGAAGCTGAAGCTTAATAACAGGAGCACGTGCATATTTGTGTTATATTATTTGATTTTGGTGAGATGATGAATTCCTAATAAACAAAGGTATGTAATAATTTGAACCCCAAAGATCTAAGATTCCCTCTTAGGGAATGCAGTTAAATCAGGAAGCTTCAGTGAAAAGAACTTTCTAAATACTTTTTTATATTTGTATTGTAATACCAAGAGAAGAACAAATAGGGATGATTTTTCCTTTTTTCCTTTTTTGAAAAGAGAATATAGTCACTCACAGAAGTGCAAAGTTACCTTGTCCATATTTTAAATAGCGAAAATCAAAGCATATGTAATGCAGAACTATTCTTATCATAAATCCCCGAGTCCACATTTATTAATGGCATTAAGAATTTTTTGGATTACAGATAGATAATATAATGCATGTACTGTTTATTACGTAATCTCCACACTTCTTTTGTTTTTCTATTTATTTACTTATTATTACTTTCTATTATAATTTTTTGGCTGCGTCGGGTCTTAGTTGCGGCATGTGGGATCTTTCATTGCGGTGCGTGGGCTCTTCGTTGTGGCGCGCGGGCTTCTCTCTAGCTGTGCTGCACAGACTCCATGGCGCCTGGGCTCTGTATCTGTGGTGCATGGGTTCCAGGGTGCGTGGGCCCTGTAGTTTGCGGCACACAGGCTCTAGTTGAGGCACACGAGCTCAGTAGTTCTGGCACGCGGGCTTAGTTGCCCCGCGGCATGTGGGATCTTAGTTCCCGACTAGGGATCGAACCCGCGTCCCCTGCATTCATTGCAAGGCAGATTCTTTACCACTGGACCAGCAGGGAAGTCCCTCCACACTTCTTTTGCAGCAAAACATTTGAACAGTTTCACTAAGTAGGAGAAATAAAGACTATATAAGGAGCCTCAGCCGCTTGAGGTCAGGTTTTGCTGCCAGGTGGGTGTAGGGGTGAGCATACGAGCAGCGTGTGGGTCGGGTAAGGGGTTGCGGAGCTTAGCTGTGTCAGCCCCTGCTTTAATTGAGCTCTTAACGGCATACATATTTCATATGTAGCGATTGTATCGAAATAATTGTTACCTGATGACTTATACTATGTTGTTATGTTAGTGTGCCAAAATTTATTAACTCATTCCCGTAATAAGTGGGAAAATAAACTTCCAAATCTTGCTATTATAGGTAGCATCAAGTAAAATATCGTTTTGTTTGTGTCGTTTTATGTTCAGTAAGTTCCTTAGAATATGCAAAAGTTCATGAAAAGCTTTATACTACTCGTACTCTCTAAACAGTTTGTGTGAACTTGCAAGGTCGCTAGAATGAGTATACCAGTTTCCCAACACCCTCAGAAATGGTGGGTTCGGTGTAAGCGTTTAGCTCTTAAAGGGGGAAAGGCTTGCTGCTTTCGATAATATGTTCATCTTAGGGTTACTTTAACCTTCGTTTATTTGACCATTAGTTAAACAGCAATATTAATTGAAGTAAATTTTTGTGTAGTTGAACCTTCATTGTCAGTTTGGATATGGAACGTGTTATTTTCTCTTTCACACAGAGCTCCTTTGCTCTGGGGTCCCAAAGTGATGAGCAGCAGCCCGCACAGCGTGGGGCCGCTGAGAGTCCGCATTCTAGCTTATTACAGAAGCATCTGTAAGACACTCTCCTGTGATCTTGGCTTATTTTTCGTCCTCATAGTTTCACTATTCATATACTCAGTGTTGTAGCTGTTGTGTAGGAGAGAATCAATAGGACCTGTGTGTCAGTGAGTAGTAGGCGTATTAAAAACGTTGGATCTCTTTGCCTTAGTAATTCTTCTGAGATCACTAAGAATGTAATTCAAGAGCGCATAAAGCTGTTTACACAACATTATTTATTTTTAAAATATTAAAACCTTATTTAAAAGGTGGAAATAACTCAAATATCCAACATTAGATTAGCGGTTTTAGTTAACTTTTTAGCATATAAATACTGGGAATTATTTTGACCGTTAAAATGTACTTACAGTTACGTAAGTGAAAAATAAGGATGCAGAGTTGTCTATATTATTTCAGCAGTGTTAAATATACAAAAAGTGATTGGAAGGCAATCTCTTCAAGCGTTAACTGTAGTTGTTTCTGAACGATGGAATTAATGATTATTGCCTCTTTCCTTCTTTGTTCCTTTTTCTAATTTTCAAGTTTTCTACAGTGAATTTTACTAATTCTAAAATCAAGGAAAGTCAATTAATGCAACATATAACACCAGTCAAAAAACACCTTTTTGGGGCTTCCCTGGTGGCGCAGTGGTTGGGAGTCCGCCTGCCGATGCAGGGGACACGGGTTCGTGCCCCGGTCTGGGAGGATCCTACGTGCTGCGGAGCAGCTGGGCCCGTGAGCCATGGCCGCTGAGCCTGCGCGTCCGGAGCCTGTGCTCCGCAACGGGAGAGGCCACAGCAGTGAGAGGCCCGCGTACCGCAAGAAAAAACCAAAACCAAAACAAAAAAACACCTTTCTGAAATGTTCTGAATTTCATTTAAGGTATTTAACATTATGTAAGTATTCAATGTGTACATTACTGAAAGGGTAGCAGTTCTGTAAGTCTTACTCATGCAGAAGCAGAGTGACTGCTTTTTATCACATTTGTCCAAGAGACTCTACCGTGTATACTTCAGTGTAACAGGATTGGTAATATTCGTTTGAATTTTACTTTTTAAAGTACTTTAAATATATAGCCTCATTTGGGTTGTACAGACAACTCAATAAGTAAATATTGATGTTATTTAAAGATTAAGCCCAAATTCCCTTTGGCCTATATATGTTGTCCATCATAAAACCAAAAATATTATGTTTTTCATTAAAATGGATGAAATAATGCAAAGTACCTGTACAGGCTTGACCAAATAATCTCTTCATTACCCCAGAATGAATTTTTTGGAAGCTTTTTCTTTTCCCTTCTCTTAAAAATCATCTTTAGGTGCTATAAACACTGTACGAATGTTCCAGGTCCAGAAGAAGGCAGACTCATCTGCCGCTGCTCCTTCGCAGTCACCAGGAGATTGCAGCCAGGCCTCCCCACCCCCCCTTCCCCCCGTGCCCACCACAAGCACATGCCCGTGTACGCGCTCGCCACCATGTGCTTTAAGGCAGCAGTTCTCAAGTGCGGTCCGTGGACCACTGGGGATCCCAGAAACCCTTTAAAAGGAGTCTTCGTGTTCAGCACTCTTGAGGGTGTCACTTAAGATGTTCTTTCCCTTCATTAAGCTGACACTCGCACCGATAGAACAGAACAGCAGGGCTGCAGTTGCCAGCCAGTGCCTGAGCGCAGATGGGGTATCAGCCCCAAACACACTACTAGTTGGTGTATTCATCACCGCTCTACATCTGCAGTTTAAGACACACACACCAGGTTCACTGAAGAGATCCTTGATTAAGCAGTAAAAGTTGTGTTAGATCAGTTTCAGCAGCTCTGTACTACGCCGTATGCTGGCTTGGGCGGCACACTGAAAACGCTCCTGCAGCAGGACTGTGGTCTCCAGGGAAAATACTTTTGTGACTGGTTGTGACGTGAGCTGAACTAACTGTATTTTTCGTGGAACACCATTTCTACTTGAAAGAAACAATCAACTTACTCAGACTTGGGCATTTGACAGGCATTGTTTTAGAAAATGAATGAAGTTTAGCCTGCCAGTTCAAGGAAAGTAACAGTATTTGTTGCCATTGATAAAATTTGAGCTTTCAAGTGAAAATCAGAATTTAGGAAAACTTGTATCTGCCCACCACTGTGAGGTTGTCAACTTCCCAAGCCTTAAGGCTTCTTATGAGATCATTATGATGTTAATGAATATGATTTTCTTAATATTATGTCATGAAACATGCCGACATTTGGAAGAGCTGTATACTTAATTGCCCACCATGTTCCATGTGATCAGCGCTTGGTGTTACAAAATTGTGGGTGGGTGAAAGACCCATTCAAAGTACAAGATAGACCAGTGAATTTTAGTGTCTGTAACAAAAGTGCAGAAAGTTCATCCGTAGGCTTTCCATTCCACAGGGACGTCACTTTCAAGAAACTACCGTTTGTCAAATTCTGGTGTAGAAACAAAAATATCTACAGTTACAAAGGTTATCAAAATGCTCCCTTTTCCAATCAGCATTCTTTGTGAGGCCAGATCTTCATATGCTACAGCGGAAACGACCTGTAGTAGCAGTTCAGATGCAGAAGCAGAAGTGTCTCACTGGCTTTTATGAAGCTACACTAAAATACGTTAACGTGAATGGGTTTATTATTGATATTTTTAAATGAATTAATAAATATTTGTTACAGTGTCTCAGTTTTACCTTCTAACGTGGTAAGTACTGGTAACCATAACCCACTTAAACAACGTCTTTTCGGGATCCTGAAGAATTTTCAGACGTATGAAGGGATCCAGAGACTAAAATCTTGAGAACTGCCGCTTTAAGGCCTCGTGACTCAAACTGTGGTCCCAGAAATCACCTGAATTGCAGGAATTACGTGCCCGCCCCTGTCCCCTCAGATGCCCCCTCAGAACCTGCAGTCAGACAAGGTCTTCAGGGAATTCTCTTCTGTGTGAAAGAAGCACTGCCTTCTGGAGCTCGGGCAGGACAAGTGCTGCGCTGGTAGAAACCCAGCAGGACCGGGAGGACCCTGGGAGACTCCAGGACACAGCCCTGCCGGTCCTTTGTTCGAGTATTTCCTCTTAGGAATGTGTTCTCATGCACTTTAGATGTTGGAAATTGCCTGAGGTCTGATAGAAGTCTGGGCTCAGACAGGGTAGACTGATCACTCAGGTAGGGAGGAGAGGTGAAGCCTGCAGCCTTATTCAGGGTTCAGGAGCAAAAAGGCGTGTCCGTCTAGGCGCTTGCCTGTTAGGTGTTCTCACCTCATCCCTGCTTCGCTTTTGATATAAACGTGATTGAAAAATGTAGACAGAAATAATCCCACCTGACTTGTAGTTGTATGTGTATCGCAAAAGCAGTTTTCACCTTTTAATTACATCTTCCCTTTGGATACACAGATACATCGGAACACGTACATGTGATCCTGTCCGAATGGACGAGTGCTTGGGGTATGGCTTCTGTAAGGACTCTGTGAGCCTCGCCAGGCTGCAGCACTTTGACAGAGGCAGACACTTTATGTGTCTTTAGTGGGGTTAGCTGCTCAGTCTGAAATTGGTGACTAAACGAAGTATGTTTGGATTTGGATTAAGTGTACAACCAGACAGTTTAATATAAACTGTTGTAGCAAAGTCTTCCATCTCTAAGCCCTAATAACTATTTATTTTCTTCTTGTTTTCAGGGTGAATCTGTAAAATATTTCCTGGATAACTTGGATAAACTTGGAGAACCAGTAAGTTTTCAGACTGAATGTTTGTGTTTATTGCCATTTGAAGGCAGTAGTTAGGATAAGGAAACTTAGAAAAATGATGTATTAAGCGGTATCCTTTTTCCTAGTGGCAGTATGCCGACTGTTCCTGCTTCATGTTTTCTCCCTCTCCTGTCCTGACCTCTGCCAGTTCCTTGAGGAATGCCCTGTCCACTATTTTGTGAAAGTAAAACTCTTTATGGAAAGAAGTTTATGCTTGAAAATGAGGTGGCACATTAACTAGCCTACGTCAGTGTCTTTTGCTTTTCTGTAAGTGGAAACCGAAAGAACGCGGTGGGCTGATTGATTTCAGAACTTTTCAGCAAACGTTATTTTCCAGTCCAGGACCCCCCGTGTGTTGGGGTGGAGCGTAGGAGGCTGGATTCTCAAGGCCGTGATGTGGGAGGAGTCGCCCTTGCAAAGGAGCTGGACCATCAGACTGTCCTGTAGTGCGTCCTTGAGGCCGTGGCCGACTGGCGAGGGCTGGTGCTGGCCGCTCTCTGTGTTGGACTTGTGCAGAGATTTCACTGGAAGGAAGCTTTGTGCTGCTTAGAAAATGCTCGAAAACCATTGCCCTAGCGTCAGTGGTGACCCATTCAATTGAGTATAGCTTCGTATGCCGCCTCTTAAACCAGATTTCTGTTGTAAAGTTTAATGTGGTTTTATGGGTTCTTCGAGATGTTTAACTTTAAAAATAAAACAGAAGGAAAGCACAAAATGAAACCTATTGCAAGTAGGAAAGTACCATATGTGTGTCTAGAACGCTAAGTTTTGCATTTTCCCTTATTTTTTTGTATTTTGCTAAATTGCACTTGTCTGCCGTTCAGTCAGTATGTGTTTCTCCCACCTGTTTCGTAGACACAGGTGCTCTAGAAGTTAGGGTCTCTGTATTTGTCTGTTTTTGTTCACTCAATCCACATCAGTGAGACTTTGTATTAAGACTTGTTTCATTGTCACTTTTCCGTGTGGTCAGATTGCAATAAGCCTTAAAAAAAAGTTCCGTATAAGCCAAATGGAGAGAAGCTTTAGTAGGTAAACTAATTCTTTAAGAGTTATTTCACGTTTTCTGATCCCAGTAGTGCGCATTCGCCCCGTTCTTCTCAGTCTGCCTTTTCGGACAGGCCTTCCTTGAGCAGCCATTCGAGGTGGGTCCCCTCCGCTGTCTTCAGCGTCAGCACTGGCTCTTCTCAGGCTCGATTGTTCTTGTTACAGTTGGTCTCTTCACTTACAGGTTTTGCTGGTCTTTCCCCCACCTCTTTCCCTGAGGGCAAGGACCTCGGGTCTTGGTTGTGAAGGGCTGAGTCCTTGCTGCCCGGTGACAGTGCCTGGTGCCTCGTAGGCGCTCAACAAATAGCGTCGGAGCGAGTGACTCAGAGCCAGCCCCCGTCAGTTTGTACTGGCTGCTTAGAGGCTTACGCTGAGAACAGTTTTGAGGCCACATCTGGAATAAAAACAAAAAAGTGTTTTTGTGATCAGTAGGTAGTTGTAAAGGCGAGGAGAATAAATGTGGGTGTGCTGCAGACTGGCCGCCCACTCTGTGCACATCAGACAGGTCACGAGATTGCGTTTGCTTCGCCATCTCTGACTGAAGTTCTAGGACCGTTGAATCCCCGCTGTGTGCCAAGCCCCATGGCCCTCTGGGAGATGGAACCACAGGGGTCAAGGACAGGGCTCTGCAGCCAGACCACCAGAGTTCCAATCCCAGTTCCATCACAGACTGGCTGTGTGACCTTAGGCATCTCTAGACGTTAGTTTCTTCATCCACATCATAGGCATAGTAAGAGAACCATCCCCGTCGGGCTCGGGGGCGATTACGTGAAATAAACCCCATGTCTCAAAAGTCTGCTCAGGCTGCCATAACGAAATACCACATGCTGGGTGGCTTAAATAACAGACCTTTATTTCTTGTAGTTTTTGAAGCTAGAAGTCCAAGGTCAAGTTGCTAGCATGGTCGGTTTCTCGTGAGGACTCTTCCTGACTTGTAGGCTGTGGCCTTCTCGCTGTGCCTTGACGTGCCCTTTGGTCAGCACACACACGTGCAAGAAGTGTATGGCCTCTTCTTTTTAAGGCCACCAACACTTACCTGATTAGGACACCACCCATATGACTTCATTTAACCTTGGTCGCCTCCTAAAAGCCCTGTCCCCAAAGACAGTCACACTGAGGGTTAGGGCTTCAGCACATGAACGCAGGCGGGGTGTGCGGGGACGGTGCCGGAACGCAGTTCAATCCGTGCCGCCCCGTGAGGTGTTCAGGTTGGTGCCTTGCAGTTGTAATATCTGCTCGTCAGTAGCTGTTTGGTTCTTTGACCTCCATGTTTAAGGAACTCATTCTAGTCAGAGACAAAACTAACATACATAAAACAAGCAGAGGACGATTAAATGAGACTGATGGTGAAGATGGTGTTAGTGCATGGATGGAGAAGCTGGAGCTAGCCCTTGAGAGGACGTGAGCCTGGGCGGCTGGGGGGACGAGGGGACGCGCACAGCGGGCCATGCCTGGGGTCAGGAGGCACATCTGTCTGACAGAAGTGCTTGGCTCTAACGTACAAGAACAGATTTCAGGAAGGCAGTCACCAGGGTCTGGATGCGCCGTTCGTTGCACAGTCACGCATCACGCTGACGACATGCGGCGGTCTCAGGATGTGAGGCTCGTGCAGCTCTCCACGCTGGGCTCTGGGGAGCCTGACGAGGTGGGGCAGAGTCTGCCGGTTCCGGAAAACAAGGAATAAGGAGGGTCATGGAAGCCGGGTCAGCGAGGTCTGGTCTGCTGCAGGGAGGGGCCTCACCGCCAGCTCTGAGGGCATGGTGCAGGAGGGGTGGTCTCTGGGGGCTTAGAGGTGGACCCAGGAGGTGCGGAGGACCAAGGGGCAAGATGGTAATCCAGGCTGAGATGTTAAAAAACGGGGGCAGTGAAAATAAAGAGGGGAAAGAAAAGGTGAGGAAGGTTCAGAGAAGGAGCAGCGGGATTTGATATAAAGTAGGAGGTGATGGAGAAGGTCCACCGTGAGGGGCAGGCTTGGGGTGCGGGCGGGGCAGGACGTGGGCAGGAGAGCGTCCTGGTGGACGGGGCTGGGGACGAAGACGGTGAGTGTTGGGACTGAAGAGGCTGCATCCGTGGAGGGCTGTCAGGTGCGCACAGGTAGGGGGGCCGTTGCTGCCTTGGTTTCCCTCTCTTGGCAGCAGTGGTGACAGTGGGAACCGCTGGACAGTAACACACGGGCTGTGTGCCGAACCCGGTTCCTAAGCGCTTCACCCACTTGCCGTGTTTAGTCCTCACAGCACCCCGTGGGTGCTGTTGTCTGTGTTTTTCACAGGTGAGAAAACTGAGACGCAGAGAGGTTAAGTGATGACTTGTTGCAGGTCACCCAGGTGGTCTGTGGGCAGCTGGCTGTAGCATCCACAGTCCTAATCCCCGTGGCTCTGCCAGACCCTTGAGCACTTGATTACCTCGTCCTGTGTTTGCGCTCTATGTGAATTAGCCCTGAGCGCCTAACTAAGGCAATAATAAAGGACTTTTTATTTTTATGAAATTAGAAAATTAAAAATTGCCCCTCGGGGCTGGCCTGTTTCTGAGGCGGCTGGCACGCACGAGTGCCGTGAACCGGCCGCACCTTTCTGGAGAGCAGGTGGACATTAGGTCCCAGTCATGAAAATCTTCACAAGCCTTGACTGCATCACCATCTTATTCCTGGTTATTCAGTTTCAGGAAATAGCCCAAAAGGGGGGGAAAGAAGGATGTGCATGAGAATTTTAATTGCAGCATTTATATTAAGCAAAAAATTGGAACCAACCTAAATGACCACTAGTAGGGGAATATTTATGTAAATGATAGCACACTGATCCATTTGATGTATGTTATGCTCTTTTAAAATGAAATACAACCGTGTCAGCATGTGAAACAGTTCATGATTAAGTGTCAGCCGAAAGCCGGGGCCGGGCAGAGAATCGGGGTGGTGCTGCTTACAGACGAGGCAGGTGCGCGTGCGTCTGCGGGAGCTGGGGTACACGTGCGAGCCCCAGCGTGTCTCATTAGAGCCCTGTGGGCACTTTATACATCGCTGTGGGTTGCAGACAACTGAGAACTGCTGGGTTTTTTCTGTTTTGTTTTTTTTTTTTTTTTTGATTCTTAGCTACACTATTTTAAGGAGATAAGTATTCACACTGTAATGAAATTTCAAAATCATAGTATTTGGAAAGGTATAAAATGCAGCACTGTGAGTAACAGTTGGCATTGTTTTAAAACCTTGCCTTGATTTAAAAAAATTGTGACCTTGGTGATGAGCATTTAAAGCCTTCCTGTTCAGTATTGTCCAAAAGCTCCATCAAAGTTCTGGAAAAATACTAAGCTGAGAAGAAAGAACCAGTTTCACCGCCCAGGGGCACTCACTGTCGGCCACAGCCAGGGGCTCGGGAGGCCAGCAGCTTCTGTCCGTACGTCCATCCATCTGTCCAGGGTCTTGGTGTAGACCCTCCCTCCGAGACACCGCTGTGTCCGGGCACGGGTGCCGGCAGAGGAGAAAAGCTGGGGCCCTGCCACGGAGACGGCCCCCCGCCAACAGCTGGGAAGCCCCGCAGAGTGAGCTCGGTCAAGGGTGCAGAGCAGAGGCCGCGTTGCAGCAGTGAGAACATAGGCGACCCGGGTAGAGCTGTCGGTCCTGCAGGCAGGGGCGCAGAGCAGGGGCCGCAGGGGGCGGAGAACCTTGACTTGGGGCCCCGCCGCTGTTGACGGAGGGGCGAGGAGCCGTGACCGTGGCCGTGGACACGCAGCGGCAGGCGGCTGCTGGCACGGTGGGCGTCACGCGTGGACGGACACTCGGGTCGTCCGGCAGGCTGAAAAAATCATAGGCGCCTTCATTTGCGGCGAATTTCGAACCAGTGCGGACGCTAACATTGCAGCGTATCTTGCTGTTTTATGATGAGCATCAGAATAGCGTTGATGCTTTAATGTTACCAGGGGATTGTCATTTAAAAGATACTTTTGTTTACGTATCCATTCGCTAGCCCAGTTAGTAGTACATTAAATATTCTCATTACTCCTGGATTACTGAGTAGGAAACGATTTTTTTTCTTTTCCAGGATTACATTCCATCACAGCAAGACATTCTGCTAGCCAGAAGACCCACCAAAGGCATTCACGAGTACGACTTTGAAATTAAAAATGTCCCTTTCAAAATGGTTGATGTAGGTGGTCAGAGATCAGAAAGAAAACGTTGGTTTGAATGCTTCGACAGCGTGACATCAATACTTTTCCTTGTTTCCTCAAGTGAGTTTGACCAGGTGCTTATGGAAGATCGTCTGACCAATCGCCTGACAGAGTCTCTGAACATTTTTGAAACCATCGTCAATAACCGGGTTTTCAGCAACGTCTCCATAATTCTCTTCTTGAACAAGACAGATTTGCTTGAGGAGAAAGTGCAAATTGTGAGCATCAAAGACTATTTCTTAGAATTCGAAGGGGATCCCCACTGCTTAAGAGACGTCCAAAAATTCCTGGTGGAGTGTTTCCGGAACAAGCGGCGAGACCAGCAGCAGAAGCCCCTGTACCACCACTTCACCACAGCCATCAACACGGAGAACATCCGCCTCGTCTTCCGTGACGTGAAGGACACCATCCTTCACGACAACCTCAAGCAGCTCATGCTCCAGTGACGTACAGAAGACTCGCTGTCTTCGTACCTTTTTGTCTTTTTGATTGTTTTCGGTTTGTTTTGTTTCTTTAAAATAGAAGTTTACAACAGGAATTAGAAAAATCTTGATTCTGTGTTTAACTTCTTGGAAATCTTAGTCGTTCTTCTGCGGCCTTTGGTTGTGGCTGAGAGCCGCTGAGTAACACGGGGCCAATATCTGCTGAGGCTTGGCTTTGATCTCTTTCACTCCGGCTTCCATTGGAGTGGAGTCATTTCCTGCCAGACCTCAGACAAGGCATCCCTCAGGCTTTAAATTCTTCCACTTTTCAAACTGAATTCTCCTGTAGTGCCAAGTATAGAAGGTGTCCTTAATATTTGTAGGCCTGAGGTTGAGAATGTTCAGTTCTAGAACGAGTAAGATACCTTTTGTTCGCCCTGCAGGTAGCAGCCACACTTGTGCCCAGCTTTATGGTGACCTGTTTTGAAAGGGCCACTGGAAAATGTGTGATCTAAGGAATGGCGTTCTGTAGCTTCACCCAGATTCAGCCTTCACCGTTTTCTGATTGCTTATATACACAGCAGTTGTTTTGTTTTTTAAATTTCTGTGGTTTCTGAAGGCAATATTCTGGTGTGTTTAAAGTTTACATGAGGATCTCTGGTCTGATGGTAATGAACGCTCACAAATGGTCCAGGGGAGCACAAGGCAGGCGCATGCCATCCGTAGTGTTTTGATTAAAAGTCATGAGTGAAATGTTATTTGCCCTTTTCATATTTAAATATCATGTAATCAGTGTGCTATACGGGAAACCTTCTGGCCATAGCAGCAGCTAAAAATGTGCGAGAACCTGATAACAGAACGTCCTAAATAAATACACCCTTGCCCAAGAATATTATGTGTTTTACTCTCAGACTTTGAAATCCTGTCTCAGCTGATGTGGGTCCTTACGGTGGGATCACTGCTGCACCATCACAAACCTTGTTCTTTCGCTCTCCTGTCTGTTCCCATCAACTCCAGACGGTGGCATTTATGGGATGTTTTTTGTTTTTTGGAGCTTGCCAAGGGCAGTATTTTCCTGTCACACTATTCACTTCTATTTGAGATTCTTATTCATTCTTGGTGTGTCTCTGAAAGAGTATGTGTGTGTTTGCAACATCATTGTTTACGAAATTCCAGCTTTCTTGAGGTACATTTTGAAGGTTTCAAGGATACTTTCAAGAATAAGTAGTAATTTTTTTAGTTCATACTGAAAGGTGATTACATTTGACCTCCTCCACCACTTACCAAATTAAAACGTACCCATGAAGTAGCTTTGCAATTACAGATACATTCATAGTGAACTCATCAGAGTGGCTGGTTTGCAGTACTAAAAATACTGCCCTGTAGGTTATGTGTAGTGTCAGAATTGGATTAGAGAAACAGATGTACGAGACTGGTGACAGTTTGGAAAGTCTGATGGCTTTTCTTCCTTTCCTGAAAATTGGGATTAAGACCGTGATATCTTTCACTTTACTGTATAGCTGACTGTGTTCTCAGGTATTTTATTGGCTAGAAAGTCCTTGAAAGATTGGTCAACATTCTGGATCACCCAGCCTTTCTAAGACAGTGGCTCTGGGTCTGTCTTGCTGTCTAGTAAGAATAGGGCTTTGCAGTGAACTGACCAGGGATTGTTCTCAATGTACCTGACTTTTCTTGCATTTGAAACTCCACCATCATTACCCCCATAACTGCCAGTGTTTTCGTGTCTTGGTCGACACCTGAGCTATTGACATGTAGCCCTACATCCTGATGCAGGCGTCCATAGTACAGCAGAGTTCACGCACATCAGAATAGTTCTGTATCTATAGTGCTTCTTACCAAAAAGAGTGCATTGTTTAATCCACAGAGTTAGAACCATTTCAGGGCCGAGGAGTATCTGAGTATATGCACAGTAACGTGGAGACTTTGGGTGGAAGGTCTGTGTGTAAATTTAGCAAATGGTCCTATCGAATGGCCAAAGCATCATTTCACTCCAGTGTATGTATAAAGAGGAAGGTTACTCTCAGTTAAGTTATATTTCAGATCTGAAATATATGAACCATAAATACTGCCTGACAAGCACCATTTTGACTACCACAGAGAAATGTTAAAACACCAAATAGATAGGATATTACTTTGGGCATTTGAGATTTCCTTTCCTGACGTGTGTGAAGTCTCAAAGTCAGCTTTCTTTTAAAATAAAACCTAGCCTATATTTTGAGGCAGTAAATTACTTACATTTAATGGCAGGCTGGTTTAGACACTCAGTGGAACTTTAAGTTCCAATCTGAAGGCTTTAGTCCACATGTTTTATATACTGTACTTTTAAACCGTTTGAAGGAGTCCTATACCTACAGCATGAAAACCAGACCCTTTTGAAACACCACTGTGTGAAGAGGGAGATGAGATTCAGTGACAAAGCTGAAAGGGAGCTCATAGTTTTGCCCTATGCCAGTGTCCCCCCAGTCTCTAAATATGTAAGTTGGCTTTAAAGCTGTTCAGTGTGTTTGATTTTCTAAGTCTTCATGGTTATGATTTGGAATAAAATGTGCCCAATTCTCTATTACATTCTCCTCTTAAGTCTGAGTGTCTTCTTGCTTATTAATTCTTAAGAAATGTCACACAAGTGTCTTCACTGATCTTGAAGAAATTTATAGTATACAGAGTTGCCTTATAAATCAAAGAACAGCACAGAGTTTTGCCTTGATTATCTTATAGGGAAGAGGTATTGTCAGACGTTTTTCTGAAGATCCAAATAATGTAATGCCTCTGTCAGATATTTTTAATAACCCGTATCATTGCTTGCTGCCAAATATATTGCATTGAAATCTTCTTCTCAATTGTATTGTCTGGAAAGGGCATTTGACAGCTAGATCACAGCAGCGACCAAAGAAGGCATCGTGGAGTGAACATGGTTTGGCTGTTTGGTTTGGTTTGAAGCTGCACTGGCGTGTATTTTACATGGTGAAGGTCCTCTGGTTAAACTCCCAAGGGAGGTTGTCGAGCGAGGTCCTTGTTCATTTGTTGGCAGTGGTCAGTATAAAGTAGAAGAAAGGAAGATTCCCTTAATACCAGAAGTGATTAGAAGTGTTGGTTCAGACTCACAAAAATCATATGCCCCAGAATTGTTTGTAAGCGGGAATGAGTAAATCTGAACTTCCAATGTATACCCCAATACTTGTATTTATGCTTTTGGTAAAATGTATTTTCAGCATTAGTACACATATCCGGTGTTATGCCTTATTTATGTGAAGAATAAAGTCACCAAGTTATGTTCTGTTATGTTCTGAAACTCAAATCACTATTTGAGAAACCCTCAAATTGGTGCTTTCATTATATAATGATACATTTAGACAAAACCCCAAACCAAGCCATTTGAAACAAGATTCTCTTCATTGCAATTTGTAGCAATGTTATTTCTGTATATGTAATGAGAAGGCTAAATACCAGTGTTAACTCTTAATTTCTTGTTTGAATCCATGAAATCGTGCCTGTAAAGCTCAGTCAAACATTTGTAATAAACTCCCTAATAAATCTAGAGACAGTCACTCTGTTACCTTTTCATTTCTTTTAGTTTTAATTGAGGGATCGAGAATAAATTTTGCATGTCTTTTTTCAGTTGGAAATCTGACTTTATCTCTCTTTCCCATCATTTCAGTACATAAAGTTACATTAATTACAGATGATCTGTCCATGTGTTTGTGCTGCTGGACAAAAAGTACTGTTTTTTTTTTTTCTTTTTTTTAGTGATAGGACACAGGTTGGCTCTTCAGTGTAGTAAACATGAGGAAGGGAGGGACTTGTACGTGAGTGGTGTGTACATGTCCCCCTGTTCCAAATAAAGCAAGTGATAGTACATACCCATTATTTTATGGTACGAGGTTAGGGCTTAATAAATTTATAGAGAGATTAAAGTATAAGTCTAAGCCGGACCATTTTAAACAAGTTGAACTTTATGGCCTTTTCAAGTACCATTGAGTTGATACTCACCTTAGGCTGATAAGTGATTATTAACATAATCTGAAGTACCAGTGTTTGTGCCACTAGCATTCTTATGTCTGTACTTGAATGTATAGTTAGCATTTAAATAACTCTGTTCATTCTTGTGACATCTAGGTCTAACCATCTGATTTCAAATGCCAGAGCTCGTATGGAACAAAGTGTTAATGATAGGGCAGTCATTTCTGGGTTGATGAGAGATTCTGCGACCTTTCCAAAACCACATTACCTTTGATAATGAAAATGTCCAGAAGGATGGAAGTAGGGACCCAGTACGCCTACATCATCAGTCAGTGACGGTCATGGTAGAAGTATGCTACTTGTACCTGTTCTCTGATTTGGGTTTGTCTTTGGAAAGCTCGTTTATAATATTTCTTGCCATAGTAAAAGGGCTGCATTTGTTCTCAAATCATGCCTATTTGATGGCTCTAGGGAAAAAAACAGAGGGGGCAGGTAGGGGTTAATTCTTGGAAAGTATATGTAACAGTGCAACAGACGATACCATTTACCCTTTCTTTACCTCTTACTTGAAAGCAGAATCGCAACATGTTTAAATGGCTTTACTAGTCTAAAGGTGGAGCTCATTTACCACGGAAGCCTTATCAAAAAGTCTATTTCATAACAACCTCATAGATACTGTACCTAACAAAACATGATTTGTATTAGCTCTGTATGAAAGTATTTGTGGCTTAGGATTTTTTATACATGTATCTTTTTATAACCTTCCCAGAACTGAGCACATTATCTGATACTGTTGTAAATTTTTTTTCTGTCAGTGCTTTAGTTCAGGATTGGCAATAAATTATTTCTACAGGAGGTCTGAAAGTGGAAAGAATGGTTTGATTTGATAAAATGAGTTGCTAGTCATCCAGGCTTTTTACTTTTGTACATATTTTGCAAAAATTTTGCCTCTTGCTATTAATATTTGCTTTGTAAAAATTACGGACGTTTAATAAACATTTATAAACTATTCCATACTATGATGTTATTTAAATCTGATTAAATGTCAAGTGTAAAGCAGACACTTAATATTTGAAAGCAGAGGTTTCACCCAGTGACTGAAAGCACAGAAATCGCTCTTTTGTCAGATCTCCAGCGATACTTTGACTTAATACTAGTCTGTAAACGTTTCCTCACTGAAGACGGAGATGCGGGCTTCAAGAACGTTCCCAAACACTTGTTTTGATGTGGGAATGGGGAACACCCCACTTTTCTCTCTGCTCCTCTTAAAATCGCTGAAATTGCCCTAGGGTGTCTCTGGGCTCACGGTTTGTCCACCTGCAGGAGTAATGCTGCTATGTCTTCTGTCATCAAAATAGCGTTTTAAAAACAAACCAACATGTTACACTCCTTGTTTCAAGAAGCTTTAAGATGATGATTTACAGAAAAATTGCAAAGATAGTAGTTTCCCTGTACTCCACACTGTTGGCAACAGTTTCCCCATTTACCATCTTGCATCGTACTAATTAACATCTTGCATTATACTAATTCACCATATTGGTTCAAAATTAATGAACCAATATTGGTAATTTATCCTTAAGCCCATACTGTATTCAGGTTTCCTTAGTTTTTCCCTGTTGCCCCTTTCTGTTCCAGAATCCCTCCAGGACACCGTCTTACACTGATTTGTCCTGTCTGTCTGAGCTCCTCTCAGCTATTACAGTTGCCCAGGCTTTCCTTGTTTTTGATGACCTCGGCTGTTTTGAGGAGGAGGAGTGCTGGTCAGGTATTTTGTAGGTTGTCCGTCCGTTGGGATCAGCCTGGTATCTTCCTTGTGATCAGACTGGATTCTGTGTGTGGGGACCACAGGGGTAAAATTACCACTCTCGTGAAATCACGTCGCTCGTCTTTTCCCTTTGCAACTTCAGCCGAATTAGAAGTTGTTAAATAACTTTTGGTATGTTTATACCTTTTCTTTAAGTGGCGTTTATGGGAAGCTGAGCATGTACTTTTCTTCCCCAAAGCAGAATGAAGGGCCTTTTCCCACAATCAGAATTGCAAAGCAGGTGTGAATAAATGTTCAGTGGTGATGGCTGTAATCCAGGACTGGTTGCTTCCAGGCCTTTCTGGCAAAATAAAAATTGTGTCCAAGTCCTGACCTTTACAGTGAGATTTCACTATTGGTCCCAAGAAAAACTGAGATAGAAAAATTGGGGCTTAGAGATGTTTACAAATCTACAAATACCTACAAATTTCTAGATTGGAAACAGGTCATTAGATTAGCCTTCGTTAGACTTAAGGTCTTTTAAAGTGGAAACTAAACTCACTTGCATTTGAATCCCCCAAAGGAAACCAAGAAGTCTTTACCAAAAAAAAAAAAAAAAAAAGAAAAACAAACCTTTTCTTAGGCTATTGTTAGAACGAGAGAATATTGATTTGTCGGCGGAAACAGCTAAAAAACTATTGTCCACTGAAGTGCTGGGCCCCATCACAGAGCCTTGGCATGAGATGCTCTCAAAATGACCTGTTCCGTTGCCCACAATGTGGGTTGTTGAAAGAGAAAAGAGCCTTTGGTCTCTTGAGAATGCAGGAAACCCGCAGTTCATAGGTTAAACCAGAGGTTTGTTTGGTGACGAGAAATTTGGCAAATCCTCAGAAAAGGAATGACTTGGGCATTGTTTTAAAAGACACATTGTAACTTTCCCTCAGAAGTGAGCGGGGCCCCTGGAATACAGCATCGCAGCTAGAGGAAGGGGTATCTGCCGAGCACTGTCACCTACACTTCCCGAGCGTCCATTTTCCGAGGCCACCAAGATGACAAAGGGCTCAGACAAGGGTTCCATACAAAGTAACTCTTCAGGGCAGAGGGTTAATCTTCTGTGCTGGCCCCAAGGATACAGAGGGAAGTTATGTCCAGAGTGAACATTTATACTGAGTGGAGGAGTGTGTTGATTTATCTTTTCCCCGTGAAGGTACATGATAGGAAAACAAGCAACAAAGTCTTTTTAAAAGTCGATCATTCTTTTGTAATTAAGTCCACGGCCGCTCTAGACTTGGGGCTTGATTTTCCTCCCCCGTCAAACGTGGAAGAAGAGAGACTTAACTCTTAAGATGCCACGAGGTCAAACACCACTGACCTCGGGAGAGGAAAAGTAGAGTTGTTTTCTTTTTCTATTATTCTCCATGGAAAATCCCAGTGCTTGTCGACTTGGAGATTTAAATCACTGGTTTCATTTAAGGCCAGAATGAGTATATCGAAACTTTATCCCGAAAGGAAGAGCGTCACAGCACCCAGGGCTCAGCAGTACTGATGAAATTCCACATTCGAGCTAGCGTTGTCCAGGCTGCCCTCGCATTTCTGCAGCAGGTGATAGTTTGGGGGAAGATGCTATAAATCAATGTAAAGGAGGATGACATTCCAGACCAAGGGTGGATGCCCAACTTTATGGCAATAATGAGCGTCAGTGTAACACAGGTGCACTGGACAGCATAGCCCTCTCCAAAGTGCATGGAACAGAATCATGTTCAAACACCTGTCCAACATTCAAGGCGTCAACCTCCCTCTCCAGCCAGCCTGCCCTTCCAGTTTCCTTCACACCAGCTGAACTAGGTAGCTGTTTTCCCCACGTCTCGCCTCTCTGGTTCTCTTGGCCATGGGCCAAGTCCTGCTCACCCTTTAAGGCCTCACTCTGAGGAGGATGGCGGGATGACTACCACCCCGGGGCTGGAGCAGTTTCTTCCTCTGTGTGCGCCTCCCATCCTACCCCTCTCCCAGGGCACTTACTGTAGAGCGATTTACGTTCACGTCTTAATGCTTCTGCTCGACAGTGACACGAATCTGACATTGTTACACAGATGCTTTTGCTAAGCTCCCCGTGTGCCCGGCTGACACGTCTGACTGTTCCCAAGAGGCACCGACACAGGGTCTCCTCCTTAGGAGACTCACAGTCCAGTTGTGACGGGAGCCTGAGTGGAACCAGCCCGAGGAGGGGTGGAGAGAACGTGTCCCTACTGTGTGGACAAGTGCCCCTTGAGTGCACGGTCACTAACTTAAGGAGTTTAAGATTAGACAAATTATCTGGGAAATAAGGAGCTTGAGCTCAATGGTTTCCATGTTCTTTACTACTTTCAGATTCTTGAAAGCCTTCTAGAATATTCCCACTTGCAACAAAAATTGTTCATAGCGTAATATAGTCTATAATACAAAATTCCAGGAATTCCCTGGTGACCCAGTGGTTAGGACTCGGGGCTTTCACTGTCGAGGGCGCAGGTTCAATCCCTGGCTGGAGAACTAAGATCCCGCAAGCCACTCGGCGAGGCCAAAAATAATAATGATAATACAAAATTCCTATGATAAGGTCTTCAAATTTTCCTGAAAAAAAAAAAGTAAAGAGAGGGACTTTATGGGGAAAATTTTAAGTATGTGTCTTTAAGGACCCTAAGGGGAACTCAGTAGGTTTTTGGAAAAGTGACCCCCCCCCACCCCGTGTGTTGTTATTTTTTTCCTGCACTCTTTTCCTCATGGGGAATGTCCTTGTAACAGGCCATAGATATTCAAGAGTGTGCTGTTAGTCTTTCTGAGGTGTTGAAAGTCTGGATCTGATAGCCTCCAAAACTCACTGGAGTGTTCAGATGTGTGAAGGTCAGATTCATTCATTTTATGGTCATTATCTTAGTTCAGCCTGCTATAAAAAGTACCATAGACTGGGTGGCTTACAAACCACAGAAATACATTTCTTAGAGCTTGGGAGGCTGGGGGTCGGAGACCAGGGTTTGAGCAGAATCAGGTTCCAGGGAGAGCCCTCTTCTGGTTTGCAGACTTATCCTCACTTAGCTGGCCTCTTCCAAGGGCACTAATCCATTCATCAGGGCTCCACCCTCATGACCTAATCGCCTCCCGAAGGTCTCACCTCCAAATACCATCACATGGGGATTAGGGCTCTGACAAATGAACTTGGAGGGGATGTATTCAGTCCATAACAGTCATCATCAGGATTGGTTTCAATCCAGCTTGATTTCTGCCTTTTTTTCCCTCTAAGAAGGACCTGTTTTTTGTTTGTTTTCAGTGGATCAGTGCAGGGGTAAGAATCCAGCAGCTCCTGAGTATCTTCTGTCTAACACCTTTTTTTGGTATAAACTTCCTCCATATAATACCAAAAACTTTTGGTAAAAAGAAAAAAAATCTCGCCAATCTTACTAGGCTATCACAGCCACTGTAAATCATTTTAATGGCTCTGTCTAGTCAGTTTTCCCTATATATGATTCATTAACATGTCATTAGCTTAAGTCTCAATGATAACTGTTTTATTTTTTATTTTTAAAAAATTTTATTTATTTATTTACTTTTGGCTGCGTTGGGTCTTTGTTGCTGGCATGGGCTTTCTCTAGTTGCGGCGAGCGGGGGCTACTCTTCGTTGCGGTGCACGGGCTTCTCATCGCGGTGGCTTCTCTTGTTGTGGAGCGTGGGCTCTAGGCGCGCAGGCTTCAGTAGTTGTGGCACGCGGGCTTCAGCAGTTGTGGTGCACGGGCTTAGTTGCTCCATGACACATGGGATCTTCCCGGACCAGGGCTCGAACCCATGTCCCCTACATTGGTGGGGAAAGGTGGGGAGTTTGAGGTCTCAGAGCCCCCCAGCAGGAGAGCAGCCCAGAACAGATAAGGCAGATTAGGGAGGATGCTGTGATCCAGGAGATTAGGACACTGGGACCTGGATGCCTCAAAGGAGTTAGGAAGATGGAAAAGAAAGTTAACCTGTGTTTAAACTGTGCGCAGAGCCAGGGGTCTACGGGGAGAGCAGGAGCTGACTTGTTTTCTCTCTCCTGCACTGCAGACAACCTGCCCTCAAAAACTCACAGCCCAGGTACAGCGGGGGTTGGGCTGTGTAGTGAAGCTGAGAACCCAGGCACTCTGGGAAGACAGTTTCTAGGGGAAACACATCCTGCATCCCAAACACCCAGCTTATAAATGATCTTCTGGATCCTGTCCTACTTGCAAACCAAGGCTTGATTTGCCTGTAATGGGCCAGCTCCGACAGTGCCAAGGGAGAGAGGCCATTAGCAGAAATGAGAAGCAAACTAAAATCTTTTAGTCCATTAGGTTAAAAGGGGATTTTTCTAACTTTTATTATTTATGATTTGTGACTTCGGTTACTGTTTCCCGGAACAAACAGAATGTTACAGTTCTACTTCAACTTGCTGGAGCAAATAGATGCTTATCATCAGTCACACTGCAAATTGCGAAGCAGTGCGTCGCCACGGCCTTCGGCGCTGTGGCCTCCTTCTGTAGTTCTTTGATGTCTTGTCAGGCAAGTTATTTTCTGAGCCTCAGATAGTTTCCAAAAAGCTGCCACAATCCGTGTGTGTGTGTGTGCGTGCGCATGCACGCATATATATACACACAAATGTGTGTCTAGATCTATCTATCTTGCAAATGAACATAGTAAACTCAGTGAAATGAGCAAACTCAGACTTTGGTTTTTACTTTAAGAACGTCACTCCCTGAAAAATAGGAATTGGGGTCCCAAGGATCTCCTGTGGGTGGCATTGAGGACTCCGTGGGTGGGAGCTAAGAAAGTGAACAGGAGGGGAGGAAGAAAGACCGGGTCCAGTGACCTCGGGACCCCTGGAGGATGCCGCCATCCCACTCCCACCCGGGCCACCCCACCCACTGCCCCGGCCTCTGCTGAAGGCGGTCACACAGTCTCCGTGCTGGAGCTGCGTCTGAAATTTACAGTTTTTCTTTCACGTTCCCCTTTTTCAGTCTCCAAGAAGGTGGGGGGGAGGGGATGAATGAGACACAAACGAAAGAGGAAGTGTCTCAGCACTAAGGAGACATCCAACACCCGACTCGACCAGTGACCTCGGTGGAAATACTGAGGACATCCTCTGTGTCCTCTTAGACCTTCTGGGAGCGAGGGCAGCTGCTACCCAGAAGCAACCAGCTTCCTCCTGGCCAGGTCATCGGCGTCACCTGCCTGGAGGTAGAAGCAGCTCTGGGGGAGGGTGCGTGGGGCCTTGGGGCCGGATGTGCCCGAGGCGGGGAGGCCTCCTGGCCCCCGTGTGACCCTCAAGGCTTCTTCCCTACGAGCTGCAATCCACTGAGCTCCCGACGTGGGGAAACCAGGCTGTGCCCATGGAGGTACCATCTGAGGGGGACCATGAGTCCAGCTCGTTCTCCAAGTCAGACAGCTGCCCCCCCCATGAGGGCAGCTGGTGCTAACTCAGGGACAGGGGAGGACTGACAGCCTCTGAGGGAGAGGACAGATGTGAAGATGGAGGGCAAAGGCTGGTGCAGAGGAAACAGGAAAGAGGGCATCGCCAGGGTGATGCTTGAGTGGTGAGAAAGCACACATTTCTTATGCCACGTAAAAATACATTTCTACTGGAGTCCACGTCACGAAAGACAGTGGTGAGACGTGCTTAGAATAGAAACATTCGAAAGGACAGGAGAGTACACAAAGGAAGAAAATCACTCCTGGTTCTGCCCAGAAATAACCTGGGTGAACATTGGCTGAAGCTTCAGATGTTTTCGTGCTGTGCGTTTTTCAACATAATTGCCATCATCCGGGACCTCCAAACTGGTACAGACTGGCTTTTCAATCCATTTCTTTCTTTTTCCAGAAAGAATTCTCTGCCTCTGAGGATGTGTATCACAGCATTGTTTATAATCCGGAAAACCTGAAAAGCCCATGTTCATCGTTAGTGTTTCAGTCAAGCAGTTATAATCTCCCAGTAAAATAGAACGCAGTCATTAAAAAGATTGATCTCATGCTGTGATTCACATAGAAGGATGTTGCCAAGACCTGGCTGAATTTTTTTAAAAGTTTTCAAAACAGTATATATCACTTGAGCCCATTCATATAAAAACGTGGGTGTCTGTGTGTGTAAGGATGTTTGCCAAAATTTTAATAATGGTTCTCTCCAGAAGGAGGGCTATCTGGCTGTTTACTTTATACATTTTTTGTACCATTTACATATATTTTGCAAGGAACATTTACTAGTTTTATGTTTTTTAAAACTTCATTTTGAGAAAAAAAATTAGGTAAATCTATACTTACTGATATCAAATATATCCACTATAAAGGGAGTGAGGGAATTCCCTGGTGGTCTAGTGGTTAGGACTCGGGGCTCTCACTGCCATGGGCCTAGGTTCAATCCCTGGTCAGGGAACAGAGATCCCACAAGCCATGCGGCACAGCCAATAAATAAATAAATAAATAAATAAATAAATAAATAAAAAGTGAGTGAAAGTGAGAGGAGATAGAAAACCTATACACAATACGGTACCATTTTGGTATTTAACATTTCTATACACAAGTTGGCATATTTTATATATATAATCTGCGAGTACAAAAATATATACATTACAAAGGTTAAGTATGAAATTTACATATCCACTTTACACGTATATAAAAGCAAGTTGTTGTTTTTTTTAAATAAATGTATTTATTTTTGGCTGCGTTGGGTCTTCGTTGCAGTGCGCAGGCTTCTCATTGCAGTGGCTTCTTGCGGAGCACGGGTTCTAGGCGCACGGGCTCATTAGCTGTGGCTTGCGGGCTCTAGAGCGCAGGCTCGGAGTTGTGGCGCACGGGCTTAGTTGTTCCGTGGCATGTGGGATCTTCCCAGACCAGGGCCCGAACCCGTGTCCCCTGCGTTGGCAGGCGGATTCTTAACCCCTGTGCCACCAGGGAAATCCCTAAAAGCAAGTTTAAAAACTTGTTATGGTGGGTGCTTTTTTATAAAATCATGACACTGTGTTATATCTTAAACAGTAACGATATTTCCGTTGTGAGGGTGGGCAGTATTTCAGGCTGAGTCTTGGAGGAGGACTGGCCAGTGCAGGACAGTCCGGAGTGAGGGAACAGCACGTCCCCAAGGAAGGCACAAAGTCACAACAAAGCGGGTGCGTTTGTCAGCCTATCGCC
The DNA here is from genome assembly GCF_964374135.1 of Grampus griseus. Classification (NCBI taxonomy): domain Eukaryota; kingdom Metazoa; phylum Chordata; class Mammalia; order Artiodactyla; family Delphinidae; genus Grampus; species Grampus griseus. The sequence continues at coordinate 1,814,357 of NC_139014.1, forward strand.
CCTGGCATCTGAAACCACGGAGCGCTCCCTCCTTCTGAAATTTCCTCCTGGCTTTTCTGGGTCACTGTCTTCTCTGGGCTGCAGTGGCTCCAGTCAACCATACAGGCACTTGGGGCCCTGAGGGAATGAGGCACTGGACAGTGACCTTGGTTGTGTCGGGCAGGGACTCTGTAGAGAGCACGAGGATTCAACCGACCTCGTTCATAATCTCCTGGAGGCTCAGGCCTGGGCACCACGGGAGAGAGAGCCTAGAATCTGGGTCAGTGGACTTGGGCTCAAGGTGAGACATCCCCGCCTCCCCGCCATGGCCTGTCTCAGATGAAATCCACTACCTCTCTGAACCTCAGGGTCATTATCCATTAAATGGGACAATAAGAACCTTACCCCATAGGGTTGCTGAGAAGGTAGTATCCAAAGAAGCTGATTCCAGGAAGGACAGACAGCCTGAAAAAACCCCAAAGGCCAAAACGCCAAGCCCTGACATTTCAACAGGTCAGGTTTTGCTAAAAAAACCCATGCTCACGAAAAGTCCTTGTGATACATTCTCGTGGTCAGACGTGTCAGTCACAGGTTCTAATTACGGAAACTCTCTGACAAAACAGCCTGTTGACATGAGTCACCGGGTGGTTTAAGTCTCAAGGCCAAGGTCTCTCCTAAGAATGGGTTGCAGACATGTACATTCTTGGGAAAAGACAGCAGTGGTTTGGAATCATTTTCATCCAGGAGGATGAATTTACAGTCCAGAAAGTAACAGCCTTCTGAAACACCAGGTGGTGAATATAAAGTCCCAGGGTCTCCGTCCTCTGACTTTCCTGAATTTCCTTCTCTCGTATTTGCTTCCGTTTGGAGTCCTTTCTTTTACGTACACACCTCTGTTGATTCAGGATCCGGCCTGGTAACCTGGGTAAATTACTTCACATGGCAGTTCAGATAACTTCAGTCCACTTGGAAAGCACAGATGGGAGAAGAGTCTACTTAAAGTCGGGGACTCCACGAAGGGACCTCAGAAAGGAATCGGCTTTGGTCGATGGGCCTAGGTGGGAAAGGGCGTGAGAACGTCACTTTCTCTCAACGGCGAAAATTTCTTCTTCCTAAATGTTTGCATCTCCTCCCTGGAAGCTTCTTGAGCTTGTTTTCCGAATTGTCATCATGTTGGATCGCACTGAAGGCTCTTCTCTGCAGGATTCTGTGGCCTGGCTGTTAGAAGCACAGACGTAGAAGATTCCCCAAGATCTGGCTACATTTTCTTTTAAAGTTTCAAACAGTGTGTGTGTGTGTATATATATATATATATACACACACACACATATATATAACTTGAGCTTACTTATGTAAAAACGTGGGTGTACCTGTGTTTCAAGTTGTTTGCCAAAAAAGAAGCAGACTCACAGGTCTAGAGAACAAACTAGTGGTTTCCAGTGGGCTCTGGGAGGAGGGGCCATATAAGGGTGCGGGAGTGAGAGATGCAGCCTCTTGGGTGTAAGACAGGCTCAAGGATGTATGTACAACACGGGGAGTATAGCCAATATTTTGTAATAACTGTAAATGGAAAGACCTTTCAAAATTGTATTAAAAATTTTGAAAATTGTCCTAAAAACATGTTGGCCAGAATGTTAATAATGGTTAGTAACCACGGGAAGCAGCCACGGGTTTAAGCCCCAGCTGTACCCCTTGTGAGGGGTTACGAAACCTCTCTATTTCTTTGTCTCTGAAGCTGGATAGAGAGTTAGTGTGACGATTACGGGGCATGAAGGAAGCACTCCGTCAATGCTGCCCCTGGACCTTGAAGAAACGGATGCTGCCCTCGGCTGTAGCAGAGACCCAGAAAACAGAGGGCACTGGTTGAAGTAAAACACGACTTACTGACATTGGATGTCCCATGGGGGTGACCCGGCACGTGGAGAATGGATCAGAGTCAAGTTCACAGAGAGAATGGGGCGGAAAAAAAACCAATGTCATTTAGCTGCCTCCCTCAGAGGTCATAGTTCCCAGGTCAGCACATTCACTCCCCACGAGGCACAAGAAGCCAAATTCTAACAATTCTTCCTGGGAAACCCGGGGAATCCGTTGGACAACCCCAGTGGCCCCTGCCACCCAGAGACATGAGGGATCAGAGCCGCCCCGGACCTCAAAGTTGATTCTCCTGGACAAACTTGGAGACAGTGACCAAAGCTTGTCTCTTTGACCCTCCACTTTCTGACTGGCCCATTCCTGAGCTATGTTACAAGAGAAGGTTTAAAGTGGTTTTGTCAATATGCTTTTCTTGTATTCTCCAATTACATCGTCTTGCTGAAGGACCCAACGCTGACTTCTTAAGGTGACGACTTTGCTCGAATCTGTGCGTGTTAGTTTCATACGTGAACTCTCCAGGTAGGTTTGCCAGATACGAGACAGGGTTCCCAGTTACATTTGAGTTTCAGATCAACAGTGAATAATTTTTCATGTATGAGTATGTCCCAAATATTGGATGGGACGTACTCAGACTAAAAGATTATTTGTTGCTGCTCTGAAATTCTAATGAACTGGGCATCCTGTCTTTTTCTTTGCTGTATATATCTGGCAACTCCCTGTCCATGGGAGATCTTATTTCCTTCCACCCAAGTACTAGCCAGGCCCGACCCTGCTTAGCTTCTGAGATCAGAAGAGCTTGGGCTGGACATATGCAGGGTGGTATGGCTGTAGGCAATCCTGCTCCTGGGCATATATACCTGGAGAAAACCATGATTCAAAAAGATACATGCACCCCTATTTACCATAGCCAAGACATGGAAGCAACCTAATGTCCATCAACACATGAAAAATAAAGAAGATATGGTAATATATACAATGGAATACTACTCAGCCATGAAAAAGAATGAAATAATGGCATTTACAGCAACATGGATGGACCTAGAGATTGTCATACTAAGTGAAGTAAGTCAGACAGAGAAAGACAAATATCACATGATATCACTTATATGTGGAATCTAAAAAAAAGATATAAAAGAACTGATTTACAAAACAGAAGCAGACTCACAGACATAGAAAACAAACACATGGTTATGGAAGGGGAAGTGGGGGGATAAATCAGAAGCTTGGGATTAACAGATACGCAGATAATAATAGATTGTTATTATCTATATATAAAATAGATAATCAACAAGGACCTACTGTATAGCACAGAGAACTCTGCTCAATATTTTGTAATAACCTGTATGGAAAAAGAATCTGAAAAAGAATGGATACATGTATATTTATAACTGATTCACTTTGCTGTGCACCTGAAACTAGCACAACATTGTCAATCAACTATACCCCAATATAAAATAAAAATTAAAAATAAAAATAAAACAAACAAATAAAAATCTTATTTCCCTGTTTCCAAATTCTTGGAGGGGGTGACCTGGGGGATGCTTCTATAACATATACACAGTCCTGGAAAGGTAAGCATGGTCATTCTTTATGCACAAAGACACATTTCCACACAAACAGCAAGTATCTCCCCACGCGAGGCACGGCTTTGCTGGGTGGCTCCAGGAAAGAAGAGGCTGGTAGATCACAGTCTTTGCCGTCAGGGAGCTCGCAGAGTAGACCATAGTGCAGTTAACCGCAAAAACCAGAGCAGAGCACAAGAGCCCTGCGGAGGTCTCCACGCCTTCCCAGTTCAGGGGAGAGGACATGGCATTGGCTTGAGGGGGCCATATGGAGAAAGACTCCTCGTTGGGGTGGCATTTAGATGCTCCTCGATGTCACTGAGTGGAAGGAGTGACTTAAATGCATGCAAAGTCGAGGGAGAACTTCATGCATACTTGGTGGCTTCTTTGGGCAGAATGTAGATGACATCAAGAGACAAAGAAGGGGAAGTAAGTCTGGAAAGAGGAGGTGAGGTTCAAGAACCACAGAAAAGAAGCCAAGGAAAGAACCCAGAGTCACCCCAACTTTTTGTGCGTGTACTTTTCAAATAAGGAAGTATTCCCAAATGTTCTCTTGGGAGAGGAGGAGGTGGGGGCTTACCTAGTCCTTTGAGGAGAAGGTTTCACCCCATTGAGAGTGAGTTCCTTTCACAAAAGGTTGCTTCTGTGGGTGAACTCATTCCTGGGGTCCAGCGAAAGGTATGAGAGAGAATCAGGTCTGGCCAAGTGACGTCTAAGCAAAGGTGGCCGTGGAAGACCACATGGATATCGCTTGCTTGACAGATTAGATACAGTCCAGAGAAGCTGTCCGGGAAATGAATTTCTGAAAAGTAAATTTATTTCCCAATTTTTCAAATAAAAAACGAGCTGTCCTGGGCTCTCAAAGCTAATTTGCTCATTTCTTATGTGACCTTTAATTTAGCAAGTGTGCGAGCTAAAAACCCTGGTGAGACTCAGTTTTCTCATCTGTAAAATGGGAGTGTGGCCCAAATCACTACGTTTTCCTCCAATTGACCCAAAAGAAAGCTCTTGGTGAGGGAGGGGTTGGCAGGATAACAGTCCAGCTCAGAGGGCCCCAGGGCACCTGCAGTTCCCTTAGTCCCTTCTTGATAGGACAGTATAGATGAAGCCAGTCCTAGGAGCAAGCCAGCCCACAGGAAGTGTACTGAGGGGGAGCACAGCCCCCATCGCAGAAGGATTAGGCTGCCCCTGGAAAGATAAGGCACGTAGAGTGCTTGTGACAGTGAACACTACAGGCCTGCAGTGGGCCACACCTCCTGCTACTCATGGCCTCTTGACGTGCACGGTACCCATCCTTGACTCTGGGCTGCTTCAAGCAATAGAACGGGACAGGGGTGACTCTGTACTGGCTCTAGGCCAACATCTTAAGGAAGCTCGGGGGATTCTGCTTTTGCTCTCTTGGGAGACCTGAGCTACCACATAGCCTGCACCCTGTATCCTGTTGGAGAGGCCACGTGGAGAGGGAGAGGCCCTGGGCTCCGTGGAGAACCGAGGACCCAGCCGGACGTTTGTCCCTGTTACAGACCACCCTGCCACCCCTCCCATGTGTCCCCACCCACCTCCACTTCTGGGTCACCTGACACGGGAGCGGAGACAACACCTCAGACGTTCCACCCAGACAGAGACCAGCCACCCAGTGCCCTTGTTTAAATTCTCGACCCACAGATTTGTGAGCAAATAGCGTCGCCGCTATTTTCAGCTCTGATGTTTTGGGTACAGCACTGGGTCATGAAATCCCACACTCACAGGAAAGGTACACCATCCCCCCCCAAAAAATATGTCAGGAATCTGTGCTGTCCAGCTGGTCGGGTTTCTCAGGGTCAAAAGAAAGGATGTGCGCAGTTGAAACCACAGGCAGGAGCACTTCCTATTGGGGACCAAACAGGAGTTCCCTGAGGACCGCAGGTTCCTGGGCTCTGGGCTGGGAATGGGTGACAGCCCCCAGGGGGGTTCTCAGCTCTCGCTCAGCAGCCCTGGGCTGAGGGACCTGCCCCGGCTTTGTTCAGCCCTCGCTGTGCTCTCCCAGAGAGGCAAGGATACGGGGAGCTGTGTTCTGGGGAGGTTTGGTGGGGACCAAGTCGGGGGGCCCTCACCTTCTGGGAAGCAGCAAGAATGAAAAGAGATAGGAGGCGGGGAGGGGGAGGGGGAGCGGGGAACCACCCTATTCAGCAGCAGAGGCAGCTCTGGGGGCTCCTTCAGTCACCCCAGGACAGGAAGCAGGACGGAGAGTGGCAGGAGGGGACCCACCCGGATGGGGCCTACATTCAGGGCCTGGACTGGGGGCCAGGGCTTCCCGGGCAGGGGCAAGCCTGGGGCTCTGAAAGCAGCTTACACTTCCATGGGGTCAGGAAGGGGCAGGGTGCTCTGCACCCAGGGACACCCCCGAAGGTGCAGAAACAGGAGCATGCTGCCTGGGACAGGAGGACAGGTGAAAAACAAGCAGGCCAGGCCAAGGTGGCATAGGGACCAGACTGCGATGGAAGGCTGGGCCTGGGTCTGGCCCATCACTGACTGTCCAGCAGCTAGCACACAAGAGATGCTCAATAGATGTTTGCTGAATAGAGGCACAGAGAAAGGATGGGGGATCATCCTAGGGAAGAACCTGACCAGGATGAGCAGCTGTGGTAGGAGGGCATCTCCCGGGCCACGGGCTCTGGTCCAGCCTGGGCATCACATCACCAGGCGACGTGGGCAAGTTGCCACCTCTCTGCAGGGCTCAGCTCTGTGTCCGTGAATCAAAGGTGTTAGGGGAGAAGTTTCCCCTGTGCTCAGGGACTTGGTGTCTCTGAGATCTGGTGACTAATGTCGAGTGTGGATAGGGTGGTGTCAGGAAGGGAAGGAGATGGGAGGATCAAAGACAGTCCTGAGGAGGGGCATGGAGAAAATAAGGCAGCTGTCAGCAGAAACCGGAAGTCAGAAGGGAGAACTGGGCTGGGGGGGGAAAGATGACATGTTTGCCGTTAGGGAAGTTTAAAGGGGACAAGGGCACATCTTCAAATGGGCAGTAGAGGCAAAAAAATCACAGCCAACTAGAACATTCTCTCCATGGCCCCCCAAAAGACAGCCAAGGGCTTCCCTGGTGGCGCAGTGGTTGAGAGTCCGCCTGCCGATGCAGGGGACGCGGGTTCGTGCCCCGGTCCGGGAAGATCCCACGTGCCGCGGAGCGGCTGGGCCCGTGAGCCATGGCCGCTGAGCCTGCGCGTCCGGAGCCTGTGCTCCGCAACGGTAGAGGCCACAACAGTGAGAGGCCCGCGTACCGTAAAACAACAAAAAAAAAAAACAACCAAAAAAAACCAACAAAAAAAAGACAGCCAAGTCCTAATCCCCCCAAACTGTGAAGGTTACCTTACGTGGAAGAAAGGTCTTTGCAGATGTGATTAAGTAAAGGTCTTGAGATGGGAGATATGCTGGATTATTGGGTAGGTCCTGAATGCCCTCATGTGTGTTCTCTCTTTTTTTTTTTTTTTTTTGGCTGTGCTGGGTCTTTGCGGCCAGCAGGGGCTACTCTTCGTTGCTGTGCGCGGGCTTCTCATCGCCGTGGCTTCTCTTGTTGTGGAGCACGGGCACTAGGTGCATGGGCTTCAGTAGTTGTGGCTCATGGGCTCAGTAGTTGTGGCGCACAGGCTTAGTTGCTCCGCGGCATGTGGGATCTCCCCTGACCAGGGCTCGAACCCGTGTCTCCTGCATTGGCAGGCGGATTCTTAACCACTGCGCCATCAGGGAAGTCCCATGTGTGTTCTTATAACAGGGAGGCGGAGGGAGATTTGACACCCAGAGGAGAAGGTGATGTGAAGACGGAGCAGAGAGAGATTTGAAGATGCTGGCCTTGAAGATTGAGGGATGCCGGCCACAAGCCGAGGAACGACGGCCACCCCCAGGAACTGGAAGAGGCAAAGAGCAGATTCACCCCTGCAGCTGCCAGAGGGGGTGTAGCCGAGAGACAGTGTTTTCAGACACCCAGCCTCCAGGACTCTGAGACGAAAGACTTCTGTTCCTTTAAGCCACCAAGACTTTGCGGTAATTTCTACCAGCAGCCACAGGAAGTGAATACACTGGGCGTCCCCTCAATCACAGACTCTTAACTCACCGCCAGGTCCCTCACCTGGGCCCCAGGTTAGTGCTTTGGGTATGTTATCTCTCACCCCTCTGAAGAGCCTGTGAGGCAGGGACTGTTAGAATCCTCACTTCCCAAAGGAGGAAGATGAGGCACAGAGGTCGGACAACCCTTCAGAGGTCGCAGAGCTGGCGAGTGACAGAGCTATACAGAGGTGGGTGACTCCAGGGGTGACCCTCTTAACCACTGCGCCGGCCTCTGTCCCAGCTGAACACATGCTCCTAAACATGACACCCACACAAGCTTGCAGGTCCTGGTGATGGAAGTGGTACCTTCTTCTTTCAGTGCCCTAAGTTATAAAGCTACTACGTATCACAACTGCACGTAGAGCTTGTTAGTCCCGTAATGGGGCTTTGAGCATCTATGTCCTGAGACACGTCACAGGGCAACAAACTGGGACCCTAAGAGGCGGTGGCTTGTTCACTGCCTTAAGGCTGGTCCCTGAAGTTAGAGCCAGAATCAGAAGCTAATTCAGAATGTTCCCACCCTATATTTTAGGAGCAAATTAAGCAGCTGAAATGCGAAAAGAAATGCCGGCTTGGTTACACGACCCTCGCTATCTAAGGCAGACCCAGGACCATGCTCCAGAACAAAGATCTGAAGTCAAACACACTCTCCTGACACACGTGTTCTGGGCACGTGAGGTGTGATGCTTGCCGCCCCCCAGAAGGTGCAAGGGAAGTGGGACTGGGCACTTCCCGGATGACACATCGCACGGGGTGGGGGGCACCTGCCAAAAATGGGCCCATCCACTGGCTGACTGATGGCCCATCAGGTGCCCTCCTACTGGGCGAGCAATTGGATTAACCAGAGCAGCTCCCTGGAGTGAATTGGAGAATGTGGAGAGGATTGACGAGAGACAGACAGACAGACGAGACAGAGCAACCAATCTCCAGAGCTACACTGCATCCGGAAACTTTCCCGGAAGAGGCGTGCATACCCTCACTCCCCACCCCTAAGGCAGCCTCAGCGACTCTCCGTTCTTCTGGGTGGATCGAGCCTCCTGGGTAGCTCACAGGGCACAAAACAGAGGCAAACGGACACAATTAGCAGCATTCGCCCCAGTTTTTGTTTTGCGTGTTTGCATTCAGATGTGTACGTCTTTCTTCTTTTTTTGGCCATGCCACGTAGCTTGCGGGAGTTCCCTGACCAGGGATTGAACCCAGGCCCTCAGCGGTGAAAGCTCGGAGTCCTAACCACCAGACTGCCAGACAATTCCTAGATGGCTACATCTTTAATTCCTTTTTGAGGTGATATTCTTTTTTTTAAATTTATTTTAATGAAGTTTAGTTGATTTACAATGTTGTGTTAATTTCTGCTGTACAGCAAAGTGATTCAGTTATACATATATGTTAGATATTTTTTCATATTTTTTTCCATGATGGTTTATCACAGGATATTGAATACAGTTTCCTGGGCTCTACAGTCAGACCTTGTTGTTTATCCATCCTCTAGATAATAGTTTGCATCCAGTAATCCCAAACTCCCAGTCCGTCCCTCCTCCACCCTCCTCCCCCTTGGAGGGGATAGTCTTATAAAATGCCTTCCTGAATTAATTTTGCTGCCCGTCACCCTAGCGAACCCACCTGGGCAAGTCAAATTTGCAAGGGCGTCCTCTCTACTGAGACAGGTCCCAGGAGGGCCCTTAACGGAACCAGCTTCAGGCAGAGACCACACTGTGTTCCTCTTTTTTCACGCTCTAGGGGCCAAAATGAGATGGGGCAACCTGGGACCCCGTTTTTTCTATACACTCTTGTCTGAATTAAAAATGTTCGAAAAATGAATGTTAAACCCTTCACCCGTGGAGGAATGTTTAGTATATTCCTGAACACAATGCTAACTTGAAAAAATACCTATTTTGTGCTTGCCCATAGTAAAAATAGAGCTGAACTCTATAGGTCATTGGTCACTGATGTAGTACGGGTTTATACCTGTGTGCTCAGCTGATCGCAAGATCGGGGTGCGCGTGTACTGTGCTCATGGGTCCCATTCATATAAGGCTGAACTTCACGAACGGCACCCTCCTCCCCCCCACCCGCCAGTATCGACAGGACTCCTCTCTCAGGGGACCTTGAGCTCAGGTGTCACCTTTTGGTGACAAAAATGGCATCACAGACCGAGAATTTTTTTTTTTTTTTGCGGTACGCGGGCCTCTCACTGCTGTGGCCTCTCCCGTTGCGGAGCACAGGCTTCGGACGCACAGGCTCAGCGGCCGTGGCTCACGGGCCCAGCCGCTCCGCAGCATGTGGGATCTTCCCGCACCGGGGCACGAACCCGTGTCCCCTGCATCGGCAGGCGGACTCTCAACCACTGCGCCACCAGGGAAGCCCACAATTCTTTTTTTTTAAAGAATCAATTTTATTTAATTTTGGTTGTGTTGGTTCTTCGTTGCTGCGCGCGGGCTTTCTCTAGTTGCGGTGAGCAGGGTCTACTCTTCATTGCAATGCGCGGGCTTCTCATTGCGGTGGCTTCTCTTGTTGTGGAGCATGGGCTCTAGGCGTGTGGGCTTCAGTAGTTGTAGCACATGGGCTCAGTAGTTGTGGCACACGGGCTCTAGAGCGCAGGCTCAGTACTTGTGGCACACAGGCTGTTGCTCTCCGGCATGTGGGATCTTCCCGGACCAGGGCTCGAACCCGTGTCCCCTGCATTAGAAGGTGGATTCTTAACCACTGCACCACCAGGGAAGTCCCAAGCTTGCAATTCTTTCAAAATATAGTTGACCCTTGAACAACATGGGCCATTAGAAGCACCGACCCCCTTGCAGTCAGAAAATCTGCATATAACTTTTCAGTCACCCCTCTGTATCCTCAGCTTCACATCCATGGATTCAACCAACCGAGGATCTTGTAGCACTGCCGTTATGTATTTAGTGAAAAAAGCCTGTGCAGAGGTGGATCTCTGCAGTTCAAACCCCTGTTGTTCAAGGGTCAACTGTAAACAGTTTTGTCACTTGATCGATAAGAAAAAAGTATTGGAATGGTTTTCATTTTATTTTGAGTAAAGTTGAACCCTTTTATGTTAATGGATCATTCAAAGTACCCGTTCTTTGTTCGTTTTCATGTCATGATGTCCATCTCCTTAAAGTCATTTAAAAATCCTTCATCTGCCATATACTTGGCATTTCTTTACCCCGTTCTGCAGTCTTCTAATCTTGTTACAAATTTTCTTTTTTTTAAATTTTCTTTTTTATTGTTATTTTTAAAATTTATTTATTTATTTTTGGCTGTGTTGGGTCTTCGTGTCTGTGCGAGGGCTTTCTCTAGTTGCGGCAAGTGGGGGCCACTCTTCATCACGGTGCGCGGGCGTCTCACTATCGCAGCCTCTCTCGTTGCGGAGCATAGGCTCCAGACGCGCCGGCTCAGTAGCTGTGGCTCATGGGCCTAGTTGCTCCGCGGCATGTGGGATCTTCCCAGACCAGGGCTTGAACCCGTGTCCCCTGCATTGGCAGGCAGATTCTCAACCACTGCACCACCAGGGAAGCCCACAAATTTTCTTTTTGGACAACTTGGATGATTCTAAACATGAGAACCTCTTCCAGAGGTTGCTTTGCAGCAGTAGGACAGGGGCTTAGAATGAAAAACAGGACTTAGGAGTATCTTTGAGTTAAGGCTGGGAGGGCAGGAGTCATGTCTGGGGCTGGCTCAGGGGGAGCTGGGCGTCCCTTTTGGTGAGGTCGTGAATAAGGGTTTGAGGAAACAGGATTACAAAGGGCCAGGTGTTCCCCAGGTTCCTTCCTAGGAAGCCGTCAGGACAGAGGGGCTGGTGAGCGCGGTGCGAACTTGGGGAAGAATGACGGGAGCTGGACAGAAAGGAGCGAGTGGGAGGCGGGGGCTTGTTCAGAGGCCGCCAGTGGCCGCATACCCGCGCCGGGCCGTGAGTCCACCTGCGGCCGCCGCGGACTCGCTTCCGCGCCAGTGGACTCTGTCACGCCGAGGGCTCTGCTCACACCCACGGCCAGCCGAGCACGTGCACGAGCAGCTGACCCCGCGGCGCGGGCGCGGCCGGGGAGCGGCGCCCCGGAGAGCGGCGCCCCGGGAGGTCAGGGCGGAAAGGCCGAGCGCGGGGCTGATCTCAGCGCCTCGTGGCCCCTCGTGACCGCGCTTTGCCGAGAACCTGGGGCCACGGCGGCCACTAGGACTCGGGCCCCAAGCCCTCGAGACTGCCTCGCGCAGCCGGGCGGGGCGTGGAGCGCAGCGTGGGGCGCGTGGGCGGGGCGTAGTGCGCGGCGTGGGCGGGGCCGTGACAGGGCGTCAAGGGGCGTGGGCGGGGTGCGTGGGCGAGGCGTGGGGCGCGACGGCCAGACGTGGAGCGCGACGGCGGGGCGTGGAGCGCAGCGGGGGCGGGGCATGGTGCGCGGGGCCTTGACAGGGCGTCAGGGGCGGGGCACAACGGTGCGTGCCTGCTACGGTGGGGCGTGGCGTCGCGCGAAGAGGCGGGGCACGGCGTCGGGCACAGGGCACGGCGCAGGGCACGGGGCGGGCGGCGTCGACGCCAGGCGGGATGACGGTGATGGGGTGAGGGTGACGGGGTGAGGGTGGCGGGGCCGGGCTGGAGCCTCCGGGCTGGGGCCTCCTGGCCGGGCGGCCGGCTGGTAGAGGATAAGGACGGTCGCGGTCGGTGGGGAGGGAGGAAGATGTGGGAGGAGCAGCCGTGGCGGAAGCGGGGAGGACGGCGGGGGCGGGAGTATCTCGGGAGAGCCAGGCCAGGCTTCCTTGGGTGGAAAAGACGAAGCGACAGTACCCGGGGATCCCCCAGGCCGCCCCCTACCGGGCCGGCTCGCGCTGGCGCGGGGCAGAGCCCAAGGAGCGAGTTGCTATGGACACCCGGCCAGGGTGGCCGTCCGCTTCCGGTCCCAGCGCGCCGGCAGCTCTCGGGCCCCCATCCCCCGAAGTGACCCCCATCCCCCGAAGTGACCCCCATCCCCCGAAGTGACCCCCACGTGGGAGGCCTCCTGACCTTTGACACCGCCTTTTTACCGTTAGGGTGAAGGCACCACGCGCTCCCGCCCAGGCCCAGACATGCCGGTCCTTGTGAGGCAGAAACTTGAGAGGGAGCCGTCCTCTCCCTGAAGGTGGGTAGAACGACAGGACGTTGTCCTGGGGGAGAAGTCGCATTTCGGCCCATTGTGGAGCAGTGAGGACGAGCCTCTGCTCATAGGAGAGCTTTGACAAGACAGAGCTTCGTTTGGGGGATTTCTTCCACACTCTGGAACGTCAGAGTTCAGATGTCCAGCCAGGACAGCCATTCGCTTAAACTTGCCCATCAATTGCCTGTCATTAAACTGGAGGAAATGTAGATAATTAGAAAATATGCTAGTTCCAGACAGTGACGTCCAGTTTTTTCCTTTCCTCCCTCACAAAGCCTCGCGGTGGAACAGCTGTCTGACCCGTTCAAAGGGAAGGATGAAGTCTCTGCGCAGGCACGCGATGTGAATGGAAGAGGCGTGTCACTGTGAGTCTGGCTTTTAGTCACCTGGTGTCTTCCTCAGGGTGACACGACCCGGAGACGATGAACTTCAGTGGCTGAGATATATTATTAGCCTGCAGTTAAGTTACAGAAATGGCGAGATTTACATTAGTTCTCTTTCCATTCGGTCGTGAACATCTTTGGGTCACACTGGAAAGGATGAATATTTTTCATGTGGCCCTAATGAGTCAGTTCACAATATTATTACCTAAATGGCAGAAGGAAATGGGAAATCAGGTCACGTCTTATGGTTACCACTAGTTTTTATAATAGGAGGAGGTTCCCTAAGAGATGGAGGAATGAATATCATGGTTGTCTTTTCACTCTTTCAGAGACCCTCCCCAAGAAATTGATTAGAAATGGGCAAAGCAAACAGTAATTTGGAGTGATCACTCCAAGGCATTAGCAATCAATCAGTCATTCCGTGCCAGGGAGAAATAAAAGATGTCTGTGGAGGATGTACATAGATTAGAGTCACCAGTATGGGTGTGCATTTTATATTTGACTACTTGTGTCTTTCTGGTAGATGCAAACAGTACGGCACTCTGAGCGCACACTAAAGACAGCTCTCATCTCAAAGAACCCAGCGCTTGTGTCACAGTATGAGAAGTTAGATGCTGGGGAAAAGCGTCTGATGGACGAAGCCTTCCGGCCAGACAGTGATCTCTTTGGACCCATTACTTTGCATTCGCAGTCAGACTGGATGACCTCCCATCCTGAGGCTCCCCAAGGCTTCGAAGAGTTTTTCAGTGATCCTTACAGAAAGACACCCTCTCCGCAGAAGCACAGTGTTTATATACAGTGCATTGGTACATATTGGATTTGTTTGGTTTTGCAGTGGTGCTGTGGCCAGGGGTAGTTTGGGGTGTCGATCTCATTTAAGCGGGCAGTTTTTATAATCATTTTTGACATTCATTCCCAAGGTGGAAGTTTTGTAGCCAAACTGCCTTAAAAGAGGATGTTTTGTTTCTTTCTAATTCGTATTCACCTCAGTGAACGATAAAGGTGTATTGAAAATTTACAGTTGGTTTGTGTCTAATCCCAAATTTCTAATTGTAGACTGAGGTAAAGGCTATTTTAATCATCTCATAGTCTGTCTTTAAATTTTCTTCCATGCTATAGGATTGCTAGGAAACACCAGAAGTATCAGTGAAGAATATGTGAAATGGCTCAAGGGCTACTGTGAAGCATTTTTCTATGGCTTGACAGTAAAACTCCTAGAACCAGTTCCTGTCTCTGCAACGAGGTGCTCCTTTAGAATCAATGATAACACGCAGAACCTACAGATTCATGCAGGTGAATTAAACAGCTTTACACTTTGAATTGAGCTATATGTGTGTGTGTGTGTGTGTGTGTGTGTGTGTGTGTGTGTGTATATCACACGCATGTTTCTTTTTAAATAGGGCAGATCCTGAAGTTCTTAAAAAAGAAGAAACCTGAAGATGCTTTTTGTGTTGTGGGAATAACGATGATCGATCTTTACCCAAGAGACTCCTGGAATTTTGTCTTTGGACAGGCCTCTTTGACAGATGGTATTCCTTTTTGACATTGTTGCTACCTAAGACTGTATAGTATCTCTGGCGCGGCACCTGCCGTAAAGGGAAGGGTGCTGCTGATAGACCCCTTTGATCTGGGTTTCTCCACAGGTTGGCCATTCAGCGCCTGTGTGACCTGGAAGCTAATAATACCTATTTCACAGTGCCATTTTGAGATAATTTACATAAGAGTGCTGATCTGTAAAAAGTGTGTACATATGCCTGGCACATACATAGGCATTCAGCACAACAGGTGGTGAATGTAGGTAATTCCGTGGCAAGGTGACTTAAATAAGGATATTTGAATTGTCATTAATGTCAGTGAAAATCTTGCTGATTGTTTTTCAGCTCTTCTAGTAGTCTTCTTGCACAGATGAGGCAGCTGTAGACTGATTTACGAGTGTGCTTCATATCCAGCGTCTCAGGACATTTTGTTATTTTATTTATGGTCAGTTTCAGTCTTTGACTTGAAGTAAAATAACCTTTGACTCATTGCGAGCCCTGCTTGATAACCCTGGGGGTGGGGAAGGACCCAGAAGCAGATCGTACTTTTGCCTATTTTGGTTTTCTTTTTGCCTTCTCCCCACCCTCTGCTTTTGCTTTTATTTTTCTCCCCTTTTCCCCCAGGATCTAAAACAGGTTTCAAGGGGAAAAGTCCAGTAAACTGAGGGGCATGATAGTGCATTAGCGTTCTAGGTATGGGGAGCAAGTACCAGGGCCCGTACGAGTACAGAGGTTATAGACTGGCTGTCACATCAGCCCCGGGGTTTGTTGGGGTGGGAGCTCTCGCTAACAAACGTTTCTTCCTATTAGAGACACACCTCTTCTCCCAGTTCATTAGGGGTGGGGGCCTAGGGTGCTGTGGGGCCTCCTCTTCCCACCCACACCTTCATCCTCTCCCACCCCTTCATCCTCACTCTCCATTTACATTCTTACAGCGCCAGCCCCCCCGCCCCCATGACCTCACTAACTAACCCACTCTCTCAGAGACCTGGGTCACTGCTGTCCCCCTGAGCTTTTGTACGAGCTTTCTATCAGAAATAAATTTGTATGAGCTAAATCTTTATTTCCCCTTTTATTATTAACCTGATAGAGATAGAACCATTAAAAAAATTTTAAACAATGTATTTATCTAGATATTGTTAACTAATCTATCTTATGCATTTGAGGAGGTCAGGAAGCACTCCCCCCAAATGTTTCTATTTCTTTTTTTTTTCTCAGTAAGTTTCTTAAATATTGTGTGATGTAAGAGAAGATGTAGTAGGAGAGCAGGGTTGATCTGCTGTGCAGTGAGACAGTATCCTACTACAAGTGACTTCATTCTCTCCAAGTTTATAAAGATTGGTATTTTAAAATTGAGAAATTTTTAATTACCAAAGGAAGTAATCTATTGGTAGGATTATTAGAAGAAAAAAATGTTCTTGCTGAAGGTATTATAGTGAAATATACCCACACTTGTTTGGTCAGAGGAGGTCACTTGTGATGTGAGTAGGTTTAGTTTTTTCTTAATTTCCAGAATGCTCTCTTCCCCTAAATCTCAAATACCAAGGTGGAGTGAGGTGCAGTCTTCTTGAATCAAATTAGGTTGGACAAACTTACTACGAATTCACTTCCTTAACACAAATGTTCCTTACTACTTCCGAAGAGCAGCTGAAAGAGGCATACGTGCAAGCAACACCGTGAACAAGTGGAATCGTAGAGCGGTCAGTCCCCTGTAGAACGAGTGGCGCGTCAGTCTGTTCTCTGTGCAGAGATGGTTGAAACTAGCCTAGATGTCACAGGAAGTCAGTTACAGGGGTTTGCTCTGCTAACCGGCACAGCTGCAGAGAGTTGTGCTGGGTTTACAGGGGGGAGGACAGGAGAGGTTCTTCTCTCTGAAGGCAGGGTCCAAACATGGTCACCAAGGCAGTGGGGCAGTGGCCGGATGTCTTCCTGTATAGCAGGGCACGAGGGCAGGACGGGACCCTCAGTGACATGCACGGCACCGAGACCTGTTTACCGGGATCTTCCAGAGTGAGGTCATGAGCCTGCGGTTCATTCACTCTGTCGCTCCTTTTGGAGTACTTTATTTGGGCTATTTAAGAAAATGACTTCTTTTTTTATTCTTATTTTCCACTTGGCTTGTGGGATCTTAGTTCCCCAACTAGGAATTGAACCCGGGCCCAAGGCAGTGAAAGCGCAGAGTCCTAACCACTGTACCGCCAGGGAATTCCCCCCAAAATGACTTCTTTTGTGGGGAAAAAAACTTTGTGGAACTTAAAATTTCTCAAGAATTTGACGTCAAGATCATTAAGTTTTGCAGAGCAGAGCAGGTTGGTTAGCAGAAGATTCTGATCGGGAAGTCGGGGCAGAAGTCTCCTTTGTCCGGGCGAACCTTAGCCAAGCTTACTGGGGCTGCGGGCACTCCCCAGCCAGGTGCCCAGGCGGGCTCTTTTTCAGTCTTTTCTTCAGGAATCTTCCTCTTACTCCGTCGTTGCTTGTCTTCTTTTCCTAGGTGTGGGGATATTCAGCTTTGCCAGGTACGGCAGTGATTTTTATAGCTCCCACTACGAAGGCAAACTGAAGAAGCTGCAGAAGAAGTCTTCAAGTGACTACTCGGTTTTTGATAATTATTACGTTCCTGAAGTGACTAGTGTTTTGCTGCTTCGGTCCTGTAAGGTGAGCTGTTCGGACGATCCACCAGGAGTGTTTTTTTAAGAGATCTTGATCCCCTGCCTTTGTATGTCGACAGTCCTTAAGGTAGTTTTATAAATGACTTTGTGTCATCTGTATACTTTTGGTGGATACTGCTTGACTGAAGTTAGCAATAAAACCAGAATGTAAATGGTACCTTCGTACTGAAATGTACAGTACCTGTGACGGTTTTTTGTCCTGTTAGTGACACGCGGCCTTGGCTGTACCCGTCTCCTGACCATTAGCTTAATTCCAGAATTCTGGGCAGGTAGGGACGCCGTGCTCGTCAAGTCGGGCTAACTCCCGGGGGCCTGCGGGACCCCTGCGCTCTAGCTCCTGGCGGGGAATGGGCCTTCCCCTTGGGCTGCGGGCTGCCTACTGCAGCTGCTGGTTCTGCTGCTGGTTCCTCGTGTCTCCCCCTGCCCTGCTCTGTGGAAAGCCTGTCTCCTCGTTTCCCCCTTTCTTCATAGCCAGACGGGCTTTTCTGCTTTCACCACTGCTGTGTGTCGGGGGTAGAGAACGACACCTGATGGAATGACGGGTTCAGAGTACAGCCGACCGTTAAGCGACATGGCTTTAAACTGCAAGGGTCCCCTTACGTGCAGTGTTCCTCACTGGTGCCATAGGTACTGCCCTACCGCAAGGGCCCGCGGAACTGCGGATGCAGAGGGCTGACTGTAAAGCCAGAGCAGGTTCTTGACTGCAGGGGGGTCGGTGCCCCACCCCCCCTCGTTCAAGGGTCAGCTGTACGTTCCCTGCATTAATCTGCTTGTTAACATGCAGTTCAAGCTGCTCCCCTGCTACCTACCAGCTGGGCATCTCTGGGGGAAGGGCCTCAGAATCTACGTGTTAGCAAGCATCCCACTGGTCCAGAGCAGTGGTCTCAACCAGGGGTGGTGGTTTTGCCACCCAGGGAATATTTGGCCGTGTCTGGAGACATTTCTGGTTGTCACAGCGGGGGAGGAGATGCTACTGGCGTCTGGTGGGTGGAGGCCCGGGCTGCTCAACACCCTGCAGTGCACAAGACACCCCACCCCGACCCCATCAAGGAATGATCCTGTCCAACATGTGAGTGGTGTCGAGGTGGAGAAACCCTGGGCAGGGGAGTACTGAAGCCCAGAGAGGAAGGCAGTAAGACATTCAGGGAAATGAGGGACTAAGTCTTGGGGCAGATTGAGGTTTTGGTGGTGATGGTAAGGGAGCTCATTCCTGTGAATTGGTTTCTTGGAAGAGCATGCAAAGAAGGGGGTGTACCTTGTTGCTGATGACCGTGCTGCTGTAAGCCTCCATGTGAATGTCTTGCAGACTTTAACCCATGAGATTGGACATATCTTTGGACTTCGGCACTGCCAGTGGCTCGCATGCCTGATGCAAGGCTCCAACCACTTGGAAGAAGCTGACCAGCGTCCCCTCGACCTTTGCCCCATCTGTTTACGCAAGTTGCAGAGTGCTGTCGGCTTCCACCTTAAAGACAGATACAAAGTAAGTGGGGGAAGCCATAAAGGGGGAAGTGGTTATTTAAGTAGCAAACTACCATTTTCTATTAGGCCCTTCTCTGGAGGTGATTTATCAGAGGAAATTAGTGCAAAGGTAAGCAGGAAGCTGTGGTTTTAAAAAAAGTGCAAAGAAATATCTTCCTTAAAAACTTTGACTTGCCTTACACTTAGAATTCAATGAGAAATGGTGGAAGAGGTTTCTGTGTCTCCCGTTCATTTAGGGCCAGAGAGCTTGACTTTGCAGAGCAGAATAAATATTGATAAGTGAGGGAAAGTTCATGTTTAAAAACTCTATGAAGGGACTTGCCTGGTAGTGCAGTGGTTAAGAATCCGCCTGCCAGTGCAGGGGACACGGGTTCCAGCCCCGGCCCGGGAAGATCCCACATGCCACGGAGCAACTAAGCCTGTGCGCCACAACTACTGAGCCTGCGCTCTAGAGCCCGCGAGCCACAACTACTGAAGCCCGCGCACCTAGAGCCCATGCTCCACAACAAGGGAAGCCACCGTGATGAGAAGCCCATGCACCACAATGAAGAGTAGCCCCCGCTCGCAGCAACTAGAGAAAGCCTGCGCACAGCAATGAAGACCCAACACAGCCAAAAATAAATAAATAATAATAAATTTACATTAAAACCCCCCCAAAACTATGAATATGTGGAAGCGATTTATCTTTCCACACATGGGACAAGGGTATGATATTCATTAGGAGGAAGGCATGATTTTAAGAAGGAGGGAAAGTATCTAATCTCCATGTGCAAGTGAATGTCTGTGTGTCCACAAACATAGTGACTGCAATCCCTGTCTACACGTGTGTCTTCACATATGTATATCTGGCATGCCTATGTGTACACTTAACAGGTGTATACGTATCCCCGTGAAATTGCAACCACGATATAATAATGCCTGTGGAACACCTAGCAAGTTGAGGAAAGAAAGTAATTATCCTCCCACCTTCAAAAAACTGTGAGGACTCAGTGTAATTCTTCTCTTCTGTGCATCCTCATGACTGTCCTGTGTGCTCACAGCTGGCGTGTTTCTGGTGCATGCCCTTTGACAAGCATGGTCTCACCTTCGTGACCATCTTTATCAAATGGAACAGCTCCGTGGGGTAGCATAAGTCACCGATGTTGATAACTTGATTTGGAAGCTAATGTTTTTCTCTTGCCTAAGTCTGTTTTGCTGGGATTTGTTAAAAGGTGAATCTGTTTTTCAAGGCGCTGGTGAGGTGGGTTGATGCTGAGTCCACTGACACACCTACAGTTACTCCAAAACATAGTCGTGAGGATCCTCTGAGTTTGCCAAAACCTGTGGAAGCCTTTAAAGAATGGAAAGAGTGGATAACAAAATGCCTTGCTGTTCTCCAGAAATAAGAACCTTCAAATAGGAGTAATTAAAATAAACACTTGCACATCATGCTTTCATTTGGGTGGAGTACTGTACTGTGTTGGAATAAACTGTTACACTGATTCTGCACTGTGTCAAAGTAACAGTGGAATTTTTTTTCAAAGCACTGGAACTTGGAACTTCGAACTGGGGCTCATTTACAATGATAACAATTCGAAACGCTTTCTCTTCTGTCTTAGTAGCCTGGGGTGTGGCAGCAAGCACGACATTTCCATTCTTCAGATACGTTTATGTCTCCTGAGAGAGCCAGGGCCAGCCATAACTAGTAACTAACGAGTCCTGTAAACATAGCTCTCCCTGTCCTGAGAAAGGGTTTCCAAGGAACATAATTTCCAGAGGATGATTTCTGGTTCAGTTTTTAGAAAGAGGTGCTCCCCGTCTGCTGACCGGGCCAAGTCACTTTCTCCATTCACACCCCTTCTGCTTTTCTGCAAACTTTTCCACCCTTGGGGGCTGCCTTACCTCTTTTTTTCCTTTGCTGATTGTTAGCTCATCCCTGAAAGAAGCAACAGCTCGCTTCAGCTTTTAGCAGCTTAAAACATGTCCTCTTCTCAAGAGTATTTTCCAGTGAAAACGCCAGTGGCGCTTGCAGTGCGCCGTATGCTTGTGGGGACTGCAGTTCTCAGCTCTCAGAGAGCCCTTTGTGAGGGGTCTTGCGATGATTTGTTGTAGTTGTTGCGGAGTGCAAGCTTGTCCCGCTGGCCGGCACGGCAGGCCAGTAAGTCAAGAGGCGAATTTTGGGGGCAAGGAATAGTGACCTTATTCAGAAAGCCAGCAGACCAAGAAGATGGTAGACTAGTGTCCCAAAGGAGTTAGAATTCAGGCTTTTAAACTGAAAGGGGCGGGGATGTGGTTGGTAGAATTCAGGCTCTTATACTAAAAGGGGCGGGGCCGTGGTGGGTTGTTGCAGACTTCTTGGTGTCAGAATCCTTTGTTCTTGCAGCTGTCCCCTTAGGTCAGGTCACCATGTTCTGTGAACCTCCAACAAGATAAATGTTATTCTCTTCTGCAGCTTTTCCCTGTATATGGATGGAGAAGTGTTACACCCTTCAAGGTCAGAGCCTTGAGAATGGGCCCTTCTGTATATTTCAGGCTCTAGGCAACATTCTTAAATTGTAGCAAAAGTGGCAGAACAGGAAGGTTAAAGTGAAAGACACAGATCCAGTATGGAGTCTGGTTGGTTCTTCCCTCTTACATACTGGTCCTTACGGTTGTGAGTGTTGCACTTTTTCTGTTGCATTGTTTCTTTGAGTGAGAGCGCCGGGTGGGGTTCCCCGTGGGTGTGCCAGGAATGCCCATGACGGCCTGTCCGGCTGGGAACATGGGCTGGATTCCCACCGTGGGGAACAGGGCGAAGACCTCAGACCTGAGAGCCGGAGAGCCTGCCTCAGCTGGATCCAGTCTCCCGGAAATCTGGAAGTTAGAGCAAATCACATGACTGCATGCCCAGCAGATTCCCACTTCTCCTTTAATCTCGAGGGTGAAACTAAAGGTAATTTTTTAACTTTGATGCCTAAATCCTTTCAGTTATTATTTATTGCAGTATGACTTAAAGCACATTTTAGAACCGAACCAACGGTTTCTCTTCCATTCACTCTCCTACTCGATTAAACCTCCCTGAGTCATTTAGAAAATGGTGGTTTGCCGTTAAAACTAACTGGAGGGCAGACGCTTGGTCATTCTAATACTGCAGAGAGAACCCAGTGCAGCGTGGACTTTTGTGGATTGTATTACGGGTTGTGTATCTTCCTGGAGTCATGCGCTTTTAACTCTTCTCCATTCCGTCCAGTTTTCTTTCCTTTTCCTACAGGGTAAGCACAGCTTTAGTCGTGTAGGTCAGCGTTAGTTACAAGCCTAAAAGAACTCAGATTTGGCTGTGTGTGTCAGTGGGGGTTACAGTTATTTGGTCAAGATAGAAGCCTGTTTGCACCGCCTTTGCACTGTGAGACCAGGAAAAAGGTCGATTGAAACAAATCATTCACTCTTGTCACAAGCTGGATGAGCAGAAGTTTTAGGTCATGGGCACTTATTCAGAAATCATCACTGAAGTGTGTATAACCAATTATTGCATTGCATTTACTTTTGGAACATTTCTTAGGGTTAAGTTAGATAATTTGTTTCCTGCAACTAAATTTATACACTGTAGGTAAATCTTTGTAGTTTTTAAGAATGATTTTCACTTAGTGACAAACAGAAACCTATGCAGCTTTTGCTCTGCAAGTGCTGAAGGAACAAGGTATTTGGGAGTAAAGAGAGTAGTTTTCCACGGGTGAACACCATTCTAGAAAACAGTGAATCTGGAGCGTTCACGGTGGCGCCCAGGGACTCAGCAGTGTCTCTTGGGGCAAGGGAAGGGTTACGTTTTCAGTTCAGGCCGCAGAGACTAAAGCGGGAGGCCGAGCGCGGCCCCGGCTCCGCAGCAGAGATGCCCACGCCGCGAACGAGCGCGCTCCCATCCTGGTCCCCCGACCTCCCTCCTCCCCCTCTCCCTCCTCCTCCCTCTCCCCCGCAGGAAGCGCCCGGCAGCTTCCGCCCGGGGCTCCCCCGTCCGGACCGACCGGACCGCGGGGCGCAGCGGGCCTCCCTTCCGCGGGACCGGACGACCGAGCGCAGCGCAGCCACGTGGGCCGCAGGCGGGGCTGGAGGCCGGCGGGCGAGGGGCGCGAGCGCAGAGCCGTGAGTGCATCCGCGCGGACCCAGCGGTGCCGAGGCCTGTGGAGCCTTAACCTCATTCCTTGTTTCGGCTCCGATGGGTGATCAGAGCGGCTCCGGCCGGTGTAACACGAGCCACTGTGGCAGGGCATGTTTCTAGGAGCCCCGTGAGCGCGTGCAGAGAGAAGCAGGTGAAATTAATGTAATCGTGTAGTCTGCGTGCTCCAGTACGTCCAGAATATTACCAACGGGAGATGGGTATAAGACTTACATATTTTACGTTCCTTGCGTGTGTGTATATGTGTGTGTGTCTGGGAATAACTAAGACCTAGTCTCCCGGCAGGTTGGATGTTTATAATACGGTATTGTTGTCTGTGTCGTCCCAGTACTGTGCACTCATCTCCAGGATTTATTTATCTACTGGTTGAGAATTTGGATCCTTAAACCTTCGCTCCTGTTCGCCCTCCCCCAACCCCTGATAACTACCATTCTCTCCCTGTTTGTATCAGTTCTGCTCTGGTAAAGCCCACGTGTGTGTGATGGCATACAGCATCAGTCTTTCTCTGCTTATCTCACTTCACATTATTTTCACCTACTAAGTCTTCAAATTCCGCGTGTGTTTTACTGGGGCAGCGCCTCTCAGTTCCCATTGGCCGCATTTCAAGTGGCCAGCAGGTCCCACGGGTCCTGGCTGCTGTATTGGACGGGGCGGAGCTCAGTTCGGACCGATTTCTAGTCCGCATGCAAAGATGTCCCTGTGAAGCTGAAGTAACAAGGGAGTGAGGCTTTGAAAGGGAAAGGTCACGGGGTCTCCGGACAGTGTGTACAGAGAGGGTTCACATTCAGGCTGAAAGGGGGGAGCACTGGAAGGGTCTCTGGGTTCCCTGTAGATTTGCCTTGGGACTTGCGGGTTTTCCCGGTGGCGGATGGAGTTTTACTGTCTCCTCCCATTGCGAAGGACCTGGTGCGTCCTTTCCACTTTTGGAAAGCAGAGTTGGGAAGTGTTAATGTGCAAACAAGCCCGCAGTAGCGAAGTAAACTCTTGTGTAGTTAGTTACACCAATGGCAAAGGTGGGACCAGATCTCCCCAATTTCAGGTTCTGCTTTGTTGTCACTGTGCTGTATGACCTCATAAGGAGTAAAATACCACAAGCCAGACACCTAACCAGTTTTTTTTCACATTGTTTAGAGAAGAGCTTATAAGATTAAACTTTCTTTCAACCTCTTTTCTATTCAAGTTGGGCCATCTGGGGTTGCTCAAAGTCCGAGAAATCACAGTGCTTTGCTTGAGCACCAAAAAAAAAAAAGAAGCTCAATATATAGAAAAGCACTTGCTACCAGTTGAGCCACTGGGGGGAAAAAAAAAAAAGCATTGTGAGGGAATTCCCTGGCGGTCCAGTGGTTAGGACTGTGCTTTTGCCGCCAAGGGCCTGGGGTCAGGGAACTAAGATCCCACAAGCTGTGTGCGGTCCGTTGTGGGTGAGGGGGGAGGCATCATGAAGAAGAAGTCTGCTGGAAAATAGGTTAAGTCAAAACAAATTCTACACCAGCAGTGTGTGTTCAAACTCACAGCATTCCGTTCGCATGCAGGCTCCCTGTATCTGCAGGAGGATTGGTTCCAGGACCTGCCCCCTGCGCCCAATACCAAAATCTGTGGATGCTCAAGTCGCTGATATAAAATGGTGTAGTATTTGTATATTACCTATGCACATCCTCCAGTATACCTTAAAGCATCCCTAGTTCACTTATAATACCTGATACAATATAAAGAGTTGTAAATACAATGTAAATGCTATTTAAATAGTTGCCAGGCATGTGGGAAATTCAAGTTTTGCTTTTTGGAACTTTCTGGAAGCCTTTTTTCCCAAATGTTTTCAGTCCTCAGTTGGGTGGCTCCTCAGATGTGGAACCAGCAGATACTGAAGACTGACGTACCTACCCTAGTGGTGATTTCTTCCCACTGTTTGTTTAGTCTCCAATGGATTTATGTTTTCTTCCTCAGAGCTGACCTGCCCATATAGGACCTTACTGCCCTTTGACACCCATCTCAGATGTTGGACCAGCAGGGTTTTTTTTGAACAAATTTATTTATTTAGTTTAATTTATTTTTGGCTGCGTTGGGTCTTCATTGCTGTGCGGGGCTTTCTCCACTTGTGGTGAGAGGGGGCTACTCTTTGTTGTGGTGCGCCGGCTTCTCATTCCGGTGGCTTCTCTTGTTATGGAGCACGGGCTCTAGGTGCGCGGGCTTCAGTAGCTGTGGCATGTGGGCTCAGTAGTTGTGGCACACGGGCTTAGTTGCTCTGTGGCATGTGGGATCTTCCCGGACCAGGGCTCGAACCTGTGTCCCCTGCATTGGCAGGCGGATCCTTAACCACTGAGCCACCAGGGAAGTCCCTGGACCAGCAGGGCTTTTTTTTAATTTTTTTAACATTTTTATTGGAGTATAATTGCTTTACAGTGGTGTGTGTCTGCTATATAACAAAATGAATCAGCTATACATATACATGTATCCCCGTATCTCCTCCCTGTTGTGTCTCCCTCCCACCCTCCCTATCCCACCCTTCTAGGTGGTCACAAAGCACTGAGCTGATCTCCCTGTGCTATGCGGCTGCTTCCCACTAGCTATCTGTTTTACATTTGGTAGTGTATATATGTCTGTGCCACTCTCTCACTTCGTCCCAGCTTACCCTTCCCCCTCCCTGTGTCCTCAAGTCCATTCTCTACATCTGCGTCATTATTCCTGTCCTGCCCCTAGGTTCTTCATAACCTTTTTTTTTTTTTTAGATTCCATATATATGTGTTAGCATGTGGTATTTGTTTTTCTCTTTCTGACTTAATTCACTCTGTATGACAGACTCCAGGTCTATCCACCTCGCTACAAAAAACTAAATTTCATTTCTTTTTATGGCTGAGTAATATTCCATTGTATATACGTGCCACATCTTCTTTATCCATTCATCTGTCGGTGGACATTTAGGTTGCTTCCATGACCTGGCTATTGTTAATAGTGCTGCAGTGAACACTGGGGTGCATGTGTCTTTTTGAATTATGGTTTTCTCAGGGTATACGCCCAGTAGTGGGATTGCTGGGTCATATGGTAGTTCTATTTTTAGTTTTTAAAGGAACCTCCGTACTGTTCTCCATAGTGGCTGTATCAATTACATTCCTACCAACAGTGCAAGAGGGTTCCCTTTTCTCCACACCCTCTCCAGCATTTGTTGTTTGTAGATTTTCTGATGATGCCCATTCTAACTGGTGTGAGGTGATACCTCATTGTAGTTTTGATTTGCATTTCTCTAATAATTAATGATGTTGAGCAGCTCTTCATGTGTTTGTTGGCAATCTGTATATCTTCTTTGGAGAAATGTCTATTTAGGTCTTCTGCCCATTTTTGCACTGGGTTGTTTGTTTTTTTAATATTGAGCTGCATGAGCTATTTATATATTTTGGAGATTAATCCTTTGTCCGATGATTCATTTGCAAATATTTTCTCCCATTCTGAGAGTTGTCTTTCCGTCTTGTTTATGGTTTCCTTTGATGTGCAAAAGCTTTTAAGTTTCATTAGGTCCCATTTGTTTATTTTTGGTTTTATTTCCATTACTCTAGGAGGTGGATCAAAAAAGATCTTGCTGTGATTTATGTCAGAGAGTGTTCTTCCTATGTTTTCCTCTAAGAGTTTTATAGTGTCCAGTCTTACATTTAGGTCTCTAATCCATTTTGAGTTTATTTTTGTGTATGGTGTTAGGGAGTGTTCTAATTTCATTCTTTTACATGTAGCTGTCCAATTTTCCCATCATCACTTATTGAAGAGACTGTCTTTTCTCCATTGTGTATCCTTGCCTCCTTTGTCATAGATTAGTTGAGTATAGGTGTGTAGGTTTATCTCTGGGCTTTCTATCCTGTTGCATTGATCTATATTTCTGTTTTTGTGCCAGTACCATATTGTCTTGATTACTGTAGCTTTGCAGTATAGTCTGAAGTCAGGGAGTCTGATTCCTCCAGCTTCGTTTTTTTCCCTCAAGACTGCTTTGGCTATTCGGGGTCTTTTGTGTCTCCATACAAATTTCAAGATATTTTGTTCTAGTTCTGTAAAAAATGCCATTGGTAATTTGATTGGGATTGGGATAGGTAATTTGATTGGGATAGGGATTGCATTGAATCTGTAGATTGCTTTGTGTAGTAGAGTCATTTTCACAGTATTGATTCTTCCAATCCAAGAACATGATATATCTCTCCATCTGTTTGTATCATCTTTACTTTCCTTCATCAGTGTCTTATAGTTTTCTGCATACAGGTGTTTTGTCTCCCTAGGTAGGTTTATTCCTAGGTATTTTATTCTTTTTGTTGCAATGGTAAGTGGGAGTGTTTCCTTAATTTTTCTTTCAGATTTTTCATCATTAGTGTATAGGAATGCAAGAGATTTCTGTGCATTAATTTTGTATCCTGCAACTTTAGCAAATTCATTGATTAGCTCTAGTAGTTTTCTGGTGGCATCTTCAGGATTCTCTATGTATAGTATCATGTCATCTGCAAACAGTGACAGTTTTACTTCTTCTTTTCCAATTTGGATTCCTTTTATTTCTTTTTTTTCTCTGATTGCCGTGGCTAGGACTTCCAAAACTATGTTGAATAATAGTGGTGAGAGTGGACATCCTTGTCTTGTTTCTGATCTTAGAGGAAATGCTTTCAGTTTTTCACCATTGAGAATGATGTTTGCTCTGGGTTTGTCGTATATGGCCTTTATCATGTTGAAGTAGGTTCCCTCTATGCACACTTTCTGGAGAGTTTTTATCATAAATGGGTGTTGAATTTTGTCAGAAGCTTTTTTTTTTTTTTTTTGCGGTACGCAGGCCTCTCACTGTTGTGGCCTCTCACAGGCTCTGGACATGCAGGCTCAGCGGCCATGGCTCACGGGCCCAGCTGCTCCGCGGCATGTGGGATCCTCCCGGACTGGGGCACGAACCCATGTCCCCTGCATCGGCAGGCGGACTCTCAACCACTGCGCCACCAGGGAAGCCCCAGAAGCTTTTTCTGCATCTCTTGAGATGATCATATGGTTTTTATTCTTCAATTTGTTAATATGATGTATCACATTGATTGATTTGCCTATATTGAAGAATCCTTGCATCTCTGGGATAAATCCCACTTGATCATGGTGTATGATCCTTTTAATGTGTTGTTGGATTCTGTTTGGTAGTGTTTTGTTGAGGATTTTTGCATCTATGTTCACCAGTGATATTGGTCTGTAATTTTCTTTTTTTGTAGTATCTTTGTCTGGTTTTGGTATCAGGGTGATGGTGGCCTCATAGAATGAGTTTGGGAGTTTTCCTTCCTCTGCAATTTTTTGGAAGAGTTTGAGGAGGTTGGGTGTTAGCTCTTCTCTAAATGTTTGATAGAATTCACCTGTGAAGCCATCTGGGCATGGACTTTTGTTTGTTGGAAGATATTTAATCACAGTTTCAATTTCATTACTTGTGATTGGTCTGTTCATATTTTCTGTTTCTTCCTGGTTCAGTCTTGGAAGGTTATACCTTTCTAAGAACTTGTCCATTTCTTCCAGGTTGTCCATTTTATAGGCATAGAGTCGCTTGTAGTATTCTCTTAGGATGCTTTGTATTTCTGCGGTGTCTGTTGTAACTTCTTTTTCATTTCTAATTTTACTGAGTTGAGTCCTCTCTTTCTTTTTCTTGATGAATTTAGCTAATGGTTTATCAATTTTGTTTATCTTCTCAAAGAACCAGCTTTTAGTTTTATTGATCTTTGCTATTGTTTTCTTTGTTTCTATTTCATTTATTTCTGTTCTGATCTTATGATTTCTTTCCTTCTGCTAACTTTGGGTTTTGTTTGTTCTTCTTTCTCTAGTTCCTTTAGGTGTAAGGTTAGATTGTTTATTTGAGATTTTTCTTGTTTCTTGAGGTAGGCTTGTATAGCTATAAACTTCCCTCTTAGAACTGCTTTTGCTGCATCCCATAGGTTTTGGATTGTCGTGTTTTCATTGTCATTTGTCTGTAGGTATTGTTTGATTTCCTCTTTGATTTCTTTAGTGATCTCTTGGTTATTCAGTAACGTATTGTTTAGCCTCCATGTGTTTGTGTTTTTTTATGTTTTTTCCCCTATAATTCATTTCTAATCTCATAGCGTTGTGGTCAGAAAAGATGCTTGATATGATTTCAATTTTCTTACATTTACTGAGGCTTGATTTGTGACCCAAGATGTGATCTATCCTGGAGAATGTTCTGTGCACACTTGAGAAGAAAATGTAGTCTGTTGTTTTTGGATGGAATGTCCTATAAATATCAATTAAATCTATCTGGTCTATTGTACCATTTAAAGCTTGTCTTTCCTTATTAATTTTCTGTTTGGATGATCTGTCCATTGGTGTAAGTGACGTGTTAAAGCCCCCCACTACTATTGTGTAACTGTTGATTTCCTCTTTTAGAGCTGTTAGCAGTTGCCTTATCTATTGAGGTGCTCCTATGTTGGGTGCATATATATTTATAATTGTTATATCTTCTTCTTGAATTGATCCCTTGATCATTATGTAGTGTCCTTCCTTGTCTCTTGTAACATTCTTTACTTTAAAATCTATTTTATCTGATACGAGTATTGCTACTCCAGCTTTCTTTTGATTTCCATTTGCATGGAATATCTTTTTCCATCCCCTCACTTTCAGTCTGTTTGTGTCCCTAGGTCTGAAGTGGGTCTCTTGTAGACAGCATATATATGGGTCTTGTTTTTGTATCCATTCAGCGAGCCTGTGTCTTTTGGTTGGAACATTTAATCCATTCACGTTTAAGGTAATTATTTATATGTATATCAATTTTCTTAATTATTTTGGGTTTGTTTTTGTAGGTACTTTTCTTCTCTTGTATTTCCCACTTAGAGAAGTTCCTTTCGCATTTCTTGTAGAGTTGGTTTGGTGGTGCTGAATTCTCTTAGCTTTTGTTTGTCTGTAAAGCTTTTGATTTCTCCATCGAATCTGAATGAGATCCTTGCCCAGTAGAGTAATCTTGGTTGTAGGTTCTTCCCTTTCATCATTTTAAGTATATCATGCCACTCCCTTCTGGCTTGTAGAGTTTCTGCTGAGAAATCAGCTGTTAACCTCATGGGAGTTCCCTTTTATGTTATTTGTTGTTTTTCCCTTGCTGCTTTCAATAATCTTTCTTTGTCTTTAATTTTTGCCAATTTGATTACTATGTGTCTCGGCGTGTTTCTCCTTGGGTTTATCCTGTAGGGGACTCCCTGCTCTTCCTGGACTTGGGTGGCTATTTCCTTTCCCATGTTAGGGAAGTTTTCAACTATAATCTCTTCACATATTTTCTTGGGTCCTTTCTCTCTCTCTTCTCCTTCTGGGACCCCTATAATGCGAATGTTGGTGCGTTTAATGTTGTCTCAGATTGTCCTCAATTCTTTTTTCTTTATTCTTCTCTGCAGTAGTTATTTCCACTATTTTATCTTCCACGTCACTTATCTGTTCTTCTGCCTCAGTTATTCTGCTATTGATTCCTTGTAGAGAATTTTAATTTCACTTATTGTGCTGTTCATCATTGTTTGTTTGCTCCTTAGTTCTTCTCGGTCCTTGTCAAACATTTCTTGTATTTTCTTCATTCTATTTCCAAGATTTTGGATCATCTTTACTGTCACTACTCTGAATTCTTTTTCAGGTAGACTGCCTATTTCCTCTTCATTTGTTTGGTCTGGTGGGTTTTTACCTTGCTTCTTCATCTGCTATGTGTTTTTCTGTCTTCTCATTTTTCTTAACTTACTGTGTTTGGGGTCTCCTTTTTGCAAGCTGCAGGTTCGTAGTTTCTGTTGTTTTTGGTGTCTGTCCCCAGTGGGTAAGGTTGGTTCAGTGGGTTGTGTAGGCTTCCTGGTGGAGGGGACTGGTGCCTGTGTTCTGGTGGATGAGGCTGGATCTTGTCTTTCTGGTGGGCAGGACCACATCTGGTGGTGTGTTTTGGGGTGTCTGTGACCTTATTATGATTTTAGGCAGCCTCTCTGCTGATGGGTGGGGTTGTGTTCCTATCTTGCTAGTTGTTTGGCATGGGGCGTCCAGCCCTGTAGCTTGCTGGTCGTTGAGTGGAGCTGGGTCTTAGCGTTGAGATGGAGATCTCTGGGAGAGCTTTCGCTGTTTGATATTACATGGCGCCAGGACGTCTCTGGTGGACCAATGTCCTGAACTCTGCTTTCCTGCCTCAGAGGCACAGGCTGCCACCGGGCCGGAGCACTAAGACCCTGTCAGCCACATGGCTCAGAAGAAAAGGGAGAAAGAAAGAAAGAAAAAAATAAATAAAATAAAATAAAGTTATTAAAATTAAAAAGTAATAAAAGAAAGAAGAGAGCAACCAAACTGAAAAACAAATCCACCAATGATAACAAGCATTAAAAACTATACTAAAAAAAAAACAAACAAAAAATGGACAGACAGAACCCTAGGACAAATGGTAAAAGCAAAGCTATACAGACAAAATCACACAAAGAAGCGTACATATACACACTCACAAAAAGAGAAAAATAAAAAATATATATAAATATTAAAAAAAAGAAAGAGCGTAACCAAATCAATAAATCTACCAATGATAATAAACTCTAAATACTAAACTAAGATAAACATAAATCCAGAAACAAATTAGATGCAGAAAGCAAACCCCAAGTCTACCGTTGCTCCCAAAGTCCACCGCCTCAATTTGGGATGATTCGTTGTGTATTCAGGTGTTCCCCAGATGCAGGTACATCAGGTTGATTGTGGAGATTTAATCCGCTGCTCCTGAGGCTGCTGGGAGAGATTTCCCTTTCTCTTCTTTGTTTGCACAGCTCCTGGGGTTCAGCTTTGGATTTGGCCTCTCCTGTGCCTGTAGGTCGCCTGAGGGCATCTGTTCTTCGCTCAGACAGGACGGGGTTAAAGGAGCAGCTGATTAAGGGGCCCTGACTCACTCAAGCAGGGGAGAGGGAGGGGTACGGAAT
Source organism: Grampus griseus (assembly GCF_964374135.1). NCBI lineage: Eukaryota > Metazoa > Chordata > Mammalia > Artiodactyla > Delphinidae > Grampus > Grampus griseus. Next base: position 1,846,074 of record NC_139014.1, read on the forward strand.
GCAGGACAAGCCTGGGACCAGCAGCTTTTGAGCACCGTGCTTTCAGGCCGTCTGAGCTGATTCGTAGAAGCACCAGACTCTTGAGTGTAATCGTAAATAGGTACCATTTTTTTTTCCTCTGGAAAATGTCAGTGAAAAATGAGGCACTCGTTAACTCATCCATTTTTTTTGGAGCATCACCTGCAATGTGCCAGGCCCTGCTCAAAGCTTTGGGGATATAGCGGTGAACAAAAACTGCTATGCTTTAATGATAATAAGTGAGTAAACAATACTTGTATAACCTCAGAGTAAAGGGGTAGAAACAAGTGCTGTTTTGGATAGGATATTCGCACATGCCTCCTCAGGGGGGTGACTTTTGCGGGGGGGACCAAATTGAAGGCTCATGTCATGTGCACATCTCAGGGAAGCGGGACCAGGCAAAGGGAACCACAGATGCCAAGGCCTGAGGCGTGTGATTCCAAGGAACAATAATAAAGCCGGTGCAGTAAGAGCCGGGCAGAAAGTACTAGACTTGGGCATGTGGTCGTGTACAACTCATGCTTTAAAAGGATTGTTACAAGGCTTCTGTCTGGAAAACGAAGGCCAGGGTGGGCTGGGGTACATGTGTGGCGAGAGCGGAAGTGGGCAAACTTGCTGTAAGACGATTGCAGTGATGGAGCGAAGATGACATTGACTCGGATCAGGGCTGCTGGCGGAGTTGGCAAAGGCAGTCAGGTTCTGGATATATTTAGCAAGCAGAGCCGGTAGGATGTGGGGGAAGGATCAGGCTTCTGCTGAGGACAGGTTAGCGTGGCCCTGCTGCCCTCACACAGTCGGGAGACCCGCAGTGAAGTGGGGACTTAGCAAGAGAGTCCCCAGTGTAGAGAAGGTAGAGTTTGGGTCGAATTCTAGGGGAGTAAGTTGCTAGGATGGTTAGCGTGCTTGTTCTCTTCTTGAGTTGCCGGAAAGGTAGATACATAATATAAATTCATGGCCACAACAGTTTGTATTTTTTTCCCATAACCTTGGGTGAGCTATATTTTAAAAGCCTTTATAGATAAAGTGTTCTGGGGTATCAGTTTTGCTGTCCCATTTCCCCACTAGGAGATCTATAGTCACTGTGGTCATTGTGATTTGGCCGTGAGAGTTTTTCGTACATGAAAAACGAAATTTTGCAAGTTCCTGACCTTGGCACTTTTCTTGTTCAGCACCCTCAGGCGGTCATGACAGACACTGAACACCAGGGGGAGCTAGTTTCCTTACTTATGCAACAGAGTCTGGCCCACCTGTTGGAGACTGTAGGCCTCCCCTGTATTAACCATAAACCTGAAACCCAGGACAGCTTCTCGTTTTGCAGTGCGATGTATACTTATAGGAGTGATCTTTTAGCGTGTACCATGTCTGGATTGTCTTTAAATTGGTCGTTTTAATGAATGCTTATAACCATTTAAAATTTTAAGGGCAGTGGCTTCTAAATTCTAGGCGTATTAGTGAACCCCATATCTGGGAGCTTTTAAAAATAAGGATTCATGGGACTTCTTTGGTGGCCTAGTGGTTAGGATGCGGTGCTATGACTGCCGTGGGGTGGGCTCAATCCTGGTCGGGGAACTGGATCCCGCAAGCTGTGCAGTGCGTTGCGGCCAAGAAGAGGAAAAAAAAAAGAAGGGATTCATGATCATTTCTGATTTATAATATTTGAGAAGTAAAGAAATCTAAATGTAATAAGTACCTCAAGTGCCGTGAATGGATGACTCGGCCACGGAACTCTGAGTTAGAATCTGTATTTTATCACCAGGTATTGAGTGAAAGGAAAGGCAGATAAATGTACGAAAGCTACCCTACACGTTATTGGAGTCGAAAATTGATAACCTGGTTCAAAAGCTTGGAAACATTGTATCTGTTAAGGATGCATTTGTCTTAAAAGAACACATGATCTTATCTCATTTTTACAACTGGAATGATTTTATTTTGGGAAGGGAAGTGGTCTACATTTGTAGTGAAATTATTTCGTCAGTAACGTGGAAGCCAAATCTCTTTAATCACAGGCAGTGAAACCTGATAATGTGCTAGCAGCTGTTTGATCTTTCCTATCTTTGGCACCTGTGATCTAAGGGTCACTCTGGCCACGATGATCCTTTCCCATCAGTCAGGACAGCTAGTTTACAGTTTTGCTACTGGTGGTACCTGTCTGATCAGTGGGGCCCACAGGCCAAATCCAGTTCACTGCCGACTTTTCTTGACTGCCTGCAAACTAATAATGATTTTTACGTTTTTGTGTGGCTGAAAAAAATCAACAGTATTTCATAGTGTGTGAAAATTTTATGGAATTCAAATTTCAGTATCCAAAAATAAACTTTTATTGAGATGGCCATGCTCATTCATTTACATTTTGTCTATGGCTGTTTGCGCCCTACAGAGGCAGAGCTGAATAGTTGTGACCAAGCCTGTGTGGCCTGCAAAGGCTTAAATAGTTACTATCTGGACCTTTACAGAAAAAGATTTTGCAGACCGCTGGCATGGAAAGTCCGTGCTGTTTACTTACAGGTTAGAGCAGTTCTTAGGCCTGTTCTGTAACTACGTATGGTTAGTCTTAACTATTTTCACTTATTACTTTTGATAGGCTGAGCTATCTCTCTGTGGCCACCAGGATATCATTTCATTCATTTATTTATTTTTTAATTTTTTGCCATGCTGTGTGGCATGTGGGATCTTAGTTCCCCAAACAGAGATCGAACCCGTGCCCCACTGCATTGGGAGTGTGGAGTCTTAACCATTGGACCACCAGGGAAGTCCCCATTCATTTATTTTTCATTTATGAAATAATGATGTTCAACTAACACGTCTTGGAAACGTTTATGTGTCTCTAGTGCAGTTAAAAGATTTTGCACAAAAGCTTTTAAAAACGTTATTTGACATGAATCTTCCTTGAGTTTTTATAACTTTAACTGGATCCAACAATGAACGCCAAGGAGTCAATAAAAAACCGAATCACTTTCTTTAAATAAAAAAGCCATACATTTATTGCAAATCTAGAAGTACCAGAATGTCACAGAATACAGAACAAACCAGCAATCCTGTTTTCATTTTCTGCCAAATATTTAAAACCTTGATTACTGACATACTGAAACTGGCATACATTTTATTTTCCATGCAATTAACAGAATGGACGTCTTAAGCAGATCGCTCTGAAACCAGATATAAATATTAAGTTGTATTGAACATTCATAGTAAAAAAGGCTGTAAAGTGCTGAAGTCATGAAGTCTGCAAAAGTGCCACAAGCTCCAAGTCCTTCTCTGGTAGTGACAGAGATTTGCTACATCCAGCTTGTTCTAGGTGTGTCTGTTTTTGACAGACACGTTGTCATTTCCTCCCCAGCCCCTCCCCAAAGTTTTACAGATTGTCCTATTTCTATGGCTGATCAAACACTGTACAGAAACGTAGCAGGTGGTGATGAACTGTGCCACTTTCATTTCAGTGCAGAGAAATATTCAAGCTTGTGTGTACCTGTAACCAAACTAGGCTTGTTATATTTTTTTTCCCCCTGAGTTGTCATAAATTAACAGTAAATGAATAAAGATGGAGCAGCAGTACTGACCATCACCTGTAGAGTGAGATTCAGGACATTATGAGTACGCAGCCAACCTGTTACCCTCATACTTGCCCTTTTACAGAAAAATGTGCACATGAGAAATACTATACATGTAATGTAACTCCAAAAAAAACCCAGTGACCAGTTAACCCGATAACTCTGGTAACGTAGAGCAATCAGGGTTTATATGATATAACTCATGATGGTAAAATAAATGTCTCTGCTATCCCACGTGAAATACAGAAATGCTTCAACGGTGAGATTAAAAAAAAAAATCAGAAATGCTTCAACAATTCAATGAAATATAATTCTGATCAAAGAAGATCCTCAAGTATTCTTAGGTGATAAAACAAATCATTTAAAAAAGCTAAGGCGATTTGCTACTCATCATCATCCCCCCCCCTTGAAATGACGCACGTTGTCGTTAATCAAACTGAAGAATCCTTAAACTTGGCCTTTTACGAGAGTCACTTTACAAGTTAGGAAGTATTCTTTGAGGCATGTAAAGGATTGCAGAAAGGGGGTAGAAATTCTGCTTATGTCTCAGATTTTCTTTCTTTTGATTACTTTATTCATTCTAGAATAACTTAATAATAAATAGCGGTTTAAATTAAAGACACTACAATCACATATTTCTGAATAATTAAAAGCAATAGGAAACACATTTTCGAATGCTGTGCTGTGTGTTCTGTATCGAAATGCTTCTGGTAGTGACTGGCCATAAAACAGTGGCCATCTTCACATTTATGAAGTTCAAGTTACATTATTTTTAAAATTTCCGTTTACTAGCCAAATGTTTGGTCTCAAACTGTACTTCATTTCCATGAACTATGTGGAAAATTCAGAGGCCCTAATTTGTTAATGGAAACCTCAGTATTTTTCAAAGGGTTTTAAACAATTTGTTCATATTTCTGAAAATTAGAAATGTTTTAAATGATGTAAGCTTTTTTTTTTTTTTTTGTAATGGCCAATTTCATTGCAGTGGCCTCGGCCAGATGTCCTTTGCCAAGATAGTAGTTTATCACATGTGAGAGCTCTTAAAACCACTTTGCCAATTCATGTCACTCTTCAAACCGGAATGCGACCCCGAGAGTCCTGTGCACCTTCGTATTGCTACTGAGTACAGCCAGGGTGACGGACAGAAAGGGTGTTCGGTGGTTTTTGTTTTGGCTTAAAAAACAAGCGAAAAGGAAAACTTACAAGAAAAGAAAGAAGGATGTTGGTAGTGGTGTTCACGCATACATTCCCTTTAGAGTGTAGTCTGGAAAGCGGGTGGGTGGTCCACATCTCTGCTGCCCTGGGTCCCCTGTCCCCCACCCTCTCCAGCCCCCAGGGAGGCTGGTGTGAATGACAGGCGTATCACACGGGCTCCGTTTTCATAGGAGCTCTGTGCTCAGTCTTCCCCAGGTCCATTTCAAGAAAGTCTTCTGGGATGTCTTGTAAAGCTTTCCCACGGTGACTCTCGGCCTTCCCTTCCCCGGCTCGGGGACGGCGGCACAGCCCCCTTTTACAGGGTCTCACGAGGGCGAGGCACACAGCGGCCACAAGCATCCCAGCCGCGCAGGAGTAGAAGGCTCTGCCGTAGATCTTGCTCTGGTCCACCAGAAGCCCTGCGGGAGCGTCAGCACATTAGCCACAAAGACCCCCCGCCAGGCTCCCCCAAACTCAGCCACTTCTCAGGCTCTTTGCCTTCCTTGTTTTGTCTGTTTTTTTTTGTTTTGTTTTTAAGAAAAAAGCATGTGGAAGGTAGGAGTCTTTTCTAGACGGGAGAGAAGATGTAGACAAACGTACAACCTACTTAGCACCTGAGAAAATTCTGTCACTCAGATGTTCTTTGTGGGCTGATCTAAAACTTGGGAACGGTGAGATGCCCACTCCTTTGGAAAGCTGACATCCTCTCCTAAGAGGAAAGAGCTCTTTTATTTTCACTCGAGTTCACTTCAGGTATCTTTTCACATGGGGTAAGATTTCTAATCACAATAACCTCAAGGACTTATTTCAGGGCTAACATGTAAAACAAAGCCATGTCCTTCCTACAGGGAAATATTCTGTAGTGATTAGTGAAGCGCTCTGCAGAGTGCTGTTCTAGGTTCAGTTCCCTAAAACCCCTCCCTAGAAGGGAAGCTGGCTTACAGAAGACCCTTAGTTCTGTTATCCCAAAAGTCAGAGGGTAATGAGGTCAGAAATCCAAGCGTTCCCCGCCCCCGCTGCGAGCATTTTTCAAGGTAGAAAAAGGTAGAAAAAGCCCGGGCAGCTTGGGCTGCAGACCCAGGTTCTAATCCTGACTTGGTAACTGATTTACCATTGGGCGGTACGCTGACATTCTCTGGCTTTCACTTTCCTCATATTTAAGTCAAGAGAGGTGGCTCGGGTAACCTCTATCCCGACACCTCTAAAATTCTCTGCAAGTATAAAAATCAATAGTTTTATTTTCCATTCGACTTGAATAGGAAGCTGGCACTATTAGTAAAAGGACAGTATACTACAGGTGGAATCTAAACTGTGACACAGATGAACTCATCTACGAAACAGACTCACAGACTTGTGGTTGCCAAGGGGGAGGGGGATGAGGGAGGGATGGAGTGGGAGTTTGGGGTTAGCAGGTGCAAACTGTTAGATACAGGATGAATAACAACAAGCTGCTACTGTAGAGCACAGGGAACTGTATTCAATATCCTGGGACAGACCGTCGTGGAAAAGTAAAATATTGTAAAAGGATAGCAGACAAGGGTTTTACTTTGTGTATTTAACTTACCTGCAAGTGGCGGTCCAGCCAGTCCCGCGATGCTCTGGAAGAAGACATAGACGCCAGCCGCTGAAGACATCTTCTCGATTCCCACGACGTCGTCCTCAGCGAGCAGCGGGATGTGGGTCCCCGCCACCGTCCCAACCATAATCCCGGAAAATACACTACAGGACATGAGACCCCAGAATTCAGTGGCAAAAGTAAAGGCAAACAGGGACACGGTCAGTAAGACGACACAGATGAGCTCGATGTAGATCTTGCGGATGGGCTCTCTGTTCAGGACCAGCCCAGCCCCGATCCTCCCGAACACTTCTGCGATCGCCATCGCTGATAATAAGAAAGCAGCGCGGTCCCGGTCCAGGCCCAGACTGAGGCCCAAGGGAATGATGTACAAGGACGGGGCGAAGAACCCCAGGGTGACGAAGAGACCAAAAAACGCGTAGCAGATAAAACTCTTCTCTTTCAAAACGGAGAAGTCCAGCAGCGGGGCCTTCTGGCAGCCGGGCCTGGGGCCGGGCTGGCCCAGGGTCTGCTGCAGGTCGGCCTCGGGCTCGAGCTCTACGGTCGTGTGACCAGGCACGTTTTTAGGTGAGGTAGGTAGTTCTACTCCTGAGTCAATGGAATCTATCGAGGTGCGGGTTTTCTCGTTCTCAAGCATGTATTGCACTTCTTTCCGATTTTCGTGGGCGGTGGTTTTGGGGGTCCCGGGTCCTTTGATGATGATAGGTCTGAGCAGCGCCCCGCAGACCACGAGGTTGAGCTGCAGGAGACCCACGAAGAGGAGGCTGTACCTCCAGCCGATGGTCTCCTTCAGGGCCGTGATGGCTTGGGTGGGCAGGAGCAAAGGAGAAAGAAAAGCCAAGGTCAGAAACGAACTCAAGACCGGGGGCGGGGGTGGGGGGAAGCGAGAAGAAACGCAGACCGGGAAACAGGTAAACAAAAGTTACTTGGCCGTGGGAATGCAGTCGACACGCACTACCCTTTCTTCTAGGTTTTGGGGGCTTTTAGGACTCGAGAAGGAGGAAGGTGCGTAAGGATGAGCAGAGAGACACATTTTCAGCCCAGGCCTCTGAGAGAGCTCTGGTGGGTGCCTTCCTCCAGGCAGAGACTCGAGATGAACCAAGTCCGTGACCCACATCAAGGTTCGGCAGACAGCCGTCTGCGGGCCAAATCCAGCCTGTTACTGGATGATAAACCTTGACTAGAACACAGCCGAGATCATTCTTTAATGTCGTCTACGGCTGCTTCTGTGCTGTCACCACAGAGAGGAGTGGATCCCACAAGGACTTGCCCGTGACGCCTGAAATATTTCCCCTCTGGCCTCTTCAAGACAGAATTTCCACCCTCTGAGCTAGATGGTTCTCCATCCACTCCTTCAACCCTCAGTAGTAACAGATGAAGGAGAGGATAAATGAAGAATCTAAAAGCTCAGAGGCTTATCCTGGAATTAAGACACTTACTGTGTGAATACAGTACGGTCCTGTGCAGTATTGCTGCAGTTCTCCGCTTGCTTTGTGGAACGTTCTACCTTCCTGCCGGCCCAGAGGCAGCCTGGAGGGGGGACTGGGCCCTGGCTGGGGTCCTCTGGGGGTTGGGCGGTGTCAGGCCAAAGGGGGCTTCAGGACCCATAGTGAGAAGAGGATAATGCGGGCCCCACGAGACCTTCAGGAATTTTCATCATCATCCCACAAAGGTGAAATGATGTTCATTAGAATTTCATTTCACTAGATTCTCATTCTCTGAGAGCTGACAGTCAGGTATAAGAGACATGGTAAGTTGGTTCCTGAGAAAAAAGATCAGCTTAGCAAGACAGCCCCGAATTCCGGGGCACGGGGTCTCCATTTACTGTCGTAGCATGCTTTGCTCACACCTCTTCTCCCCCTGTTAATATGGGAAACTCAGAATTGCAAAATCTTTCAGGCTTGGGTATTTCAAAGTGCTTTACCCTCCTCTGGCAATGATCGGTCTGCTCTTCTTTGCTCCAACTCACATTCCTTGAGTGCCTGCCTACCAGGTGCCAGGGATGTGCTAGGGAACAAAGCCAACCAAGATGCAGTTTCTACCTTCAGGGCGTTCACAGGCCACTGATTCTCCCCTCAGTGTTTTGTTCTGAAAAATTTCAAACGGACAGAAAAGTGCGAAGAATGATACCTATCTGCCTGCCCGCACTCCAGCGAATTTCAACAGTTAACATTCTTCTCTGTCTGCCTATTTATAGGCAAGCATACATTAATTTTTCTGAACTATCTGAAAAGCTTCAGACATGACACGTCACCCCTAAATACTACTACGTGTATCTCCTTTGGACAAATCCGCCGCGATCCACGGACACATTCACCAAGAAATGGCAGAGTAAGAGGTTAATCTAAGTCTCTAAGGTGATTTGTCTGCCACTGGCTAGTGAAATTCACAGGTTCTCGTTAAGATAGGGAAATAAACCAGGGATAAAAATCTCCCTGTGAGGGCTTCCCTGGTGGCGCAGTGGTTGGGGGTCCACCTGCCGATGCAGGGGACGCGGGTTCGTGCCCCGGTCCAAGAAGATCCCACGTGCCACGGGGCGGCTGGGCCCGTGAGCCATGGCCACTGAGCCTGTGCTCCGCAACGGGAGAGGCCACAACAGTGAGAGGCCTGCATACCGCAAAAAAAAAAAAAAAAAAAACTCCCTGTGAGATTATCCACACACCATTCACGAAAGGGACTTTACTAGCACAGTTTAAATCCGCATTGAATATGGCTCTTTTGACCAAGGAGAGAAATAGAATAATAGGAACAATCTGAAATCATTAAATCATCTATTTTGGAATGGCTGTTTCAAGCCTTACCACTGAATATGTGCCATTGTATATTCCTATTTATGTAAACTTGGACCAGTATGAAAATGTTTGAATTCCTAAAATCGGGGTTAGGGAAGACAGATCCTGAAACTGTGCTGGAGAAGAGACGACAATTAACCTTTCCTTCTGCACGCAGTCGAAGCTGTCAGTCTATTAACTGACGGTTGGCAAGAGTCAGTGTAGCAAGAAGAGCTAGTTCACGTGAACACGTAGACTGTAGTCGTCCACTTACCTGGTGCAAAAGCAAACATAGCGAAACATTCTCCTGTAGAAGCAACAGCCGTGACCACAGAGCGTCTTCTGTCAAAGTACTGTGACAGAATGGTGACAGTTGGGAGGAAGCTAAAGCAGTATCCCAGACCTGTGATGGAAAGTCAAAAACGATAGAAAGGACCACATCCTCACTGATGCCAGAAGAATGCACTCAAAGATCTGGGGTTTTTGTGCCCATATTTAAAATGGTAAGTTCTGGGAGCCCAGAAATTCATTCTGGAAAATAGTGCTGTAGCAAAAAAAAAACACAAAACAGGTTTCGTCAGAGGTCTGGAGAAACTGCAAGAGCTGTTTTGGAAAGCTAGGAGTTAAAAAAACAAACCTGTTCTCTGGTTTTTTTCCGTACTTTTCTGCAATGTTTTTCCCCCCAATTTATATAATCCACAGTGGACAGAACTCTTATCGAATATAGTTTTTATTTAAGACTTCTATTTGGAAATAAATGAGTTTTGGTATGTGTAGAAACATATGAAAAGATTTAAAGTGTTTTGAAAGGGAAAAATTTTTCTCAGACCCCGAAGAATAAGTCCGGCACAGACCCTCCCCTACAGCTCAGGGTCCTCACAGCCTGACTTGGGAAATCTCAGCTAAAGAAACGCAAACCTTGCTTTGTGAAAATGATGTCTTTGGGCTGCAAACTATCACAAAAGAGAAGTTCTCTTTCTCATTGGTAAATATTAAAAAAAAAAAAAATCAGACAAAAAGTCTTGGGCATTGATTGAGGAGAGGTTCCCAGGGGAACACCCTGGAGCCCATACAGACCAGTTCAAAACCACTGATCTGGGACATTATTAATTTTAAAGAAAAGAGAGAAAGGGAGAAAGAAACACACTTTGGATTTGATTCCCTACCCCCCCCCCCGCCCCCGCATTGTTCTAGAAGCTAAGTCTCTGGAGAATGAGCGAGCCCAGGAGAAGCACTTACCAGAGATGATGCCGATGGCAATGTACATGTGGTAGACCTTCTGTGAGAAGGAGGCGATCACCATGCCCACGCTGACCAGCAGCCCCCCGACCATCACCACCAGACGGTGTCCAAACCCAATGCTCAGGACGGTGGACACAGGAGCTGCAGCAAGAGCAAAACGGTCTCAGCTCCCAGAGGCGAAAAAGCCTTAGCCTCCCTAGGACTCCTTCTTTTAAAAATGTGTTTAGCATCTTTATGGGAGTTTAACTGCTTTACAATGGCGCGTTAGTTTCTGCTGTATAACAGAGTGAATCAGCTCTGCATATACCCTAAGATTCCGTCTTGTTTAATTTTACATTTTCTAACGTTTAGTGAAGTGTAGTTGGTTTACCACGTTGTGTTAGTTTCAGGTGTACGGCCGAGTGGTTCAGTGATACGTACATGTATATACACTCGTGTTTTAAAACTATTATTTTCCCGGATGGTTTATCCCAGGATGTAGAATGCAGTTCCCTGTGCTACACAGTGGGGCCTTGGTGTTTCTCCATCCCGTATACACTCACTGACACCTGCTCACCCCATCCACCCACCCCATCCCTCTCCCTCCCCCTCCCCCTCGGGAACCGCACATCTGTTCTCTGTGTCTCTTGTGTTCTCTGTGAGTCTGTGGTAAGATTCCATCTTTGAAGCCTTTAACATGGAGGTGATGATGTAAGATAAGTATGCATTTTGTGCAATGGTTCCTTAAGTCAGTTCAGGACTTATTTTACTATTTGCACAAGCTGGACAATATATTTTGGGGGCTCCTTGAAGAGAAATCAAGAGTCATAGTATAAAACATATCTTTTGTCTCCGATGAAAGATTTTGACTCACCAGGAGCCCCTATAAGATTGGATATGCATTAAATTTGTTATTCTGTAATAAAAATGGGCTTTTCCTGTGATTGGACGAGGCACTTTTTTTTTTTTTTTTTCTATACTCACTGCTTTGGATTCTTTTTTAAAAGGCTCCGGTTAGGGTCAAATTCCAGCTCAGTTCCATTTGACTTTTTTGCAAATGATATGAAAGTGTGGTGAATTCTGTTACGCATACCAAAAGGAGGCTAGCTATGGGATAGACAGTTCAGAGTGGCTGATGAATTACAGTTGGCGTAGCTTCTGTGCTCTGTATCCTCCGGGACATTTAAATCTGGAAGATGAGCTTCCTAGTCAGATGCTACTTAGGCTCCCACTGATACCGCCTTGAGTACAATGAGATAAGGGAACCCTCCAGAGTTGGGGGGAGGAAGAACAACATCGTACATGCTGGATAGAAAGAGCTAAAAAAGGAGTAAGTTTTGTTGGGGTTGGTGCATACCTATCTCTTATGTGAGTTGAATGTAAACTAATATATTAATATAGCAAATAATGAAATCACTAGGATCATTTTTAGGCAGTGTGTAGACTCAAGGCATTAATGACTGGAATAACAGCATGAAGAACAATTATCTTCTGGTATAATAGTATTAGCTGGAAATTTCTTGTTGACTATATTATCTTTGGTTAGAAAACGGCTGAAAGTTCAGCTTTGGGATTTTCGTTTTATTTTGGTTACCAAATGTAAAATTTTGGTTCTAATTCATGTAAGTTATCTTTCCAAGAAAGTAAACATCCTGCCAATTAAGAAATTAAGTATCTTAATACTCAGACCGGAACTAGAAGTACTTCCGTGAACCGTGTAGGAGAGGGTATCAGGGCTAACGGGAGAGATTCTGACTTTACTCGGTAGCGAAGAACAGTGGAGCTACCTTTGTGAGACAGTATAGGGCTGAAAACTAAGTGCCTTTAACGACAGGCTTAGAAAACTTCAGAGGCAATGGTTCCGTGACAGGATATTAGGGTAAAGTTAGGGAAGCTGAAGTTCAGCCCCGTTAACTGTCCGCGGTAAGTTCAACGGCCTTGCTTTCTCAGACGACCCTGGCGCGGCCCCTGACAGATGGATGAACAGTCATGAGACCTCAGAGATGTGCTGAATTAGGTCTGAATGGGACCAAGTGAAAATCAGTATGTTAAGAATTATACTACAGTCCCATTCATCTGATGCTGTTGGATCTGGGAGCTGGGCAGACCGATTAGCCAGTGAAGTCCTTTAGGGAAACAGGTGTTTGGAATTCAGAATATCCTCTCCGGGCAATATGGGTAGTTTTCCCATACACCCTTTTACACCTTCCATCTTTCTCCTTCATGTAGTCGCATTTTCATGTTCCCAACCTGTTTCCTCAGCATGTTTTTACGAGACCAGGACCCAGGATGCCAAGAACTTTTAATGCTTCTTTAGGAAATGACCACATTCCCATTGAACCGGGGTTTGCTATTGTCCTCAAAATAATCTGCAGTATCCTAAGAGAGTGCATACAGTAGGCGTTTAATACGTGTGCATTAAATGAAGGCAGTCAAGTCTGGCAAGTAGACTTTTTCCTTCAGCGCCTCTTACATAATTAGGCAGACTGAAAGAGGCATATGCTTATGTAGCGCTTAAGCTGGAAGATGTACTAACCTGTAAATGTTAAGACAAACACACAAATGGATATTATCCATGAGATCCTGCTATTGGATTCATCAAAACTGTCCATTAAGTCATTGAAGAAGACACCAAATGACTTGATGATGCCATAGGTGAAGACTTCAACGAAGAAAAAAGAAACAGCTACCACCCAGCCCCATCCTCCATCAGGCACTTGAGTATAAACATTGGCTCTGGAACAAAGCTGTGATTTCTTTTGGGTCATTCTTAATCTAAAAGAAAAAGTTAAAAAAAAGAAATTAGACCAGCAATGGCATGAGGGTGGATGATTCTAACGCTCGACAGATAAGAACTACTCACTACATTTCTTAGGCTGATGAATATTTAAATCATGTGCAGTTAGTGTGAAGTCTTTGAATAATGGTATCTATCTACCTATACATCGATGTCATCTTTTATCTGTCATCTTATCACATTTATATCTATCGTTATCTGTCTCTGTCATCTATCGTCTATCCGTCTTATCTATCTAATGAACCAACTATGTTTGTATTGTATATGGAGCCGCGAAAGATTTTGGGAAGGCAGACTTCCAAGCTATGGCAGTTAAATGAAAAAACTAACCAAAAAAAACATAAAGAGCCTGGGCAGAATATTTAGAGGCACTTTGGAGGACAAAGAATGGCCACCAGACCAAGGATCAGTGCAGACCTTGAACCTGAAGACAAGTTAGGTAAAGGAAGACTGAATTGACTGTAAGGAATGTGGATCAGAAATGAAGCCTCGGCAAAGAGAGGCTCAGAGGCCACCTTGCAGGGGCAGCTAAGTGCTGGAGAAATCCTGCATCTCTGCTTGGTGCCCCTGGTCATTCAGACCATCCTACCTCCTACTCAGCAACATTCTGATTATGGTCTGGGGTCCCATATGGCTGTACCTATGTGAACGGAATGTGACTGCAAATTAAAATTTGGGGATTCTGTCTTCTTGGTGTTGGTTTAGCATGAATGAGTTCCTCAAAGTCGGTCGCCACGTGGTGTATGAGAAATGGAATTTTTCCACACAGGACCAGTACTCTAGGATATAGTGACCAAATAAGGCACTACCAATTTGTGGGGTCTGGACAGCCAGGGAACTTAAACCAAGTTACTCCTGACCTTGCTATGCTTTTCCATTCAGGTTGCAACCAACATCAGAACATCAGATCCCTGTGCCGTATCACCACTAAGGGGAAACTATATTTAATACTGGAGGCAGGGTCGTTTAAGTCTTCCGCGGCAGGCTCGAGCACATAAAACGCAGACATTTTCAAAACCTCTGCAATTACATACACTTTGAAACAGTCATGTGTGTTTTTAACCCAACTAAAAATTAATACCTATAAATAACAAATGAGTCTGTGGTCTCTGCGCTCTTAATGGCAACGCACCTTGAGTTTAAGAATTCTCTGTAACTATGCAGTCGTAGCCAGGTGAATTTTCAGGATGCGTGGATGGCCTAGCCGCGAGTTGTCACGTTCACATACGAAGGCAGGTTTTATTGAAAATGGAGCGCAATTGAGAAATAACAGGACAAAACCTCATCTAGACAGTAGACTTCCCAGTTTCTGCTACGGGAATCCAGTATTCGGAATTTGCTCTGAGCACCTTACAAAGCAGCAAATCTGACCTAATTTCATATTGTTCAGCCTACTGATAGCATGGTAGCCTAGTACTCTGAAAGGACTATATACTCACTTATTACTCTCTTACTGTTGGCTATTTGGTTGCATAAATAGGGCATAAGATGCTTTAAGACGCTGTGCTCCCTGCAGCAAAGGCCTCTGCATTTTGGTGTGTGTCAGTGTGGCATGCCTGAGAGCTGAGGGCAAAGGTGGGAAGAGCACTTAAGTGGCTCTGGGTGTAGGGTAACAATTACAGACCAGTTTGTCATTCATGTTCCCAACACGGAAAGCAGCTGATTTAACATGGGAACCCCGAGCCCTCCAGCAGCTGAGGTTTTCCCAAGTCCCCTCCTCCGTTAAGACTTTCAAAGTCTGCTCCCAAGATGAGGCACCTGGGGCAGAGGAGCTGACAACGGTAGTGGGCTTAAGATTGAGAAGGAAAAAAAAAAAAGTACATGCCAGTGTTGGCTTTGGAACCGTGTTCAGCCCTAGGGAGCGGGGTAGGAGGGAAGGAGGGGCAGTGCGGGGGGGAGTCCACAGCTCAGGTCCCCCTCCCATCTCGCCCCCCCTACTGGGCCACTCCTTTGAGCTTCGCCTTGGAAGCCCAAGACTCCTTTACTGGTCTCTCAACTGTCTGGTACGATTAATTTTTCTGAAATGCCTCATCGTCATGACATTTTTCTGCTCGGACTTTTTCAGTGGCTTTCCTCTTTCTGAAGGACAAAATCCACGAGATCAGCTTGACTTTCAAAGTTCTTCCTAATTGGAAGCCCCTGCCCCCCACGGATCTCAGCAGCCTTAGTTCTTCCTGTTCTGTTGCTTGACTCGCCAGCCACCTTGCCTGCGGCGCGCCCCTTCCCCAGGCTGGAGGCCCCCCACCGCTGGCGCCGCAAGGGCCCGCTTCATCACATCCTCCTGCCGCATAAGGCTTCCTCTGATCCACTCGACCTAAGGAGCTCTCTTCACGGGACAGGCACCCTTTAATAATGGGCTGCTGTCTACTTGTACGCATTTATCTTATTTGCTCAGTTAAACTGTAAGCTCACGGAAAACAAATCTGGGCCTATTTCTCTTTGCATCCCTTCCCCACCCCCACCCCCCCCAGGTACCTTGCACACAGCTTTAATTAATTCTTTCCAACAAAGTAACTGCTGGGTGCCAGGGCCTATGCTAGGGGCGACAGTGACAATACAGAGATGGCCTCTGCCTCCCTGGATGAAATTGTTTGTTGATGATAATGATAAGGAACCTTAAGACTGAAATCCCATCACATTTTAAAACCATTCAGCCATGTCCTCCCGGAGCTCAGAACATTTCTGACAAGCAGTGGCGACTAAGTCCAAGGCCAGGTCGGCACGAAGGGTGCCCATAAGACCTTAGCATTTTAAGAGAGGGCTCGGGGCCAACTTGAATAAAAACACATTGGGTAAAATTGATAAAGGCCCCAGAGAGACAGACAGAAGCCCTCTCTAGCCTAAAAGCACTGCAGGACCAAGGCGCAGAACCTTTTGGTTGGGTTGCATTTCAGAGGGTCAAGACTAGACTGCAGTTTTTGTAGGAAGACGAGGTTACCTACTATGGGAAGGCTCTGGGCGAGGCCAGCGCTTCAGTTCTGGTGATGGGTGCCCATCTCTCTCTTTCTTTGCCTGTTGCCATCGGTGGTTTAAATGTGCAAGATGGGTGGGGCTGGAGGCCCCCGGGTGGGTGGAGTTAGAATTACAGAATGTTACAACCAAAATGGGATTTGGAGCCCATCTGGGTCCATCTCCTCTTTGTAAAATCCCACTCATTTTGCAAAATGGGGAAGCCGACCCCCAGAGAGGGGAAGGGACTGGACCGAAATGGTCCAGCATCTGATCTCCTGTCTCCCCGGGGCCCCGCTGTATCAGGATGCAGAACAGCATTCTGAAGGCCAGGGAGGGGGCGTTTCCTATAGAGGTTGTGAGGACTCTTTCACCGCGTCACTGTGTGACCTGGAGAAAGTCACTGCACCTCTCTGGGCCAGAGTGCCTCACTCGTCAAATGAAGAGGCTGGCTTTGGGAACCCTTAAAGCTCCCCCAGCTTTGGCAGCTGACACTTCTGTTATTCAGCACTGAGTTCTCAACCACCTGATTGCTCAGGTGAAACCTAGTGGCCCAAGGAGACCTGGGAGCTGGGAGGAAAGTGCAGGTGCCAGACGGTTCTTACAGACGCGGCTGTAACGGAGCCGGACGCTGGCTGGAGCTGATCTAGGACAGCCGGCTCGAAGGTGGCAGCTGTCTGACTGCTTTCCTTCTGTTCACTCTCTGAGCTCCTTCTGGGTGTTCAACTCCTTTGTTTCTTTAAACTTTACATCTGGGCTACTCCCCTGAAGCTAGATCCAAATATAACTCTCACCTGCATTCTTAGGTTTGGGGAGGACAGCTTTTTTATTGTTTTCCTGGGATCATCATAAAAGAAAGATGACACCCCAGAACCCACTGATACTCCCAAGTTTACGCCTTCATCATCCTAAAGCAGCCTATGCCCTGGTATATTGAGCTTTGAAGATCACAGTACAGAATGATAATAGAATAACCTGGTTTCTGTAACATACGGTTGAGGACGCCTTGCACACAGGGCAGTCGGCAGCTCTTTCCAGACCCAGTGCCTGGCCATGTGCCTGGCACACAGTATGTGCTCAATAAAAGTTCACTAAACAAAGCATGCGTCTTGGGGCACTCCTAAAGCAATGCACGGCTCTAGCCCCCTGAAGCCCAGTCATCAAGTGAGGAAGTCCCTGCTTGCATAATCAGTCCTTCCCCTGGACTCTTTCCTTCCTACCATCCCCTCAGCAGGACGACTGGCTTAACAAACGGGTTGGCCTCTACAAACGAAAGAGAAAGGCCTGTGGCTTCAAAGGCTCTAAGAATTCCAGAACATGGAAATAATGTTTTGGTTTTACGGGCATGTGAATTTCCCTGACGGGATGGGATGGGATATTCGTTTACTGTGGGGGGGATAGAGCCGAGCGAGGAGCAACCCCACGGCCTTGGGAGAATCACCTTGCTGCTTGATTTTCACTGTCAAGAGGTGAACAAGGGAGTTGAACTAGACGGAGGTGATCTCAGATCTCTTCCTGCCCTAAAAATCTACGTTTCTCTGATAGCCTTTGACCCCCACTTGCTCCAAGTTACCCTTTCATCTTTCTCAATTCATTTTTGAGTCCTTTGACGCAAGGTCCACAGGTCTGTCTCTGTGAGGCCCTTGTGCGTTATTTGTTGAATTTCTGTTTACCATTAACTGGCCTCACGCTCATGGGGAAATGACTTTGTTCCTAAGTTTCATCCTCTAAAAGCAGGGGTGAGACACAGAGGTCTGGAGGGTAAAATGCTACGATTCTGAACAGGGGTTCCTGGCAGCCATGTCGCCTTCCTCCAAATGTTCTCCCAAAGGAAGCGGAACGGACAAAATGCACTGGGTGGTTTGGAGTAGCTTCCTATGAGCATTTGGTTGTCTAATCTTAAATAAACGAGAATTCTGCCAAGGCTTGGAAATCTGCTGTAGCTGGGACTCTCAACTGCGACTTGATTTCTTGAGAAGAGCTGTCCCCTGCAGGCATGAGGAATGCAAAATACTGGACTGTGAGAGACCGTCAGGGTGCCAGTCCAGGGTCAGATCAGAGCAAAGTTCAAAATGCAGCCTCTGGATGGGCAGCGGTGGCAGCTGCTGGTGTGGCTGGTGTGAACAAAGCCTCAGCGAGCCACTGCCAATCTCCATTCTTCTTAAAGGCGTCGCCTGGAGAACAGCTTTCGACAAGTTGTTTCCAGCCCTAGTTGTCAAAACCAGTCTGTATTTAGGTGAAGCTCACTTCAATTCTCTATTTTAAAAAAAAACAACAAAACCCCCAAACCTAACCTGGACGGCAGCCTCAGCTGCTCTGAATCCCTGGAGAGCACCGATTCACCCCCTTTTACAAGATCGTGATGTAGAAACCTATCCCCTAATTTAAGTGTCGTCCTCAGGAGTTCCACCGAGGAAAGTCCTTTTTGGGAAACCACAGAAGGAGAACTCAGGGTTGCTGGTTCTCATAGAGAAGGAGCTTTTCCACTTGGCTGCACTGCTTATTTACATACTGGAACTATCTTGGACACTTAATGACGAGAAGAGGTATTTCTGTATCCACCAGGCAGGCAGGACGTATTATTGATCGCCCCCCCCCCCATGACAGGGACTGGTGCTTGGACATGGGGAGATGCATCACTCAGAGATCTCTGCATAGCACTTGGGGCTGTTTTTGCAAACAAGACCCTCCACCCAATCCACTTAGTATGATTTGCAAAATAGTAAGATTACCGAGAAATCCCATTCCCAGGGTAGAAACCGTCTCCTTTGAGAAAGAGCTGACACGGTGTGTCTATAACTGCAAACAAAACCAGCTTCCAGGATGACAAGGTGTCATTGCTTGCTCTTCCCCGGTTGGCTCCGGGGAGCTTTTCTCTAAGACTGACGCCCCCCGTGTTTGGTGACATGTTACATGCCACCTAACAAACTTCTATCATCTGTCTGTGGGAGAGTGTGGCGGTCTGGTTTAAAAAAGAAAAAAAAAAAAGAAGCAGAAGGAAATAACCCATTTCCTCTGCAAAACCATCCTCCCTGGCTACAGCGCCGCTCAGCTACCCGGGCGCTTTCCCGTGGTTGGCAGCCCTGGGAACCTTGGAAGTTGAGCGGGACCAGCCGTCAGCCGCTGACAGCCCTGACGGTCAAGGTGGACGAGCTGCTCTCGGCGGGGACATGCCTGCCTCCCCGTCGGCCGCCCCGGGTGCGTGTGTCAGGCGGGGGGAGGCCGGGAACCCCGCTTTCCCTGGCGCTGTCTGCGGGGCCGCCCTGCGCGCGCGCGCGCGAGCCTGGGGACGGTACCTCTGACATTTCGCTCCTGTGACGCGCGGGCAACTTCATGCGGAAAATCCGTGCAGGGAGCTCAGCGCGGCGCCCCCCTCGCCCGACAGCCTGGGGGCCCTCGCCTGGGCCGGGGGGCACCCAAAGGCCAAACCTGCCTTTAGGTGTTTTCCGGACACCGACTGTACCCGGGCCACCGACAGGCAACTCTCGGCTGCCCGCAATGGTGAGAGCGCGCCATCCCGGGGGCCCCGGGCATTCCCAACTGTCAGAGAAGATTTGGGGGAATAACCTCTCCAAAATGTTAAGCAGTTAAGTGGTTTCCTCTTCCTCCCTCCAGCCTCCCCCACCACCAGCCCCCCAAAGCTCCCAACATAGCTTAAGAAAAAACCCACCCACACCCCACCATCAAACTTTTAAACATGTAAAATGATAAAACCAACTCACCAAGTTAGAAGGGAAGAGAATAAACCCCAAAAGGCTCCCAATAAGGCGGAGGCCAGGCCGCCCCCTCCTTATAAGCCGCTCGGGAACACGAGAGAGGATTAACCCCTTAGGGCGTGGGCCCGAGCCTAGGGCAAGTTGGCTCCGGCGGGCGAGCCCCGGGCGCCCGCCCCGCCGCGCCCGGCTCCGGCCCCCCGCCCGCTCCCGCGCCTCGGGCCCCCGCGCCGCGCCCCCCGCCCCCCTCCCCGCCGCCCGCGCCGCGCCGCGCCGAGCCGTGCGTGCCGCCGCCCGCGCCCCGGCCCCGCGTCGCTGCCTATCGCTTATCCTATACCGGCTGCAGCCGGTCTCCGCCGGCCTCGGGGGCGCGCCGCCGACCATGTGCTGCGAGCGCGGAGCGCCGCCAAGGAGGGGGCCGGCCCGGCGTGCGCGCGCCGGCCCACGTGGACGAGGCCGTGCCGGGCCCGCGCCCGCCCAGGGCCGGGGCCGTGGGTCACGGAAGGTAACGGCCTCGCCGTGCCAGACCCCAGACCGGCCGTGGGGTCCCGCGGGGCCGCCCCCCACCCGCCCCGGCCCCGCGCATCCTGGCGCGCCTGGCCCGACCGGACCCCGGCGCTCGGCCGCACTGTAAGCGGGGCGCGCCGGCAACCCACTCTGCGGACACGTCCGGCCGGACGTGCGGGGTCCCCGGGCCGCCTCCCTTCCCGCCGGCCCCGCCCGCGCCCGGAGGGCTTGGGCTCCGGGCTGCGGCGGCTCAGCGCCCGCCCCGGGCAGAACAGGTTCCTTCCAGTTCGAGTGTGAGCTGCGCGCGCGGCGCCGCGGACCCCGAGTTCCTCTTCTCATGCCCGCTTCCCCCGATTTCGTCAACTCGCGCACCCCAGCGGTTCCCCTGGGGGGGGGGTGTGCGGGCCCCAGGAAGCTCGCGGCCGGCTGTCACGGGCGCTTTGCTTTCCCCCCTTTGCTGCAGAAGCGACAGCATCGCGTTGCGCGCGAGGGATGCGGGCGAGCAGCCGGGCTGAGTCAGCATCCCCGGCCCGGGGCGCGCGCGCATCCTCCCCGCCAAGCGGGAGGCGACGTCCACACAGGTGCCAGGCCGCAGAACTCGCGGGGAGCTCCGGTGGGCGAGGGACCCGGACGTCGAGGGGCTGCGTGCCCCTCATCCCTGAGTCCCGGACCCCAGGGTCACAGGGGGCTCAGCAGATGATGCTCGGGAACCTCAGTAAGGAGCTCGTCACGGGGACAAAGCCGTGTGTTGGGTGCCAGCCATTTCGGAGCCCGCGGGGGCACAGACTCGGCCGCCCGGTGTCCACCTCACGTCCCCAGGGCCTCTTTGAGAACTGCTCGGAAGCAGAATGCCTTATTTTCCGCGTCCCCCTGCCGACTCGCACCAGCCGCTCCCTGCATTGGGTTCGGAGAATGTGCTTCTGGTGTGAGAAACTCGGGAGAGCCTACTTTGGGGGTGCGTGTACCTAGGGTCGCCACCGGGAGGAGTCGGCGGTCTGAATCGTAATAAAAAGCCCATTGCGGTCGCTGCCTGATTTCTCCCGTGATTTTGGCATCGGGTCTACTGGGTTAAGTGCCATTTTGTGCTGTTAACAAGCTCTGGCGTGGGTTCGGGGAGCAGGTGTGTTGGCGCAGAGTGCCTGCTTACGACCGGGACGGTACAGCCGGGGGCCACTGATGAGCTTTGCAACCTTGCCCGAGTAACCTAGCTTCCTGGGGACAATCATGATATTCCCAGAATCAAAGGATCTAATTGATGATGCCGGTGAAGGACGGATCACAGCGACTGGCGTTATGTATGGTACGCCCTCAGTAGCCAGTAGCTCTTACTGTTACTGCTGTTTGTGGCTTTCCAAGTCCAACAGCTGACTGCAGCACACATCCTGCATGCGGTCCTTTTTCGAGCTGTTCTTCCAGGACTCCACACGTTATGAAATTTAGAATGTGACTTTAACCACCGGCATGAAAGCACTTGATGCTAAAATAGGAATGCCTGTAAATATAGTTTAGGATCTTACAGTGCCTTGGGACCTGTCCCTGCTGAGTGTGGAAATGTCATATTTAACATGACACAGCACATACTGTATTGAGACCTGCTTAGGAACCTAGGGGTGCAGCCCATTAGCTATAGCTGAGTGACAAGCAGTCACCAAAGATCTTGGTGCTTCAGCTTCTTGGTTTTAAACATTAGGCAAATGATGCAGAAAGCCCTAGGGGTGAATGGACGTTTGGGAAGGTCACATCTGAGCGTATGACCAGGTGAGATGGCTAGCTGTTGGAGGAGCATATGACTGTAATGATGATAACAATAATAATGTAATGCTCTTTTGTTAATATTAATTATACCTATTAGTATTTTTTTTGCACTTTTGCTTTGTTCCCTGTATTAGGTGTGGTTCATGTGATCTAATTTTAAGCCCATCAGCAACCTTCTACAGTTGACACTCATCTCCATTTTACAGATGGGAAAAGTTGAGGCACAGAGCATGGAAGGGATTTTCCCCAAGGTTTAGACACACTGTCTCTTTTTGCAACTGAGAGCACTTCCAAGTATGACATTTGCCACCTGCTCTCGGATAACAGCAAAAGGTGTCTGGAAACCCAACCCCTGTCCAGTCTTGCCAGCCACAAACTGGTGACATTTGCCCACCATGATTAGAGGCTGGCTTCACCTTGTTCCCTGAATCCTAGTGAGACCAAGTGTGAAAACCCCTGTTTTTCTCTCTCTTCCAGGGAAAGCAAAGGAGGGAAAGCACTGCATTACCATGCTAATCAATTACCTCCCCCCCCCAAAAAAAAAGAAAAACAAAACTAACTCTGTTTAGTGCTAAATACGAACAAAAGGACCTTTAGAACCTGGAGTACAGAACCAGAAAAATCAGGAAATTAAGTTCAGGGTTCAGCGCCCCTCTTAGCCTCTTCTGTTGTGTCTGTCGCAACCCAAGTGGCGGCAGAGCCCCTAGGGCCCTTCGTTTACAGGGGGCAAGGCTATAATGATGCCTTTAGAAAGTCCCACAACATCTCTGGAAATGCATTGGCTCCCGAGAGCTGTCCCCACTGCTGTCTCTTTTCTAGCCCTCCTGTTTTGGCTCATTTGCATGAGAACAGATTCCTTTGTGCAGACTTGGCCTGCCGGGTCTCTGTCGACGTTCCGAGTCCTTCTAGTCTGCATGTTGGGTTGCTAGGCAGATATGACCCTGGCTTGCAAATAAGCTGCCTGCATTTACCAGCCCGTGAGAACTTCAACTTGGGCTAAGTAGACTGAAAGGAATCTTGTCTGGAGCTCAGGGAAGTATAAGCACGCTTTTAAGGGCTGGGTCCTGAGAGCAGCCAAGGCAGAGGGGGAGCCCTGGAGGGGCTCGTAGGGAGGCCTGGACAGCCTGCCCACCGCCCGCTCTCCTCCTTCCCTGTGTCGGCACCACGTGCCTGTCTTACCATGAGTATTCGATGAACTCAAACTCTCGCTTTAAAACGTTAATATCTGCTTCTCCGGACAGCACGGAACTTCACAGACTTTTCCCTCTAGGAATCCTGACTCTCGAGGTGGAGGTGCTGGGTTTATCTTGAGGTTTACAGGATTTCCCCCAACCCTGACATTTGATGGTTTGAGGGAAACAGAAATGCATGTTTTGGGGAGAATTTGAAGATTTCCCAATGGGAAGATCTGTTCTGAGGCACAGTTTTGGGGGAATCACTTTTCAGAGCATCAGCTCTTTCCTGAAGCTGATTTGTCTGAGAATTCAGCATGGGGCAGGCCCGCTGTTCCTTTATTCCTGCCTGGTGGGCCTTCTCTTGCTTAGTCAGAGCCAAGATCTCACTAGGGTGCCCTGCTCTAGCTGTAAACACCTCTGGGGGGAAGGTCAAAATATTATGTCAGGGAAAGCTCCTCTCTTCAAGTCAATATGTCCCATCTCCCAAGTGCATCTTGTTAAAGATGCATTTCCAAGAAAGTTACCTTGTGCTTAATAATGATTTGTCAAAATTGATAATATATGTTGTTTGATTCTAAACAGTTACTTACAGTAGTAATGATAGTGGCTCGACCCAGAAGAGATTTTTTTTTTTTTTAACACTTGGAGCAAAGCATAAGCAATTAAATTTCAATTTCTACACAAAGTCTGTGTTCCAGAAAAGTAGGATAAGGTAATTCACTACTTCTGAACATAAAGGTCTAGTATATTGAGATAGAATGGAAATACAGTTTTGAAAAAAAGAGAGAGAAATGATAGAAAATTTCCAACCTAATGAGAACTCTTCTCAAGTAATTTTTGAATGAATGATGGTGGGAATTCCCTGACGGTCCAGTGGTTAGGACTCGGCGCTTTCACTGCTGGGGCCTGGATTCAATCCCTGGTCAGGGAACTAAGATCCTGCAATTGCTCTGGTGTTTATATGACATGGGATACATTGAAAAGCATGGTTTAATAGTTTTGTTATAAAAGTCAACATTTATGGATACAATTGAAGTGATAACTTTTGCAGCTATTTAGAATTGTGATGAAGTAATGAAGGTAACTTAACCCTGTGTGAGGGTTTTAGGGGCTGAATGTTTGTGCCCCTCACCATTCAGATGTTGAAGCTCCTCCCCCTCCCCCCTCCCCCCTGCAATGTGACAGTATCTGGAGATGGGGCCTTTGGGAGGAATTAGGGTTAGATAGGTCATGAGGGTGGGGCCCATATGATGGAATTCATGCCCTTATAAGAAGAGGAAGCGAGAGAAATCTCTCTGTCTCTCCATGTCTCTCTCTGTGAGCACACACTGAGGAAAGGCCATGTGAGGGTGCAGTGAGAAGACAGCCATCTACAAGCCAGGAAGGGAGCTCTCACTAGCACCTGACCTTGCCGGCACCCTGATCTCAGACTGCTGGCCACCAGAACCAGGAGAAAATACATTCCTATTTTTTAAGCCACCCAGTCTATGGTACTTTGCTATGGCAGCTTGAGTTAATACGGAAGGGGTGTTTTGTTTTTCCAGATTCTTTTAGTGGGGAACCCAAGCAGAAACATTTGCAGGCCAATGAGGAGGATCCGTATTAGTATGAGGACAAGCAAGATGAGGTTCCCTGTTCTCCCTGGAGAGAGAAAACAAACCCAAGAGTCACCACACTGGACTGTGAGAGGCAAGGGAGGGGGCTGTGTAATTGAGAGGTTTGGTGGAAGATGCTATAAATGTTAAGATGCACGTGAACATGGACTCTAAGGCCCGACTTGGAACCCCAGGTCTGCCCTGGTAGCTGTGTCACCTTGGGCGAATTAACCTCTCTCCACCTCAGTCTGCTCATCCACGAAAGGGGGATGATAATAATAATAATAATACCTCCCTCAGAGGGTAGTTGTGTGGGGAGCTTAGTGCTGTGTTGCTAGGTTAACTGAATTAACCTGTGTAAGAGGCTGGGGGCGTTGAGGAAGATGGAGCTCGGTGGGCCTAGAATGGGTAGGAAAGTTCTTGCAAGCACTGGCAAGGCGGAGGGGTGAAGGATGAAGAGAATGAGGGGAAGGTGGTGGTCGGGGGAGAGTATGCTGGATTTGGGGACAGGGAGATCACCTCCCCACCCAGGGTACCAGGGGCCTCTGGTGATCTGAATTCTCTCACGCCTGGTTACCATTCTGGGCAGTGTTGATGTATCACTGTGTGCATTGCGTTCACTCTGGAGTAACTTTTACTTGGATGTTAACCCTGACATTTGTCCTTTTTTGTCTCCATTGTTTACTGCTCCTGTAGTTTTGTCATTTTCTCACTGCTTATAAAGAAAAAAATAGAACAATGGCCCTGAGGAGGCCTCTATAAATGATCTCAAGCCTGTTGCAAGAGTCCTAAAAACAGAACAAAACGAAAATTAAAATTCTCGGAACCAAGTAATTTTAATCACATTGCTTTCAGGAACAAATACATGTCATGTTAGACTCATGGCACGGTCGTGAGTCATGAAGTTTTGGAAAGTGCTGGGTGTGGGACCACTGGGTTTTGTCCCCACCAAACCAGACTTCCTTTGGATAATTGTTGACGTCCCACCCATCATGTTCCTCAAAGTCCAAGGAATGAAAACCTGCTCTCCTGCTATGTTTCTTGCCTAAAGGGAGATGCTAGCTTTCCCCATCTTGTCTAAACACGCACAGCCTGTCCGGCTGCTCCCTGGAACAACACACACTGTCAAGCTTCTATTTTACCCCTGTCAGAGCAGTGCATCCATGCTTTTCCAGGTGGCTAGCGGGATGAGGCAAGGAAGCTAGAAGGATGCTCCCGGACTGCGTTAGGCGTTTGAGGCAAGGAGGGACCCTGCCCTGCTGTGGTCGGTGGAGGGCTCTGGCCTCTGTGTTGAGCTCAGATGCTTAGTAGGGATCTGGGGCGGGGCTGGGTACAGGCAACATCCATCCATCCTTCCATCCCACGTCCATCGCTCCTCCGTCCGGACAGCCTCTGCTCATAGAGCCCACTCATGCGCACTGGCGAATGCAGTAGTTTCCCAGGCCACAAAACCACACCTCGGAGGATGTGGTCCGTACTCTCAAAGTGTTTACTCTAGTTTTAAGAGAGGACACATATGTGATTGTCACCTAAAGCAGCACGTCAGCAAGGGCGCTTTTGCAAGTGAGAATCTCAGAGGCAGGGGAACTGAGAAAGGTCATCTGAATTTAGGGAAGTGATGAGATGAAGCTGAGTTTTCAGGGTGGAATGGAGGCTCGGCCGTAGTGGTTCAGGTCAGATGCACTCATTTGGCAAATATGGGTTGAACGCTTCCTGGATTGGGTAACCGGATTATGCAGTGTGTGAAGCAGATAGACATCCCTTCCCTCATGGAATTCACATCTTAGAGTTGTGGTGTTTTCTTGTTGGAGCAGTTAGCTCAGTGTCGTGGACAGGTAATCCTTCTGGGTGTTTCTGATATTAAAATGTAATTCCCACTTTCTTTTTTAAAAAATTTTTATGGGAGTATAGTTGATTTACAATGTTGTGTTAGTTTCAGATGTACAGCAAAGTGAATCTGTTATACATGTACATATATCTGTGCTTTTTCAGATTCTTTTCCCATATAGGCCGTTACAGAGTATTGAGTAGAGTTCCCTGTGCTGTATGGTAGGTCCTTGTTAGTTATCTGTTTTATATATAGTAGTGTGTATATGTCAATCCCAATCTCCCAATTTATCCCTTCCCCTGTTACCCTGGTAACCATAAGTTTGTTTTCTACACGTGTGACTCTATTTCTGTGTTATGGGTAAGTTCATTTGTACCCCTTTTTTTTTTTTAGATTTCACATATAAGCGATATCATGTGGTATTTGTCTTTCTCTGTCTGGCTTACTTCACACAGGATGACAATCTCTAGGTCCATCCATGTGGCTGCAAATGGTATTACGTAATTCCCACTTTCAATTGGCATCATCAGCAAAGGACGGGTTCCCTCACAGCCCCTCTACATCTTGACCTCGTACTGCTACGTTGTCCAAAACCAGATTTGCTGGTAGGCAGTGTACTCCAAGGACCATGCTAGGTGTCACCAGAGTCTGCCCGGGACAGAAGGACCCAGCTCAGGTTTTCCCAAAACAGCACCGACAACCATGGGATTGTGTGACCAGGAACTATAGTTTGGAGCTTTGAAAATGCAAATCAGGATGACTCTTCACTTTCCCTTTGGCCTTGTTGTAACCATGGTGTTTGTATCTTTTACCTTTTCTGGGTTCAGAATCCAACAGCCAAGAATGCTGACAGACAGTTACGACCAAGAGTCAGCCAATAGCTGGAGGGCGTCTGGTCTCACCATCTAACTCGGAACAGTTTTGCTTAATATTAATTGTAGTAACGCTTTGACTTTGCATATGGTACTTTTTCAGAGCATTCTCATGTTTGTTATCTCCTTATCCTCAAGCCAGTTGAGAGAGGGGAGAATAAGAGTCCGCATCTCTGAGCACTTATTGGGAGCAGGCACTCGTGTTGGGTTATTTCATCCTCATGTTGGGTTTGGGGTGGAGGAACTTTTCTATGGCTCTGTTTTTCAGGTAAGTGGGGAAACTGAGGCCCAGAGAAATTCCATAACCTATCCAAAGTCACACAGCTAGGAAATGACTCTTCTGAATCCTGGACACATATTCTTCTGCAGACAGGCCATTACATCCCCAAAGCCAATTCTCCAAAAAGCAGATTTGCCAAGTAACTACTTCACTGAATTGAGCTTTTTTTTTTTTTTTTTTTTTTTGGCAAGACCGCGTGGCTTGCAGGATCTTAGTTCCCCAACTGGGGATCGAACCCCGGCCCATGGCAGTGAGAGCACGGAGTCCTAACCACTGGACCACTGGACTGCCAGGGAATTCCCTGAATTAAGCATTTTTTTCCCCCAAGTTTTGGTCTTATCCTTACTTCTGCCCCTGCTTCAGCCACAGAGGTTCTCAGATAAAACTTAGCTCGAGGACTTCCCTGGTGGCGCAGTGGTTAAGAATCCGCCCACCAGTACAAGGGACACAGGTTCGAGCCCTGGTCCGGGAAGATCCCACATGCAGTGGAGCAACTAAGCCCGTGTGCCACAACTGCTGAGCCCGTGTGCCACAACTACTGAAGCCCGCACACCTAGGGCCTGTGCTCCGCAACAAGAGAAGCCACCACAATGAGAAGCCCGCGCACCGCAACGAAGAACAGCCCCCTCTCGCCGCAACTAGAGAAAGCCCGCGCGCAGCAACAAAGACCCAACGCAGCCAAACATAAACAAACACACAAATTTATTTTAAAAAAACCAAACTTAGCTCGAATCTCTCTTAGCAGGCTTGGGCTGCCATAGCAAAATACCACAGACTGGGGGCTTACACACAGAACTTTGTTTCTCACAGTTCTGGAGGCTGGGAAGTCTAAGATCAAGATGCCAGCTGATTTGGTTCTTGGGGAGGAGAGAGAGAGAGAGAGAAAAAGCTCTCCCCTGTCTCTTCAAATAAGGGCACTAATCCCATCAGGAGGGCTTCCCCCTCCATGACCTCCTCTAACCCTGATTGTCTCCCAAAGGCCCATCTCCAAATACTATCCTATTGAGGGTTAAGCCTCCAACACAGGAATTTGGAAAGGACACCAGCATTCAGTCCATAATGGAATCTAACATATTTCATTGTAGAGGTGCAACAGATCTGGGGAAAGGATAAATCTGCAAAAACAGAAGAGACAGTAGGTAGCGTTTAAGAGAAAGTTTTCCCTCTTCTCATGCAAAAATGACACAAGAAGAAAATGAAGCTTTGACACATGAACCCCAATCAGTCTTCTTTTTCTTTCTTCACAAATTTATTTATTTATTTATTTTTGGCTGCGTTGGGTCTTTGTTGCTGTGCGCGGGCTTTCTCTAGTCGCGGTGAGCAGGGGCTACTCTTCATTGTGGTGCGCGGGCTTCTCCTTGTGGTGGCTTCTCTTGCTGTGGAGCACGGGCTCTAGGCACGTGGGCTTCAGTAGTTGTGGCTCCCGGGCTCTAGAGTGCAGGCTCAGTAGTTGTGGCGCACGGGCTTAGTTGCTCCGCAGCATGTGGAATCTTCCCAGACCAGGGCTCGAACCTGTGTCCCCTGCATTGACAGGCAGATTCTTAAACCACTGTGCCACCGGAGAAGCCCCAATCGGATTTTTGATGATACTAACAAATGATTGTTTATTTAAAAAAGGGGGCTTTACTAGAATTGCAATTATACTTTATTTTAATTTTTGAATTTTTTTTAAAGCCTTTATTGAATTTGTTACAATATTGCTTCTGCTTTATGTCTTGGTTTTTTGGTCGCGAGGCATATGGGATCTTAGCTCCCTGACCAGGGATCGAACCTGCACCCCCTGCACTGGAAGGCGAAGTCTTACCCACTGGACCGCCAGGGAAGTCCCTGTGATTATATTTTAAAATAATTCTTATAATTTAGAGAGCTACATAGAAATGTTTGTTGATGAAGTTGCATGATATCTGAGATTTGTTTCCAAATAATCCAGTATAAGTGGAGGATGAGGGAAAGACAAGTAGGAGGGGAGACGGGTAAAACCAGACTGGCCCTGTGTTGATAATTGTTGAACCTAGATGTTGGGTAGGTATGTGTGAGTTTCTCAACTTCTGTATTTTGACAACTTTCATGACAAAAAGTTTAATGAGTAATAATAAACACCGCTTTGTAAAAAGTCCTTAGACATTTGGCAAACAGGCTTTAAGGGAGTGGATTTCAGGTAATTGACTGTAAGCCCTTTTCACTGGATCCCACCCCTCATGATTTTTCTTCTCAAGTGGAGGATGGAGTTTTATAGGAAGGATGTTATTCAGAGACCCATCTGCTCTCTCTGTTTTTCTGACCTGTGTTCAAGGACCCAGATATAATTTCTGCAGGGCTGCTGAGTTTTAGATGCGTGGTGTGATGTCACCTCTGATTTCCCAAGTTGGCTCTTGCCATGTGGCTTCCTTCTGGGACAGTCCCAGCAAGTGGTTCCAGCCTAAAGCCAGGCAGGATGTCATCTGTTCCTGTGGATGAGTTTCCTGGCATCCCTGGGGTCACAGAGGTTGATATTCCCAACAGGGTGTGGCTATAGGTCTTCAAGCTTAACATTTTTAAAAAAATTATCTAAGTGGAATTGCTCTCCCAGTTTGGATGGAGGTATTCAGAGATTTCTTTTGCTCCAGTTAGAAGATAAATGAGTCGGGGGATGTAACGTACAACAGGATGACTAGAATGAACCTGCCGTGTGGAATATTTGCAAGTTGTTAGGAGAGTAGATTCTCAAAGTTCTCACTACAGGAAAAAAGCATTTGTTTTTCTTCTCTGTCTCTCTCTCTGTCTCTCATTTTCTTGCGTCTCTACGAGATGATGGCAGGTAACTAAATTTACTGTGGTCATCGTTTCACAGTATATGTGTGTCAAGTCATTACGCTGCGTGCGTTAGACTTACACAGGTGCTGTACGTCAAAGATATCTCAATAAAATGAAAAGAAAAAAAGATGACAGAAAAAAGATTTCCTGTGCATCCCCTGTTGAGCTAAGACTGTGGCCCCGCACATATGCTCTAAGAAATCTTTCCGAGTTGGGCCAGCCCCAAACTGACATGTTGGGGTCTAGAGGCAAAGGGAAGGGGCCTTGAGGATGTTTATTACACATAGATGTTAAATGACCATCTGATATTGGCCACCACGGTAACCGGATTTTCCTCTGCCCTTGGGCTTGGATGAGGGCGAGGCAGAATTTAAGGAGGTGCTCACCGGCAGGGCTGCGCTGACGGTCAGGGCACCTGAGCTGCAGCGCCGCCTCCTTAAGTTTTGCGCCCTGGGCGCTTGGCTTGCCTCACTCCAGCACTGTCTCTCACCTGGACTCACCTGGGCTCACCTGGACTCACCTGGACTGTGACAATGGACTCTTAATCTCTCAGCAGA
The DNA here is from genome assembly GCF_964374135.1 of Grampus griseus. Taxonomy (NCBI): domain Eukaryota; kingdom Metazoa; phylum Chordata; class Mammalia; order Artiodactyla; family Delphinidae; genus Grampus; species Grampus griseus. Next base: position 1,877,223 of record NC_139014.1, read on the forward strand.
GCAGCCAGAGGGATTCTGTTACGTTGAAAGTCAGAGCTCGGTGCTCTTGCCTGAATCCTCTGGCTCAGGAGAGGCTGTCTTCCTCCCGATTCCAACTAATCCTCGCCCTTCCTCACTCCGAGGCTTCTCCTGCGGCTTCTCGGCTGCCCTCACGTGCCCCAGCCCTGCGCCCTGCTGGGTTCTCTGCCCGCGGCATCCCTTCCCGACTGAACCTCCCAGAGCTGCAGAGCTTGCTCCCCTTCTCTCCTGGATCCACCTAGAAAGATCACCTTGTCAGTGAGGTGGTCCCCGCCCTTCTCCTTTAACCCGCACCTGCTCACTGGCTCGCTCTCCCCAGTCCCCTTCCTGTGGTGATTTTCTCCCTGATGCGTTTCCTGGGTCCACGTCTTCCCCTCCTCCCCCCAGCAGGTAAGTGGCAGGAAGGCAGTGGGCTCTGTGTGTCATTCACTGCTGAACGCACAGCGCCCAGATCGAGACCTGTGCCTCGGTCCCCGTTCGCCGGATGGATGACTGAAGGCACGGGGTTTGCGGGGGGGGGGGGGGGGGTCATTTCCGACAGACGTGGGCAGCTGGTGCCCTGGGACCCCCGCGTGACTCCTGGCTGCAGCCAGCGCCCCCAGTGACCGTGGTCCGACTGGGCGGGTGAAACCACAGAACTCTGCAACCAGAGATCACACTCCCTCTGCGCCTTTGTCTTTCTTGGCCTTAGCTCATCCGAAGCTTTGTCTTTGGAAAACCAACAGAGCCCTCTGCCAGAAAGGTCTGCTCCACTGTCTTGTTGCTTCAGCTGTTTGCAAGGCGCTCTTGCGGGCTGCTTGGCCACGGGGGGCCCGCGGGGAGCCAGGGTCAGGTATTGGGCAGCCGGCCCGGGTGTGCAGCCTGCAGAGCACATCTTCAGGGCAGCTCCTCCTTTCCAAGGCCCACAGCCCGCCTGTGAGTCGTTTCCGTGATGAGTACCCTTCCCCATCAGCAAGCCCGGAACCCAAAGGGCGGCCAGACGTTAGCAGGCCCAGCGGCCTTGCTTTACGGCAGGGTCGTGGAAAAGAGCACAGACCATCGCAGAGCTGATTGGCAGCCGGAGCTCCTGAGGACACGGGCGGGGTTGGTGCTGTGCTCAGCAAAACCTATCCCAGTAGGCTCAGATGGCCCTTCCTTGGGCGTGTTTGTTGAGTAGGTGGTTGGTTACCTTCCAGCCCAGTGGAAGGAGCGGCGAAGGCTTTATTTGTCAAATGCTCCCCCTTCTTCCTAAGCCCCCAGGAGTGCTCCTTGCCTGTGTCCACTCTCCCTTCTTTTATTTATTTGGCTGTGTCGGGTCTTAGTTGCAGCGCGCGGGCTCTCTAGTTGTGGCACGTGGGCCTAGTCGCCCCGCGGCTTGTGGGATCTTAGTTCCCCGACCAGGGATCGAACCCGTGTCCCCTGCATTGGAAGGCAGATTCTTAACCACTGGACCCCCAGGGAAGTCCCCACTCTCCCTTCTGAGATGGGGAGTGTGACGTGTAAAGAAAGTTTGGGAAAGTAACCTCAGATAAGACACTGAGCCGGTAGTCTTTAAAAAAAAGAGCCTTAAAAAAGATCTTGGATCTTTAAAAAAAAAAAAAAAAAAAGCACAACGACCCAGCTTTATTGAAGTAGGATCGACAAATAAAAATTATATACAACGTGATGTTTTGATATACATACACATTATAAAATGACCACAATCAAGCTAATTTAACACACCTGTCACCGTACATAGTTACCTTATAAATTTTTTGGTGGTGCAAACATTGAAGATCTACTTTCTTTGCAAAATTTCAACTACGTAATACAGTTTTACGAACTCTGGTCACCACGCTATACATTAGATCCTGTCACTGTGCTATACATTAGATCCTCAGAAGTAACTGATTCTTTTTTTTTTTTTAATATTTATTTACTTATTTGGCTGTGCCGGGTCTTAGTTGCGGCACGTGGGATCCTTGTTGCCCCGCGTGAGATATTCGTTGCGGCACGTGGGATCTTTAGTTGTGGCATGCGAACTCTTAGCTGTGGCAGGCATGTGGGATCTAGTTCCCTGACCGGGGATCGAACCTGGGCCCCTTGCATTGGAAGCGGCGTCTTAGCCACTGGACCGCCAGGGAAGTCCCAGAAGCGATTGATTCTACGTAACTGGTTGTTTGTACGTTGACAAACTCCCTTCCATCTCCCCCACCCCCCAGCCCCTGGCAGCCATCGTTCTCCTCCCTGCTCTTGTGAGCTCTACTTTTTTAGATTCCACATGTGAGTGAGATCATGTGGTATTTGTCTTTCTGTGCCTGGCTTGTTTCACCTCACACAGTATCCGCCAGGTTCATCCAGGTTGTTACGAATGGAGAAGAATTTCCTTCTTTTTAAAGGCCCAATAATTCCATTATGTGTGTACAATGCACACAGCACATTTTCTTTACCTATTCACCCATTACTGGGTACTTGGGCTCTTGTGAATAATGCTACAATAAACATGGGGGTGCCAGTAGCTCGTCAAGATATTCATTTCATTTCCTTTGGATATATACCCAGAAGTGGGATTGCTGGATCATATGTTTGGTCTAGTTTTAATTTGAGGAATCTCCATACTGTTTTCCATAATGTCAGCTTGGATCTTAATCAAGGTCCGTGGCTTGAAGTCCATTCTTTGAATGTCTGACTTGCTTTTTCCCTTTAGTTAAAAACAGTAAGTGTGGAAAGGATTAAATGTCTCCCTGGAGGTGTGGGCGTGAAGGCTAGGGCAATGGTGTACTGGCTAAATTAGCTTATTTCCATGCCATAAAAATTTTAAGTATTAATGATTCTCTTTGAAAACCTCAGAGGAATGTTTTATCCACAGAATTCTTAAGAAAAACAATCTGTTTACTTATGTTCCCACCTTAATTTTAACTTCCTTCTTAAGTGGGTTTTTCTCCCCCCCGGGGCGTTTTGTGTTGGGTCATTCTGAAGTGGATTATGGGTGAAGAATGAGGCCGCTCTAGTGTTCCAAGCTAAGTAGCTTTAGGAAGAAAAGCTTCCTGCAACTGTTGCTCATGGTCAGAAGCCAGTAGAATAAGGCAGGTCAACAAGTGTTTGTTAGGCACCCTGCTTGTGCAAAGCCTCTTTCTTCTAGAAAGGGAGAAGTCTTTGGGGCCTCAAGATCAACAAATACCAGTTGAATCTAATTGAGTTTGAAACAATAACTTTCCTTTTGGAAAACAGAAGAATTCGCGTTGCTGAACAATTGATTCATTGCCCTCCAGATGACCATGACTGTTGACTCGGAATTCCTTTTATTTTGATTAAGTGCATAGCTGCCTATCCTTCCGAGTTTATCTGGATCTTCCAGAACTTACATACCTCCAACCACTCCCGTCCATCTGGGTTGGCTGGCCGGCTTGGTCGGATGTGCATTCCTTCCTCAAGGGCAGGGATACACAACTGGAAATGGCATCTGTCACAACCCCAGCCCTACTAGCACCTTTATATATTAGTATTACTGTTATTTTTTGAAGAATGCGACTGTTCATTTATTTATTTATTTGGTTGTGCTGCGTCTTAGTTGCGGCTGGCGGGCTCCTTAGTTGTGGCATGCGAACTCTTAGTTGCAGCATGCATGTGGGATCTAGATCCCCGACTGGGGATTGAACCTGGGCCCCCTGCATTGGGAGTGCGGAGTCTTAACCACTGCACCACCAGGGAAGTCCCGCATCTTTGTATATTATAATAACTTGGTTCTCCTTTAATGGGTTGGGTGTTCCACGGAGGTTTTTAAAATCTGATCCAGAATTTCAAGTCTCTGTCTCCTTACCAGCCTAGTCAGTTTAGGGCTTTTAGGTGAACTAGGGATAAAAGACGGTTTTATTTATTCTGTGTTTCCATTTGCAACCTGCAGTTGAAAGCATAACCTTCCATTTCTGTCTTTCAGAACTCAACCTGATTTATTGTTTTGTGTTTTTCCACTGAAGCTGAATCATCTCTAGTTAGGTCTCTAGTTAGGTTAAGTATCAGTTAGGTTAATCACCTCCAGTTACGTTAGTTTTCTTCTCGGACCAGAATCTGGGTATTTTTAACTAAGCATCTTGCTACTCAAAATGTAATCTAACGGCTACGTTAGAAATACAGACCCCAGGTCCCAGCCTCGCCTACTGAATCTACATTTTAATAAAATCTTCCGCTGATTTGTATGTACATCTAAATGTGAAAAGCACCGGTTGAGCATGTCTTAAGGTTTTCTTATTAAAAATTACATTGTCAAGATGTAAAGGGACACATTTCTGTTAAACATTTTTTGGACATTTTTTCCTAACATTTTATTATGAAACATTTCAAACATACAGCAAAATGGAAAGAGTTCTACAGTGAGCTCCCTAGACTGTCCACCTAGATTCTACCATTAACTGATTTTTTTTCTTTCCTTTTCTTCCCAATTAATTTCTATCAAGAATTTTATATAGAGGGACTTCCCTGGTGGTCCAGTGTTTAAGACTCCGAGCTCCCACTGCAGGGGGCCTGTGTTCCATCCCTGGTACAGGTACTAAGGTCCCTCATGCCACACGGTGTGGCAAAAAAGCAAAAACCAAAAACAGACTGCTCCTTTATTGACGAATTCCCTGGCGGTCCAGAGGTTAGGACTCAGCACTCTCACTGCCGAGGGCCCAGGTTCAATCCCTGGCCAGGGAACTAAGGTGCAGCCAAAAAGAAAGAAAAAGAATTTTATATAGAAATGCTAGTTTACAGCATGACTGTTAGAAAGAATCATGTCTTGGTAATAAGGTAATAAGGGTCTCACCCTTCTTCTAGAATCCCTGTGGGTTTTGACAAGGTCGCGCTTAGTTTGGGAATTTCTTGTGAATCAGAGAAGCACAGTGAGGTAGGAGGTGGGGTGCGCTGGGATTTCACAGAGTGCTGCGGTGCTGGTCCCTTTGCCCCTCCACCCGGAACACGGGGCCTCGGTATATGCTCCTCTATACGGTGAGCGGGTTATGAGAGATCATCTCTACTGTTGCTTCCAACCCTGTAATTGTAGGTCTATTGCAAATATTAGCATCGCTCTTTCTCCGGTGGAGAAAGCGATGAACCCGTTCAGTAGTCGAATAAGAAGGAGAACATCTGTCGGCATGGAAAAGTGATTATTTCCTAAGCTACTGAGTAAAACACAGCTGCACCGGCAGTTTCAACTCTGTTTTCTTGTCAATTTCTGTTCTTTCAGGAAACCTTACAGACACATGAAGCCTTCAACCATCTGGAACTCAGAAACTCGACTGGGACTGACTGTGGCTTCTAGACCGTCCAGGTGTTCTGCAGATGTGAAAACTTATCCCGCACTTGCCAGCTGGAGCCCCGAGTAGATGCAAGGCTCGAGCTCCGGCTCTCACATCTCTGGGCACAGAGGGGTCATCTCCTAAGTGGCCAGGGAGCAGTTGTTGACACTGAGGTCTGATTGCTGCACACGACCCGTCACCTTACGGGGCTGCGCTGGAGAAAGTCAAGTTCAGGGTCGTGAGTTTCCCGACTCTCGTGAATTAGGATTCCAGACGCGGGCCTCATTTCTGTAGCGCCCACCATCCCTGTAGGCATCACCACCACCACCATCACCACGAGCATCTTCTTGGAAACTCCACCACTGCATCACTGCACACAGTTGGAAACCTCCCCTGATCGCCATGGCCTGCCCTTTCCTAAAGGTTCTGTTGGTGGGGGTGAGTTTCCTGGGATGTCTTTATCCTCTCGTGGATTTTAGCTTCAGTGGGGAAACAAGAGAACAGAAACCGAATTTCGTGATCATTTTGGCAGATGACATGGGGTGGGGTGACCTGGGAGCAAACTGGGCAGAAACGAAGGACACTGCCAACCTTGATAAGATGGCTGCAGAAGGAATGAGGTGAGTCTGAGATGTCAAGCCGGCATCTCTTTGGATATTTCATCCTGACTCTTTTGGGGGGAGGGGGCCGCATAGAGCCCTTAAAGAGCAATTGATGGGTCCATGTTGATTTAATTAATTGATTGATGAATTTGGTTCGAAGCCAGTACAGCGTCATGCAGGAGTCCATCCATCCGTGCATCCGTCCCTCTGTCCATACGCTAACTGTTCTTTTTCTGGCCATGCTGCGCGGCTTGTTGGGATCTTAGTTCCCTGGTCAGGGATCGAACCTGGGGCCCCGGCAATGAGAGCGCTGAGTCCTAACTGCTGGACTGCCAGGGAATTCTGATAACGCTTATTGTGTGAGTGTGTGTGTGTGTGAGTGTGTGTGTGTGAGTGTCTGTGTGTGTGTGTGTGTGTGTATTAGGAGCTGGGAACACAAAGGTGAACAAATAGCGATCCTTGCCCTCAAGCTCTCGCAGTGGAGACAGGTTGAAAGGAAGGTACACATTACAGTCGAGTCCAAGAGGCTGCGTCAGGAGTTTTGGAGTCTGTGGGGAGGGTGTGGACCCCAGCCTGGGGGTTGAAGGGAGAAGGTGCCCTTGAAGAGCGACTGAACGTCAGTGGGGCACATGAATGCCAAAGGACTTACTTACCTGTGAGCGGGCAGGACTTACTGGTCCATTGAAGGCGCACTTAACGCTAAGGGACCACAAAAGGGGAGGGGGTGTATATCTGAACTGGCCGAAGCTTTATGACTATTCTAGATCGGCTTTCTTCTTGGGCTGGCGTTGATCTGACTGGCCCGCTCAGATCCCACCTGCCTGGGTTAAACCCCTCCTGTTGGCTCCGTGGGAATCATCCCAAAAGGCTGTTAGGACAACCCATGGGGTGTCTCTGGAGTTTCAGCCACTTGCATCCTTAAGCTGGGAGCTTTCCCCTGAGATAGGGACCCTTGGTGTCCCTGCGTCCAGTCTCACCCTCTCCAATCCATCCTCCTCACCTCAGCCAAGGTGAACTTTCTAGAAGCCCTTCTCTGCTTCCGATCCTTCAAAGGCATTTGGTGACCCTAAGAACAAAATCCAAACTCCGAAGAGCAGTGTTCAAGCCCGGCCCACCCTCCGCACCGTCCTCTGCACGGCCCCGCCTGTCTGAACGCTTCTTCAGCTCTTGCCTCCCTCTGTTTGGGCCTCACCTATGTGATTAGTTCTTCTTCTTCTTTAAATTTAATTTTTATTTTATATTAGAGTATAGTTGATTTACAATGTGGTGTTAATTTCAGGTGTGCAGCAAAGTGATTCAGTTATACGTATACCCATTCTTTTTCAGATTCTTTTCCTGCACAGGTTCTTACAGAATGTTGAGCAGAGTTCCCTGTGCTGTACAGTAGGTCCTTGTTGGTTATCTATCGCGTTGATACGTATAGTGATTAGTTCTTCTTGATGCACTTTCCGCTACTCCTGTTTTAGTTTCTACTCACCATCTGGTTCCTAATTCCACAGGAGGTCCTCAGGAACCCTTTCTTGGATGCCTCAGGTATACCTTTGCTGCTCTCCATGATGACTGCTTAACCACCTATGTTGGGTTCAATAGCGTCACCCCCAAATTCATGTCTACGCAGAGCCTCAGAACATGACCTTATTTGGAAATAGGGTCCTTGCAAATGTCATTAGTTAAAGACCTCTGTGATATCCTACTTGGTTTAGAGTGGTCCTAAATCCAACGACCGGTGTCCTTGTAAAAAGAGGAGGGGACACAGAGGGACATGCAGCAGAGAAGGTGACGTGAAGAGGGGGGCAGAGGATGGGGTGATGCGCCTGCAAGCCAAAGACACCCCCCGGAGCTGGAGCGAGGCCTGGGACGGACTCTTCCTCTGAGCCTCCGGAAGGAACCGACCCTGCTGCCATCTTGGTTTCAGACTTCTCGCCTCCTGAATTGTCAGAGAATGCATTTCTATCCTTGTAAGCCACCCAGCTTCTGGTAGTGTGTTATGGCAGCCACAGGAAATTATACACTGCCCTTCTAGCTCTGGGCTTCAGGAAGAAAAATGCCTTGTGTCTTCTTCCACCCTTGTGTTCCTAACACGGTGCCCGGCACCTAGTGGGCCATTCAGAAGTATTTGTTCATCAGTAAATGGGCTTCAGGAGTTCAGGGTGCTTTGAAATGTCACCCCAAATTCTGCATGTCAGATTTTTTTTTTTTCTCCCTCGGGTTGAGAGTCAATGCAGAGCATTTAACAGATCCTCAAAGGGAACTGGGTTGCCAAGTGCTCAAGAACTTCTGCTTTCCGTGTCGAGGGTTTGTGGGGAAATATCGGGCCCATTATTTAAACCGAGATTTGTGAGCCTTGGGGTTCTTCTTATGAGCTGTCCCCAACAGCACGCTGTCAGCCTGAGCGGAAGGGGCATCTCGGGGACCAGAGGCAAATACAGCTGGGTGGGCTCTGCTCCTTTTTCCTCCCTTGGATGAAAATATTCTCTCCATCCGAGCCGTGTGACAGTGGCCAGGCAGACAGCCCTCTGGCCCAAGGTTGACGGCTTTTCGCTCTGTGCTTTGTTGACAGGAAAGCAAGCTTCCTGTGAGGCCGGGGATTGATTCATCACGGGCTTCTCCCTGCCTGCTCACCGCCAGTGGGGAGCCATGACTTGCAGAAGGAACGCTTATTGCCAAACAGGGGCTAAGGGTGACTTGAGAAACTGTCTTTTCTATTGTCTCCCTTTTATTAGTGTGCTCGGCTGCCGCAGCAAATTACTACAGATTAGGTGGCCTGTGTGAAAAAGAATGAAATATTGGGACTTCCCTAGCGGTCCAGTGGTTAAGATTCCGCGCTCCCACTGCAGGGGGTGCGGGTCCGATCCCTTGTCGGGGAACTAAGAGCCCACATGCTGCACATGTGGGATCTTAGTTCCCACGTGTGGGCAAAAAAAAAAGAATGAAATAGTGCCATTTGCAGCAACACGGATGGACCTAGAGATGATCGTACTAAGTGAAGTACGCCAGACAGAGAAAGACAAATACCATATGCGGTCACTCATATGTGGGATCGAAAATATGACACAAATGAACTTATGAACAGACTCACAGACGTAGAGAACAGACTTGTGGTTGCCAAGGGGGAGGGGAGGTGGGGGAGGGATGGATTTGGAGTTGGGATGAGCAGATGCAAACTATTATATATAGGATGGATAAACAGCAAGTTCCTACTGTAGAGCACAGGGAACTGTATTCAATATCCTGGGATAAACCCTGATGGAAAAGAACATGAAAAAGAATATATATATGTATAACTGAATCATTTTGCTGTACACCTGAAACTAGCACAATGTAGTCAATCAACTAGACTTATAAGAAAAATTAGTGGCCTCAAATAGGCCACTAGTCATATTTATCCTCTCAGAGTTGAGAGGCGGGAAGTGCTAAATCGAGGCACGGGCGGGGCTGGTCCTGCTGGAGGCTCCGGAGGGGAGTCGTTCCAGGCGTCTCTCCTGTTTCTGGTGACTCTGCCAGCAGCCCTTGGTTTGCAGCCTCAGCCCTGCACCGTCCACCTCCACAGTTCACATACCTCCCTGCGTGTGTGTCTAAGCCTCCCTCTTCTTGTAAGGACACCAGTCATTGGCGTTAAGGCCCATCTTAATCCAGTACAACCTCATCTCAACTTGATTACATCTGAAAAGACCCTATTTCCAAATAAAGTCACGTTCACAGGTTCTGGAATGACATGAAATCTGGGGGGACACGATTCAACCCAGAGACATTACTGCTACACATATAATTTGTACTACACCCATAATACTATAATTAGCCATTCTACTACACATATCTGTGCCTCTGCTCCTAACGTAGTCTGAAACGCAGCACCTACTCCTGAGACGCTTGTTGCCTTGAAGATTAAGCGTCCTGCCTAAGAGGGCAGGCTCTGGTGCCGCATGGCTTGGGTTCAAATCCCAGCTCTACTATTTCCACCTGTATGGCCCGGGACGGGCCACCTCATTCCTCGGAGGCTTGCTTTCATCTTCTGCAGGGGGGCAACGGCAGCACCCACCTCATAGGATGTTGTGAGGGTTAAATGAAGAATTAGCTATGTACGCATTAGCACAGAGCCTGGCACGCCATAGACGCAGATACATGTTAGCTGTGGTTATTTTTGTTATCGTTATGAGAAAGCAACATCCATCTGAATTGTCAGTGTGAATTCGCTACTCTGCCTACGGAAAGGTCTAAGTGATGTAACTCATGGAAGGAGGAACGGGGTCCAGGGACAAACCCCAGTAAACCTCTACGTGGCCCGTGCACGCCGGGCCAACAGCTGTATTTGAATCAACCCAACAGCTGTGACAGTAACTAAGCCTTGCCAGCGCTCGCAAGGCACCAGGCTCCGGGCGTCGCCCCGTTCAGTTCGTGCTGCCACCTGATGCTTCTCTTCTTTCACAGATGAGGAAATCAAGGTAGTGACTCGCCCAGAGTTAGCGAGTGGCTGAATCAACGTGCTCTCACTCTAGGGCCTTATCGTTAAGGGCTGGGAAGTAGAGGTGAATTTGCCAAGAGTGTCCTTCAAGGCCTGGGCTGGCTTTGCCACGAAGAGGGAAGGAGGTGGTCGAAGGAGGTGCAGATTAGAGTCTCGATAGTTCTCGTCCCTCTGGAGCTGACAAAGGACCTCTGTGCCGTGAAGGTGGAAGAGGCAACCGAGAGAGGTGGTTGGGGTGTCAGTCATCGATGCAGCTGTTGGACACGAGGCTCCACCGGCCGAGAATGTGTGGTTGCCAAGGCTGCAGACGCCTGCGATCTCCCCCGTGCTGGCTCTGACTGCATCTCCAAGCCCCTCCCCACGTTCCGTCTGCCTCATGGCCTTTGCACTGGCTGTTCCTTCCCTCTTCCCGGCAAGCTCTCCCCTCAGGCTCTGAGTGGCCGGTCAGTCTCGGCTCCAATGTCACATCCTGGAGGAGGCCTCTCTGACCTCCCTAACCCTTCACCAAGCGTGTCTCTCACTTCTTCTCCTGATTTGTTTCCGTGACCCGTATCACCGCCAACATGATCTTTGTTTATTTCTTTATTGCCTGTCTCTCATCCTGGAATGTCAGCTCCCTAGAGGAGCTGTCTAATCTATCTTGTTCATGGCTCCAGTGCTTAAAACAATGCCTGGAGCATGGTAGCTGCTCAACAAAATCTGTGTGCCTGGCTTCGGACTTCTGGACAGGCAGAGGCGAGTTAACCGCAGCGGGACTTGGAACCAGGCTGCCCGACTCTGTCACTTACTAGCTCTGGGACACCAGGCTCATGAGTAAACTTTGCCGGGCCTCAGTCTGACCATCTCTAAGATGGAACAGTAGTGGCATCATCGTGGGTCATTTTGAGGAGGAAATGGGTTAAGTCATGTAAGACAGCAGCAGGTCCCTGGTAGGTGTGAGCTCTTGTGTTTCCCCTGAACCTCTGGCTCTGCTGCCCTGCTCTCCTCCCATCCCCCTCCCTTGGCTGGAGGGTCAAGCATGTTGGCTCAGCTTTTGTTCCAGAAGCTCCTCCCTCTGTCTGTGCTGGACCCTCATCCTTCCCCAAGCTGGGCTGTGAGACTCAGCTGTCCTCTCGGAATCTGCTCGATTCTGTTCATTCCTCCACCAAGTCCCCAAGTCACTTTTCTTCCTTCCTCCCTTCTTCCCTTCCTTCCTTCCTGCCACGTGGCATGTGGGATCTTAGTTCCCGGACCAGGGATTGAACCCCGGGTCCCAGCAGTGAGAGCGCCGAGTCCTAACCACTGGACCACCAGGGAAGTCCCCATTCGTGTTTTTTTCCATCTGACTATGGTCGATGCCAGAATTTGCCAATTTTGTGGTCAGAAGAGGCACCATTCACAACATAATTATGATGTCATCGTGGTTGCAAGAAAAAGGAATCCTTGGGGAAAGAAGAGCAAAATTTGGGACTTCCTGGGCGGTCCTGTGGCTAGGACTCTGAACTCTCACTGCTGGGGCCCCGGGTTCAATCCCTGGTCCGGGAACTAAGATCCCACAAGGTGCATGGTGCAGCCGGGGGAAAAAGAAGCAGCAACATCTTCAGAGCCTTGATTTTGGTGTCCCTTTTCAGACTTCCTAAACTCCAGTTCCAGGGAGATAAAATAGGGATTGCGGCCTAAGACCCCATGGCCTTGAACTCATTTCCAGCAGCTCAGATCAAAGGGCGTCCACATCACATATCACGTGGGGGAAACTGGGGGCCAGGGAGAAAGGAAGCGTTTTTACTGTTACAGTCAGCTCTCTGACATGCGGGTGCGGGTTCTCCAGCTTGCAGTTTATGATGATAAACAACTGTTTTCTTGACCAGCATTTTTCGGGATCCACTTTAATGAGGTCTAGTTTACATATGATCAAATGCCCCCATTTTATTTTTTTTTTAGAAAAAATTTTTATTTATTTATTTTATTTTTGGCTGCGTTGAGTCTTAGTTGTGGCACATGGGATCTTTGTTGCGACATGCGGGATCTTTCATTGTGGTGCTCGGGCTCTTCACTGCGGCGTTCGGGCTTCTCTGTAGTTGAGGCGGGCGGGCTCAGTAGTTGTGGCACGGGCTTCATTGCCCCACAGCATGTGGGATCTTAGTTCCCCGACCAGGGATTGAACCCGCGTCCCCTGCATTGCAAGGCAGATTCTTAACCACCGGACCACTGGGGAAGTCCCAAATGGCCCCATTTTAAAAGTACATTTTGGTGAGGTTTTTTTTTTTTCTTTTTAATTCATTTTTTATTGAAGTATAGTTGATTTACAATGTTGTGTTAATTTCTGCTGTACAGCAAAGTGATTCACTTATACATATACATACATTCTTTTTCATATTCTTTTCCATTATGGCTTATCACAGGATACTGAATATAGTTCCCTGTGCTCTACAGTAGGACCTTTTTGTTTATCCATCCTGTATATAATAGTTTGCACCAGCTAACCCCAAACTCCCAATCCATCCCTCCCCCATCACCCCCCAGCCCCCCGCCTTGGCAACCACCAGCCTATTCTCTATGTCCCTGATTCTGTTTCTGTTTCATCGATATGTTCATTTGTGTCATATTTTAGGTTCCATGTATAAGTGATATCATATGGTATTTGTCTTTCTCTTTCTGACTTAACTTCACTTAGCATGATAATCTCTAGTTGCATCCATGTTGCTGCAAATGGCATTATGTCGTTCTTTTTTACGGCTGAGTAGTATTCCATTGTATATATGTACCGCATCTTCTTTATCCATTCATCTGTCGATGGACGTTTAGGTTGTTTCCATGTCCTGGCTATTGTTAATAGTGCTGCAGTGAACACTGGGGTACATGTGTCTTTTTGAATTATGGTTTTCTCAGGGTATATGCCCAGGAGTGGGATTGCTGGGTCACATGGTAGCTCTATTCTTAGCTTTCTGAGGAACCTCCATACTGTTCTCCATAGTGGCTGCACCAACTTACATTCCCACCAAGAGAACGGTAAACAATTCATTTGTGAAAAACACGAAAGCTGCCGCATCTCTTTCTCGGGGGCATCGCTGTTCGGGGCTCCCTGTGTCCAGAGATGGCCCACGTGTGCCCTGCGGGGCAGCAAGGCCTCCTGCCCTTGTCAGTAGGTTCAGCAGCCAGCGTGTCTCGCCTTTGACGTTGTGGGCTCCCGTTTTGCCAGTGTCCTGTGCAGATCTGAGCTGGGCAGTGCTGTTGAACATTTGCAAGTTTAAAAATGATAGGATAACCAGAAGAAAATCGAAATGTTGGAATTTCAGTGAAAATGCCAGGGACTTCGTAATCCACTAAAACCTAAACTTTTCAAGCACTTGGAAAACTTGCATCACAATAGGGGTTAGAGGAGTGAATTGCTCATACTTTAAAAAAGAGAAAAGGACAAATACCTTTCACAGGCATCTCAGCCAGCATTTCAAGTGGTCTGAACAATGTTTAAATGTCTACGAGAACCCAGTGGATGAGCTTGATAATGCAGCACTCGTTTGGGTCTTGCCCACAGAGCATCCAGGGAAAGGCTCGTGCTAGTTTTGAAATAGGAGGGAAGTGGGTAGGGCAAAACCTTTGAAAGAATGACATAGTCCGAGGACAGGACATAAACTGGTTAGAACCAAATGGGTCCAAGATGGCAGACAAGTCGACTTCCACTAGACCTTGAGCCTCAGTATACACTCACTGTAACACATCAGCACGCTAAATGACACACCCCCAGGCGCCATGACAGTTCCAAGGCCGACCATAAAGGTCAAAAAGTGGGCAGTGGCCCAATTCCTGGAAATCCCACCCCTTCCCCAAAACAGCTGGAATTCTCCTCCCTCTCCTTAGCCTATGAAATTACCCAGCCCTATAAAACCTGACAACCCCGTACCCTGGGGCCGCTCTTGCCTTCTGAGATGGCCCACACTCTGTCTTTGGAGTGTGTTTCTCTCTAAATAAACCCACTTCTTACTTCTTACCTTGTCTCTCACTGAATTCGTCCTGCGATGAGACATCCAGAGCCTGAGCTTCATTAAGTCCAGAGACCAGGTGTGTGATCTCAGTTAAAAGAACGTGGGTCCAAAAAAAAAAAAAAAGAACGTGGGTCCAAGCCCCAATGTAAGTTGCCTGGTTTCAGTTTCACCTGTGATGAGCAAGCAACGTATTTCTTGAAAATTCTTGGGTTGAGAAGTAACTTGAATAAGTCTCCTGGCTGGGTGACTGGATTCAAGCAATGACTTAGGCTGTCCAGACCGGGGTTTGAGGACCTGAGTGGTTATGAGCCATAGGTGTCTTGGAGGGAAGAGGATGACCAGTGACAGTGAGACAGCAGTGACCCCCCCCAGCTAAGCCCAGATACTGTCCACTCACGTAAATTGTCTGCCAGCCTGGCTCAGAAATGACGTTGGCAGTGTGTCGTTTCTTTTTTAATTTTCTTTTTCTTTTTCCTTCCAGTATTATTGAGATACAGCACTGTATACGTTTAAGGCACACAGCATAATGATTTGACTTACACACATCATGAAATGACCACAGTAAGTTCAGTGAACATCCAGCATCTCACAGAGATACAACATTAGAAAAATAGAAAAACATTTGTTTCTTTGTGACAAGAACTCAGGGTTTTACTCTCTCAAAATACATAACTTATATGGCGCACAGCAGTGTTAATTATATTGATCATGTTGTAGATTATATTCCCGGCACTTATTTATCTTGTAGCTGGAATTTTGTGCCTTTTGACCCCCTCGTTCAATCTTTGGCACACACTCCCTCCACCCTGCAACCACAAACCTGATCTCTCTTCTCTGAGTTTGTTTTTGAAGTGCAATCGTTACCGAATGCAAGTTTGTGTGCCCGATGCCCAGTGAGGCCAAACCAACCAAACAGTTCATCTGCCTGAAACACAGAGAGGCCAAACCAACGGAAGAGTCAGAGTCTGGAGCAGAGCAAGGTTTGGTGCAGGGCCAAGCAGGGAGAACGGGGGGCTCGTGCTCAAAAAACCCGAATTCCCTGACGGTTCTGGGGGAGAAGTTTGCATAGGCAAAATTTGGGATGAGGGCTGCAGGGTGTGTGCCTTTCTTCTGATTGGTTGGTGTTGAGGTAACAGGGCAGGGCTCCAGGGATCTGGTGCTCAGCCTGAAGTTGGCTGGGTGAGGGAGTTCCTGCAGAAGAGCTCAAAGATATATTGTTATGTGTATCCTTTGAGGGGGAACCAGGACCTGCCCCAAGGCTGCACTACACTTTCTTGACTGCCCCTCCCTTACTTCTGCATCCCCTCCCTTTCCTGATTAACAACTATTTGAATCTGACCTTTGGAAGGTCAGGGAGGCTGGATGAAGCCTATTTCCTACAAACAAGAAATGGGGGACATGGAAAGGCTTTTGTGCCCGGGAGTGCCCCACAGGTTCCTGCTTGTTTTCGTAATTCACCTACAAGGCTATGTTATTTCCTGGTGCACAGCACAACGATTTGCTCTTTCTGTACATATCAGAATGATCATCATGATAAAGTCTATTTGTCATCTGTCAGCACACAAAGGTGTCACCTAGTGAGTGATTATTCCTCACACTGTATTTTCATACCTGTGACTCATTTATTTTGTAACTGGAAGTTTGTCCCTCTTCATTTTCCTCACCCATTTCACTCGTCCCCTCTCCCCTTGGGCAACAACCTGTTTGTTCTCTGTGTCTATGACTCCATTTCCATTTTGTTATGCTTGTTCATTTGTTTTCCTTTTTACATTCCACATGTAAGTAAAATCACACCGTAATTGTCTTTTTCTGTCTGACTTACTTCACTGAGTATAATGTTGTCTAGGTCCATCCGTGTTGCTGCAAATGGCGTTATTTCATTCTTTCTTATGGCTGAGTAATATTCCACGGTGTGTATGTACCACATCTTCTTTATCCATTCATCTGTCGATGGACACTCAGATTGCTTCCATATCTTGGCTATTGTAAATAGTGCTGCAATGAACACGGGGTGAAGGTGACAGTATATTGTACATGCGTTTCCTTCTGTAAATTGATGTGTAATCTGTTAACTGTGTACCTTGATTTCTCTTCCTCCCTGCCTCACGCCTTCTCTGCCCTCATTTTAATTTTGAGTCAAGTCCCTGCAGCACTGAGAGTTCTAGGCAGCGGCTGAGCTTGGAATCAGAGGTCAGTGTCCACCCTGGTAGGTCAGAGGCTCCAGGCGCTCGAGGCGGTTTCTCTAAAGGACCCCGGTGAGGAAGGAAGCGAGCTGTCAACACACTCAAAAGCCGGGTGTGACTTCTTTTTTCAGAATTGACTTTTTGCAGAAATTCATGTACTATGTTACCTCTCAGGACTTTCTCAGCCGTTCTGCCGCCTTTGGGATTTTGTAGGAGCCGGGCTGGCGCTGGAAACTGCAGGGGAGTGAGGTCTGGCAGATGCCCCGAGGGCGAGGGCAGAAAGAACTTTCTGAACAAGACTTATATCAGCAAGAGACCCTCCCCCCACCATGTCATCCCCTTACAGCTTTGTCCACCCCACTCCCTGACCCCATACAGTAATTCAGGTTTGGGGTGCAGGACCCTCACTGGGGAGAAATCCTCTTGTCTGTGATCCTCACCTCTGAGCTGTTTGCTCTGGGACGTCCCATCCTGTCTTCCCCTTGTAAACGCTCAGCATCACGGGACAGGCAGTTTTGCCTCTTTGTTCTTGGGTGAGTAGGTCAAATAGCCATAAAAGTCACGTGATGCCCACCTATCCACTGGGGCAAGGTGGAGACCGTGGGCTTTATCCTCGTGTAGCAGGCGGGGACGTGCAGGAATGTGAGGATCTAGGTCACAGCCGATCTCAGAGAAGAGGAGCTGAGATATTCGCCAGTGAGACCTTGGCGCCAGCCTGCTTCGCAAGTGTCGGTGCAGAATGGCCTGTCCAGTGGCTACCATTTGTTCTGTCTTTAAGCCTCCTAACTACAGTCATTCAACAACAGATCTCTACTAAGGGCAGGTCATGAGTCACACTGGGAGACCTCAGCCAGCTCTGCCCTTAAGAGGGTTACACCCTGGTGGCAGATAAAAAGACAGGAAAGCCATCCTTTAGAAGGCAGAGCAGGAACTCCTGACGTCTCTCCCACCCCTGGGGCTTTTATAAGCTGAGTTGGACGTAACTGAATTGACATTCGGGGGGACAGAATTAGCACATTACGAACATATCGGTCACAGGCGCAAACGAGAAAGGTCCGTGCTGGGCTTCTCACCTTTTGGGCGATAAAGCTCGCAGCAAGAAGCATGTGAAAGATGGTGCTGTGGGACCATAGGAAAGAAAGGCCACTTCTCCAGAGGGAAGCCAGGAGGGACTTCATAAAGCTTATTGGTTAGGACCTGAACGCTGAGCCCTTAAGGATGAGTAGGAATTAGCCAGAAGGGGGACGAGAGAGTCTTGTAGGCAGAGGGAAAAGAAAGGGCAAAGACCCAGCATTGAAAGGTGCCCATTCACTCCACAAATATTCCTAGAGGGACTCCACCCCGCAGGCACTGTCCTAGGTGCTGCAGATGCATCCGAACAATAAACAAGCCTCACTCTGCGGGGTCTGGCTGGCATTCCAGTGGGAGAGGACGGCTGGGACAGGGCATTTTAAGGCTGGACCCGTGCACTGAGCAGCTGGCGAAGGGCATCCTGTGTGTCCTCAGACGTTCGGGGGCCCTGAGCTCTGAATTCATTGACTGCATTTGGGATGGACTGCGCCACTCGCTAGGCGAGGCCCATGCTGGTGGCTGGAAGGGCTCAGCTCAGGGTTGTGGCAGTGGGCAGAAGTGTCCCATCAGGAGGCCCTGAGATGCCTGTGCGTCCGTCTCGTTGTCACATATCTTGTTGGAGTCCTTCCTTGAGAGTGAATGCACACATGTCCACTGCAAGAGTGTGGAAAGGAAAGGGGAGACTTGCCAAGGATTATACCAAGCTTGGCTGGCAGGAACCCTTTTATTGAAAAGAACAAGAGTGGGAGTGGATGGATGGATGGATGGATAAATGAGTGAATGAGTCAGCAAAACACACCAAGTTGGCTATTTGCTGCCACATTTTCTTTCAGTTTTTTTGTTTGTGTGTGTGTGTGTTTTTTGGGTTTTTTTGTTTTTTTGTTTTTTTGCGGTATGCGGGCCTCTCGCTGTTGTGGCCTCTCCCGTTGTGGAGCACAGGCTCCGGACGCGCAGGCTCAGCGGCCATGGCTCACGGGCCCAGCCACTCCGTGGCACGTGGGATCTTCCCAGACTGGGGCACGAACCTGTGTCCCCTGCATCGGCAGGCGGACTCTCAACCACTGCGCCACCAGGGAAGCCTGTTTGTGGTTTTCTTTTGGCCGTGCAGCTTGTGGGATCCTAGTTCCCCAACCAGGAATCGAACCCGGGCCCCCTGCAGTGGAAGCGTGGAGTTCCAACCACTGGACCACCAGGGAGGTCCCTGCTTGCACTTTCAAAGGGCCTTCCTATTGGTTGTCTCAATGGTCTCACTTAACATCCTTCCCATTTAACAGAAGGCAACGTGGAGGCTGAGCTGAGCTGGTCCATCTAAGTCCTACTCCAGCCTTTTCCAGGTCTCACTACCCACCTGTGTCCCTCTGCACGCAAAGGCCTCAGCAGATGATTTTAAAAACCCATTTCCACCTCCAAGCCTTTAAATTATGAATGGAGCACGGACAGCTTTTATTCCAGTCACATAGCAATTTAGAGAGTGGCCACAGCAGGCCACATCCTTTGTTTTAAATTCCTTATAAATGAAGGCTGGACACGCTTCACTCCGCGACGTTGTATCTCTCTGGGGCTTTCGGGGCGACGTTTCCTGCGCTTACGTTCCCGGATTCTAATATGCGTAATTGATGCAATGGCGAGTTGCTTTGGTTTCTGTCTGGCTGTGTCTTAATTTGCGTTGATTTTCCTGTTCACGGGCTGCTGTAATGTCTGGCTCTGTATTTCTAGCTTCGCTTTACAATGTCGTTTCAGACTTTAATTAGGACCCCTGTTGGTGAACTGGTCTGAGCCTACCCAGATAGATTTGGGGAAAAACAAAGGAAGCTTTCCAAAGAGCAAGACCATTTTATTGTTTATTAATTAGTCCCTGCCCAATGCAGGGAGGGGCTGGGAAGGGGGGAGGGTGACACGGAGGTCAGTGCATCCAGCTGTGTGGGGTGTCGGTCGGTATTTTGGAGAAGGAGGTATAGCCAGGGCTCTCTAAAGACTTGGAAACAAAGGACATAAGATTGTTCCTGAGAGTTAAGCTATAAACTTTAACACACAGTGGGGAAGGAACTGAGCCCTAAAAGCATCAGCTTAAGCGATTATGTGGAAAATGGACTAATGTGTCTTTTCCAACCAAATGACGGGGGCCTCTCGCTTCACGTTTTGTTGGTTCATTCACCAGATTTTGCTGGGGCGGCCTGTCCCACCAAAGCATTCTGTTTGGGGCTGGAGTTGCCCCTCGAAGCCCCATCCTTGTAGAACCTACAGTCTAGGGAGTAACTCAGAGTTACATCTTGCCATAGAAATATGCTATAGCTGTTCCAAAAGGACGGCATTAACATGTTCAAGGAGAGACCATGCTTAGCACAGGTGGTAAAAACAGGCAAGCATGATGGTACCCAAGAATGGTATTTTTGGCACTGCCCAGGTGTATCAGTCAGCTCGGGCCGCTGTAACAAATACAGCAGTCTGGGTGACTTAAACAACGGACATTTATTTCTCACATTTCCGGAAGCTGGGAAGTCCAAGATCAGGGTGCCAGCTGGGTCAGGTTCTGCTGAAGGCCCTCTTCCTGGCTGGCAGAGGGCCATCTTCTCCCTCCATCCTCACGTGGCAGATAGAAAGCTCTGGTCTCTCTTCCTTTTCTTATAAGGACACTAATCTCATCATGGGGGCTCCACCCTCAGGACTTCGTATAAAGGGAATCACCTCCCCAAGGCCCCACCTCCAGGTACCATGATGCTGGGCAGAAGGGCTCCCACATACGTATTTTTTGGAGGACACAAGCGTTCAGTCAGTAGCACCAGGCAAGAAGAAGTGGTGGTCACAGCCTTTGAGCATCCCAGACCCACTGGCAAAGGTCAGTCCACTGTGAACACAAGTCCCCTAGCTTAGCAAACAAAGACTTTTTCTATGACCCATTTGAACTCCCTTTGTGTTCATTAACTCCACACTCCCCAAGGCAGCCTTTGGATTCTGATTTCGTGTGCAGGAAGAAGACACACTGACCTTGCTGATGCTCTGGTTCCTCTGTCTGCCCTTGGACGTCATCTGGGAAGCGGGCATTCCGGTGTCCCTCACGAGCTCACGTGGTTTGCGTGGATGTGAGTCAGGCTGTCAGGGTTAGCACCAGCAAGAATGAGTCTCAGAACTGTCCCAGCCCAAGGCCAGTGACTAGTTTTAAGGTAGTTCCTTCTGTGGACCAGCCCGGCTGCAGCCAGCCTTCTCCCAGATGGAAAGGGACCTGGGAAGAACGTGGTCTGTGGGGCGGGCTGGCCTGGGCTCAAGTTCTAGCGCTGTCATTTCCTACGCGTAGGGGTCCACGGTCTTTGATACTGAACAGGGATCAGACAGAGTAAGATGCGTGTTCATGCCGGCTGCGTGGTCTCGGGAAAGCTACCTCCATTCTCTGCGTTACCTTCCTGATCTGTAAAACGGAATTCTGATGATTCGAAATGATATCTGTAATACGATTAGGGTGGTAGCCACGTGATAAGTGGTAGCTATTTTTAGTATCCTAAGACAAACACACATAAAGTTAAGGGATATTTATACTGTATTTATTTATTTTTTTATTGAAGTATAGATGATTTACAGTCACTTCTATGTGGAATCTAAAATATGGTTCACAAATGAACCTATCTACAAAACAGAAACAGACTCACAGACGTAGAGAACAGACTGGATCTTTATACTTCGTATATATCTATAGGTCTCAGCTTACACGTGACTTGTTTGAGGAGCACGTGATTCCCAGAGGCCTCTCACATGCTGGGGTCACCCACCTCTGACTCTGAACCATGTGCAGCTTGAGGGCAGAGACTGACCTTGTTCTGTTACCTGTTGCGCTCCAGGCCCCTATCCTGTTTCAGCTCCAGTGAGGTAGCCAGGAGGCTGGTTGTGAACAAGAGAAGCGCAGCTCTACCAGCCGAAGCGCAAACGGGGCACAGCTTTGGCTCACGGACTAAGCTCTGGAGAGACTCGGTCTTCTGTCTGGCCTTCTGAGCCCGTTGACCCATTCTTTCAGGCTCCTGGTTAGGGTGAGAGGTGAGGCCCTTGCCCTTCTGGGATTATATCATTTTAGCTTGAGATTCGAGGTGGGGGAGAAAAAGCTATTCCTCTCTGCCTGGTTCAGAAAATGCCAGTTTTGGATTCTGAATAGCCCTGCTCAGGTCGTGGGCCCGATCGTTGAGGAGAGGGCTGTGCTGCTCCGATGGGCCCACGTCGGGGTGCGTGGATGTGAGGGCAGGGGCTGCATCAGCAGCCCCACGGAAACCCCTTTAGTCAGCGCCCGGATACTGTCAGATGAGTGTCTACATTCAGGCTGCCAGGAGGGTTCAGGAGCTCCGGAGGTCAGAGTCAAGAGCCATCCTTCTGGGGAATAAGGGAAGACTTTGTGACAATGGGAGGCTTTGAAGGTTAGGTAGGGATTGGGAGGGGCGGGGAGAGAGGCCGGGCCTGCAGGCTGAGATACAGCCAAGTCGGGGCATCGGGCTGGCGAGCTGCACGTGGGGTGCGGGACGGCAGGGAGGGGATGGGAGGCGTTCCAGGAAGAAGAGTCCTGTCGGGCTGAACTTCGGGGATTTGTAGGCTGGTGTGTTCGTTTCCAGGAGCTGCCGTGACCGAGCACCACAAACGGAGGGGCTTAAAACAACAGAAATGTGTTCTGTCACACGGTTCTGGAGGCTGGCAGTTAAAGGTCAAGGTGCTGGCTGAGTCACGCTCCCTCTGAGACGCTAGAAGAAGCTCCTTCCCTCTCCACCGCCTGGCAGCCCCAGGCGTTCCGTCGCGTGTGCATCCAACGCTAGTCTTTGTCTCCTCAGTCACTTGGCCATCTGCCCTCCGAGAGACCTGCAGGTCTCCTCGCTGTGTCTCTCTCCTCTTTTCTTTTTTTTTTTTTTTTAATTTTATTGAAATATAGTATAGTGATTCAGTTCTACATATATATATAATATTCTTTTTCATATTCTTTTCCATTATGGTTTTCTAAATTATTTTATTTTGTTTATTTATTTTTTAAATTTATTTTTGACCACGTTGGGTCTTTGTTGCTGCGCGCGGGCTTTCTCTAGTTGCGGCGAGCGGGCGCTACTCTTCATTGCTGTGCGTGGGCTTCTCACTGCAGTGGCTTCTCTTGTTGCGGAGCACGGGCTCTAGGCATGCGGGCTCAGTAGCTGTGGCTCGTGGGCTCACTAGTTGTGGCTCGCGGGCTCTAGAGCGCAGGCTCAGTAGTTGTGGCGCATGGACTTAGTTGCTCCGTGGCATGTGGGATCTTCCTGGACCAGGGATCGAACCCATGTCCCCTGCATTGGCAGGCGGATTCTTAACCACTGCGCCACCAGGGAAGTCCCCTCCATTACGGTTTGTCGCAGGATATTGAATATAGTTCCCTGTGCTCTACAGTAGGACCTTGTTTCTCTCCTCTTGTTTTAAGGACACCAGTTACATTGGGTTAAGGACTCCCCCCACTCCAGTATAACCTTATCTTAGCTGATTACACCAGCGATGACCCTGTTTCTAAATAGGTCGCCTTCTGAGGTATGGGGGTTAGGACTTGAGCTTATCTTTTGGGGAGGACACAGTTCAACCCATAGCAGGCAGGCAGGCAGGCAGCAGTGGCTCAGGGGCTGGAGAGGGAGGTTGGACCTGTGCGTGGTGAGTTACCGTGGCCAAGCAGAAGGAATCACTGAAGACCGGAAGTCACTGAAGACCGGGGGCCGGGGCCCGGCATGACCCACCCGCGGGCAAACCCGGGCTGGAGAGAGCGTACCTGGCTTCTTGTAAGGTCGCTGAAGTGATTCAGGTGGGGGGACAGCAGAG
The DNA here is from genome assembly GCF_964374135.1 of Grampus griseus. NCBI lineage: Eukaryota > Metazoa > Chordata > Mammalia > Artiodactyla > Delphinidae > Grampus > Grampus griseus. The sequence goes on from NC_139014.1 coordinate 1,900,548, forward strand.
GGACTCAGAGGTGATGCCAGGTTGACCGGAGTGGGTGGACGCGGGCTCTCGCAGGGAGGATGCACGTTGGGGCCGGGGTGACCTGTGATGTATGGATTTGCGGAGCAAATAGGATGCCCGAGTGGTCCCGACAGGAGCCAAGTGCCACCACCCCTAGGATCCCGTCCGTTTATGCCTTGCACACTGCTCCCCTCTCACACCTGAAATGCGCTCTTTCTCCCCATTTAGCTATGATAACCATCACGCAGACTACGATGAATTAAAAAATCTACTCTGACCCCGGAGCGCCGCGAAAGGGCTTGACGCATATCGTGCCATCAGATCCCTCAGATGACCTGGTGAGGCTGCTACGGTTGTGCCCACTTTGCAGATGAGGATACTGAGACCTGGCTGGAGTTACCTGTCTTGTCTCACACTGGAGGGAGCCGGGGCCGGAGATGAACCCACACCTGTTTGCCCGCACTTCTATCCCTCCTGCCGCTCCACCACCCATACCTCACTCACTGTGTCTCTCTGGCCGGGCTCATCTTATTTTGTCTGGTTACCCACATAGGTCTTGACCCTCTGCTGAAGTGTAAGCCTCTGACGGAGAGGGCTGTGGTCCCCTCCCTGCCGTCCTTCCGCCAGATATGGCTGGTGGAACTAAGACCAGCAGCTCAGAGTGAAGGGTTTGGGCTGAGCGGTGATGCGCGTCTGTATCTGTCGAGAGGCACAGATGGGTGAGGGCAGGAGTGAATGTCCACTGGGAGCGTCTCAAAGTCTGGTTCCCGCAGGGAACCCGGCCGAGGAAGCCCCAGTCCCCCCAGATGGGAAGAGCCATCTCACTGGTGGAGTGCAGGACTCCAGCTGCCCAAATCAGAGAACCCTCCTTCCTGAGGTCGGGAACCAGCCCCCCGGGGCGGGGGCAGCGGTGGCAGCGGGCAGACACACCCAGGCTCTCGGGGACTCCGTTCTAGAGGGGCAGCCGGGCAGCAAGCAGGGAGACCAGTCCATGAGCAAGGTGAGGTCCGAGTGGATAAAGGCTCAAGACAGAATAGAACAGTGATGCAGTGGAGAGTGGTCAGGTCAGGAAAGCCCTCCCTGAGTAGGTGAAATGAGAGCTGAGACCCGGATGAAAAGAAGGGGCCCATCACGCGGAGACCAGAACACAGCCTTCCAGATGGAGGGGACATGAGAAGTGCCTGAGGCAGGGACAAGCTCGGGGTGATCTCGGTAGAGCCGCTCTGGGTGGTGTGGCTGCTGGGGGGAACCGGGGTGGGAATAGGGATGATGACGCCTGGGTCCAGATCCCCTGGGCGTGGGGTTCCACGCTGTCAGGATCCTTGCACCCCGTTCCAAGGAGCTCCACCCAGGCTGCTGGTGGTTGGAGGTGGCCAGCGTGGGACTCCAACAAGGATGCCTGGCGCCGCACCTGCAGGGCTCTCTCCGTTCTCTGCTCTAACGGGATTACTTCCCTGGGACTGTGCAGGGCACGGACGCCCAGGAACCTCCAGTTGCCCGGGGTCCCGCCTGGCTGCCCCTGGGGCTGGGAGGAGCTGGATCTCAGAAAACCTACTAGCTATCAGTGTTTGGCTGTACCTGTGTGCTCCAGCTCCCTGCTTGAGAAGCTCACGACCGTGACTTTGGGTTTACCTAAATTGCAATGAGGACTTATTTGCGGGTTTCCAGCCAGGAATACTGTTAGCTGATAAACAGTTTTCAAGACCACTTTGGCCGCCCCATGGAAAACTGGGAGAGGAGGAACTGGGGGCAGCAAATGTAAGTGGGGAGCAGGGCTGCCGCGTTCACCTGGGCGGGTTGAGCGCTGTTCAGCTCCGCAGCGGGGTGTGGATGGTGGGTTAATGCTCTGCCGTCGCCATCTTGAAATGCTTGGTGGGTTTTGAATAAGGGCCTTTGCGTTTTCATTTTGCTCCGGGCCCTGCCGATTGTGCAGCTGCTCCCACTGTTGTGGGTAAGGAGGTGACCCATACGGAGCTACACCTGCAGAGCAGAGTGAGTCCAGGGACAGTGAGTGCTCGTGGCTTAGAGGAGTGCCCGGATTCTAGAAGCCTGAGCATTAGCCGTGAGAGTAATAAAAGCCGCCGAGTGCGTGGTACCGTAGTAGTAATCTAGTCGTAGTAAGAGTCATTGTTATTATCTTAATTAACTTACTTTTGGCTGCGTTGGGTCTTTGTTGCTGCACGCTGGCCTTCTCTAGTTGCGGCGAGCGGGGACCACTCTTCATTGCAGTGCACAGGCTTCTCATTGAGGTGGCTTCTATTGCTGTGGAGCACGGGCTCTACGGCGCGTGGGCTTCAGTAGTTGTGGCGCACGGGCTTAGTTGCTCCGCGGCACGTAGGATCTTCCCGGACTAGGGCTCGACCCTGTGTCCCCTGCATTAGCAGGCGGATTCTTAACCACTGCGCCACCAGGGAAGTCCCAGTAGTCATTATTATAAGGAACATTTAGGAGTGTGATCTAGGAGGATGTTTGTGCTTTAATCTTGGGAGGAAAAGAACAGAAGAGGCTGGGTACAAATGAACGTTTTCTTGGGAGAAAAGTATGAACACTGAAGTGGAGCTCAGTCTGGGATTCCAAGGGCAGCGGTTGCCAGCTGCATGCAACGTCCAGAATCCTGGATTTTGCCCCAGGGATTGAACTCCCTGAGGCCGCAGTATGTGGGCAGCTGGGATGCTCTGAGAGAAGCCGGTGCCTGGGAAATTACCCAGGGGACCAGCAACCGAGGGACAGAAGGGAGGCTGCACGTGCTACTTCCAGCCCCAGGGGACGGAGGGACAGGAAGGAAGTGCTGGCAGGGGTGTGAAGCCAGAGTCGGGGGCCCTGGAGCTCCCCGAGGCTGGAGGGAGGCCTCGCCCAGCACCTGCGGACCCAGCATGAGCGTTGGAGCACCTCGCTCCCCTGCCCTCATTCTGTCAGATGGAGGCATCGCACGTCTGCTTGAAGAGCATGGCTTCAGGGCTGGGCCGGCGCTTTCAGACGGGCATTGCTGGGACCTCTCGGTGCGTGTCACCGCTCTGTGAATTCACCCATCCTCTGGGACTGAGGCCCAGGTCTCTTTAGCAGAGACTCACCACGTTGTACAAAAGCAAAGAGTACGGTGGCATCACCCTCTCCACATGCGCTGGGTGGTGCCCACCTCGTGCTGGGCTGAGGACTGAATGGTGGGGAGAGGATGGTCCGGTGGGAGACAGATGCTGCTCTGGTGGCGAACTGCTGAGTAACAAACCATCCCCGAAGTCAGCAGCTCAAAACAACAACCATTTCATCACGTCTCATGATGCCGAGGGTCAGGAATTCAGGCATCTCTCGGTTGGGTGATCCTTTACCTTGTTGTGTTGACCAAGGCGGCTCTGGTGAAATTCAGCAGGCAGATGGCTGCGCTGGGAGGTCCAGGGTGGCCTCACGCACACCTGTGACGTTTAGACGCAGTGGCCTCAGCTGGGGTCATGGGCCGGAGCACCTACAGATGGCCTGTCCAGCTGGGCCGTGTTGGGGGAGTCGATTTCTCACCCAGCGGCTCACAGAGTGTTTTCAGGGAGGAGGTGGAAGCTACCAGTCTCGTGAGGGCTGAGCCCAGAAACTGGTGCAGTGTCCCCTTCACATCCTCTGGGGCTCAAAGCACTCACAGCGTCAAGGGCGGGGGGACCTCAGGCCCCGCCTGTCACGGGGAGGCCTATCCACAGATTCGTGGCCATCTGGAAGCGGCCCCAAAAGGGAAAACAAAGAATTAGAGTTCAGTGTTGTGAAGGAGATGCCAAAGGCTATATGATCACGTAGAGAAGAGGGGGCCTTGACTCCACGTGGGGTGGGGAGGTGCAGATTGGGGGGCTGGGGAGAGGCAGGGAGAGGCAGGGAGGGTGACCTGGGGGGGTAACATCTGAGTCTTTGAGCGGGGTCTTGAAGACGACTGGGACTGGTCAGTCAGGATAAGGTGGGACACTAGGGGAAGGGTTTGGGGAGTGGGGGAAGAGCATGGGCAAAGGCACAGCGGACAGGAGTAAGTGGGGGCTTGGGAGGATGTGAGGAAGCAGCTCAGGGCAGGAGGGGGGCAGCGGCTGAGCTCCGAGAAGCAGGCAGAGAGAGATTGTGTTTTCCAGTAAGAGACTGGTGTGATCCGACTCCCACTGTGGAAGGACATTTGCATCAGTGTGGAGGATGGTTTCGGAGGTGGGGAAGAATGGGTGAAGGTGGTGACGACTTCTGGGTGTAAGTCATGAGACGTAATGCACTGCATGGGGACGAGCGTCAACAATGCTGTCTTGTGTATTTGAAAGGCGCTAAGAGAGGAGATCTTAAAGGTTCTCATCACAGGAAAAAAGTTTGTGACTGTGGGAGGTGACAGATGTTAACTAAACTTTACTGTGGTGATCATTTCATAATATGCACTTATATCAAATTATGATGTTGTACCCCTGAAACTAGTACAAGGTTATGTGTCAATTATATCTCACTAAAACCAGAAGGAAAAGAATAGAAACGTTCTCCCACGTGGCCGTAATCCTGAAAATGAGCGATAATCCCCTAATATCATTTTATATCCAGTTCATATTAAATCTCCCTCCCCAATTAGCCCTCAGGTGTGTTGCCAGCTCTTCTGAGCTGGGATCCAGTAAGATTCATGTATTGCACTTGGTTCTATCTCTTTAGTCTTTCCTTATGCACAGTATCGCCCCGTCCGTCCCATCGTTCCCTCAGATGTTGACTGTTTGAAGAGATGGGACTGGTTGTCTTATCGAACGTCTAGAGAATGGTTTGGTAAAGTCTCTTCTTGTGGGGTCATTTAATTTGGTCTTGCATTAGCTTTTTTATTCCTGTAATGTGGAAATTAGGTCCAGGGGTCTGACTAGATTCAGGTTAAACGTTTTCGGTAAGAATCCTTGGTGTCATGAATTCATATTGCATCCCGTCAGGAGACACATGAAGTCAGGTTGCCCCTTCATTAGTGACATTCAATTTACTCACGCTCCTTGAGGGTAAGAAAATGGCTAGACTTCTCTGTTTCTCCATAGTGTCTGAAAAAGGGCTGGGCTTACAGTAAGGAGTAATAGATAGTCAGCTCTTGTGTCAGCAGTGGTGATGTTCTATGACGTCCCTGTGAACACTGCATCTGTGAGAGCTCAGACAAGAAGGTCACCTTGTCCAACCTCAGCTGGAAACGTGCAGATTTTCACAGGTCTGCGTATATCCGTGAACTATCCCTTCAGAGCCACGAGTGTTGCTTTCTGGGGTTACAGATGCATTAAGTGAGTAGGTGAATATAAAATGTGGAAAATCCGTTCAATATGTGGGATTAAATCCCTTCGAATCAGCTGTGTGACCCTGGGTTAGTCACATAATGCGTCTCTGGGCTTCATTTTCTTTACCTGCCCCACGGCTGGCGGGTCCTGGAGCTTTTTCCCAGCGCTGGGACCCCAGGGATTGAGTCCCTCTTGGCCCGGCTTTCTGTGGTCAGGCCGACCCCCATCGCTCTCCTCTCCGCGCAGGTTTGTGGACTTCCACGCGGCTGCGTCCACCTGCTCGCCCTCCCGGGCCGCCCTGCTCACCGGCCGGCTTGGCCTCCGCAACGGAGTCCCTCACAACTTTGCGGTCACCTCTGTGGGGGGCCTTCCACTCAACGAGACCACCTTGGCTGAAGTGCTGCAGCGGGCTGGCTACGTCACCGGGCTGATTGGTAACGTGGCCCCCACCGCCCAGACCCCGTCCCCCCTGCATTTTCTGTGCTGACTGCTTTGTGTCTGCAGAGCTGCCGCCTCTCCTGCTCGTGTCCGCTTTTCTGCTCATTTCTCGCTGTAGGAGTTGGGAATGCTTTCAGCTCTAAGCAACTGAAACGACCTGCCAGGGGACTAAACCATGTATGGAACTAGTTTCCCCTGGTGCCCCCTACAGAGGCCAAGACAACCCAGCCTCCCGACGGCATCCTCAGGCTGCCTGTGCTTAGGATCCTGGCTCTCCAAGAGCCGGGTCCGGCGGGGTTCCCGCCTCCCTCCACCACGTGAAGGGGCAACGAGGGTCCCTGTGGGGATGTCCTCGGGGCCCCGGGCTCCCCGTTAACCTGCAGGAAGCTGGCATTCCTGGTGTGTCGGCCTGGCTCCTCCTCTGGGTCAAGGAGCCTGACATAACTTTGCAGAAGATCAGACTGCAGTGTGGCCTTCATTGTCCTGGGAGGACGAGACCATTAAGGTCCCAACCGGCTCTCCTTTTCACCCCTTTCTCTCCATACCCGGAGGTACGAACTATTCTGAGGCTCTCACTATGGGCTGAGCGTCCTCACCCGCCCTGTCCCTGCATCCGTGTAAGACTCCCAGCCCGGGGGGCGGGAGGGCTTTGGTCCCTGGGCTCTCTGACCCTAACACGTCATGCAGCATCAGGGGCACTGGGTTCTTCTCGAGCTGGGTTCGATCTCACTTGCCCCTCCTTCTTCAGGCCTTTAAATCCCAAGAAGGCAACTGATTACAGGTCGACTGTTCACCTCTCATGACACCTTTTGCTTTTCTGGGAGAGGGTACTGAAGCTAGCTCCTTGTTGAGATCGTGAACTTCCTAGCAGCGCGCTTACAGGGCAAATGAGAAGCCTGCTGAGGGAACACCGAGTCCACTGACAGCACTCACTGTTTGCTTCTCATCTTGCTCTGTGTTCATGTGTTTGTCCCCAGCTGCACATGTTATCACTCGGCCCTACTTTTCTCCCCCTCCTATTATTTTCTATGTCCTGGTGATATAATTCTACACGCTTATTATAATTTTAGAAGCAATTTTAAAATTGTACTATAATTTTATATTTCCACGTCATGCTGAATCTAAGCATTCCACTTAGCTTAATCCACTTCCCTCAACTTTTTATGACATTTGTTTTCAAACCTACAGACCAGTTGCAAGAAGGGACTCCTAGACCCCCATATACCCTTCACCTCGATTCACCGTTGCTCGTTTTGGCCACAGGCGTGTGTCTTGAAAAGATGGTTTGGAAGCATTGTACTGAGGCCACGTGAGATAACTTACTGAGTCAGACTCCTGTGGTTGCCTGTTTCTTTCCGTCCTTGGCGTTGTTTCACGCTGCCGCCGTACTGGTCTTTGCCCCGCGTTTTTGATTCTTCCCCTTACCTCGTGGGTGACTTCCCTGTGGGATCTTTACCCGGAGAGCAGAGAATGAGCAGGTCAGAGGGTCCCAGCCTCGCCTCGTGCCCCCCAGTGAACGCGTTTACAGCGCCAGGAGCAGCCCTGCGGCAGAGCTTCCTCGTTGCTGGCCTGGCTCGGGCGGCGCAGGGAGGCGGCGCCCCGCTCAGCTTCTGCAGAGGACGATGATGAAAGCAGGCGGGAGCGGCATCTCTGGGACTGTCTGGGCCGTGCACTTGCTCCTTGGGTCCTTTGCAGGGCCCCAGGCAGGAGGGCCGAGCGGAAGGTGTGGTGAGCCCTGGCGGGGGTGGGGGGGGGTGGGGGGGCGTTGCCGTGGGCGCTGCACCCTCTTTGGGGGGCAGGAGCTCAGCCTGCTAACTTCTCTGGGCTCCCGGTAATGGCTCGTCTTCCCCCCCCACCCCCCGCACGCTTTCCTGCCTGAGTCATGAGTCATCCTTGCTTGCTTTCTGTCTCCCTGGGGACTCCCTCTCGGTCCCAGAGAACGAGGCTTGGCTGTCACACAGCACGTGAGCCTCTCTTTGCTTGTGCCCAGGAAAGGGCAAAGCTGGTGGAGACCTGAGTGTGTGACCAGCTCCACCAAGGGGCTGGGAGCCCCCATGGGGATTCCTCTCAAAGTCTCTCTCTCTCTCGTTTTCCTCCAGGCAAGTGGCATCTTGGACACCATGGCTCTTATCACCCCAACTTCCGTGGTAAGAATTCTTTGGAGGATTGGTTACCTGGGAAACAGAAAATAAAGGTCTCTGTGTAAAAGGACTCTATAAGTGTTTCAGCCATCCTGCCCCTGAGGGGCCTCTCTCCTGAGTCAGGACACCTTCGTTCACAGGCTCACCTGGGTGGGTTTGAGGTGCCAGGGTTGCCTCTGTTTGCACATCCCTCTTGCCCGGCACCTTTCCCGGCCCCCCTCTTTGGTGCCTGTCTACCCTTCGGGCTACCCCGTCGTGAGGCCATCAGTGTTCTCCTCGACCCAGTCCTTCACGTGTCCGGGAACACTTGGCCCCCGTGAGGCCCCGCGTGGTAAGAAGTAAAGATCGTTTGATGGGTTCACTGAAGCAGGGGCTCGGCGGGGAGTAGGGAATTCTGTGGGAAACTTCACACGGAAGCTTGTGCTGGAGAAGAGCTGGGATATGGGAGGGTCTCAGAAAAAAGTCAACACAGGGTTTTCAGGTCTCAGTTTGACCCTCACATCCTCCCTCCAATACCCCTCCACCCTCTCAAGTCCAATCCTGCCAGCCCTCTGCGTCCAGCTGAAATGGCAACTCTTCTGAGAAGCATTTTGAGATTCCTGTCCCAACCACATCCCACCCCCAGCATCCAGGGGTAACTTCATCCTCTGATCCCTCTTGTGGGCTTGCTGACAATCCATCTCTTAGAGCTGAATCTCTGCTTCTTATCCTCCTGCTCTTGAGGGCAGAGTATATTCTTTTACCCCCCAGAGTGTCATGCAGGTAGCAGATTTTCACCAGATATTTCCCAGCGGTGTCCATCATCGCACTGGGAACGGGAGGTGTTCAAGACATTCTCCCCACTTCCTTCCACGCAGAGTTAATACTAATCACAAGAAGTTTTGCAAATCTAGTCTTGCAGCCAGGACCCAGCAAAGTGTTTTCTTTGCACACTACAAAGGGCTATTAATCAAATCCTCTTTTAATTACATACGCCATAACACTGCAGAATTAAATCATGGAAAATTAAACTTCTGTCCTGGGTGTAAGAATGCAGGCTCGCAGCCTAACCCGTCCCTTCTCTTCCAGGGTTTGATTACTACTTTGGGATCCCGTACAGCCATGACATGGGCTGCACTGATACCCCCGGCTACAACCACCCCCCTTGCCCGGCATGTCCACGGGGCGGTAGGCCGTCAAGGTAATCCTAGCCAAGGCATCGGCTCTGGGCTCCAGAGCCAGGTGAAGTCCTGGGGGTGTGGTCCATCAGAAGGAAATGAGCGAGGCCCACGGGCAACAGTTACAGTAGCAAAAAGGGATCAAGTGCCTGGGACTTCTCTGGCGGCGCGGTGGTTAAGAATCCGCCTGCCAGTGCAGGGGACACGGGTTCGAGCCCTGGTCCGGGAAGATCCCACATGCCGCGGAGCAACTAAGCCCATGGGCCACAACTACTGAAGCCCCTGTGCTCTAGGGCCCTCGTGCCGCATCTACGGAGCCCGCATGCCACAACTACTGAAGCCTGCGCACCTAGAGCCCGTGCTCCACAACAAGAGAAACCACCGCAATGAGAAGCCCACGCACCACAGCAAAGACTAGCCCCCGCTCGCCGCAACTAGAGAAAGCCTGTGCGCAGCAACGAAGACCCAAATGCAGCCAAAAAAAAAAAAAAAAAGATCGAGTACCTTTAGTGCAAAAAATTTAAGTGCATTATTTGCATGGAGTGCAAGAACACTTTTCACGAAGATGAGGTGAACAACATTTTTTTAGTTGGCATTTTCCAGGTTCCTTGGACTGTTTAGCTCAGCAGGGGAGAGGCTGGTGCGACCCAGGGTCTCACGCAGGTGGCCTCCCTCCTCTGCCTGCTGGCTTTGCTCCTGGACCACTCACCTGGCCCTGACACTGGACATAAGGAGGGAGCTAGACTGAGAAAAAGTCCACCGGGCTCCCTATAAGCCCTACCCCCGCCCTGAAATAAGCCAGCGTTTCGACATCGGAATGCCGTGCAGGCACTCAACAGGATGTTTTAAAAACGTATTCAGTGAAATGGGAAAATGCTCACAATAGAATAGTAAGTGAAAAAAGCAGGAAATAAATCATCAACACTGTGACCTGAACTACCTCTGTATTTATGCCTCTAATAGCCCTAAAGGAAATACGCCAAGATGGTAACCATGGTTCATTCACTCTGGTTGTGGCATTAAGGAGTTTGCAGTTTTTTCCTCTCTCGTATTTTCCAAATATTCTGTAATGAGCTTGCAGTACGTTTATTATCAGAAAAATGTAATAAACCGTATTCAGGTAATAAAGCAGCCCAGACCAGGTGCTCTGCTGTTCGGACGGTGTACTGGGATTGTTCATAACGTTGCAGGTGTCTGGGCCGCCCGGGGAAAGCGTGTCTTGGGGCTTATTAATAATAGTTAGCATCATAATGGCCATTTGTTGAGAAATTGTTACATCCTAAGCGCTCTGCGTGCTTATCCGTGACCCACCGGACCTCTGAGTGAGGCAAGCGTTTCTCCTGACTGTCCTGAGAAGGAAGCTTACCTGGTGGCCCAGGTCACAGTGGAGTCATGAGAGGGAAGGATGGAGAGTCCCATCTGGGTCTCTGAGTCTAGAGCCCAGGTCTCCTCTCTCCTGACTACTCAGAGGGTGGTCGCTGGGCCAGCAGCGCAGGCATCATCTGGACGCTTGCTAGAAATGCCGGTGTTCAGAACCCTCCCAGAGGTCTACCTTTTCACGAGATGCCCAGGAGATGCAAGAGCCTGTTGGCAGTGGGAGGAGTGACGTCACCACGTGAGAACCTGCCACTGCTCTCTCATCACCGCCGGGCGCCTGGGGCTCACACCTGTGGCACCCCTGCCGTCTCGTGCGATGACCACAGCCTGGTCCCTTTTCCGTCTGTGTTAAATCAAATAGAAGAAAAGTGTTGGCTGAAGGAGGAAAACGGGGAGAAGGTTAGGGATGATGGAGCAGCCACAGGATCATCCAAAGCTGGAAGATTGGACACGAAGATGAGGTTAGCGTTGTGACACCCGGGACCGTGCTCTTTTTCTCTTTTTAAAACACTGTGGTCCTTGGTGATTACCCCAGTCTGACCTTGTCTCTTAAGCTTCCGGCACAAGTCTGTGTGCACATAGATGTGTGACGGGGGCTCTCCTTTCTTCCCAGATTCTTCCCTGCAGCAGGAGGACAGTTTCCCTACCCAAGAGGCCCCCCGTGACCACCCTTTTCTCTCCATTGTCCTCAGCTCCTCTTCCAGTTCTCTGTATCCCCCAGGACAGAGGGCTTGAGTTTTGATTGCATTCCTAGTGTGCCGAGCAGTGTGAATGCTAACCGTTCCTTATCCCTGGAAGGGGCCCGGGCAGCCCCACACTTCCCACAAGGAAAGTCAAGCTCTGAGAGCTTAGGTAACTCACGCGAGATCACAGCCGGGGTCAGGATTCAGCTGCTCTGCTGGGTCATTCGTACGTCAGATTCATCTCCATCTGTAAGACCAAGGGCTGAGTTTGTTTTTTTCCAGGAGATACAATAGGTTTGACCCCCACTTTTTCCAATTGCTAAAATTTCCCCAAATTCTCCAAACACGGTTTGAAATTCCAAAGTTGTTCCTAGCCATCTGTCCTCTCGTCAGACGTCTTGTCACACAAAGTCCTGATTGTTGACTTGGGAAAATACCAAGCGTTGTACCCCATGGACGGAAGTCATGACTTAAGGGGGCCGGTGGAAAAAACCAGGGCTACTGATTGTCTCTGGGACTCTGCTGTGTAATGTACTTTGTTTAACCTCAGTTTCTCTGCCAGCAAAATGGGTATAATCATACCCCTAGCTCAAAAAAGTCGTGAGCTTTGCAGAGTGGCCAGGCTTGTCCAAGGAGCCTACACGTCTATTCAAAGGGAATAGGAGAAGGTGTTATATTGGTTTTGCACTTGGAGGAAATGGCAGACTGGAAGAATCACTTGAGGCCAGGCTGTTAAGTGTTCTGTATTTATGGGCATCACCGCATCAAAGCGTTTTGTTTGACTCGGTGACTACTTAGGTCGTGGGAATGAACGCTCCACCGTCTGTGATTTCCACCCAGGAACCCTGAGAAGGACTGTCACTCGGACGTGGCCCTTCCTCTCTATGAGAACCTCAGCATCGTGGAGCAGCCCGTGAACTTGAGTGGCCTCGCACAGAAGTATGCCGAGAAGGCCACCCAGTTCATCCAGCGGGCGAGGTGAGCCCCCCGTGTCCCCTGGCCCCAGCACGGCCCAGACCGCGGCAGAGCTCCATTGCCTGATAAAGATGCGCGCGTGCATGTCTCCTGGAAATACAGCTAGAAAACTGTCTGTCCTGGGGTCTCCAGGCCTCGGTTACAAGTGCCTCGGGTACGTTCCCAGGGTCCCTGCTCAGACCACACTCTCCCGTCATTGTCAGGTGTCCTCTCCTGCTAGCGTATCACCTCCCTGAGGGCAGGGTCCATCCACTGTCTTCTGGGCATTCAAGGTGTTTGTCGAGTTCATTCGTTGACAGGCTATGTTTGTTTCCTATTGCTGCTGTTACAAACTGACCACCAACTTATTGGCTAAAACAATAGCAATTTATTCTCCTACAGATCTGGAGGCTGGACGTCTGAAATGCGTCTTGTGGGGCTAAAATCAAGGTTATCAGAAGGGCTGTCTCCATCTCGAGGCTCCAGGGAGGATCGTTTCTTGCCTCCTGCAGCTTCTGGTGGCTGCCGGCGTTCCTTGGCCGTGGCCGCATCATATTCCTTTTTTTTTTTTGGCGGCACCACTGGGCTTGTGGGATCCTAGTTCCCCGACCAGGGATGGAACCTGGACCCTGGGCAGTGGAAGCATGGAGTCCCCACCACTGGACCGCCAGGGAACTCCTGGCCACATCGTTTGAATCTCCACTTCTGTGGTTCGCGTGCCTTGTCCTCTTCTGTAGTCATATCTCCCCCTGCCTCCTTCTTATAAGGACATTTGTGATTACGTTTAGGGTCTACTGGGAATGATCCAAGATAATCCCCCTATCTCAAGATCCTCAACTTAATTGCATCTACAACGTCCTCTGTGGGGACACTCAGAGATTCCAGGGATTAGACCCTGAGTATCCTTGGGGGCCAGTATTCAGTATAACACACAGGGGTCCAGCATCTACAGGGCCCAGGTAACCTGAAGCGGGAAGCAGGCTGACGGTGAGGCAGTAGGGAGTGGTGGGGCCTGCGGTGAATTTCGAGCACCTGTCCCATCTAAGGCCGCCTGCTGCCGCTTTGTGGGAACGGGGGCCTGGCTTGTCAGGCCTTTCCATTTCTCAAGAAAGACAGGCCACCTGGCCCTTGGCGGATCTCCTGATCTCTAACTGTTAGAAACCACTAACTGAAAATAACAAAAAGCAGAAACCCCAGAGCCATACCACAGTGGGTCTCTAGCAAGCTGTCTCTGTGTGAGAGCTGCTCGCTTCCAGCCTCTGTCAGATCAGAGATCAGCACAGAGAGTAGATTGTGCGAGACCACAGTCAGCTACTACTACTGACCTTGGGGTGCATGTACATAGGTGGCGGGGTGCAAGCCCAGACACACACATGTGCACACACACAGTCACCCCACCCGCTGCCTCTCTCATGTGCACTGGTGCATCTTTCTCCTAAGACTGCAAACTCTCTCTCTCTCTCTCTCTCTCTTTTTTAGGCCGCGCCATGCGGCACGCGGGGATCTTAGTTCCCCAACCAGGGATTGAACCCGTGTGTTGGGAGCGTGGAGTCTTAACCACTGGACTGCCAGGGAAGTCCCAAGACTGCAAACTCTTCAAGGGCCGGGGAACAATTTCCAACAGGTCCTTTGGTATTTTCCACAGCCTTTGCCTAAGTGGGCAGGAAAACGTGTGCTGCACACCCGTCTACTTGCCCAGAATTAGGAATAGACTCCACCTTGAGATAGCTGATCTCATCATTTCCTTGAATGTGCAAGAATTCCCCCAGCCCCTCGCGCCACCATGCTGGACTTTTCTAGACAGAAGGGCAGCTGGGAGGGTGGAGGTATAGCCATGGTGAGGAAGGTCTACCCCTGCTTTTGCAACGAAAGCACAGTGTTCTCAGGGGACGGTAGCGGGTGGCAGCCGGCTGGGGACTGATTGACTCTGAAGGGGACATGGTGCTGTTCATCTACCACTTGATTAACCAGTTGAAAGACTAACAAATCAGTGAACAAACGCTTTATCATAGGAAAGAGGGGAAGAGTTGGCTAATTTATTAATTAGTTATTAAGTGAAAAGTCACATGAATCCTGTTGGCTTTTTGCTTGACAGAAAAGAATCCTCAGGCATGCTGATTTCTTTAGGATTGGACTTGCCAATTCATCCATGATTTTTGACGTGTCAGCAGAAAAGCCCCCAGATCTGTGCTGTTTTCTCCACCATGACCCCTTACGCCACCTTGACTTGTTTGTCAAAACTACCGGGGGTCCCTGGAGTGTGGTTTCCTGCCCCTGCTCGGCAAGGGGGTCTTCTTTGAACGTTTTTCCTTGGGGCTTCACTTGATTTTAGACCCCTAACCTAGCAGTGATGCTGAAGGCTAATTCTTAAAAAAAAAAATTTTTTAATTGAAGTATAGTTGATTTACAATGTTGTGTTAATTTCTGCTGTACAGCACAGGGATTCAGTTATACACATATATACATTCTTTTTCATGTTCTTTTCCATTATGGTTTATCCCAGGATATTGAATATAGTTCCCTGTGCTCTACAGTAGGAACTTGCTGTTTCTCCATCCTGTATATACTAGTTTGCATCTGCTAACCCCAAACTCCCACTCCATCCCTCCCCCACCTCCCCTCCCCCTTGGCAACCACAAGTCTGTTCTCTATGTCTGTGAGTCTGTTTCTGTTTCATAGACAGGTTCACTTGTGCCATATTTTAGATTCCATATACAAGTGGTATCATGTGTTATTTGTCTTTCCCCTGAAAGCTAATTCCTGATTCGAGTTTTTTAGACAGCAGGCAAAGCTCCGAATTGGCAAAAAAAAAAAGAAAAAGAAAGGAGGTAGCGGATGGCCTGGGCGTCTGGGCTTCTAGGTCATGCAGCTGGCTGGTCCTCTGCTTCCCACAGGGTCTAGGATGGCGCATTTAACCTGAGTTGGGAATACAGGGCTTGATGGGCTGAGCGTATTGGGGTAGGTGTGAGGTGTAGTTGAGGATGTTTGAAATCAGAGTGTATGGTCCATATTCCATGGAATTGCGCACTTAGAACTAGGTCCTAGAGAGGCACAGAGGACAAAGAAGCCCCAGCCCTCCTGGGCTGGAGCCTGGGACCCACATCAAGGGCTTGATTCCTTCTTCTCCTTGACTCAACCCCTCCGCCTGCATCGTTCTCCCCCTGCTGGTCTAAGCCTCCTTCCCCTTCTCACCTCCGTCCTCACCCGTCTCCCACCTAAAGCGCACCACCTGCCACCCACATCAGGGCTCCGGGTTCAGCCTGAAGATCATTCTGTCCTCCTGACACCTCCTCTCTTCTTTCTCCTGTTTGGGTGTTCCGATGAATGACGGGTGAGGACATGAGTGATTGCACGCACCGCTGGGCAGTGGGACGGCCGTCCTCCTCCTGCAACCTCTCCCTCTGCTGTTCTGTCCGCCTTGAAGGGCGACCATGCACTGTCCCCCTGGAGCCCCCCCGTCCTTCGGGCCACACTGTCTCAGAGATGTCTCCCCTCTCCGCCTCCCCCCCGCCCAGCTTGGGTCCCCTGTTATGCTCTTCCACAGCACCCTGTATTTCTCCTCCATCATTCCTACTACTATACATTTGTAATAATGATCTGATTCATTTCTTTTTTCTTTTTTTGCGGTACGCGGGCCTCCCACTGTTGTGGCCTCTCCCATTGCGGAGCACAGGCTCCGGACACGCAGGCTCAGCGGCCATGGCTCACGGGCCCAGCCGCTCCGCGGCACGTGGGATCTTCCCGGACCGGGGCACGAACCCGCGTCCCCTGCATCGGCAGGCGGACTCCCAACCACTGCGCCACCAGGGAAGCCCTGATTCATTTCTTAGTTGCATCTTTCCCTCTGCTGTTTCCAGTTGGATGTGAAGCTCCAAGAAGGTGGAAATCCTGCTTCTGTGTTTGTAGCTGTCTCCGCAGTGCCTGGGGCTTGGTTAGCACTTAATAAGTATTCATTGAATGAGTGAATAAAGAGTGAGTTGCTTGATCTGGCCCCAAACGTGTGCCAGTGTTGTGCTGGGAATACACACGTGGATTAGATCTGTTTCGGCGTTCGAGCGTCTCCCAGGCCAGCGGGGAAACAGATGATGTTCAAAAGCCGGCTTTCGCATAGGCTGCGTTGTCAACACTGATCAGCTCTCTAAGGGAGGGGAAGAAGGGGCCAGGGAGGAAGAAGCCACCTGTGAGCTGGGAGCAGAGAGGGATCTTGATGGCTTTGGAGTGGGATCTCAATGGATTAATGGATTAAGTGTTTGCAGGCAAGATACCAGGCAGGGTGCTGCCGGGAGAGGAGTGAACAGGCACAGGAGGACGTGAGGTGGCCCCGGCGTGGGAAGGACGGCAAGGCTGGGAAGGCCGCGGATACCGGGCTAGGGCTTTGCACTGCCCGCAGGCTCATGGAGCCCCGGTGGGCTTCTGAACTGAGAACTGTCAGGTCCAGTCTGGATTCCAGAAGGTTCTCTGGAACGCTGAGGCCCAGAGGGTGACGGTGAGATTTGGGACGGGGCGGGGGCGAGTGGCTATTGCAGCGATGCCTCCTGGACCGGTCA
This sequence comes from Grampus griseus, assembly GCF_964374135.1. Classification (NCBI taxonomy): domain Eukaryota; kingdom Metazoa; phylum Chordata; class Mammalia; order Artiodactyla; family Delphinidae; genus Grampus; species Grampus griseus. The sequence goes on from NC_139014.1 coordinate 1,917,082, forward strand.
GCCCTGGGGGCTGCTGCAGGGGCAGCCGAGGGAGCCCGGCTCGAGGGCAGCCCTGCCGCCACCTTCAGGCCTGGCTTTCCTGGCAGGAGCCCACTGGGGACATTTCCTGAGAGATGGGCATCCCTCACTTGCCATTTTCTATTTCAGATCAGGAGATTTTCTCCAGACTTGGCTTCCCCAGGTCTCAATCTTTGTGCATCTCCACACCACGCCCCACCCTCCCTCTGCTGGAATGTCCCCTCCAGCGTCTTAATTCCTCTGATATCTTAACCCCTTTTGTTAAATCTGAACATGTTCTTCTAGCCTCCTTCTGTGCTGGTGAATAAACACACACACATACACACACACACACACACAGGCATGTATCTATATTTAAATAAAAATGAAATCATACTGCCTTATAACTGGCCTTTTTTTTTTTTTTTTTTTTGGGTTCGCGGGCCTCTCACTGCTGTGGCCTCTCCCGTCGAGGAGCACAGGCTCCGGACGCGCAGGCTCAGCGGCCATGGCTCATGGGCCCAGCCGCTCTGCAGCATGTGGGATCTTCCCGGACCGGGGCACGAACCCGCGTCCCCTGCATCGGCAGGCGGACTCCCAACCACTGCGCCACCAGGGAAGCCTTTTTTTTTAAAGCACCAAGTCTCCTCCACTTTTTTTTTTTTTCTGGCTGTGCCGCATGGCTTGTGGGATCTCAGTTCCCCAACCAGGGATTGAACCCGGGCCACGAAAGTGAAAGCCCAGAACCCTAACCACCAGGCCACCATAGAACCGCCCATCCTCCACTCTGTATTTGCCATTCAGCACAGGAGTGGTTCAGGGGATAGATGCCCCCAGGGAGCTAGTTTGTGCGGTTCCTACAACATGCCGTCTTTACGAGTTCTAGCGTGGTGTCAGGATGCAGGGAGAGAGGTGCTCCCTGGGTACCGTGGGTGCTTACTACTGCAGGCTCGTATTAGTCATACTTATTAAGAAAAGGGTACCACTTATGAAAACCTTACTATGGCATTAAATACTCACAGCTGTATCAGGGAGGCATAGCTGTCCCCATTGTGGAGACGACAGACGTTAAGTGAATTGCCCAGGGTCACACGACCATGAAATAAAATCCCAGGGATTCGGATGTGGGTCTCCAATGCCCGTCTTCCCTCATCTTCACAGCCCAGGGTGCCAACAGGATTTTGATAATGGGTGGGAGTTTGCAGGATAATGATGGGGGTGGGAAGAGGGTGGGTGATGGGACCACGCCCCCAGCCCATAGGTAGCTATTAGCTGATAAATGTTTAACAACCAGCAGTCAGAGAAAAAGCTCTGATTTGCCCATTTCTGTGGCGTAAATACTCTCACTGTGACTGAATTCAAGATACCAATGAGATGTCTCTGACCATAGGGCTGGAGAGATGTGCCGTGTAGCACCTCATCATGTGGTGTTCCCACCGCACAGATTCAGCGGCCGCAAAATAAACTCCAGGGCACAGATAATGGTAAAATGTGGTAGAATAACTAGGATGTGATAAATCGTGCAAGTTTATTACCTTTGTTTTTTTTTTTTTTTCAGTTGATTTACAATGTTGTGTTAGTTTCTGTTGTACAGTAAAGTGAATCAGTTATACACATACATATATCCACTCTTTTTTAGATTCTTTTCCCATATAGATTCTTTTACAGAGTATTGGGCAGAGTTCCCTGTGCTGTACAGTAGGTCCTTATTAGTTATCTATTTTATATATAGTAGTGTGTATATGTCAACCCCGGTCTCCCAATTTATCCCCCCCACCTTTGTTTTTAATATCATTTATTTAATGGTAAGTTGATTTCATTTAATTTTTAATGGCAGCCATGTTTAACACCTGGCTTGCAAAATTCCCGAAATCTGAGCCAGCTCCACCCGGCATGCTGCTGCCACGTGGTATCCACCTGCAGATTATGACAAGGCGTCCCCGCTGAGTGTGTGCTGACCGGTGCCAGAGCGCCCAGCTCGGCCGGTGGATTGTGGGCTGGCATTACACTCCCATCCGCTCTCTCAGCAGGATGTCCGCATGCCGGATTTGTGCACAACCTACACAACTGTACATTATCATCTTTGTGAGATCAGGCAACAGACGCCCTACATCAGCACCATGCAATAGCGCTCCCTGCAAGGAAGAACATGTTTTCTCTGTGCTGTCCAGGATGGTAGCCACTGGCCTGAGCATTGGAAATGTGGCTCAGGCAACTGAGACACCCGATGGACGGATAGAGAAAGAGATAGACATAGAGAGAGAGATAGATAGATAGACAGATAATAGATAGATGATAGATAGGTGATAGATAGATGTAAACTGTACATAGCGTAATTTTTCCTTTTCAGTATATGTATGTGTAACTGAATTATTTTTCTGTACACCTGAAACTAACACAGCTTTGTAAATCAACTCTACTTCAATTAAAAAAAATTTTTTTAACATCTTTATTGGAGTACAATTGCTTTACAACGGTGTGTTAGTTTCTGCTGTATAACAAAGTGAACCAGTTATGCATATACCTATGTCCCCATATCTCTTCCCTCTTGCGTCTCCCTCCCTCCCACCCTCCCTATTTTTTTAATTTACCTTTGCAAGTGTACAGTTCTGTGGTTTTAAGTACATTCATACTGTCCTGCAACCATCCCCACTATCCATCTCTAGAACTTTTTCATCTTCCCAAATGGAAGCTCTGTACCTGTTAAACACCAGCTCCCCGTTTTCCCTTCCCTGCAGCCCCTGGCCTCCACAGCGCTACTTTCTGTCTGTATGAAGCAGACACTCCAAGTACGTCCTGTAAGGGGAATCGCACCATATTTGGCCTTTGGTGACTGGCTTATTTCACTGAGCATCGTGTCTTCAAGCCTCATCCATGGTATAGCATGTGAGACGCTGAACTCTTAGCTTTATTTCATGTTCGTGATTGAAATCAGAATAGCCACTCACGACTTGTGGACATGGACGATACAGCTCGTGAAATGTTGCAGAGAAGTTGTGGGCTAGAATGGGGAAGGAGAGGCCCCCGTCTGGGACGTGCATCTTCTGTCCTTCAAAGAGAACCGAGTGCAGTACAGTCCTACCCAATCAGGGGACTTTGGGAGTTGGGGTGCAGGGGCGTCTCTAGGGCGAGGTTTGGTGCAGAGCTGAGACTGGGGGACTCAGAGAGCTTGATGTGAGGTGGTGTGAATCGGGGGCAGCCAAGAGCACTCAGGCCAGTTTGAAAGTCGAGTGTCCAGGTGGCCTGGTGTGAAAGAGCTGCGCTTCCGTCGCCAGCCTACGGACTCGCCTGAAGTTCCCCCCTTGCCCTCCCTGTGTCCTCTGAAAGACCCCCCACAGGGGTGGGCTGTGGGAGGAGACTCCCCGAGGGTCCCTGCCGCTGCCCTTGACCCTGCCCCTGGCCTGGGAACGCAGGTGGGGGGCAGGCAGGAAGCAGAGGCCTCCCAGGGGAACCTGCAGGATCGGAGTAGGGGCAGCCGGGAGCCTGGCCTCCACCAGGACCTTGATCGAGATGTTCCCAGCTATGGCCTTGGAGTTTCCCGTGGTCCGTTTCAGTCATCCGTTCATCTCCTAGAAAGAGCCAAGGCTGGGAATGGAAACGATGGCCTGGATGCTGCGAGAGAGCAGCTGGAACTTAAAAATACGTTTGCGCTGGACGTTAGCATGAAGCTGCCAAGAGCCAGGGCTCTGCTCTCAGCCAGACCTTAGTTTAAACCCAGACTTGGTCGCTTCCTAACCCTGGGTAAGTCTCTCAGTTTCCCTGAGCCTCTGATGCTTCATCCGGAAAAGGGAACTTGGGGGGTTTTATGAGGCAGAATTCAGGCAACGTGAGTCATGTTCAATGAGCTCCCGGTAAACGTTAAAAGGGCAGAAGCGAGTATTACAGTTACTCTCAGTCTTTAACTAGCTTTACCCCCCATTGCCTCTGCAGGCTGTAGACGGATGTGTACCTCCTGAGCACACCGGGTGGAAGGGCTTCTGGGCTCTTCTCTGAGGCCACGGGACCGTTCTGGAGAGTCACCTCCGGCTCTCTCGTTTCAGTGCCAGCGGAAGACCCTTCCTGCTCTACGTGGGCCTGGCCCACATGCACGTGCCCCTGTCCAGGACCCTGCTGTCAGCAGAACCCGGGGGTCGAAGGCCGTACAGCGCGGCTCTCCGGGAGATGGACAGCCTCGTGGGCCAGATCAAGGACAAAGTTGACCTCACAGCTAAAAACAACACATTCCTTTGGTTTACAGGTGAAGTAGTAAAACCCAGCCAACCTCGCTGGGATCTAATGGATAACCCCGCACACGCCCCACACAGCAGAGTCTGGGCGAGTGACCCTCTTCAGCTGGGCAGGGGGCTCGCCTCGAACTGGGGGCCCTGCTCGCGTCCGTCGGCCTGCGTGCCGAGCACCTGTCCATTGGGGCCTCCAGGGCTGTGCCCCTGGAAAGGCTTCGCACAGAGAGAGCGGGTACCCTGCCGGCCCCTTGGGTGTTGATCAGGGCCATCTGGGTGTTGCTGTTAATTGTTAATGAGTGACTTTGACATTGTGGACCTCTGTAATCCTCGGGCAATTCCAAGAGTGCTTCTTTACCGTCTTCCCCCATCCCAAAGGTTGCCAGCGGTCAGCAGGTCACATCTTCTGGCTGAGTGCTGGACCAGTGAGCTGTTTAAAGGGCCCACACAGGCATCACTGGTCTCGGGTCCCTGTCTGGAGCGAGAGTGGTGGACACTTGGGTTTGAATCTCTACTCTTGGGAAAGTTACTTTATTTTTTATAAATTTATTTATTTATTTTTGGCTGCGTTGGGTCTTCGTTGCTACCCGCAGACTTTCTCTAGTTGCGGCGAGCGGGGGCTACTCTTCGTTGCGGTGCATGGGCTTCTCATCGCGGTGGCTTCTTTTGTTGCGGAGCAGGGGCTCTAGGCACGCGGGCTTCAGTAGTTGTGGCTCGTGGGCTTGGTAGTTGTGGCTTGTGGGCTCTAGAACGCAGGCTCAGGAGTTGTGGCACACGGGCTTAGTTGCTCCGCGGCATGTGGGATCTTCCCAGATCAAGGCTCGAACCCGTGTCCCCTGCATTGGCAGGCGGATTCTTAACCACTGCGCCACCTGGGGAGTGCCGGGAAGGTTACTTTAACCTCTGTAAGCCTCTCCTTCCTCGTTGGCAGAATCAAGCTGACAGTGAAATCTATTCCATAGCACATTGGGGGATCAGGAGATAACGTATGTGTGCATCAGAGGGGCTGAAGAAAGAGTTGCTGGGCACTTCCCTGCTGGTGCAGAGGTTAGGTCTCCGTGCTTCCACTGCAGGGGTCACGGGTTCTATGCCTGGTTGGGGAACTAAGATTCCACATGCCGTGCGGCCAAAAGAAACCCACAAAAAACAAAAGGAAAGAAAAGAAAAAGTTGCTGGGCTGAAGATAGTGGCAATAGAATTGCTGAGCCCAGATCCAAAGGCAGAAGCCTCAGTGTGGGGCGCGCTCGGGGCAGGACAGCCCACCTCTCCGGAAAGCCCATCGGAGGCAGCTCCCTCTAAAAGGTCCTTCAAGGGTGGGGTTGCATTTGTTTTCACAGGTCCTTTTTCTCTCCAGTCCCCTGCTGTGCACAGGGATGTGGGACGAGAGAGAGAGAGAGAGAGAGAGAGAGAGAGAGAGAGAGAGAGAGAGAGAGAGAGAGAGAGAGAGAGAGAGAGAGAGAGAGAGAGAGAGAGAGAGAGAGAGAGAGAGAGAGAGAGAGAGAGAGAGAGAGAGAGAGAGAGAGAGAGAGAGAGAGAGAGAGAGAGAGAGAGAGAGAGAACCGGGCAGAAGCATCCTCCAGTAACTGCTGCCTGTTGCTTGTTTTGGTTTCTAGGAGACAATGGCCCGTGGGCTCAGAAGTGTGAGCTGGCAGGGAGCATGGGGCCCTTCACTGGATCATGGCAGACTCGTCAAGGTAGAGGCTCACAGCTGGGGTTGGGGCATCTCCCCGCAGGTGCTGAGTCTGGGCTGGGGCATGAGATCCGGCCTCTGGGAGGACCAGTTTATAGCTGGGTCTTGGGACATCATTGTGAAATAGGGACAGATTACTCACAGCCACTAGCTCCCAGAAGAGAAACAATTTGGAGGGGAGAAAGTGCGTGTTCACCCCGGGGGTTCCCTTTCCTTCCCTCCCAGGGCGTCGGCCCGCTGACAGGCAGCCCAGCAAGTATGCTTTGCCTCTACCCTCACCCTCATGTCCTCAGTCTTCCTCCTTGCTTTCTTTTCTTTCCTTTTTGAAAAGTCATTCCTCCACCCATCAAACACTAATTCATCTCATTCATTCAAGAAGTATTTTGTGCACAGCTATGCAAGGTTTCTGTAGGCATTAGCTCTAAACCTTAGTGAAAGGCAGGTAGTCATCCCTCCACTTACAGCTGAAGAATGAGAGAGGCTAAGGAACTTGCCTAGAGTCACACAGTTTGGGAGGACGGGGCCAGGCTTGCTACCAAGTTAAAGCTGGTGATCTTCCCACTACACCGTACTGCTTCTCTTTATGTAAACACCCTTCAGCCCTCAGCTCAGCGCCCATCTGCTGGGAAGGTTTCCCCAAAAGGACCTCTCTCTCTGAAAGAGCAGTCCTGCTGGGGACAATTCGGCAGTATGGACCAAAGCCTTGAAAATTGTGCATGCTGGGCGATGCATTAATTCCTCTTTTAAAGAATTTGTCTTCAAGAAATAATAAGCCAAGTGCACAATGTTGTGTGTAAAAGAATGCTCGTTGCAGTAGGTTTTTCTTGAGAAAAATAGTTAGACATAACCCAAGTGTACAGCAAGAGAGGAGTGCTCAAAGAAATTACGATACGTGCATTTAAAGAAACACTAAGGAACCACTGAAAATGGTGCATATGACTGACCTGGAAACAGTTACACTAAATACTTTTCAGTGAGTAAAGCAGGTCACAAAACCATATGTAAAGTACGATTTTATTGTATAAAACTAAGTGCATGTATTCTCGGAAAAATCTTGAGAGAGGCAACAAAAGGTATTGATAACAAAAGATTAGCAGTGATTACCTCTGGGTAGGGGAGGAAGGGTTTAAGTGTAGTTATTCCCACTTTTTTTTACCAATTAAAAAATTTTTTAAATTAATTTTTTAAATGAAAAAATTAAAATAAAAATTTCAGAAGGTGCTTGTATCCGAGGGGTGCAGAGGTGGACTTGGCAAGATTACGCCCTGGGGCTGGGTTTGCCCTGCTGTCTGGCTGGCTTCTGACCTGCGGCCCCAGCTGTGTCCAAGTCGGAGGACACGAATTCCCTTTCAGATGGGCCTGGCAGAATAGTCGTAGTTACCTAGAAGCTAGAATTTTCGTGTGTCCCACGGCTAGCTGTGAGAAGGAAGTGCTTTACCCTGGCGTCCCTTGGATCAGATCCCTTGAGAACTTTACAGGTGAGTGGCTGCTGAGCTGTGACCACATCTCGTGTGTGGACATATGTGGTGGAAGTCAGGGAAACTGGGTGCTGCCCAGTGACCAGACCACTTCATCCCTCTGGGTGGTGGCGTTCCTCTGTGCATGGATCTCTTTGGCCCATCCAGTTCGTTCAAGAGCACTGTGATTTAGTTCTGGTTCCTGGAGAGCTGGACCAGGAAAAGATGCTAGGACCAAAAGTGGTGGAAATGTGTCCGGTAGCTGCAGCCACGGTCTAGAGAAATATGGTGCCAACTGGGAGTGGTTCTTCTGCATTCGCTGATGATAATTCCTCCTCTCTGTACCTGGGGTACCCTCGGGCCAGGCTGCCGTCTTCAATGCTCAGTTAGAAGAGCCTGGAATCACTTTTACTCTCAAGAGTAAAAGCCCTAAAGGCACAGAGACCAAGGTTGAGGGGATAAAAATCTGTCCGTAAGTGGCCCCTCTGTGGGGATCTTTCTGTTTCCTAAGAAGACGACCTCTGATCTCCTATCTGAGGACCTGCCTTATCTTTTCTCTTCTCCCCCTTAGGAGGCAGTTTTTTGTTTTTTTGTTTTTTTTTTTTTTTTGTGGTACGCGGGCCTCTCCCTGCCGTGGCCTCTCCCGTTGCGGAGCACAGGCTCCGGACGTGCAGGCTCAGCGGCCATGGTTCACGGGCCCAGTCGCTCCGGGGCATGTGGGATCTTCCCAGACCGGCGCACGAACCTGTGTCCCCTGCATCGGCAGGCGGACTCTCAACCACTGCGCCACCAGGGAAGCCCTAGGAGGCAGTTTTAAAATAGTGAACCAGTTTACGGGTGTGGACTGTAGCCCATTCTTTGAGGGAAGAACTTTATGAGAAACACATGTATCAGCAGGGCGTATCCTCCTTTCCTTCTATTTCCTTCTACTTGTTGAGCACCTACTATGTGCCAGGAACTGTGCTCAGTGCCGGGGACACAAAGATCGTCAAAGCCCCGGCTTTAAAGAATGACGGTCTAGAGCAGTGTTTCTCAGACTTTAACGTGTAGATGGTCCCGTGGGGGTCCTGCACCCAGTCGGTCTGGGTTGGTGATGGAGATGTTGCATTTCTAACCAGCTCCCAGGTGATGCTGATGCAGCAGGTCCAGGGACCACAGTGAGAGCCAGCAGTTTGGGATATCCACATCTAGCGCCCTTCGAGTCTAGAACTGTCAGATCTAGACCAGTGGGTAATCAGGTGAGGTCCCAGGACCAGCAGCATCAGTACCACCTGAGAACTTGGTAGCAATGCAGATTCTAGGTCCTCCCCCCAGACCTACTGAATCCGAAGCAAAGTTGGGGAAGGTGTGGACGAAAAGGAGTGCAAGTTGATGCAGCCCCTGGGGGAAACAGTACGCACGGTCCTCCAAAAACTAAAAGTAGCGCTACCACGCGATCCAGCAATCCCGCTGTTTATCTGAAGAAAATGAAAATACGAATTCCAGAAGATATACGCACCCCATGTTCATTGCAGCATTACTCACAATAGCCAAAATGTGGAAGTGACCTAAGTGTCCATCTATAGATGAATGGATAAAGAACACGTGGTACGTGTATATATAGACATTTCTATTGAGTCAAAGATGATAAATAAAGGGGAGCGAGTGACAGGAATCTCCCCGCATTCAAACAGTGCCAGGGAGGCCTCAGCGAGCTCTACTCCAACTATCTTGTTGGCCAAAGAGGGATCTGAGGCTGAGCGGGGCAGAGGGCTTCCCTGGGGCCAGCCATCGACTGAGGGGCCACACGCTCTGACCACCACCCGGCTCATTCCTCAACCCACGTTTTCACTATCCTCACGCCCTGTTATACCCGACTGACTGCCCAGCTGTCTGCAACGTCCTGTCTTACTTCTCTGCCCCCTCCATGGTTGTCAGGGAGAACCTCGTTAGCCCCTGTGACAGTCTGAGTCTTTCTAAATCTGGGAGGCAGAGTGGAGAGATGGAGAGAGGGCTTTGGAGGCGTGATTCTCGACTCAGCTCAGGACCCGGTGCCCGGCGGCCCCTTCCAGCCCTGCGTCCTCCTCAGTAAGGGCAGTGGAGACCCGCCTCGCGGGACGGTGCAGGGCCAACTGGGACGCTGGCCGGGAGGTGCCTGGCCTTTCCTACCCCCGTACAGCTCCACCTCTTCACTCCCAGCCGAAACAAACTCGAGGTGGGGGCAGGGTTCCTACCAAGAGAATAATTGGAAGAAATGACCTGAGAAGGATTTTCCTGCTGAAGCACACAGGCACCTTAAGCAACATGAGGGTCACTTCCCAGGAGTTCTGGGCCTGTGGTTTGGAAAACTGCTCTGAGGCTGGACTTCCTTCATGTCGAGGCAACACCCTCTGTGGGGGGCAGGGCCTTGCACAAACGTTGGTCTGGATGTGGTATCTGTGGGGCACAGCACCTGAATCCGTGGTGGGACTGGACCTGGTTACCTTGTTCTTTTCCCAGGAGATCCTGGAGACGCACCATGTGGGGGGTAAACACTTCCCCTTCCTCAGTCTCCAAACTGGCTTCCCGTCAACCTCTCCTCACTGCCCAGGCCACTGCGGGGGGCTCTGGGAAGGCGGGCAGAGCCCTGGGTGGAAGGGCCATGGCCAGGGGACCCGGGTCACGGGGGAGGGGCTGGGGGTCCCTCTGGACCGCCTGCTCTTCTTCGAGCAGGTTCCTTGTCAGCGGGAGGCCTGTGTATCCTGCTGTAAACGAGGCCAGTCTCGGGAGCTGGTGAAAGAGAGAAGACAGTCAGTGTTTTCGCGATGGAGCAGGACAAACAGTGCCCAGAGCCCTGCTGCTTTCTCCCCGCAGCCGGCCCAGCGCATTAGGCCACACGCTGCCTCCCCTGTTCCCAGGGCCCCCGGGCCACCCCCCACCCCCTCTCCTGGCTGAGCCGCTCTGCTCAGCTGATGTGATGAGGCAGCGTCTCCTGCAGTCATCCCTTCATCCCGTGCTGGAGTGAGGGTGCTCCACGGGCTTGGCCTGCGTCCTGTAGGGGTGAGGAGAGACCGAACCGGGGGCCAGGGAGCACAGCAGGGCCACTGCCGACCCCGAGCCCGCGGCCCCCCTGGTTCCCAGCCGCCGGCCCCCCTTCCCTGCTCCAGACCTATTTCCTCTCCGGGACAGAACCAACACCTTGTTTGTGCCCTAACTGACGGCTCCTCTGTCTGGAAAATCTTTCCTTGTTTTATTTGAAGAGCAGAACTGTTCCTTCCTCCCCCCTGGTGATGAGGAAACATGCTGTTGAATTTGGCATCCTTGGCTTCTAGGAGACCTTGGTTGTAACTTGATGCTATCAGGCGGTTACATAACCTTTCCCACTGCGAAGCGTGCTCTACATCCTGGGCCTTCTGTCCATTTGGGGCAGGGGGTGGGACGGAGAGGGGTCGGGGTTGGGGGGGACTGGGGGAGGGAGGGAGGGGCAAGGGAGGGGCTCTTGGCCCCGGCTGGGGTCAGGGCCAGCTACTGGGGACCCAGTGGAAGTCAAATGATGTCCCCTGCCGGGCTTGGAAGTCCCCATGCCCACACTCACGGCCGCCCCAGGGCAGCCAGGGTCCTTCGCCCCAACAGAGGCCTGGCTGCCCTGTGTTTCTAGAACACTAGTGTGTGCGCTCCGGGCAGCCTTGGGAGAGGCATGTATATATATTTAGAAATGAAGCCTGCTTCTTTAGAAGGTTATAGGACGTGTGCTCCTCAGAACACGCGTGTCCCATCCGAGTCACAAACATAAATGCCTTGAGGGGCCAGGCAGGTAGTATAAACGAACAACTGTTTGTTTGCGTCCACTGTGGCCAGCATTAGGGACTCGGGAAATCAGATCGAGGGCTCTGACTAACGACATTCAGATTTAGTTTAAAGAGAAATACGATTTGTGCCAAACCAAACTGTCAGGGGCCGAGTTCAGTGTGTGCTTTGCCAGGTTGCAGCCTGCTGTCTTCTATCTGTAGGTGATTCTGTTTTGTCTCTGCTTTGCTAGGGGTTTCTTTGGATGGCTGTTAGTGCGCTTCCGTGGCAGGCACTACGCCGGAGGACCTGGCTTGGAACTTTATGTACATTATCTTGCGTAACTTTTCCACCATCCCGTGAGGTCAGTACAGTCATTTCCCCCTTCACGGCTGAGGAGACGGACGTGCAGTGACGTTGAGAATTGGGAAGGCGTCCTCCCATTTACCTTACTAACACTTCTCAACTTCTGGTCCTCAGAGCCTGGTGTCAGGATGACTTGGAGTCAGACCCCACCCCAGACTTCCTAAATCAGCACCTCTGGGTGTCCTTCTGGCGGCTCCGTGTACTGAGAAGTTTGCCAACCTCTGTATTAGCCACACTGCCTTTCTGACTCAGGCAGGCATCGCATTTGGGTCCTTTCTGGGAAGGACCCTGTTCCAAGCGTAGGTCGTGGTGAGCCTTCCTCGGCTGCCCTTTTCTCCCTGCATCGTGCAGTGGCGTTTTCTTCCGTAGCCAGGGGAGAACGAGCAAAAGCATTTCCATGAATCATCGTTCTGTTTATATTTTGGTTGCTGAGGCTAAATATTTATTGCTTTAAGTAAGAGGTTCTGCCTTAATTAGAGTCATAACTAACCGCAAGTGCGCTGAAATGCGTTTTCATGACCATCAGACTTGCGTTTCTCAACAGAAAAGCCAAACGCAATGGACCCTTTTGATGTGCCAGGGCCTCTGATCAAAGTATGAAGGTTGCTCTCAACTAACGAGTAGCTTTTGAAATTAAGAAGTGCCTGTTTGACTTTGTGGACTTAGCTATTGTTCTCACTCACTATAACACATAGGGTCACATTCACGCTCCGGTGGCGTAAAGTTATAAAGCTGTGGGCCGTATAAAACCTGTCATTAAAAAGCACATAAGCTACAATTAGTTTCAAAACGCACTGTGTCCACCTTCTGACTCTGTTCCTTGCTCTCTTCACCCTCGGCCTGGAACGGGCCCGCTCTACATTAACTCACCAGGAGAATTTACAAGATACTGGTATCCAGGCCCCACCCCCGGCCAATTTAAATCACAATTCTCTGGGAAAGGGACCTTGGCCTGGGTACTTCTTAAAAGCTAGTGATTCGAGTATGCATTCGGGGGTGGGAACCACTGTCCTAAAAAGTCCTAGAAGGTTTAATGGCTGAGGGTACTGGCTGTGTGGTTAGACTTGGATTCAAATCCTGACTCTAGTGTTTCTTTGCTGTGTGACCTTGGGCAAATTACTTAACGTCTCTGAGCTTCAACCTCCTCACCTGAAGAATGAGGATAACAGGGCTTAGCTCACAAAGTTGTCCTGAGGATTAAGGGAGATGACACCGGGAAGCACTTAGCATTATAGGTAGGTGCACTTAGCTTGGTGCTGAGGAAGGGCTCAATCAATAGGAGAAATTAGTGTTACTGTTACTGTTGTGGTTAACGGAGGATGAGTTTCCATCAGTAGGAGCAGGTATCACTGGAGAACATCAGGGGACCAGGGCCAGCTGCTGTGGGTTTCAGTGTTTGCTGGGGCAGATGAACCACAACAAACACTGTTAGATGTTTCTGACAATCAGATGCCTGGTTATCAGGCATCAACCCTGGGGACCCACAGAGCATGCTGGTCGGATCTTTTAAAGTTGGCCCACCCCTAGCAGTGCCAATGAGGTACTGGAATTTGGAGTGGGAAGGTGTCCACGCTCTGGGGGATATATTTTTTATAATTGCTTCCCCACACTCTGGACTCTTTTGAGTACAAGCCTTGTGGGCATGGCTGGAATATATAATTGTGTCTTTCTGGTAAAGCCAGAACCCAAGGTACAGCCAGGTGCCAGCTGGCCAGTGTTGACAACATAGAGGAGGGGTTGCTCTCCGCACCCCAAGTGTCCACACCGAGCCGCTTCTCTCAGCCAACATTTTCCTCTCTTTGTCCCAGTTCCTGATTCTCTGCAGGGCACTGTCCACTCTGTTGACGTATACATGTTTTATAACTGGCCGAATTCCTTCTAACCTCTCCAGCTTTCAACTCTCTGCTGAGATAAGGCAAACGCATTGACATATTTTTCTCTGAAAACGAATTAGGAAAGTTAATCATCTGAAAAAGAACGGTACAAAAAGATTATGGCAAATGAGCAGAACCCCTAGTGGTGAAGACCAATTAGCAGATTTATTAATTAGGGGCTAGTGTACCCTTCTGGAAACACCCTGGAGGCGGAAATGCAATCCTGGTGCCGACCCTATACTCTGGCACCTGTAGCCCTAACACAGTGCAAGCCCCCAGCTTGGGCCTTCTGGTCGACCCTCAGAACCATTGGCTTGTTTCTTCGAATTGAACCCTTTGCTTTTCCTTAGCATCTGGCCTCAAAGGCTGAGCAAGTTCGTCTGAATTTTGTGCTCCGTGGACTTGCAAATAAATGGACTCCATGTTTTCACCCACCTATTCCCCAAGCTTCCATAGAAACGCCCCTCGTGGGGGGTGGTGGGGATTAAATGCAGAGCTCCCGCACGTGCAGCGTTAGTGCTCCCTCCCCGCTCCTTGACCTTCAGCTGAAGCGTAAGTCGTGCATTCCAAGGCCACGGGGGAGTGCGATTTATGCTCGCTGTAGCTCTGGAGTCTCTGTTCCACATGCGTGAATAATTGGGAGTGGGCTCTAGGTGTTTATGGCCGGCGTGGCTCTGGACCGGAAGAAGGTATGTGAGACATCTTGGGCCAAGTCAAAGAGTTTCCCGTTCGGCCCCCCACACAACTCCGCTTGGTTCCGAGAGCCCCACCCCTAAACACAAACGGTCCATAGACACGAGTTGTTTAGTGTATCGTTTCTGACTTCAACCCTTGGGGGGGCTCCAAAGCTGGTTATGAGAAAATTCCAAGAATGCTGAGCATTTCTGGTGTCATGTGCTGGGCCAGGGACATCAAAGTTTCCGTTTGCTGCGGGGTGAGTGCGAAGTGACGGCAGCCTCGGTCTTCTCGCCCCCTCCCTCCCCATCGTTGTTTCCGCCAGCCAAACATAAGGATGTTGCATGACCATGGTATGTGTGAGACACACACAGCGTTTGCCTTGGAAAGGCTCTCTACACGCTAACCATGCGGAATTCCTGGCTCAGCTGGGATGAGGTCGGGGTGTGTGTGGGAGGGACGGGCATGGTCATGGTTAATTCAACGCAACACGTACTCAGGATGTTTCCATAAAGCATGACCTCATCCCTTCCAGCCTGCTGGTCATCGTTACACTGGTGGTCACTTTTGACTTGGTGGTTACAAAAATAATTCCTTTAATTACCCAGTGGAAATTCGTAGATTGCAGTAGATTGTTCTTACCGCCCCCTGAGAGGCAAGAGGTCGGAGCTACCACAACATCGGAAGAGCTCATTCATTCAAAAAAAAAAAAAAAAAAGGAAAACAAAAAAGTAAAGCAGAGTGAACAAAATACAACAACAAAACCTATGCCAGATCGGTTGTTGGGCGGATCAAATAACTGTGGGAATTTCCGCCTTTATCTCATTTCAAATAGTTTTATGTTTCCATCCTAAACATGATCTGTAGGAAGACACATTCATTCATTTATTCAACAGATAGTTGTTGAGTGCCTACTACGTCTCGGGTGGACAGGACTGATGCCAGTCCGTAAACAAGCCAGACAGTCTGAAGTGGCCAAAGCGGCATGAAGAAATTAAGTGACGTGATTCCCTAGAGAGGGACGGACACAGCTAGTTGCGCGCGTTGAATCTGGTAAAATAAAAGAACGTATTGAAAGAGATTCACTACATGAATCAGAATAGCTCGTTGCTAAAGGAAGTCATTCCTCTGTTGGAATTATCAGAAGCTCTTAGAGAGTCCCCGTGGAGAAGGACTGTTTTCCCAGAGAACCAACTGTCTCCCCTCTTCTCACAGGGGGAAGTCCAGCCAAGCAGACCACCTGGGAAGGAGGACACCGTGTCCCAGCTCTGGCTTACTGGCCCGGCAGGGTCCCCGTCAACGTCACCAGCACTGCTTTGCTAAGGTACGAGACCCAGATTACCTTCAGATGTAGGAAACAGTCATGGATGCTTGCGTGGCTAGAGACCTCACACATCACCTGCCCTGGCCAGGTGTCCCCAGATACGTCCCGAACTCAGACTGTAGCAGCGTGGAGCTGCCTGGAGCAACAGTGCAGTGGGACACTTTTCAGGCCGTCCTCTGGGGGGCTGTCTCCGGGAAGAGGGCACTGGGTGGCCGTCAGTGCTGGGTCGTGCTGCTGTGCACTGAGGAGACAGTGGCTGCAGAAAGGCCAGGGGCATCCTCACCACTTGTGGCCTGGGCCAAGCTGACGGGGGTGCGGGAACGGGTCTATTGGGCCCGAAGGATCCCTTCTCTGGGGGTAGGGCAGGTGTCCTGGGGATGGCTCCATCAAGCATGTCACTGGTCATCAGATGGCACAAGAAAGGGGTCTAGATGTTGACGTGCCCCCGAGGGGAGGGGAAGGAAGCTGGACCCACCGGGCTGGGAAGGAAGGGATGAATCCTTGGGTGAGGGTCTTCTTCCTACCTCTGGCAAAGAAGCTTCTAGAAGGAAGGACGATCGTACACATGAGCACATCTTGCTATTACTCGGACCTCCTTGTGCAGGCAGGCCCAGGAGGCCCTCTCCTTGGCACAGAACTTGGCTGTGCTGTGCCACCCGGAAAGCAACACCACGCAGCTCTGCAACCGTGACTTATAACGAGGGCTTCTCACTCACCCGGAGGGCCCGTCCTCTGCGTGGTTCTGCCCTGAATCCATGGACGAGGGGGCCCCTCCGTAGACACAGCTGCTTGCTCACAGGCTCAGAGGTCTTATTCTGGTTAAAGACTAATTTCCTATTTCCAAAGGTCCTTCACCGTTAACCAAGTGGGTTCTGGCCTAGAGAGCACAGCCCAGTAGAGGAAAGCGGGCTTCACTGGTTTCCTCTAGCATCCCAGAGGGGAGGTGATGGAGAGAAGGCGGGGAGACTGAACCCCAGGGGGAAAGGAAGGGTGAACAGCGGTGACAGCCGAAGTCGGGGGTGAGTAGGCACTGTCCGTGGCAGCCTCTGGGCCCCCGGGAACTCCCGGTCAGCCCCCTACAATCGGGGGTGGGGATGGGGGCGGGGTGCTGCCGGCAGGCGTGACAGCAACAGCTCCGGCCGGAGCCTGTGATGTCAGGCTGGAGCCTGTGATGTCAGGCTGGCCGGGAAGAGGGCCAGGCGGGCTGCTTTTTATGGGTCCAACTTGCTGCAGTCAGGCCAGGGGTTCACGGGCTGGGCTGGACGTGCCGTCTCTCAAGTGACATCACCGGAAACCAAGCTCGTGCTTCTCAGTTGAGAATGGCGTTCTCACCTTCAGTCAACTACGGCTCCGTGATAAATTGCATCATTTTGTTGATAATTGCGGGCTTCAGAGGTGACAACTGACTTAGGGGATATTTTGGTGAGTGTCCAAAGGAAGCCAGCCTTGGTACGAGGTAACATCTGCTGGGAGTTTTACCAGGACACTCTACCGATGCACCAGGCCAGCCCCTCTTAGGGTATTTTTGGTGTTAAATTAGTCCTGATGGCAGCAGGACGGTCTGTCTCCGTACAGTTCATCCTCTTGCTGTTTTCTCACGTGAATCCATGGAGAGCAAACTTGGGTGGAGCGCCCTGACTGCCAGGACCCCCTCCGGGTCGGCTCTCGGGAGAAGGGTGGTACGACGCGTATTGAAGAAGCTGAGGAGAAGGGTGGTACGACGCGTATGCAAGAAGCTGAGGCTCTTATGCTTCATGTTCTTGGAAGCCCAGCCAGGCGCTCCCACGTATTAGGTACTTAATCACCTCTTCTATCACTTAGTCTCCTACTTTCTTCCCCAGAGGATATACATCTCCTTCCAGATCAGAGATAACTCCCTTCAGCCACTCTGAGCTGAGGCCAGGATCTCTTAACCCAGTATCCCAGCGCCTAAGGAGTTACGGACGCCAGAGAGTAGACAAGCTGATACGCTCACGTGAATACGGGAAAAGTAGGAAAAGGTGTGTTAGGGGCTCGGGGAGAAGGGTCCATGCTAAGCCTATTGGTTACCTTTAGACGTAACTGGGGTGTTAATCGTCAGGTGTGCACCGAGGTGACGTGATAAGATCAAAAGAAAGGTCTTACAGATGCCCTGACCCCAAAGCCCAGCGACACAACTGCAGCATGGGGGAAATTCATTTATTCAACGGAGGTGAATTGTTGGGTCCAGTTATGGGTCAAGCATGGCTCCAGGGACTGTAAGAACGGGCACATCGGACAGAAGGCTTCTGTTGTTGAGGAGCTGACGTCCCTTCGGGAGGGCAGCACATCTGAAAAGGGCCTGGTGATTTGATCCTAAAACTCTAGAGCGGGGTATCTCAACCTTGGCACTGCTGACATTTTGGGCTGGACCGTTCTTTGGGGTGGAGGGTGTCCTGGGCGTTTAAGGACGTTTACTAGCACCCCTGGCCTCCACCCACTGGATGCCCATGGCTTCCCCAGCCCCAGTTGTGATGACCAGAATGTCCCCGGGCGGCTCCAAGTGTCCCCTGGGGAGGACAGACTCATGTCGGTTGAGAATCACAGCTCTCAAGTGATTTCTCTTGGTCATGTACAAAAAGGGGGGGGGTCTGCTCTGCATCTGAGCTGGGAGGCCCCCATCTCTGCTCAGAACGGAGGAACGCTCCCTTGGAGATTCTTGGGGCAGGCCTACAGTGGCTAGAAGGGGAGGGGAGGGCTTGCAATAATCTCATCTGAAAAACAGCTAAAGGTCTGTTTCGCCCGGCGAGCGGATGACCCGCTGGGGGACCCCGAGGCTGTCTTCCCATATCCCAAAGGCAGGCAGTTATGTGCAGGGGGACTCGGCCGGTTCTGGGCTGTCTTGAGGCACAGAACTGAGTCCCGGAAGTAGGATCTGCAAAGAGGTGATGCTCACGTCGGTGTCCTGTGGGTTGGGTGTCACCGCCCCCCCAGGGCGAGGCCCAGCCGCGCATCTCCTTTCAAGGCCCGCCCCCCACTGCTTTCCCGTATCTGGCAGTGGGTTATGGGGGGAGATGGGCAGCGGACCCTCCCTCACCCGCACTGCTGCGGCACCGGCACTCTGCTGTGTAACGGACATGCGCGCTTCGGTGTTGGGTCTTCCTGGTGCTGTGGGCCCCCCGTGCTCCCTGCAAAGTTGCTGCCGGGCCCTGCTGGTCTCCAAGGGGGACCTGCAGCCTCTCCAGTCTCCACCGAGGGACTTAGGCCAGGAAGGGGTGGGCACCTAGCTTTCCCCAGAGATAACGCGAGCGAGTTTCCCGCAGGAAGGAACTTACAGCCAGAGGCCAGAGAGCTCGCTCGCCACATCCAGGAGCGTTCCCACTCTTCCACGGTCTGGAGGGGTTCTGCTCTCCTCTCGCTCACTCTAGGCCCGGAGTCCAGGCCCACGCACCACAGCCTACACTCCAGCAGCCCTGGCCCTTCTCACTTCCCGTCTTCAGATCACACCGGCCACTTCCCAGATGTAATGTCCGCGCTTCTAGGAAGCAGCCTCCCTTCCGCCCCCAGCACCCCAGCAAGCGCCCCAGTGCCATTGACACGTGCCCTGAGATCCAGGCCAGCCCCCCGCAGCCCTGCAGCTCCCCGCATCCTCCTCGCGATTGCCCAGTCCCCACACGCAGGTTCTGTTGGCAATTCCTCGGATAAAAACACAAATATGCACGCTTTCTCTGAACACAGCGCCTTGGGCTGGCTGAAGCCGCATGAAGAAAGTCTTCTCACATGGGCAACAGAACCTGCAGTGTGTGCCCCCTGGAGCCGACCCACTCAGGGGGCTCTCTTCCGGGTCGCCGTGCCTGCCCGTCCGCGAGCAGGCTCTCGACGGCCCGTCTCGTAACCAAGGCCTCCAGAACCCAAGGCCGATTTGCCCATCGGGGCTGGAGGCGCGGTGCTGGGGGCACACGACCTTTTCATTTTCTTTGAAACCAGAAGAAAAACCAAAAACTTTTAGGTTGAAGAAAAATGGCTTCATATCTCCTCTTTATATATTTATATAAACTGTATGTCAACAGAATTGTAAAATATAATTTTGAGTATTTTATATGGAATAAGGAACCACGAAGGCAAACGGACTGAGGTTCCATGAAAGTCGGAATGCGCCTTCCCAGGTATTAGAATGAACTGTGGAAATTTGAAAATTAGGTTTGGGGTTTTTTGGTCTCTTTCCCCAAGGTTTCCAAGACTCCCGGGACCAATTCCTTAGGGAGGGTTTGGAGTAGCAGGGTCCCTTTGGTAGCCTTTGCAGGACTGATTGGCAGGACTGATGCTTTCTCCAAGTTCACGCAGGGGCCCAGGGTCTGGGGCTCTGTGTCCCGGGAGGATCTCCCTCCTCCAGGGCTCCCCTCGGGGGCTTGTTTTCCTCCTTTACGTAAGGAAGGACTCCTTGGTAGCCTGAGCTTGGACTGGCAAGTCCTGGAGATGCAGAAGCTTTTGTCGCGGACCCGAGCTTTCCTCTGTGCTCTGGAGGTTCCTGCCCGGTTCTGAGACACTGGGACTCCATGAACATTAGATTCTGTGCTGTATAATGAGGGTGCTAAGCCTCACGATGACGGAGGGGGGAATGAGACGGGAAAAGAAAATGTGCCGCACACCCCCAAATCTAAGGCAGACCCTGTTCTTCTGCCACTGACCTGACTCCTCTGGGGGGCACGCCTCTCTTAGGGGTGCAACGGAGAGAAAACCCCAAACAGCAGTGCCGGCCACCCCGGCCTCTTCAGCCTGCACTGCAGTCCGTCGGGCTGCCTGATTTCTGGCAGGGGCCTTGGACTCTGGACAGGTTTCTGGACCGTTCTGTACTCCGCAAGGGCTTACTGTGCACTTCCTGCACTTGCACGTGCGTGGGGTGCCAGCCCCTGGAGCGCACATCGCTAGAGATAAGCCTCCGGCTCTGTGAACCGTGGAAGCCAGAGGCAGACCAGAGACGCTCTGTACCGTAGCCGAGGGAGAGATCCTGCTTGGGGCTGTAGACAGAGCCCTGGAGCAGAGAAGGGGAGGCGGGCACGTGGCAGTTCCCTTCCGCGGCCCATCTTGGGGGGCGAGCCTCCGCTCCCGGGACTCTGGGCTGGGGAAGCAGCAGGTGGGGCCTGGAGGCCTCCCCATGAGCCCAGCCTCAGGTGGACCCTCTTTCCCGAGATGTCCAGCCTCGTGCGGGCCTGGCCCTCCGGTTCTGTCGAGTCCCACCGACTCTCCGTTAGCCTGGCCCTCAGATAAACAGCTCTGTTCTTGCCGAAGAGTTTTTGTCTGACCTGAGCACAGCAGGCTGGAGGGAGATGTGCCCTAGGGCAGAGGGAAATGGTACCACGTGACTTCAAAGAAAATCAAATTCACAGAATCCACCGACGTGCTCGCAGTGGCTGCCTTCGGGCGGGGGCTGTGTGCTGCTGCTGCGTATTTCTGGATGTCATCCTATTTGCCCACCCTGAGCACTGACTATTTTGTAACAGGAATAACAGAGCTAAATGAAAGCGGATGGAATGTGTCACACATGACGGCATTCTAGACAAAGACTAGCCATTCGCGACACGGAGACCCGGGGTGGGAAAAATGAAGTGAATGTTCTCTTGCAGACACCTGTCACACACTGTTCCCTCTCAGCGGGTGGCGGTGGCCTAGGTGGTGACAGGTAGAGCCCCTTGGTTCTTCTTTTTTTTTTAACTTTTATTTTTAAATTAATTTTATATTGGAGTAGAGTTGATTTACAATGTTGTGTTAGTTTCAGGTGTACAGCAAAGCGAATCAATTATACATATACATATATCCACTCCTTTTTAGATTTTTTTCGCATTTAGGTCACCACAGAGCATGGAGTAGGTTCTCATTAATTATCTGTTTTATACATAGTAGTGTGTATATGTCAATCCCAATCTCCCATTTCATCCCACCACCCGCCTTTCCCCCCTCGGTAACCATAAGTTTGTTCTCTACATCTGTGACTTTATTTCTGCTTTGCCGATAAGTTCATCTGTACCATTTTTCTAGATTCCACATGTAAGCAATATTATACGATATTTGTTTTTCTCTTTCTGACTTACTTCACTCTGTGTGACAGTCTCTAGGTCCATCCATGTCTCTGCAAATGGCACCATTTCATTCCTTCTTATTACAGCCCCCTAGTTCTTAGGTAGGTCTGCAGGGGTGTCCCTGTGAGTGACTATAACACAGACATCCAGTGAGCTCTCTGAGTGCCAGGCCCTCTACGTGCATGACCTGCGTCTTTCATGCACACTGCCACCCAGCGAGGCAGGTACTGTTGTTATCAGGCCCATTTTATTTTTATTGTTTTGGCCACACTGCGAGGCTTGCTGGATCTTAGCTCCCTGGCCAGAGGTTGAACCCGTGCCCCCTGCAGTGGAAGTGCGGAGTCCTAACCACTGGACCGCCAGGGAAGTCCCCTATCATGCCCATTTTAGAGAGCAGAAAACTGAGGGCTAGACAGATAGATGGCCGAGCTGAGATTCGAGCCCAGGCAACACCTGGCTGCAGAGCCTGGGTGCTGCTCCTGTAGGAAATCCAGGTGGGGCTTGAAGGCAGGACAGGAGGCAGAGGGGGCGGGCTGTATGGGAGGCTGCCGGGGCTCCGTCTGGGCCGGGCTGGGCTGGGCGGCTCTTGCACCCAGCACGGCCAGGGAGAGAGCCTGCGGACAGCTGGGGCCAACACTGTCTTGATCTTCCTGCAGCGTGCTGGACATCTTCCCCACCGTGGTGGCCCTGGCTGGGGCCAGCCTGCCCCAAGGCCGACACTTTGACGGTCTGGATGCCTCGGAGGTGCTGTTCGGCAGGGCGCAGGCTGGGCACAGGGTAAGTGGAGGTGGTGCGTGTCCCACCTGGGCTCCTCCAGAGGTGGGGCCCCTGCCCCCTATCGGGGTCTGGCTGCCTCTGCCCAAACAGAACCACCGTCAGAAGGTGCCTGCAGTGGGCCCTGGAGATCCAGTTTGTCGGCCGCCGAGGGGTGATTCCTCTGAGATGAACCCGTCCTTCCTCCCCCTCTCCTTCCTGAGTCAGCCCAGTTCCTCAGCCCAGATTTCTGCGCAGCAGTTTTGGTGTAGGGTGGGCGCCCATTGGGGCTTATTCCCTATACCGAATGACTTTTTTTCCCCTCACCATCATTTAATTTTCTGACATGCCCTAGGCACGCGGCACATTTTTGTTGGATGGGGTGCGTGACCTGTGTCTGTGAGTTGTGTATCGTGGGGTTCCCCGGCCAGAACGGAAGCTTCCCAAGGTCAGGGAGCTCACCGTGGAATTCTCAGAACACCTAACACAGGGTCTGGCCTCCGGCCAGCATGCAATAAACGAGGACTGGATGAATAAACAAATGAAGGATGGATGCCCTGGGTGGCCGGGCCGGTCCTCGAGGGCTCAGCACACACACGGCTCTCCAGCCCCCAGGGTCCCCTCTTCGGGGTGCTCTGAAGCGCTCGGTGGCAGCGACAGCCAGGAAATGTCGGGCCGGATGGCCTTTCCCTGCCTTTCTGTGTGTTTTACTTTGGCCAAAAGGAAGAGGAAGCGGGAGGAGGAAGGAGGCCGGCGGAACCCGGAGCTCTTTCTGGAAGGCCCCGTGAGCCCGGCTCCTCAGTTAGGGACCCACACATCAAAGGGTTTATTTCTGGCTTTACTGCGGGTCACATGGAAGTGAGTCAAATGTCCTGGGGCAGTTCCTGAAGCTGCCCTTCCCCACGGCCGGCACACTGGTCCTGAGCGGGCACCAGGGCTTCTTGCCCATGCTCGGAGTGGCCTCTAGACCAGGACGGCTGCTCCCGGCCTATCCGACGCCCTGGAGCTGCAGACCCTTCGAGGCCGAGCCCTGCTCCCGCAGGACAGCCAAGCAGGAAGGTGGCTTCCGCCTCTGGCTGGGAGTTCGCAGTATGTGACCCTGGGGGGTTATCGACGACGTCAGCGGAGAGATGCTCCCGCGTGTTTATGACCACGGCCGCGCACAGAATGATCGGGGTCACCAGGAAGCGCTTCAAGGACTGGGGGCGCCTTGACGCTGTCCGTCCACAGGGGGAGGCCAGCTCCCGGGCGCGGAACTTCCGTTTCCAGACGGCGGAGGGCTCGCCGCCTTTCTCAAGCTGCCGCTTTCCGCGCACCCACGGAGGCCCCGCTTCAGGGCTTCGCGGTTGCTGGTCTGGGCCCCCAGGGGGCTGGGCCCAGGGACCGGCAGGAGAGGCAGATACGAGCCGCAACACCGGCTGGGGTTTTCGTGGGGACGTGTGATGTGTGTGGGCTGCCCCGTGTCCCGGAAGGGGACAGCTGCCACTCGCCGCTCGCCCAGAGCTCTGGTGGCACCTTCCAGGGTAGAGGCACGTGGGCGCTGGCACCTGTGGGCCCGGCCCAGCACCTCAGAGGACTGGGCTCCTGTAGCGTAAGTCCAGACACCTTAGGGCTCAACGTAGGCCGCCGCTGGCCCCAGATTCAGCCGCTGCGGAGACTGGAGTACATTGTCTCGAGTCTGCTGATGGAGGACCAGGAGGGAAAAATATATGAGTGACTGTAGAAATATACATACCTATGCACACATATACACGTGGGTACACACGCGCGTGCACGTATCCGCGTGCTTTTTGCTTTTGGGTTTTGGGTTTTGGTGCAGCGTACAGGATCTTATTCCCCGACCAGGGATCAAACCTGGCGCCCCCAGAGTTGAAGCGTGGAGTCTTAACCACTGGACCGCCAGGGAAGTCCCTTGTTTTGGTTTTGGTCTTCAGTAATCATTTATTGAGTAACTATCACGTGCAAGGCACCGTACCATTCTGGGGCATCCAACTGTGTATAACAGCCTTAAAGGTTAGATGTAAACATTGCCACCTGTTTGGAACATTCCTTAATACTCCAATTAGAATATATTGATTAGTTCCCACAGCATACACATATATATGTTAACAAACACAGCTGTGTTCACCCTTAGGTATATGCTGGGCTTACAAGATTCGAGTATGGGTTGGTTTAGAAAACCATTCCAGTTTCAAGAAGCTCAAAGTAACTCCTAGACCGTCATCTCAAAACAATATGCAAAAAGTCTCAGCGGTTGGGTTCTTCCCTATTTTGCAAACGAGTAACGGAAAGTCGAAGAGCTGAAGCAACCTGGGGCCACGTAAGCCCTGGCACCCTCCCCAGGTCCTGCGTTGAGAGGTTTACAGGCAAATGCTGGGCTATAGGTCTTCCTGCTGTGAGCGGTCTCACCACCCACTTCATGGACAGCTAGGGTCGCTGATGCCATGTCGTGTATTCCTGCACCTGCAGACCCTTCTGCTTCTGATCTAGAGGGGTCTGTGTCCAGGCAACGAGGGCAACCACAAAGGGGGAGAGGGGAGGGGGCAGGAGAGGGTGCACAGCCTGGGGGCAGGCATCCCACTCTAGGCTCGCCTGCTTCCTGGATGGAATTTGGAGGTTGCAGCATCACTGCTGGTCAAGTCCTACCTCAGCCCCAGGTTGCCATGACCAAGTCCAGAAGTTGTCAGCCGAGGGAAGGCTTCTTAATGGCTCTGCATCTGTCCTGTCACGACCAGTCTGGGGCTGTGTAGTCATACAATGCTTGGTCCATCCCTGGAGACCATACATTGTAGAAACGGAAGTCGGGTCTTGGTCTCTGCACCGCTGATCACTTCTCTTAGGGATAAGGGAGGCCCCCTAGTGGCAAAAGATGCTGTCTGGAGTGGCTGGCGCGAGGCTGACGGCTTTTGGAGACCTGGGTCTGTGCACCCAGACCTGAAGGGGTGGGAGACCCCTCCTTCTGGGGAGGCTACCCAGGCACCAGCCTCCAGAGAGGTAAGGAGCCGCTCCCTGGTTGAAAAAGCAAAACAAAAGAAAACAAAGCAAACAGGTAAGAAAGGCAACCAAGAAGATGCAACGTGTTTGCAGAAGATAAAGTTATCTTTGCAATTCTGACCGGGTGTCCTCTGGAGAGGAAATGTCTTCAGCTGTGATTCATGTGTAAATTTGCCAACCTCCTTCCTATGTTGATATAAACAAGAACGCCACCATCAGTCTGCTCAGAGGGGAAAAGCGGGGCACATACGAGTTCTCCAAGATCCATCCGCCCTCCCGAGAGCGAGCCATTTTGCTTGCTCTTGGATTCTGGAAGTGGCGGCTGGTGACACCAAATGAATGTCCTGCACACGGCAGCCGCCGCTTACGGAATTTCTGTTTCTGTTACTGAGCCATAATGTCAATGGCTCGAACCCGCGGGCCTGGGCTCCCATCTCCTGGATGTCTGAGTACATCCTAGATCTGTTGACAATAGATTTCCCAAGTCCCCCACTTCCTGCCCTCTCCAGAAGGAAACAAAACAGCCTCCTGTGGTGAGAGGCTTGGCTTCCTTCAGGGTTGGAAGAAGTGAGGGTTTTGAGTTACGACTTCTCTTCCTGTTTGGAAGGAGCCTGCTGTCATCACGCCGGCTGGGGACCTGGCAGGCCCTGTCACGAGAGCACGGAAGCAGCAGGTGTGGGAGGAGCCCCACCCTCGCTGGCATCCTTTCAGAGCCGGGAAACTTGGGGGGACAGCTGTTTACCGCTCCAACAGATGTTTCTCATTTTTTTTTTTTTTTAGCTCCATGGAAACTTTGAATCATGTAAGCGCCTTTCCAGTGATATATATCGGTCATGATTCACACCAAGGCGGTCTCACGTTTCCAGCCCAAAGCCACCAATTGCCAAGGATGCTGGTCTTTTATTTTCTATCAAACCTTGTCCTTGGGAACCCTGAACTAGGTGTTTCCATTCTGAAGGGTGATTCTTTTTATTTTTTGGGGGGGGGCCACGCCACTTGGCTTGCAGGACCTTAGTTCCCCGACCAGGGATCGAACCCGTGCCCCCTGCAGTGGAAGCGCGGAGTTGGAGGGTGATTCTGTCATTGATGCCTTGCTCGGTCTGAGTGTGGTAGGACGGAGTCAAAGGTGATCTGTGTTTGGAGGGAAGGCCGTGCACGGTTCTGGAGAAGTCACACGGAGACGCCCTCACGTGAGAGTTGGAGTCGACTGGATGCTGAAGAAGCTGTTTTCCAAAGAGATCCAAGGCTCACCACCGATCTGCGTCAGGCTCCCTGGGAATATTTCTAAAACATGCAGATCCCAGGCCCCGTCTTGACCCTGAGGGGTGGGGCTCAGGCAGGGGCCAGCCTCCTGGGTGGGTGACCCCTGCTGTCACAGAGGGACCCGCACTTAGAAGGACCCTGTGCTTGCTTTAAAGCACACGTGCTGTGGCCACCTTGAAATTCTTAATTTTTTGTGTGTGTGTGGGGTGGGTAGTAATTAAAAGAAAACAGCTTTTTAAGAAATTTATTTTGGGACTTCCCTGGTGGCACAGTGGTTAAGAATCCTCCTGCCAGTGCAGGGGACGTGGGTTCGAGCCCTGGTCCGGGAAGATCTCACATGCCGCGGAGTAACCAAGCCCGTGCGCTGCAACTATTGAGCCTGCGCTCTAGAGCCTGCGAGCCGTAACTACTGAGCCCGCGAGCTATAACTACTGAGCCCATGTGCCACAACTACTGAAACCCATGCACCTAGAGCCTGTGCTCCACAACAAGAGAAGCCACCGCAATGAGAAGCCCGCACACCGCAATGATGAGTAGCCCCCGCTCACTGCAACTAGAGAAAGCCTGCGTGCAGCAACGAAGACCCAACGCAGCCAAAAATAAATGAAGAAATGAAGAAAATTTTTTTTAAAAAAGGAAATTTATTTTGCTGAAGTATAGTTGATGTACAATGTTGGGTTAATTTCTGCTGCACAGCAAAGTGATTCGGTTATACACATATATACATTCTTTTTCATATTCTTTTCCATTATGGTTTGTTACAGGATATTTATTATAATTCCTTGTGCTATACAGTTGAAATTCTTAATTTTTGGACAAGGTTTCTCTCATTCTCATCTTGCACTGGACTCTGCAGATGACATGGCTAGTACTGGGCCTAGGAATCCAAGCAGAGCTGTAACCCACTCCGATTAATTGACTAGCAAAAGAGCTCTTTCACACAGGCTCCCGGGAGTTGGATGGTGTGGACCACAGGCCTGTGTCTGTGTTTGGGGCTGGGCTGGGTGTCAGAGGGTGGGTTTGGCGGGTGATGGGGAACAGGGACCACGACAAAGAAAGTAATGCTGAGACTTCCCTGGCGGTCCAGTGGTTAAGACTCTGCGCTTCCAATGGAACTAAGATCCCGCATGCCGTGCACAGCACAGCCAAAAGAAAAGCAAAAAGAAAGTAATGCTTTCCAGGGAGCCTCTAGCATGGTTTTCTTGTCTGTAAGCCCTGCTCCCCTTTCCCAGGTGCTGTTTCACCCCAACAGTGGGGCGGCCGGAGAGGATGGAGCCCTTCAGACTGTCCGCGTGGAGCGGTACAAGGCCTTCTTCGTCACTGGTGAGTTACTGAGGGGCCCTGTCCCACCCGGACTCTCGCTCAAGCCTCCAGGATGATGTGGGCTGCCCCCTTTCAGGGTGCTCTCAGCATCTCCGATGGTGCCGCCCCAAACCCGGGCCCAGGAGGAGGGCTCAACACGCAAGGGCCCTGCCCAGGCCCTCTGCACCTACAGGTACGCTAATAAGGCCTTTCTGCCGTTCGCCTAGATCTCCAGCCAGCTCAGAGCTGGTCCAGCACATCCACACTGTCCACTTTTTCACGTGAAAAACATTTCATCCCACGGTTATGCTTTCAATGCCAGTCTGGCTGAACATTCAGTGGGAGCTTAGAGATGTTTTGAAGCAAGAGACTGTTTCAGAAAATAGCTGTTAGAGGTCTATTTAGCAAAGCCAAGCCTCTCTCCTACTTGGCTCACCCTGTGACCATCTTAAACGTATATTTTAGAAGGGTGATAGCGTGGTTCTCAAAGTCTTGCCGTGGCTTTTTGCTTCCAAGTGAATTTGGACTCCCTCCACCCTGGGTCCCTGTACTTTCCTAGTCTTAGTTCTCCAAGAGCGACGGTCCTTCTCCTTGGCCTCCAGGTTAAACTCCCTCTCGGCTTTTAAGGCCACCTGGATTGAGAACTGCTTCTCGTCCTCCAGCTGGGTAGGACATGGAGAACTCCGGTACTCACCACATTCTGCCGTATACGCCAGTTATTCAAGTGCATCTTTTCTTTCTTCTAGTAGCTTTAAGCGCTCTAAACTCAGCCTCTGTAAGCTCTTTAATCGTTGTTGTCTTGACATGCTCGGCACAGAATCTTGCATCTGGTAGGAACCCTAACACTTTTTTTTAATGAATGAAAAACAAGCTCCCCCCCCATGCACCCCCCCCCCAAAAAAAACCCTAACCCAAATCTGGGATCTGGTGTGGGTTCCAATTTGATTCACTTATTTTTTTTTTAACTCAATTTCTTTTTTAAAAAATGAGTTTATTTATTTATTTTATTTATTTATTTTTGGCTGCGGTGGGTCTTCATTGCTACGTGCGGGCTTTCTCTAGTTGCAGCAAGCAGGCGTTACTCTTCGTTGTGGTGCGCGGGCTTCTCATAGGGGTGGCTTCTCTTGTTGCGGAGCACGGGCTCTAAGCGCATGGGCTTCAGTAGTTGTGGCTCTCGGTCTCTAGAGCTCAGGCTCAGTAGTTGCGGCACACGGGCTTGGTTGCTCCGCAGCATGTGGGATCTTCCTGGACCAGGGCTCGAACCTGTGTCCCCTGCGTTGGCAGGCAGATTCTTAACCACTGCACCACCAGGGAAGTCCTGATTCAGTTATTTAAAGTTAGAGCTTTCCAAAGAATTATATAATAAAGAACAAAAATTTATTTGCCCTGAGGGTGAATAAGTGACCCCAAAGAAAATGTGGCATAAAAACAAAACAAGTTCTTTGAGTTCATCACTTGAAAGATATTAAAAACGCCACAAGAATCTTCGACTTTCCAAGACCTAAAATGCAAACCAGTGAGATGTTTGTTATTCTTTCAGATGGAAAGTGTCCAGATGCCAGCCCTTACATTACCCTATCTCAGAGGTATGGTTTCTCCAGGCTGAGTTAATTTCAGAAGTCATAACCCAGCCAGAAAGCCCTTGTCATCGTGACGCTGGGATCATAAAAGCTACTATGAAGTGATAGGACTGTTTGAAAGGATCACAGCCAGACAGGAATTATGATACCCAGGGGAGGTCTGTTCTTCTGAGGCATCACCAAACTCCCAGGAAAGTTAGCAAGGGAAGAATGGAAATCTCAACAGATGGGATGAAATAGGATGAAACATGATGAAGCCCGGATGTGCTCTGATGCCTCCTTTTCCCACCCCCGTCGCTGAAGATCTGCGTGCTAATTACATACAACTGCTTTGGGATAAGTGAGGTGAACTGACATCTACTGCATTAGATTAGAGAACGAGGTGTGTGTCCCTCTATGATGAGGCTGTGATTTCTGAGGTCGTGTCCTAGGAGGAGCTTAAGAGGCAGCGAGTCTGTTTTGCTGTGTGGCCTAGAATGAAGCGATCTTATTGCTTTTTCCTTTTTCAAAAGAGTAATTGAGGGAAACTTTACACACAGTGAAAGCCACAGACCTAAACGGCACGATTTGATGAGTTCCTATAAATGTATATACTTGCATAAGGACCCTCTTAATGCTGTGAATTACATCGATTGGTTTTCAAATGTTAGGTCAACTTTACATTCCTGGATAAACTCGGTTGTGATGTATTCTTCTTTTTATATATTGATGGATTTGATCTGCCAAGATTTTGTCTATAATTTTCCTTTCCTGCAATGTCTGTGTCGGGGTTGGGTATCAGGGTTTTGCTAACCTTGGGAAATGAGTTGGGAAGTGTTCCTTTCTCTGTTTTCTGGAAGGGGCTATGGGAGATTGGTATTATTTCTTTCGCGTCTGATTGAATTCATCTGTGAAACTCTTAGGACCTGGAGGTTTCTTGATGGAAAAGTTCTTGGTTATCAATTTAGTTTCTTTCATAGGTACAGGGCTATTCCTATTTTTAATTTCTTCTCGTATCAGCTTTGGTAAGTTGTTAAAATAATTTGTCCATTTCATCTGAGTTGTCAAATTTACTGGCCTAAATTTGTTCATAATATTTCCTCATTATCCTTTTAATTAATCTTTAATGAAGCAACTTTTAGCTCTGTTAATTTCCTTTAGCGTTTTCTATGTCATGATTCCTGCTTTTATTTCCATCCCTTCTTTACTTACTTTACTCTCCTTATTCTAGTTTACTAAAGAGGACATTTATATAATTAATTTTAAACCTTTCTCATGTCCAAATATAAGCGTTTATAGCTACAGTTTTCCTTTAAGCATTGCTTTATCTGTATCTCCCAGATTCTATGTTTTACTTTCATTATCTAGTTGGAAATATTTTCTAGTACCTTGTATAGGTCACTTAGAAAGCTGTTGCTTAATTTCCAAATTTTGGGGCCTTTTTTAGCTCTTGTCTTGGTCATTTCTAATTTAATTTTATTGTGATCAGAAAACATACTCTGGAAGTTTTCAGTCTTTTGAAACTTATTGAGACTTATTTTATGGCCTTGCAGATGATCTGTCTTGGCGAACACACCATGTGGAAGTGAAGCAAATGTGTATTCTGCAGTTCTTGTGTATACTGTTCCATAAATCTCAGTCAGGTGGAGGTGTTGATAGCTGTCTAGATCGCCTGTATCCCTCCAGCTTTTTGTCTAGTTGTTCTATCAATTGTTGAGAGAAGCGTTTTAAAAATCTCCGTTTAGGATGTAGATTGCCTATATTTCCCTTTAGTTTTGTCTTCCTTAAAAACGGACTCTCGATCCTTGTGAAATATCCCTCGTCATCTTGGTACTCCACGGCGTGAAGTATGTTTTGTCTAAGGTAACGTAGCCACTCGTTTCCTGTGCTTACTGTTTGTGTGATATATCTATTTTGTTCCTTTCAACTCAACTGCTTTTCTATTTAAAATGCGTCTCTGTAGGCAGGAAAGAAAGGAATCTTGCTTTTTCATCCAGTTTGATAAGGCTCTGCTTTTTAACTGGCGAGTTTCGACTATTTGCTTTTCTCTACATAAGATCATTTCATCAACAAATAGAGGTGGTTTAACTTTTTCCTCCCCAGTCTGGATGCCTCCTGTTTCTGGTTCTTGCCTAACTTCTGTGGCTGGAACCTCCAGTACAATGTTGAATAGAAGTGGTGACAGTGGACATTCATGTCTTGTTCTTAATCTTAGGGGGAAAGCTTTCAGTCTTTCCTCACTAAGTGTGATGTTAGCTCTGGGTTTCTCACAGATAATTTTTATCAGGTTGAGGAAGTTCCTTTTTATTCCTAGTTTCTTGAGTGTTTATATCATGACAGAGTGTGGGATTTTGTCAAATGCTTTTTCTGCATCTACTGAGATGATCATTTTTTTGTCTTTTGTTCTATGAATATACATTGCTTTACACTGACTGATTTTCATATGTTGAACCAACCTTGCATCCATGGGATAAATTCCACTTGGACATGGTGTATAATCCTTTTTATAAGCTGCTGAAATCAGTTTGCTAGTATGTATCGAGGGTTTTTTGTATCTCTACTGTCTGCAAGCCAAGGAAGAGAACCCTCGCCAGAAACCACATTTTCAAGAACCTTGATCTTGGACTTCTAGCCTCCAGAGCTGTGAGCAGGTCAATTTCTATGATTTGAGCCACCCGGTCTATGGGACTTTGCTATGGCAGCCTCGGCTGCGACTAAAATACCACTTTAAGGCTCTTCGCCGTGTCTTTTCATGGCTTGAGCTTGTTTGTTCTCAAAGCTGAATAATATTCTGTTGCCTGGACGTACCACAGTTAATCTATCCATTCACCCACTGAAGAAAATCTTGCTTGCTTCCAAGTCTTCACAATTAGGAGTAAACGTTCTGACGATTATGCTATAAACATCCACATGGAGGTCTTTTTGTGGACATACACTCATTTGAATAAATAACAAGAAGTGTGACTGCTAGATCGTACGGTTAGAGTGTATTTAATTTTGTAAGAAAACACCAAGGTGTCTTCCAGAGTAGCTGCACTGCTTAGCGTCCCCGCCGGCAGTGATGACAGTCCCTGCTGCACACCCTCACCGGCATCCAGTGTCGCCACTGTTTTTCATTTTGGCCACTCTACTAGGTGTGTCGTGGGGTCTTGTTATTTAATTTGCAACTACTGATGACGTACAGCATTGAGCACCCTTTCGTATGCTTCTCTGCTAACTGTGTATCTTCTTTGCTGAGGTGTCTGTTCAGGTTCTCATTCTCATCATCCTGATTGTTGAGATTTAAGAGCTCTTTGTGCATTTCGGATAACAGCCCTTTATCAGATGTGCCTTGTGAGAATACTTTCTTCGAGTCGTGGCTTGACTTCTTGTTCTCTCGACAGGGTGTTTCTCGGGGTCTCTGAGCTTCCTTGATCTGCGGTTTGGTGTCTGACATGAATTTGGAGGAGATCTCAGGCATTATAGTTGCATAGATTTCTTCTATTCCTTTCACGCGTTCTTCTCTTTCTAGTGTTCCCGTTACACTTTTTGTAGTTTCCTCACAGTTCTTGGATATTCTGCTCTGCGTTTTGCAGATTTTTTTCCCTCTTTGCTTTTCAACTTTGGAAGCTTCTTTTGAGATATCCTCAAGCTCAGAGATTCTGTCCTCAGCCGTGGAATCTACGAACGAGCCCATCAAAGGCATTCTTATTCTTATTTCTGTCACAGTGCTTTTGATCACTGGCGTTTATTTTTTTCTTTTTTCTTAGGATTTTCATCTAAAAGAGGACTCCCACCCCCATGGGGTTTTTAACTCTTAAACTCATCTACGCTGAGCCTCCCGCCATTTGTTCACCATAGTTCGGGATCCCCTACAGGGCACTGGTTCCCAGAGGTGTCCGCTTGTGGGTTTCCGCTCTGGTATGTTGTGCTTCTCTGTATTCTCACCTGTCTGTCTCCAGTTCGGGGGGCAGAGGTTTGCCCTGTGACCTCACTTCTCTGATGGATCTCAGAAGTCATTGACTTTGTAGTTTGTTCAGCTTTTTACTTGTTAGGATGGAGGGCTGACTTCCAGAGCTCCAAATGCTGGACCAGAGACTAGAAGTTTCCTATTGAGTGGTTTTTAAGAACTGGACGTTGTGTGTGATGCACTGTAGAGATTCTGACTTTCAGTCTGAGGGGTGTTGACTCTGGTTCTCACGGGCAGTTAATTGCTGCCTAATCCCCTCAGACTTGAGGAGGCTTGATTTTATGCTCTGTCAGAACTGGGCTCTGTTGGATTTTATCCTTAATCTTGGGTAAACGCCTTCATTCCGGGATACAGCCTTTACTCCTAGCATGAACCTTTTGGGACTTCAGTGGAAAACATGAAGTGTTGATCAAGCCTTTCTAACCTAACAGAATTCACGCTAAATTCTGCCTTCCCTGCACTGGGTAGCACGGAAGTGCGTGCTGAGCTCTTCAGACTTGTAGCTGTTGCTAGAATCTGTGCATGCCCAGTTCAGGGGTCAGCCAGGGTTCTGAAGGGAGTTTATCTGCAGATTTGAAGCCTTCCCCTCTCCAGCTCTCTCCTTCCCAGGACTTTGCCCACCAATCTGCATCTGTGGTGGCAGCTCTGAACTCTGTTCCCTGACACCTCAAGCCAAAGCGACCACAGCCCCCTCCTGGGGCTTTAGCTGCTCCACGCTGCTCTGACTGGGTGGGTAGGGGGGTGTCCCCAGGGGAAAACACTTAAACACAGACCCCACCCCGTGCGGCCTCCTGCTTTCAAAAATCAAGTTCCTTTCTGCCTGCATGGACGATTTTCTGGTGCCTTCAATTGGTTGTTTTTTTCTGTATGTTGCCTAGAACTTAAAATTGTCATCTATGGGAGGATGAGTTTTATGTGAGCTACTTCATTATTCCCTTAAGCGGAAGCCTTTAATTTTTATAAGAGGAGTCAGTCCCCACCTTCGCCTGACTGATTGCCAAAGCTCGCGTCACCTCTGTTTATTGGCAAAGAAGAGCCAACTTCACCTCCAAACACTAGGCAACGGCTCTTCCTCTTCGTTGGACAAACTGAAATCCACCCCAGGAGGAGCAGCATCAATGGGGCCTTCCTGAAGGCTGCGCGATCTACCCATCCTTCCCTCTCAGTGGTTCACACTTTACGTTTCTGTTCAGATCGGCCCAGAGTGAAAGCTGCGTCCTCCCGTGGTGTGACTGTGGCTCCTTCGTGGAGATTTGCTTTTACTGAGTTGCACTTGGGCTTCAGGCCCTCAGCTTGTAGCGGAGGGTGGGATAGAAAGTTGTCAGCTGGACCGGCCTCATCGCACAGCTGTGCTTTTCATAAGGATGCTGTCGAGTGTTCCATCCTGTAGGAGGAGCCGGTGGAAAAAATTCTCTCACACCTCAGGGCTCTGCTTCCCCGAGTGGCTGGTAAATGTCTACCTTGTTCATGTTTCCCCGCTAAGGACACCAGAGGCAAAGGAAGTGTTCAGGATTGCCTGTGTGTCCCAGGGCTGTCCTCTGCCTGAATTCCTTTTGTTGGTATAATTATATTGTGTTCATTCCTGTCAGAAGCCCTAACTACTTTTTGTACGGAAAAGGGGGCAAAAAGAAAAAGTCATCTGAATCATTAACGCCAAGGAGGCTGCCGTCGCTCCGAACGTTTCCGTCACCCGTCCTCGGGCAGATTCTGACTCAGACAAGAAACTGAACTGCAGCCCGAAGTGAAACGACTTCCCTGGCCTCCCTGCCTGATTTGCCAAACTGAGTGTCCTGTGGACTCAAGACATCAATTTTCAAAAGACACATCACATGTACTCCCAGAGGGTAGAGGGGAAAGATACTTGAGTCAGTGTCTTAGTGGCAGGGAGAGCGGTCACTGGAACACTGGAGTCCTGGTATGTTTGCACTCCCTTGTAATCCGGTGCTGGGCTTGACGGGGTCTCTGTTGTCACCCGCTCCAGGTGGGGCCAGAGCCTGCGACGGCAGCGTCGGCCCCGAGCGGCACCACGAGCCTCCCCTCATCTTTAACCTGGATGACGATGTCGCAGAAGCCGTGCCTCTGGACCGGGGCAGTGCCGAGTACCAGCGGGTGCTGCCCGAGGTCAGAGCGGCTCTCTCGGAGGTCCTTGAAGACATTGCCGGCGACAACACCTCCCGAGCCGATTACAGTCAGGACCCTTCCGTGACCCCCTGCTGTAATCCCCACCAAACCGCCTGCCGCTGCCAGGCCGCGTGACGGAAACACGGGAAGCGAGACGGGCGGGTTCACATCCCGACTGCGGTTTTGCCCACTTCGCAGTGACGTGTGCTTTAAAAATAAGGCTCAGAAGTCTGTTCTGAAGCCACCACTCCGCGTCCCCCGCTGTCCCTTCCGCGTGCCGGCTTGAGGGCATGCCGAGCCCGAGCTGTAAGAAAAGGCACCTGGGCCGTGGAGTCAGGAGTCAGGCCAGGTCCCAGCCCCAGCTTTGAACCTGGGCAGTTGTTTAACCTGACTCGCAAGCTGATCTTGAGGAGGAGACAGGAGACAGGTGGTGCATGCAGGTGCCTGCCTGGCGCGCGGCGTGACGCCTGCTCGCTCGATATGTTCTAGTTGCCTTTTCTCATGCACCCGGTTTTGCTGGTCATTTGAACAGAGGCTCCTCCCGGCCGGCATCTAGAGCAGCACCTCCATCTTTCACAGGCGCACAATCACCTGGGAGCCTGTGACCTTGCGGACTCTGACCAGGTGGGCTGGGGGGCCCGAGGCGCTCCGTGTCTGGGAAGCTCCCCAGGGGGCTGCAGACCTGACAAGGTAAGAGCTGCTTCCGGGCGGCGGAAGCCCGCAGCCCTGCCCACCGACCACCACCCCGTGCGGCAGGTCAAGCGGCTGTATTTAAAGATTTTAGGGGTGCTTCCTGCTCTCAGAAACCACAAAGAAGTAAAGTTTTAAAGCCTCAAAAGTGCGTTGCCATGGTTTTATTATCAGTGTCCTAAATGGGACTGAAAGGTCATAAATGATTTATTCCAATCACTGCACAAACCTTTTGCCTGGCTAAAATAGCCTCTCTATGTCGCATATACAAGAAATACAGTTCAGAGAGATTCTCCGGTAAGTACGTTTTTACGCAGCATACGCTCTCGAAAGGATGCTCTCTGTAATATCAAATTAGAGTTATAGACCAAGATGGTTCGTCCACGTGGACGCTCTGGCTGGGACGCACTTTCAACAACGGCAGGATGTGGGTTCGCAGCAGCTCCCGCACCCACCGGCCACCGGGGCTGAGACGAGCCTGCTGGGCAGCAAACCGCGTCCCGGGTTCCTGACCCCCCATTCTGCTCACACAACCGCATGCCTTGCATCCACCTTCCTGGTCGTCTCCAAAACCGCCTGACAGGGGGCGGTCCTGCCGGTCACCATGACTGCTTCGTTTTGCCCTTCTGATCGCCGCGGCACAAGATTATCTACCGAAATCAAAACAGAACGGCCTTACTCTTTCCGGGAAGGGGCTGACGGGCCGGCTGCACGGTCAGCAGACCTGTGCCCACGCGGGGTCGGCGGGGGCAGGCTGGGCCCGGCAGAGCTTTGCCGCCTGTCTGTCCGCAGGCCGACCCTCACGTGTGGTCACGGAAGAGTCACCCGTCTTCTTTAGGTGTAGACGAGGTGGCAGTTTCAGAAAATACTTTTCGTAAAAATGTATGTGTGTATTGATGTGTATATGGGTTGCTTTTTTTTTTTTTTTTAAGGCTCATCTTACTTGTAAACACAGACTGCTAAATCACCATGAAAAGGTCAGTAAACACCCTTGGTCCCAAGAGCAAGACGAATGTCAGAATATATGCAAACCTGTCAAGCTGGCTTGTTACCGAAACCAAAGCTACTCTCTTCCTGAATACAGCATCTTTCTAAGGGACCAGAAAGGATCAATCCTCTTTTCCCTCATTGTGCTTGGAGCAAAGTCAATCATAAGGAGATGAGAGGGCTCATACCCAGGTTACTGTCAGTATATTTAAAAAAGAAGACCAGCAGTGATGACCCAGCGAGCCCCTCAGGAGATTATCTGAGCAAACCTAGGCTCGTGTCCGGGAGAAGCTGAGACCCCAAGATCCGTCAGGATCCCGGAAGGTGTTAAGGCATGTGGGTAGAGAGGAGGATTCTGGACAGATGTTTGCAACAGGCATGACCGTTCAGAACAGAGACAGAGAGAGGAAGCTGTTTAGCATCTCCGGTGGACTATCACTGCCAATGAGGACATGACTAATATGGTCCCTCTTGCAAGAACATCCCAGGGGCACTCAGGCCCCGATCCTTGTGCACTGAGATGCAGAAGCCCACCTGCTACCCCATCGCTCTGCCTGCAGGCATGAGGGCAGGGCTGGGGTCTGATGGTCTCCGAGACCCCTACCACCGGCTCCGCACACGGGGGCTGCTCCGAAATTGCTAGGGCCTAGCGACCGTTCTGGGGAAGCTCGTTCAGTGATCGGCACTCTCACTGGCAGGAAGCCTTCCTTCTACATAAATAAAAATCGACGCAGTTTAAACCAACTTCCACTCGTTTGGTCCTTACGAGGGAGACAGGACGAATGGCTTGTACCAGGCTTCCTGGCACCGAATAAGCAAACAGGCCTTTCATTTTAGTGCTATAGTTCTTAAGCGTCTCCAATTTTTTTTTTTTAACTCCAAATGATCTGCATGGTGTACGTATTATTTGATACAGGTTTTCTTTAGCAAGGGATCACCTTCTGAATGCCGATATCCAAATTCTGTAAATGTAAGAGGTTTCGAGGTCTACTCTGATTACAGTTAAGTATCTAATAATCTAATCTTTTATAGCAGTCACAGACTTTTACCAAAATTGCTGATTCCATTAGATTCCACATGTATACCCACTGCATCTGACCTGCTCTGGTTCCCGGAAGATACAACTTCAGATAAATGACCACCAACTTTTGTGGGGGACAGAAAAGCTCCCGCTATAGCGAGTAGGGGCAGGAGAACCCAAGAGCAAAACAACTGGTCCCTTGGGAGGGGTCTACTGGGAGACGTTTTTAAACGTGTAATTAGTATTTTTAAGAATGACTGCTTTCCACCCCTAAGATGTAAACTTGACTGGTTGGCACTGTATTTGACAATCTGTCTATTAAAAGCCAGAAAGGCCAATCTCAAGCTGCAACCCACAGAGCCTTCTGGGAAGTCAGGAACACGGCCCTGCAGTCCTGCACGAAGGGCCCTACGGCAGCTCTTGTTTTTGTTTGACTGGACTTACTAGATTGTCCTATGGACCTCTGCAAGAGAGACGCCAGACCCGCACTCCACCCTTTGGCAAATGGAATCCACCTGACCCAAAATCATGACCAAGAGAAAACAATGCAGCCCAAGATCTATGCCCAATGGCTACTTCTCTCTGCTTCCAGGAGGGACAGTCAGCTGACTCTCCAAGCCTTGGCCTAAACACTGCTTCCATCTTGAAACGACTTCAAGTGGACCGTCTGGGCGGTTTTCTGACTGAAGCTCCTAAGAGGGGGTCTCTATGTTGCTCTGAACGGAAGCTTGAAGAACCAGAACCAGGGGGACAAGCTTCTCTTCACCCCAGGATGCTGAGAGGAGCCATGCCCAGCACCCAGCTAAGCCTGGGCCCTCGCTGCCAGGACGGCTGAAGCAGGATGCTGGGGAGGTGCCCGGCTAGAGGTGCCCGGGGGGCTTCCCACCGCCGCTCCGCTCTCCGAGTGGCTGTTAACGCACAGGGGTCAGTCCTGTCAGAGCCGGAGGAGGGCGAGGGCCCAGCCCTGTCAGAGCACCACCTTTAGCATCACAAGGGCGGCAACATTCTGCTCAGAGCATCTCGGGAGCCTCAGGAAAAGAAGAGCTTAGACGGACCGGTTTCTCCCTGTGAGCAGCAGAGGGTGCTAAGGAAGCAGTCAAGGCGCCCGGGCCTCCGAACGCGGGGAGGCCGCCACGGCTCCCTGGGCAAGCGCGCGGTTACCCTGACACTGTCAGGTGGGCTAGTCTGTGGGGTCTGAGGCTTCCCGGGTGTTAGGGGAGGATTAGTTGTGACAAACGAGACAACAGGGAAAGGACTCCGCCCGTGCACAGGTGAGGGTTCTGTCTAAGCACACGGATTGGATGCTCTTAAGGGTGCCCAATGCTCACAGGGGGGAACTCATTCTCATCATCAAGACACACTGGTCCCGTCGCAAACTCGTGTTCGGGGATGACCTCTCCTCGGAGCGCCCCGCCATCCTCAGAATAACCTGGAAACCAACAGTGAGACGTGAGAGAAGGCATGGGGTCTGTTCCTAGGCCGCAACCCCTGGGCCGGGCCTCAGCACAGCGAGCGTCCGGGGACCCGCGGGACGGACTGTGCTCCCCACGAATGCAAACCCTCAGCGTTTACGGCCCGAAGCCCCTGGGCGGCTGGTCTCCTCCACCCGCCCGCCCCCAGCTCCTCCAGCTTTCCACCTGATTACAAACCGTCCAGGAGGCAACGCGTTCCCACTACTCGTTAGGGAGGCGGCCGCTGGGGGCTCTGCCGGCCCTGATCCGGGACCCGCGTTTAAGGCTACGCCCAGGGCCGCGTCTGGCGGAGACACGTGGTTCAGGGGGAGTGCTCTGTCCACAGGCAGCGGTGACGGGAGAAGAGGGCCGCTGTCACACAGGTCCCCCGTGCCCGCTCACCTGGCACCGTGGAGGCTGCAGAAGGGCTTGGTCTGGCCACAGTTGCTGCGTAAGACTGAGGTAAGGAAGCTCTGAGGTCGTTTTCTTTATTCTCATCGGCAGTTCCTGAGCCAAGCAAGCTGACGTGGGGGGAAGGAAGAGACAAGAAGGTCCCCTCACGCCCAGGGCCCTTGCAAAAGGCAAAGCACCGGAAGCCCGTGCTGGGCCCCTGGGGTTCAAGGCCTGCCAGGTCAGCGTGGGCCAGCGTGACCTTCACCTGCCGATCACGGGAGTTCTCATCTCTGGCGTTCAGTAAACCGAGATCGGTCCTGTGCTCCTCCTGGCACGCGCAGGCAAGGGCACCCGGGAGCCCCAGGTGACGGGGCAGTGGCAGCTCGGGGCATCCTGTCCGCAGCAGGAGGTTGCCCTGCCCTTGGCCACAGAGGTCAGGAGAACGTCTCAATTCAGTTCGGTACACGGCTCGGAGTGCCTGTTATGTCTGAGGGACCCCAGGAAGAGGAGGGCCCAGCAGGGAGACCCCATTTTGCATGTCATTGAGCCCTACGTGAGCCCAGCGCCAAGCAGGGCCCCTCTGGCTCTGCCCCTGGGCCCGCCCCTGAAGGAGGAAGGGAAGCAAGAGCGCTGAGGCTGGGCGCCGTCGGGGCTGAGGGGCACACGACACAGGCGGCCCTTGAAAGGCCGGCTTTCTGACCACCGGTCTCCCCACCTGTGGGTCTTGATTAGGACGCAGTCTCCTCCGTCCTGAGGGTCCAAGCTGTAGATGTAAAGGTGTCCACTGGACGATGCCACCAGGAGCCTCGGTAGCTTCTGGATCCTAAGGGCCAAGAAGACATG
This sequence comes from Grampus griseus, assembly GCF_964374135.1. Classification (NCBI taxonomy): domain Eukaryota; kingdom Metazoa; phylum Chordata; class Mammalia; order Artiodactyla; family Delphinidae; genus Grampus; species Grampus griseus. The sequence goes on from NC_139014.1 coordinate 1,957,790, forward strand.
TGCTGGGATGGCAACGCACGTGGGCGGCAGATCCGCTTCCAGGGACGAAACGCCCCCCCCCCCACCCCCGGGGACATCACCAGCGCCTTGTCCCGACATCCATGAACCCGCAGCCCGCTGACCCCAGAGTCTGGGTTTCTGGTGACTTTCTTGCGTGTGTCCTAGTGATCTACCTTGAGGATGACTTCTTGTCTTTGACCATGATTGTGTGGGTGAGACAAAAGGATATGCATACACCCTGCTGCTCTGTGAGGTTCCCCTGCCAACAAAAGCGTCCGCCTACCTGCCTTATGTGTGTCTCTGCCTTTAACAGCGGAAGGAAGGAGGCAGGTGCAAAACTGGCCCCCATCTTTGCTGGCTAGTTTTACAAAATTTTTCAAATGTTTGGCTTTAATAAACACTTTTTAATGTCTTAGATAAAACACCTGTCGACCCCATAGGTATCTGGACCGAGACTTTGGAACTAGAGCCTTTTTACATAATTCCGTAAAAATGGGAACTGTCTTCAAGACAGTGTCACTGGAATGAGAAGGTTAAAATTCCCATGCCAGCTTCCAGCTCAGCTTCTCAGCCCCCGGAGAAAGGGTCCCGCCGGACGGGAAAGTGGCTGGCCGGCCACGGGGTGCCGAGGGTCCTGACCCTACGTGCCCTTCTTGGCTCCCTTCTCTTGCCTTTCTTTTAAACCTGTGCGTGTGTGTCTGGGGCAAGTAAACCTGTGCTTTGGGGAAGCAAATCTGTAATGGTTTGTGCCTGGTGAGGGGGGGCGCTGCACGTACGTAGAGAGGGTGCAGATGTTCCTGTGCCCAGAGAAGCCCAGGCGCCCGGTGGCAAAGGCCCTGTCCTGGTTCATCATGTCGGACACCTGGGTGGGGAGGTAGTTGGTCGCAGCCATGAGCATCTTTCCCATGTAGCTGGTCCAGGTCGAGGGCTCCTCTGGCTGGCTGGGGAGCAAAAGGCACAGGCGAGGGTGAGGCCAAGCCCTTCTGCAGCCTCCACGGTGCCAGGTGAGGGTGAGGATGTTGGAGGCCTGGCAGCCGTCCAACATCCCCGGCCGACGCTGGGAGCCGTGCTCACCACAGCGGGAAGGGACTGTGCCCGGGCATGACGTTCCACCCACCCGAACGCTCGGGACGTGCCATTCTGGCCGTACCCAGAGGGCGTCAAGGGCTCGTGTGTCCTTCGGAAGAGCCATTGCACGGCCGTTAAGAGGTTCCCAGTGTGACGGCCCTCCTGCATTAAGCAAGCTGAATCTATCAGCCTGATTTCTAGGTTCCTGGAAGGGGGCTGGGCAGAGAGTGAGTTGGAATCAGTCCCTGGGCTCTGTAACCTAAGCCCAGGCCTGTTCTGGGCTCACCGAAGAAAAGAACAGGCCGATCTCAGCGTCAAGGCCTCCCAGCCAGACTGCGTGGGAAGCAAACCTCCGGGCAAGATGCTTGGACAGGTGTTTGGTTACAGCCCTCGAGCCACCCGGGTGGGTGCTGGCAATGCACAAAGGTCGGGGGAATTCAAAAGGACCTGGTGTGCCCCCTGCAGTCCCCACGCCGCATCCTGGGGTCTCTGGCAGACAAGGGGGGACGGCTGTGTGGTGAGACGCGGGTGGGCAGGGTGGACACTCGCCTCTGCGCCGAGCAGCCCGGCGAGGACCAGGGTGGCCGCATGCGCCCCAGGCACCCCGGCCGAGAGGCCGCTTGTCCGGGGGATGCATCCTGGTGAGGGACACGGCCCGCGGCTCCGAAGCCCTGGGGTTTATTCCCCCCTGTCACCGCCTGGACAAACCTCCCTGGGTCTCGAGGTTCTCGTCTGGAGGCGACGGGCGCTTCCAGGCTCCCGCCGTCCCCCTAACATCCTGAGCATCGTGGGACACACCTGCGCGGCTCGCCCTGGCGCGCTGCACTAAGGGTGGGGCGTCACCGAGGGGTACCAGCCACACCCAGGTCCTGCATCCGAGGCGGGGCGCAGCACAGATGTCAAAGGGAGGACGCGTGGGCGCTCCAGACAGGGTGCCCGGGACAGGGCCCAGGCCGGGGCGACTCCAAGACCACAGAGGAGGGAGGGGCGGAGGGCGTTCCTCCACCCCTCATATCCCATTGTCCTCACCGGGGACCACGGGGACAATCACGGTCCCCTGCCCGTGAGAACTAAAGCGGCGGCACAGCGTAGGGGCTGGCGCCCGGCGAGTGCTGTCTCATAAGAGGGCGTCTCCGGGGCTGGTGGGACTGAAGAGGCTTGGTCGCCGGGCTAGGCCCCGAGGCAGGTCTGTCTCCGAGCGGGGTGAGGGGGCAGGAGGGGGGCCCATCAGATGCTCTGGACAAGCATCTGAGAGTCAGGGCCACGCTGGGACGGCCCAGGGGGCAGAGGCAGGGAGGCCTCAGCTCAGGCAAGGTGCGGCGAGAAAAGCCTCGACATCGTACAGCACTTGTTCTCTTTCTGACTTATTTCGCTTAGTCTGACAATCTGTAGGAATCGAAACTGCGACACAGATGAACTCATCTACAACACAGAAACAGACTCCCAGACACAGAGAAGAGACTGGCGGTTGCCAAGGGCGGGGGAGGGCGAGGGAGGGAGTGGGAGTGGGGGTGAGCAGATGCAAACTCTGTATACGGGATGGAGAAACAGCAAGGCCGACTGTAGAGCACAGGGAACTGCATTCCACATCCTGGGATAAACCAGAAGGGAAAAGAGTATGAGAAAGTGTGTGTGTGTGTGTGTGTGTTTAACTGAATCACTGTGCTGTACAGCAGACATTAACACAGCATGGTAAATCAACTCTGCTTCGGGACTTCCCCGGTAGTCCAGTGGTAAAGAATCTGCCTTCCAGTGCAGCGGACGCGGGTTCGATCCCTGGTCGGGGAACTAAGATCCCACATGTCGCGGGGCAACGAAGCCCACATGCCACAAATTACAGAGCCCCTGTGTTCTGGAGCCTGCGCACCGCAACGAAAGATCCTGCGTGCCGCAACTAAGACCCGATGCAGCCAAAAATCAAAAAAAACAAACAAAAAAACACTATACTTCAACACGTATTTGATATCTCTATAGTGACTGAGAAAACAATAATGCAGATTAAATCTTTAAGTGTGTTGTATCCGTATCCATTACGTTGTGAATGCCAAAGACAAAGGAATATTCCTCTAGTTGTTTGGGAAAAGGGAGGGAGGGAAGGAAGGAAGGAAGGAAGGCCTCGAACGCCAGGCTGGAGGACCTGGGACCTTACTCCTGAGGGCAAAGGGGAATAAAGGTGTCTGAGGACGGAGGGGCATGTTCCAACGATTAGTCCAGCAAGAAGATGTGTGATGGTCAGAAGAGGCTACAAGGAGGGAGACCAAGGAAGGGAGGCCCGGTTCAGGGCGGTGGCCAGAGAGGTGGGACGGAGGCAGAGGCAGAGTCATCTCGTGCTGTACGAGTTACCGCTTCACGGACGGGGTGGGCTGGGGGGACGTGGAGAGTGACGGGAAGGTGTGTTCCTGGTGACCTGAGACGGACAGAAGCAGGTGAGCCTGGAGGCGGAACTGAGCCCAAGTGGCCACTTCCCACCTTAAGCACCAATAAGAGACTCGGATGGAGATGCGACCAAGGCAGCGGCGTGGGGTCCCCGGATCCCGGGACCTGGGGGTGGCAGGGCGCCCGGATGGTTCTGCTGCCCACGGGGGCCCGAACCCAGCACGACTGACGACGGATTAAAGCTCCGGCAGAGAGCGGGTCCTACGGTGTAGAGGCTGTCCGAGAAGGGATAGAAACGTCCAGAAGACAGATGACATCTATTTAAAAGCTTAGAGGGCAAGCAGCATGCTTTGGAGCACGCACACACGGGGGCGGGTGCTGGAAGGGTTCCAGGCACGTGAGCAGCGCAGAGGGGCAGCATCTAGTGTTTCACAGCCCTGCGGGGCCAAGGTTCAGAGGGCGTGAGAGCAGCCCCTGGCCGGCAGCCGGAGCCAGGGTCCCACAGTCACTGGGTGCCCCGGGAGGGAGGGAGCTCCAGACGGTGTGGGACAGAGGCCGGCACCGTGTCACACACACACAGACACACACACACAGAGACACACACACACAGGCACACACACACACACAGACACACATACACAGAGACACACACACACAGACACACACAGACACACACACTGACACACACAACGGAGGCTGGGTTCTGTATCTCCCTGAGCGGGTAGAAGGGGTGGAAGTCCCACTCTGGGGGAGGAGCCTGTCTCTCCTGGTACCAGGCGAGGCCCAGCAGAGGACACCACGCTTGGGACACGGATTTGAGCTGTCGCTGGCGGTGCCGCCTGGCGGGTGTGAGACGCGGCGCTTTCACGTGGACCCTGGCTTTGGAGACGGAGGCCGGCTCCAGGCGAGACGCTGAACTCCTCTGAACCCGTTCCCTTCCTTCTGGAAGCGCGTGGGCAACCAGGGGCCGGAGAGTGTCGGGAGGCCCCACGGACCGAGAAGCACGGGACCCGGACAAGCGGCCGTGCTGCCGAGGCCACCGCCGCTTTCCGAGTGTCCCTGAGCTAATCGCTAACATTTCATGTTTCCATTTCCTATAGCGATCCTAGGGGGGGTGTCAGGAGACACGCGGTGTCTGAAGGCCCCCTAGGAAGGTGTGAGCCGCGTCCTGGGCTGTGCAGGGCAGGGTCTGGGCCCCAGGGGCAGGCTGGGTGACATGACACTGCCACGGCCGAGGCCTGCGTGGAGGAGACCCTTCACTGCTTTCCCGGGAGAAACAGGGGCTGCACACCTGTGCACCTGCACTGGTGCCCACACGACAGCGGGCGGAGTCCCTAGGAGGGGCCCCAGGGTGCCACGGCCTGGTCCCCGGAGCCTGTGCCAGGGAGGAGACCGCAGCCCCGTGACTGTGTCATGCCGTACGGCCCAGGTGGCTGTCGAGGGGGTATGATCCAGACGGCTTTAGCCAATCGCATGGGCCTTAAGAGCAGGGGGCTTTGCCCAGCCAGAGGCAGGAGGGAGATTCAGAGAAATCAGGAGCTTGAGAAGGAATCGGCGCGACCTTGCTGGTTTGAAGGCCGCGTGAGGAGGGACGGGGATCTGGGGGCCATCGCGGGGGCAGGGGCTTCGCTGCTGCAGCACGAGGGCCTGCATTCCTGCCAGCGACCAGGACGGGGACGGCTCTGAGCTCAGGCAGACAGCGGGCAACGCCTGCACTGCAGCCTCGCGACCCTGAGTGCAGACCGAGCCCTGCCACCCCCGGGCCGCCCACCCTGACTGGCAGTGCCATGGGGCCGTGAACGTGTGCTGCTTTACGCCATGAAGTTTGTGATGATCTATTGCAGCAGCAGCAGGAAACATGCGCACACCCCTGGCTGCAGTCCAGCACACGCTGTCGACCCCGCTCCGCTCCTCTCACGGGCACAGCAGCGGCCCTGGAAGGATCTGCCAGGCCCTCAGTGCTGCGGGTGACGAATACACACAGACCCCGGAGACGCTGCGGGGTCAGCTCCAGACCGCAGCGATGAAGCATGTCGCACACGTGCGTATAAAAGTGATGTCTACACTGCCCTGCAGTCTAGTAAGCACGCAGGGGCGTGATGTCTAAAAAACAACATGCGGGACTTCCCTGGTGGCCCGGTGGTTAGGACTCCGTGCTTCCATCGCAGGGGGCGTGGGCTCCTGCATGCCTCAGAGCACGGCCAGAAAACAAAGTACAGTACTTGCAGCCAGGTTACGGAGATTCATATCTGAGCCCCGTCTCAAATAAACTCCATTTGATTAAAAAAAAATGTGCATACCGTAATTCTGAACATCACGTGAGCCTTCAGTGAGTTGTAATCTTTTTGCAATGGTAACATCAAAGGTCACTGATCACAGGTCACCATGACAAATAGAATCATCATGAAAAAGCTTGAAAAATGTTGAGGATGATCAAAACGTGACCCGGGGCGCGAAGCGAGCAAAGGCTCTGGGGAAAACGGCACCGACGGACTTGCTCGAGGCAGGGCTGCCACAAACCTTCAGTTTGTGAAAAACGCAGAATCCGCGAAGCACAACCAAGCTCGAAGCAACAGCACGAGGTCGGCCTGTGCGTCACGGCACTTGTAGCGAGCGAGCAAACGCGCTCGAGGGTTTACTCCGTGCCCGGCACTACGCTGCGTGCTTTCAGTCCGGGCACTCACCACAGGCCGAAGATGCATATACGACCATTAATATTTTAGGTTTGGCGGACGAGGAAACAGAAGTTCAGACAGATTAGATCACCTGCCCGAGGTCTCGCCGCTCACACGGGGCAGAGCCGGGCTGCAAACTCAGGAGGGCGACCCCAGCTCACATCACCTAGTCTTTGCTGACACTCGCTCCCCGCTTGGTGGGGACAGAACAAGTAAAGCCAAGTCCGTGGCATTGACAGAGAGAAGTCATGTGCGCCGGCCGGACAACCAGGATCTGACTCTTTTAGTGTAACGAGCATTTCGTGTCCTACCTGTTGGCGAGGTGCTCCAGCTTGAAGATGTGCACGGTCTCCGTGTTGCTCGAAGCACAGAGGAGTTGCGAGTCCATACTGAAAGCCAGAGAGCTGATCGTCACGTACCTGCAAACACAGCCACACAGGGACGGGTGAGCCCGGGGAATGAGGGTAACAGCCTGAGAGTACAAAAATCAGCTTCACATATATATGTAAGAAAACCTAAATGTATCGCGAAGAGTTTGAGCACAGGCAGACCTCGTTTTATTGGGCTTCGCTTTATGATGCTTCGCAGATACTGCGATTTTTTTAATAAGCTGAAGGTTTGTGGCAGCCCTGCCTCGAGCAAGTCCTTCGGTGCCGTTTTCCCCAAAGCCTTTGCTCGCTTCGCGCCCCCGGTCACGTTTTGATCATCCTCAACATTTTTCAAGCTTTTTCATGATGATTCTATTTGTCGTGGTGACCTGTGACCAGTGACCTTTGGTGTGATGACTGCAAACAGTTACGACTCGCTGAAGGATCGGGTGATGGTCAGCACTGTTTAGCAATGAAGCATTTTTAAATTAAGGCATAGGCACTTTTGTTTAGACTCGTGCCATCATTGCACACTTAACAGCCTGCAGGACAGTGTAAACGTCACTGTCGTAGGTACGAGGAAACCAAGAAATGTGCGTGACGTGCTTTATTGCGATACTGGCTTTACTGCGGTGGTCTGGGATGGAACCCACACTCTCTCCAAGGTCTGCCTGTGTTTTCTAAAATCCCTTCAACACTGTATCATTCATACTTGGAAATTAACATCGGAAAGAGTCACACTGGGTCGCTTCTCAGGTGAGAAGAAACCAGGCATCGCCCCTTCCCGTCACGCTGGAAGTCTTCCGTCTGTGAGCCCTACAGCGGATAGGACCCAGACCATCACACTTTTCTGTTCCGCGGGAGGAGGGTCAGCAGTTACTTTTGGGCCACGACTCCCTCGCCTGTCTCATTTCTCCGCGACGGGCCGCCCTTGGGCGCGTCGAGAAAGGGCTCCCCAGGCTGGAGGCCCAGGTCACAAAGCCCTCTCAGCTCTCAGGTGTTCTGAGTGCTCAGCGGGGCCTCTAGTCAGTCACCTGAGAAAGGACCATCATCCCTCCTCCCGGGCAGGGCGAGGGGCGCACACAGCCCCTCGTCCTCTCCCCGGACGGCTGCCAGCCGTCCACTGCAGGACCCATGTGCGTACTCTACAGTGTGTTTTTACGATGAGCACAGACCTTTTCATGCCTCTCCGAAACTCATAGAGCTTTTGCCCATCGGGAACCGAGAACACCCGGATGACAGTGCCCTGGAAGAGAAAGCAGGTAGGCGTTTCGTACCGTGCACAGCTTCACGCAGACACGTCCCTTTAGAGACGAGCTTGTTAGATTGGTTTTGAGCATCTGTCTCAGGAGAGGAAGCACGGAGGGCTGTGCACGGAGGCTTTTCTGTATGTGTGCTGTATAAACCATTCTTGGAAGGTGAGTTGAACAGCCTCCGTCTCCCGGCCCCTCCCCCCCAGCCCAAGGCGCTGGCGCGCTCGTTCAGTCTGCTGTGGCCCCCTCAGATATTCAATCTCTGCCCGTCAAAAATACACCTGTTTCTCGTGGCATCTGAAATTCAACTCGGTCACCTTCCCTGGTTATTCCAGACAGAAGATGTCAGTCTCTCCTGCTGAACAGCCAAGCATTTTGTTTCTACTGTGTTTATGGAACGTGGCATCTCTCCGTATCTGTGATGATGGGCAAGCACGTTTCTTAATCAGACCACAAGGTTCTGGGCAAAGCGGCTTGTGTCCTGCACAGCAGAGGCCCTTGGTCGGCCGAGTTAATAAATGCAGCGCCTCACGCAGGGGCCGGAAGGCCTCCCTCCGGAGTGAGGTCTGAGCGCTGGGGTCACCGGGCCCCTTCCGCCAGCTCTTTGGGGCCCAGGGCCCCCGGAACCCGCCACCACCACCCCGGCAGGAGGCGAGCCCCTGAGGAACTCACTTTCTCGGAGGCGCTGGCCAGTCTGGAGCCCGAGGCGTTGAAGGCAATGGCGGCCAGCGCCCCCTCGTGGGCAGCAATGGTGCAGACTGTCTTCTGTTGGCGAAAGGGAAAACGGAGGTTGATGCTGGGGCAGAGGGAGGACGCGTTTCGTCTCCTCTCCCTCCTCTTTCCTTCCCAGACACCCTCCCTCCTCTGCTGGGTTCCCTGTTTCCCTCTTTCCACCAGGCCGTATGCATAGCAGCTGCACGTCGCTTCCCGGTGTATCTAGACGCTGCTGCAAGGGCTGCTGTGTTTCTGTCCCTTTTCCTGCCCTCGGGGAGATGGGCGACCACCCGTGTGGTGGCCAGTGCGGTGATGTGACTGTGTTCTCCGTGATGCGGCTCTAGGGCCCGGCTTCCTGCAGCAATCCTGCCCGCTCTGTGAAGCTCGGAGAGCACAGGGCAGGACATGGGACATGGCTGCACGCTGTCGCAGGCTGCGCCACGGCCCGGCAGGACGCACTCAACCCCGCGATGGCCCCCAGCTGCCACGGCGTCTGTCCGGGCCTGGCAGGCTGCCTTGTGGCTACGTGGACGGATGGCGATGAGGGCAAAGGGCATGACCTTCCCGTCCACACCCCACAGCTGTGGCCGGGGCTGCCTGCGCCTCTGCACCTCGCCCCCCAGCCACCGAGCCCGCCCCTCACCTGAAACTGACCACGCGGCCAGGCAGGGGGCTGCGCCGGCGGGGTCACCGCCAACTTACCAGGGCGTGTCCGTCGTAGAGCACGATCTCGCCTGTCGTCCGGCTCCCAGGATAGGCCACGTAGGAATTGGAATGGTTGATGGACAGGGCACACAGACCTGGGGGAGAGCAAACCGCACGTGAAAAGCCGGCGTCCACGCCCGGGAAGGGCATCTGGACACGGCACGACCACAGCGCCACCTGCTGGCGAGGGGAGGAGCGGCCCTGCAGACCTCGACTCTTGATTCTTCTAATCCAAGGACCCTGATCAAGTAAATTCCCGGGACGACCTCGTGATTGGACACTGACCGTGTCCACGCCACAGCTGAGAGGTCAGAGGTTAGACTATTTTAAACGTTCTTCTTCGCACTGTGCCCCAGGGCCCTGAAGTAACAGCTACTTCTCTTCCAATTCCGTTACCCTCTGGGCTACAAGCTCCTAACTGAAATAAAGGGCAGCTTGTGGTGGCCTTTCTGCAGGTGATTAAATGTCATTTCAAATTGGAGGGTGGGGAGGCTGGGTGGCTTGAGGGGAGGACCTATTTAGAAATTGTTTCAGAGCCAAATGTCCTGCCTCGATAAGGGAAATGGGCGCCTCCAGAGGGGAAATTCACTTGAGGGCAGTGAAGACGGTGTGTCTGCCGTCGGGACAAACTAAAGAAACAGGACATGTTGGATTTAAGAGGCTTCAACAATATTCTGGAAGAGTAAACACCAAGTCAAACCACTGAACCAAACCTAGAAGCCATTTTTATTTACACGGGGATTGGAGGGGCGGGGGAGGATCCTAATAGCATTTAAGAAAAGGATTTTCACAACAATGGCTTCCATTCATAGGGGTGTATGTGATAGAAGTGAATTCACAGAATTACCCGAACCAGAAGCATTACCAGAATAAGAACTTGGAGATCAGGCAAGAGAGGCCCTTTTTAAATAGAAAAGGTAGCTTTGTTACAAGTTAGTGTGTTAAATGGGTTTCTTGTAAAAGCATAAGAGAAACTTCAGATCAGGCTAAAATGGACCTGACCCTCATCTGCTGGGGGCAGAGCAGAGGTTAAAACAAAAGCAAACGTCGAGGATGGGAACCAAGGTCCGACCTCCTGCTCGGGCTTTGCCGAGGACCCACCAGGCTGTGCCCTTATCACCTGCCAGGCAGCTGTGGGAGGAGGGTGACAGCCCAGCGCCCTGTCCTGCAGGCTCCCTGCAGCCCTCTCGCCTGTACAGGGTCACCCAGCCTCAGAAGAGACCACTCATGCCTTCTCAGTTTTGCTGAATGTTACACCCCCATGACTTTTTTTTTTTTTTTTTGCAGTACGCGGGCCTCTCACTGCTGTGGCCTCTCCCGTTGCGGAGCACAGGCTCCGGACGCGCAGGCTCAGCGGCCATGGCTCACGGGCCCAGCCGCTCTGCAGCATGTGGGATCTTCCCAGACCGGGGCACGAACCTGCGTCCCCTGCATCGGCAGGTGGACTCTCAACCACTGCGCCATCAGGGAAGCCCCCCCCCCATGACTTATTGTTTAACTGGAAGTTTGTACCTTTTGACCCCATTCAACCATTTCACACGTCTCTTCCCCCTGACCCCCAGCCTCTGGTAACCACCAGTCTATCCTCTGCATCTGTGAGCTGGTTTGTTTTGTTTGAAGATTCCACATATAGGTGAGATCATATGGTACTTGTCTTTCTCTGCCTGACTGAATTCACGTAGTGTGATGCCCTCAAGGTCCATCCACGTCATTACAGTGGCAAGATTTCATCCTTTTTTATGGCTGAGTAGTATTCCATTATATCTATATGCCACACCCTCTTTATCCACTCATCCATCGCTGGACACTTAGGTTGTTCCCATGTCTTGCCTGTTGTAAATATTGCTGCAATGAACATTGGGCTGCAGATATCTTTTTGAGTTAGTGTCTCCATTTTCTTTGGATAAATACCCAGAAGTGGGATTGCTTAATCATAAGGTAGCTCAGTTTTTAGTGTTTTGAGGATCCTCCACACTGTTTTCCACAGTGGCGGCACCAATTTCCATTCCCACCAACAGTGCACGCAGGCTCCCTTTTCTCCACACCCTTGCCAACACTTGTCTCTTGTCTTTTTGATAATAGCCATTCTAATAGGTGTGAGGTGACCTTCAGAGTTGTATATTAAAATGTAAATATTTCCAGAAAGGAAGGAAGCTTAAACTTCTTCAGCTAACATGGAACTTCCTGTAACACCCAATGGAGAGTGAGTTGACACGAGAGTCTGACAAGAAGGGACCAAGGATGGTGGCGAGGGCAGGTACACCCTGCCACGTAACCACGTACCTGACAGCTCTGCCTCTGGCTCGCACCTCGGCCAGCCCACCTGAATGTAGCCAAGGGGCCGTGCGTACCAACCTTTGCAACTTAATGACGGTCCCCAGAAATGCTGAACGTGAGCTCCTTTAGCTTCCTGTGGTCCAATTCTCAGACAAATCCACCCAGCTCTAAGAATGCACTTTATTTCTTGTGAAGCCCCCAAGGAAAGTAGGAAGACTTTGCTATAGGCTTAGATATTCCCGTTCTACTCGTCTTCTGTTTCTGTCACGTGTCCCCTGAAACCCTTTATAGGAAGGGAAATGAGCCTTTTCTTTTTTTAAATAAATAAATAAATAAATTTATTTATTTATTTTTTTTGGCTGCGTTGGGTCTTCGTTGCTGCATGCGGGCTTTCTCTAGTTACAGCGAGCGGGGGCTACTCTTCGTTGCGGTGCACGGGCTTCTCATTGCAGTGGTTTCTCTTGTTGTGGAGCACGGTCTCTAGGTGTGCAGGCTTCAGTAGTTGTGGCACGCCGGCTCTAGAGCACAGGCTCAGTAGCTGTGGCACACGGTCTTAGTTGCTCCGCGGCATGTGGGATCTTCCTGGACCAGGGCTCGAACCCGTGTCCTCTGCATTGGCAGGTGGATTCTTAACCACTGTGCTACCAGGGAAGTCCCAGCCTTTTCTTTGATATTATTTTATAATATAAAAGTGATAGTATAAAAAATTTGTAGAGGCCAGAAAATATAAAGAAACAGAAAAAAAAAAGCACGCAGAATTCTAAAACCCAGAGGCTTTTCACTGTGCTCAATATTTGAGAATATTTTCTTCTGGCCTTTTTCTTTTTTTAAAATATAAGGAGTTAGGTTTTGATGTGGATTTTGGACTTCAGACTGGACACACATTTTCATAAATCATGGTCAGCTATAATTCCACTGAAATGGTTTGGCTGTAATCCTTCTGCAGCTGGAGAAGAAAAATGCCTGATTTCCATTCAAGAACCAATGGCACCATCGGCTGGAATTAGAAGGAAGTCCTGTGATTCTAAATCATTCTTACCTTGGTATTTATAGTATTATGTGTCAAAATTAAAGCAAGTTAACAGTGATTTATAAGATGCAGTTCCCTCTGGGTTGATTAATGGAATATGCTTTCCAGTTTTTAAAAATAGAAAGGAGAGAAATCGTCTCTGTACTTACAGATGCTCTATGCTACCATTTACCCCACCTGCATTACATTTTCAGAAAGAGCGCTCGCTGGGGAATAAACGGCTACTCTGTCCCATTATACACATTGCTGTGTGGTGTAGACTGCTCCCCCAATGTTCCGTGAGAGCCTGTAAGACCGACAGCATCCCCAAGTTCTGCGGTTGGCGGATTTTTTAATGGAGATTTCCACCTTCAGCTGCTCAGGGTACAGACTGCTGTGCTAGCAGGAAATTAACTTCGAGCCCCGTCTGGCCAAACCCTTTAAAGGAAGCAGCCTGCAGTCTTTGACACAACAGGAATGGGCATGACACAAACAGACAGAAGGAAGGAAATTTACAGCCACGGCCGGTACTGAGCGTGAAGCAATGACAGGACTCTGTGTATATCACGTATTTGTAGTTCACAAAGTCAAAAGACATTCAGAATTCGTGTGGCTGAGCCTGTCAGCCAAGAGGCCCCGTCTCCCTGTGACCCAGGAACATGCATCACATCAAGGGCCAGAGTTTCCATCTTACAGTTTGTTGTTCAGAAAATACATGAGAGGGTGGGAACAAATGAAGGAGACTCCTGGCCTCTGAGGATCTCATCTCCGTGGTTTTGGACGTTCAGAGTCTGCTGGGGGTCCTTGAGCGAGGGGCGGGTCATGTCACTGCAGGGAAACCCCGACCTGTCCCGAGCCTGCCCTCCTGGCTGGAGATGGACATGATGCATGGAACCGGCCGGCGGGCGAGCCTGGCCGAGCCTCGTGTGCCCAGCAGATGGGACTTCGCTCTCACCCCCTCCCCGCCCTCGGGGAGTCCTCCCCATAAGAACTCTGTGGGGTAAAAAGGCTCATCCCCATTTTACTGAAGTAGGAAGAGCTCAGGGGAAGCTGAGAGGATGATTATAAATGTCAGCATTTGAAGCTGTCTTGGCCTCTCTCTCCAAAGAACGTCAAAGCTGTAATAAGACACACGTTTTGGTCTTTCAACCCATCCCTGGTCTTTCAGAAGGAAAGGCTAAATCTCTCCCCCAGCCCACTGGTAATGTTTACCTGAGGACTCCTCCCATCATTTCTAAGTTGTCTTGAGATAAAATCATTCCCTTTGTGAGGCGCACACATCCTAACAGGAAGCACAGATGGCCCTACACCTGCAAACCTCCTTCCTCCCTGTTTAAAGTGCAAACCTGAGGCCATCCGTGCGTTTTCTAAGCGAAGACAAAGGGCTGCATTTGCTCAAAGAGGAGACGGGCTTTTCGCAGGAGGAACAGGTTTGGCCCTGAAGGCGGGCAGCACCATCGCCTGGGCTGAACGGCTGAGGTATGGCCGCAGGAGTGAGGGGGCTGCCGGCTGCCCTGACCCGTGGGACACCTGCTCGAAAGGCCACTGACGGTGCCCAGCTCCCCGCCTTTCAAAGAAACGGAGAGTCACAGGCAGCTTGTGAACTTTCTGCCCACCTGGCATGTCCACTGCCCACCTGGGATGTCCCCTGCTCACCTGGCATGTCCCCTGCCCCCCTGAGATGTCCTCTGTCCAAAGCCGCCAGGGTCCAGCCCAGGCCCGCGGCTCCGGTGGGCTCTGCTCAGACCCCACTCACCTCCCTCGCCCTGTCAGAAGAGCACATCTTCCTTTCAGCTGTCACCCCCTGGGTCCCAAACCTTCCAAAGACGCCAGGGCCCTTGTGCACCATGTCCCAAGGGTTTGGGGTTCCTGGCGTGTGGTCTGTACCTACAGTGCCTACTATGGTCCCGGGCACGTAGCATGTCTGCAATAAACACTTTTCCAGGTTAGTTCAACCTCTCATTTCTGAAAAACAGCACAAAACGAAACTAATCCCCCACCGCCGTCCCCGGCCATGGTTCCTTCACTTACCACCCTCCACTTGCAAAACAGGCTTTAAAGTCGTTCTCCCACAGAGCTTTCTAACGGCCTCAATGGCTGTGATCTTTTCAAATACAGTACCGTTTCGTCAGGGCTGAAATTTTAAAGCACTGAAGTCAACGTCAAGGGCCATCTGTATAACTCAGATGGAGAGAAGGAAATGAGGCCAGAGGAGGAATTACGGCCCAGCAGGCCGTGAGCAGGTCGCCGCCACAGACACCACCCCTGTGAGACAGGGGTTACTATTCCATTTTACAGCTGAGGAAACTGAGGCTCAAAGAGTCTAGGTGACTGAGGTCGGGCCACAGGGATATTGAAATTCGGTGAAAGTCAACGAATTAGAAAACCGCAGTGAACTGAAGCATTCATTTAACGACACTAAGCTGGAGCGCGATTTACAAATACTGCCCTGAATCATCAGGTCCGCACACTGTTCTGGTTTGGTGGCTCCTGTCCCACCACACAACTTCCTTCTCCTTTACTTCTGCCGCCAGGGATTCACAGAATGGCATCGTCTGCCTTTTCAACCTGACCAATCCCAGCTGCTCCCATTCTTAAATCAGGAAAATGTATTAAACAGTGTTACATCTGAGAATTGAATACAGTCCAACCTCCTAGCATATCACCCACGTAGAGAGAATTGTCTGCAACAAAAGAAAACACGTTTCTTTTCGGTTTGGATTGTCTGTCTCCCAGTCAGGTAGAACCCACTTCTGATTATGATGTCTGCTCTATACTGAACAACCAGCAAAGATAACTAGGGGTGAGCACCTTGCAACGTCAGATGCAGGACATCTCCTACGTGTCTGCCTAAATGCTTTGACATGGTTGCTGAGAATGTGTCCCAGGGGAAAGGAGTTTCTCCCAGGCTGCAGGGAAGGTCACACGGCCCTCCTGCAGGACGCATGGCCCAATATAATCTGAATCTGTGGCCATTAAGACGAAGCTTCAAGGCAAACACCACGAAGATTTATAAAGCAATGAAGGCCAAACGCTGCTTCGGGTTTTCAGTTTGGGTGGAAACACAGCTGGTGCAAAAGGGGCACCCAGACACGAGATTCGGGGGCACCTGGCCCGGGCTGCGGCTCACCTGTCGGGTTTGGAGGAATATCCAGGATGGTCTTCAGAAGCTTCATGTCTTTAATGTTGTGAATGTAAATGGACTCCTCCAGGCAAACGAGCAGCCTCTGAAATCACACAGACCCATCAGCCTATGGGGCTGACTCCTCGGAAAGGGGCCCGCCCACCCCGAGATCACGCCTCTCTCCTGGGAATCCTAACTCCATTCTAAGCCGAAAGGGGGAGGAGTTTTCACGATCAATTTGAAGCTTACGTTATGTGCGCACAGCCGCGTATACATCACCACCCACCTGGACAGGAGCACTAAATACAGGATCTTTGGAAATTCCATTTAGAAATTGAGATTGCCTTCTTGTTTTTGCTTTTGTACTTTTCCCCCTCCTCAGTCCAGGGAATCCTGGACGCTTCCTGATCAGACTCCCTTTGCCAGTGAAGACACTTCCGGGTAAACTTCTCGGTTCCCCTTCCCATCAGACGCCGCCTCGGCCTCCTTCAGGCTGGTGCTTCTCAGACTCTGACGAGCAGCTGGCATCCCGGGGCAAGGCCCGGGCTCTGCCTGGAGACCCTCGTTCAGGGGGGTTTCAACACGGACCCCAGACGTGAGGACCACTGCTCCCAGGCCAGATCCTTTCATCCCAGGGAACAACTCTTGGAAAGGAAGGAACCTAAAAATACCACTAAGAAGCGGTGGGCTCCCCTTCTGGGAAAAGCCTGCGATGCTGTTTTCCCAGCTCAGAATTTTTCGGGAGACTGTCACTTGAACCAAGCGGAAAGGTAACACCGAAACACTTTTCTCAGGTTTATTTAAGGCTCTGTGGCCACAGCGCTGGGTGCAGAGGGCTGACAAAAAAGATGCTAACAGGGCCTCCAAATTGATGGCATGTATCAGTGCTTCTCCATAAAGTCAAGTCCCTGATTCACCGCACCGCTTTGCCTTTCGCGTGCACTTACTACGGTTTGGACTTGAGTGCTCTATGCTTGTTGATGTTTGTGGGTTCGGGTTCGCTCCTGTGTCCCCACCCCCAGCCCCGCGTGCGACCCCAGAATACGGGGTCTTCACCATGCCCCTTCCTGCAGGGGCAGCCTGCACTCCTAGCTTCTCTGGCCTCATCCGCATCTCTCCCCACCAGCTCTTAGAGCACCACCTGCTCTGTGGTCCATCGGCCGGATTTCAGGCCCCCCCCAGCCCGAGGGAAACAGAGAGAGAACAGCGAGGGCCAAAGAGGAGGCACTTCGTCTGTGTTCCACGTGAGGGCTCGTTCCTGGGACGAGCACAACCCTGGCAATGCCTCCCTTTACTAATCAGTCTGTGGTCTCAGCGGAACCCTGGGCTGGCCTCCAGCTCAGCTCATTCCCTGTCACCCTGGCTCTCATCTACTTGTCTAGGTCCTAGAAGTAAAAACTCCTTTTGTCAACTAGAAAATTCTTTACAGCGTCTGCCCTTGGAGGCTTCCATCCAGTCAATCTCCATCTGGGTAACGAGGGCCCCTCGGAACAGAGGGTCAAAGAACTGTGGACATTTACAAATCCAAACACATCTGGTTTATTGTCTTTATTCCACAGAATACCTTTCCTCTATTAGTAGAAGGGGATTAACAGCAACTAAAAATGAAACAGATCCCAATTACTGAATATTCTTCCTTTCTACAGATTCAGAGGATAATAGGGGTTTTCTTTCTTCTTAATTCCCCACACAAATCTTGGACTTTTTTCCTGTTTTTCAGAAAGGAACTGCACAGCCTGAGGACCTGATGAAATAGACAGAGCAGCCTCTATTCTCACATCCTCGGGGGCATGGGGGTGGGGTGGGGGGGAGCAGCAGGACCCTGGCCTGGCAGGGAGGGCACACGAGCAGCCCTGTAAACCAAAAGTGAAGCGTCCCAAATCTGAATGTTTATAAGAGAAGCACACCCCGAAGACTTCCCAGACCTGTTTCAAATCATCTTCTCAGCAGAAGAAATGCTAAAGGAAGAGAGCCCTGGTCGGCCTGGGGTCCAGCTGGCTTGGCCGTGAACAGCGGAGAAGTTCTAGGTGCCGTGATGTTCTTTAGGAAACGCGGCCGGGGAACTTTGAAGTGAATATGGTGTTTTATTGAGGAGAGGGTGGCACCTAAAGGTTAACAGTCCCATTTGCTGATGAAAATATCAGAGAGCAAGCGAGGGACATTATACAAATAAATACCGTGGATACCATTTGAGGGTTCTGACCTTTACGGGACATTTGCCTAAACAGTCTTAATTTTTATACCCTGGCTATCAACGTATGCAAAGATAAAACGTCCTACAAAGAAATTTAATGTGCAAACAAGACATTTCAGAGACAGCACTGGAGCCAAGAACTGTGCTTAAAAGCCTTCAAGTTGAAAACCCTCAAACTGCCTTTCCCTCTCTTGCCAAGAACCAGGCTTATCTTCTTTATCCCCTGCTACTCCTTGCTTCTAAAATACGCCGTATTCTATTTCTCAGGCCATTTTCTACCACCCTGCTTTATACAGACTTGAATGGATAGGCAGTCAACATAGTGGATCAACCCAAAGAAACAATCTCTTCCTTCTCATAAACTTAAGACAGCACTTTGTCTCATTTGTTTAAAAAAAAAGTAAGCACTTAATAGTTTAGGTACCAAGGAGAAAACGATGTCCTCGGTGAAGGCAAGGACCTCCAGCACCCTGGGGATATTTAATTGAATACACAGATCTGCTCGGTCATAGAAAGAACCGATTTATTTGTTTTTGTATTTAATAGGCAGCCGGGAAACAGATATTCACTGAGCATTTTTCTACCGGGCACTGTCTTTTCTACCAGGCCTTACGGTAGCGAGTAAAATGGATACAGTCGCTGCCCTCATAGGATTTAAAATCTAATAATTCAAGGGAAACTCGGCTAGTACCCCCAAATGCTTATTTAACAGGAACTTACAGTTTTCAAAAGAATGTATATTGCACGTTTGAGATAAGACTAACCCTTCCTCCAACAAAGAAAACACCACCAGAAACATCTTCAAGGGTTAGCCGGAAGAAAGAAAAGAAGCGGCCTGGGACTCGGTCCCAGCAAGAGGAGGGGCAGTTTCACCGACTGGCTTCAGCACTAACCCAGGAGTGCCACACTTTCTCTCCAGGAGCTTATTCTGACAGGCGTGACCACCAGCCGGCAAGGAATGTCACCATCTAGGGCCCAAAGCAGAAGGGCGTCCCTCTGGTTTAAGGTGCCCCTGCAGTGGCTCACGGGACAGATTCTGAGCCAGGGTTCCACCCAGCCTGGCTCCAGGGGGACAGCGTTCGCCTAGCCGGTGGCGGATGTTTGAGAAATCACGGCAGGCGGAAGGACCGGGGCCCGGGGGCGGTGCGGGCGGTCTCACCACCGAGACAAGTGTGCGGCGTAGACTCAAACCATGTCCCCATAATCCTCGGCCTGAGTTTTAAAACCCCCGACAGAGCTGGATGCTGGCGAGAGATGACCATCCCGAGGGATGCTCCTCTCTTCCTTGGTCCCCAGCGGCGGGAGCCTCGTGACCCGGAGGGACGCGCCAGCCCCTTACCTGCCGGTTCAGCCTGATGGACAAGACGTTGCTGGAGTAGCTGTAGCTGCAGATCTCCGTGCCCTTCTTGAAGTGGTAGACGTTCATCTGACGAGGCTTCGCGTGGCTCACCACCACCACCAGGCTGCTGGAGAAGAGGCGCTCCACGATGCAGACGTCGGGGATGTCATCTGCGGGCAGGGGGTGGGGAGGCGGCCGAGGGCACGCAGACGTCAGCCCGCCGGCCTCCTCGGGGTCCTCCCTCCCTTGCCGCCCGCTTGCAGAGATTCCCCGCCCCCTCCCTCGACAGTGAACTTTTACCCGTTTCCCAAGTTCCCAAGCCCTTTCCACGATGGACAGTCAGGCAGACCCCGGCGATCAAGCCGGGCTTTCCAGAGCATCCCCTGATGCCCTCTGCGGCTGGAATCACAGCCCCGCCCCCGGGGCCGCCGTCCTCTCTGCAGAACATATCTGGGAGGTTTGGATCAATCCACTCTTCCTCCACGGGAGGTTGCAAAGGGGTAACTACTCTGTCGGGAGGCTCTGCTTTCGGAATTCTTCTGGTCCCTGTTGCTAAAAGGTACAGGTGCCACCATGATGGGGGAGGGGAGGGGGCAGGAACAGTGTCTTCTGTGCCTCCTGCCCGTCTCGCTGTGCTCCCTGACTCTCTCCGGAATCCCTTTCCTGTTGATAATACCCCGGACATCTGTGTTATGACCAGGGGAGTCCTTCTGTACCCAGGAAGACGGTAGATCAGGAGGCCTCTTGAGCGCCTGTAGACAGGAGGCCTCCGTGTCTTTCTGGGAACATTCTTTTCACATGCCTGCCTTTCTTGGGCTCCAGCAAGTCCCATAGGGAACAACGCGGGACAGATACAGAGCAGAATCTTCACAAAAATGTTATAATAAAAATAACATCTTACAAGTGAACTGGGAGCCTAAGGTATTATTTGCCAAGCCGCTTTCTTCCCAGGAAACCCGAAGAGTGTGTTTTCGTCAGTATGATGGTGGCATAAACAACAACCTTCCCTGAGACAATGAGAGAGGCACACTTCTAAGCTGGACTTGTTTTTAACATTCACTAGAAGTACTTCAATGTCTTTGATATGGATTCTGTGAATGGGAGACTACTGCTTTATTAAAACAAGGAAAATACTTCCATGACTGAATGAATGTTACCAATATTCTACAGTGCCAATAAAAGGGAAAAAAAAAATCGTAAGTGAACTTTCAGTTTGACAGTTATCAAAACTGATGACCGTGCATATGAGTATACAAAAAAGTGTCAACAATACAGTTTCAAAGGATTTCTTAATGTAAAAAGAGAATGTTACTTCAGCTATTGCCAAATCTTACTAGTGTTTCATGGTGGGGTTTTTTTTTAAAGCAAGTGGAAACAATGATTTATATTTAAATCTGAAAAAACACTGACTCTGTAAGTTTGTGGGTTAATGGAGGGAAATGCAGAAAGTTGAGCAGCGCCCCAGCTTCGAGTCTAGAGGGAGGATTTGCTGCCCTGAGGTTCTCACACGCACACACTTACTGCTTCCGTGGACGGGGTCCAGCTGCTCCACGGAGCTCAAAGAAAACAGCTTATAACCAGATTTGGTTCCAATCGCGAGGGATCTGTGAAGGCAAGGACAGCCTGGGAATGACAACAGGTACTGGGTCCAACCACAGGTGTGTCTGAAGAGAGACACCCTCCGTCCTTCTAGCCTCAGATAAACATACAGCCTCAGGAGCCAAGACATTTGATCACTTTCTAGACGGAGAAGCAAGCATGCCTTGTCAGGTGGGCAGGTCCAGTCGAAAGGAAGTCAAAGACAGCTACATACAAACATGTGAAATGGCGAAGAGACCTGAAACTGAATGGGCTCTATCGTCAAATGAAGTGTCAGACCCACCAGAGACCATGCTTTCCCAGCTGGGCAGAAATGGGAAAAATGGCATGTTTGACAATATTCATCACAGCGCTACCAAGAGGTAAATTATTTTTTTTTCTTTCCTTCCTCCCTCCCTCCCTCCCTCCCTTCCTTCCTTCTCTCCTTCCTTCACTTTCTTCCTTCCCTCCCTCCCTCCTTCCTTCCTCCTTTCTTTCTTTCTTTCTTGCTTGAAAAAGACATACGTGATCTTAGAAGACACAGTGGGTCATTAGCAGGCAAAATTTAATAGACGCTTCCTTCCATCACTTTCCATGAAAGCATCTCAGATACTTTATACCAGTTGTTCTCATCCCTGCTGCACATTAAACTCACCTGGGAAGCTTTAAGAAAAGTCCTGATGACTGTCTACCCTGCTCCCCCAGCCCTGTGCTTTTTATTTAATTGGATTTCTTTCTTTTTTTTTGTTTTTTTCAGTTCAAGTACTTTCATGGGCAGCCATTCATGGGCAGCCATGGTTGAGAACTCTGCTTCACAAAGCCAGCACTGCACCCTACCAACAGAGCAAAATCGAAACCTTATCTGGGACAACGGGGGTTGAAAGAATTTTGTCTTCTTCTTCTTTTTTTTTTTTTTAATTTTTTGGCTGCGCAGTGCAGCCTGTGGGATCTTAGTTTCCTGATCAGGGATCAAACCCACGTCCTCTGCATCGGAAGTGCAGAGCTTTAACCACTGGACCGCCAGGGAAGTCCAGAATCTTGTCTTCTTAATTTTTCACTCTTCAACCGATAGATACAGAGTGTGCACCCGTGTTTCCTTGGCCCCAGGATGAAAGCAAACGAGTCAGTTTTGTGCGGCAGCTGAGAATTCCTATCCAGCTCTCTCCTGCTTTGCCCTCAACACCTCAGTGATGACCAAAATCTTACCCATAGCACCCTCAGAATAAGCCATCAGACCCTGACCCCTGGGAAATGGGATGTCAGGGCCGAAATGGACCTTAAAATGGTCCTAGTAGACCTAACAATTAGTCCAACTCCCTCATTCAAAATAAACATATGAAAAGGTGAGCTTTGGCTCTTCACAGGGAGACATGACTAAAATAAGCAGCTTACTGCTACAAGCCTGGATGGCCAAGGCTCTTGTTTCACTAGCCTAAAAGAGAGAAGGTCATATGATTCTCCCTGGAATTTTGTTTTTTTTCTACCCTAACATTTGTTCTTCCCTGGAATGGCGGTTGACTTTTAATCAGCAAGGTGGCTGCTTCTGCTTCTTTACTCCCCACCCCCCCGCCCCCGCCCCCAACCGACCTGCTGAGCAGCTAACCTGGGGGATTAGACGTTTGCATCAGGCAACAGTGCGCTCAGAACTGGGGCTTGGCTTCTAATGACAACAAACTCGAAAGGCCAGCCAGCCGCATCTTAAAACTTCAAAATATACATACTCCATAGTGATCACTGTTTCTAAACCTTCTTCCCGTAAACTTTTTTCACATAAATATGTGTGCAGTTAGTTGCAAACCAAGGTTTCTAAAGCTTGCAAGTAAGGGAAAAAATGTTGTAATTAGAGTCTTATTATATTAACCAAAAGATCTGGCAACTTGAAATAACTTTCAAACATATGCCCTTCTCCACAAGAATTTTAAATATGGGAAATGGCAGTGTGATCACTGTTGTGTTTTAAATGGTTGATCAATGACCACAAAACACTCTGAATCAAGGAATTCCGACTAAAACCTTATTTCATTCATAAGGCCTTTCTGTAGGAAGAAAAAAAATTCTCATCACCTCTCATGAAAATGGGATTTGGGACAAATACATACCACGAACCAAGTGAAAAAAACACACCCAAATTGTCTGGCACAGGGCCAAGCATGAAGGATGCGTGAAGACTGCTAAAGGTTAGTTGTCTTCTAACTAACCTTCTCCAGAAAAACTGGACCCTAATTTTTTTTTTTTTTTTTTTACCGGTACGCGGGCTTCTCACTGTTGTGGCCTCTCCCGTTGCGGAGCACAGGCTCCGGACGTGCAGGCTCAGCGGCCATGGCTCACAGGCCCAGCCGCTCCACGGCATGTGGGATCTTCCCGGACCGGGGCGCGAACCCGCGTCCCCTGTATCGGCAGGCGGACTCTCAACCACTGCGCCACCAGGGAAGCCTGGACCCTAAATTTGGCCTATACTTATAGAAAAAGACACGCTGACACTCCGAAATGTATTCGGCAAGGGGCTTGACTTATTTTAAAATCCAATGCCATACCCTCTAAGGCTCAAAGCAACTGCCTGTGACAAAAACTTTTATTTATAGGTGCGACAGAGCTGCCCAGCAGAGCCAGGAAGACAGAACTGACAGTAGGGACTAAGGACATTATCTTCCCAAGCACCCTACGGTTTTGAAAACAACATTCTTATCCAACCGCTATAGAAAGCTGGGACTTACCTAGAGTAAAAATTAACATCCCTTTAAAAAAAATGTAATAACAATGCTACAAAGCAGAATTGAGAACATTTCCTACTAAGAAGCAAACTAGCCCTAGTTCCCCTCGTTAACCTGCTCTCAACTGCGAAGGCAAACACCCAGGCATTTCAACAGCCATCCTCTCTTGCAAAATGTTTCTTACAAAACATCAGAAGCGAATCTAGACCATCATTTTTGTAAACTCTGGCTGTCAACCCATGAGAAAATAATTTAGTAAGTCACGAATGGCTTAAAAAAAAAAAGAAACACAAAATACCAGAGGGTACTGCACACATTAAGAGCATGTTGTGAATTGCTTTTCAGTGATATGATACGTGTATGTGTGTGTGTGTGTGTGTATACACACACATCTATATCTGGATATTGGGTAATGTTGTAACATGTATTTCTTATTGTGGGCTGTGGTCAAGGGAAGCTTGAAAGTCCCGCTTCTAACCCAGTTGTCCAGCTACTGGATTACACGATTACACATACAGCTTTTTCGAACAAAGGTATATCGTTTGGCAGAGGGTGTTTTTAAACAGAAACACAAAGGGAATGGAAGCCAGGGTTGCTTATGGTACACGATGGCCTTAATTACACCACTGAATGTTCAATATTAGCATAGCCCAGGCACAGACGGCCAACACACACCTGAAGCCGACTCCAAACAAGGAGCACGACAGAGACTGGTACAGCAGGAAATGGGGAACTGGGAAGAGGTCATCACTGCCTAATGCTCTGGGTGCACATTCCAAAGAGATTATTCCATATGGTGCCCAGAGCTGGTGTCTAACAATCCCATGAGAAGAGGTAAGGGAGCAGCAGTTTGCTTCTAAGGGACACCCTCCAGCTGTCTGAAACGCAGTTCAGCAGCTCCCGGCTCTCTGGCCAAAGTCCCAATGGGAACATCAAGGTGAAACGTTAAAAATCCAGTCAAAAGGCAACAGAGTGGAGTTCACGCTTCTCCCGGAAGGCAGCCTGGGCGGGGAAAGGGCTCCTGGACTCCCAGGAGGAGGCTCGGCCTCTCCAGTGGGCTACGGGAAGACACAGTGAGAGCAATGGAGAGGCTCCTGACGCCCAGATCCGGCGGGCGAGGTGCCCTGCGCCGGGGCTGGGACCGGGGCTGGCCTGGCCGCAGGGATAGGCTGCCTCTGAGTCATTGGCCCTGCCCAGATGCCACGTTGAGATGCTCAAGGACAAATGGGAAAGTTTTTCCTGTACTCCCATCTTCCTGGGCCCCAACTACCTCGCCTCGGGTCCGCTTGCAACTTCCCCGTCCTCTCCCATCTCCTTTGCTTTGGCCTCTGCCCCTCCTTCCCCAGACCCCCACTTTGGTCACTACCCCGCCCCCCCGTCCCCCCACGTTCCTTGGCCTCCTTCAGCCCCAATCCCCCGGCTAACTCCCTCCTTCTCCCCCCGGCCGGGCCCTCCTGGCTCTCGGCCGGCAGCGGGCGACGGGGGTGCTCAGCCCCCTCCTGGAGGCCGGGGAGGCCGACGGGGCGGCCCGGAGACCCTCACCGGTCCGGGCAGCACCGGCCGTCCGCCGAGGCCTCTGGGGACGTAGGCCCGCGCCTCCTGCACAAGTTGCCAACTGGACGACACCTCCGATCGCGACTTTTCACCCCCACCTCCCGGCAGGGCAGGCGCCTCGGCTTACGTGCAGTCCTGGTTGAAAGAGAAGCAGCTGAGCGCCTCCTCGACCCCGCCCGAGGGGCCATCCGCGGCCCCGGCCTCCATCGGGGGCTCGACCCGCAGCTCCGAGCGAGCGACAGCCACCTCAGCAGCCCGCTGGCGCCGACCCCGCGGGCCGGGTTGCCCGCCCCCTCAGCCCCGGCCCCGCCCCCGGCTCCGCCCGGGCCCCGCGTCGCCCCGCCCCTCCTCGCTCAGCTCCGCCCCGCCCCGCCCCCTCCTGCGGGTCCCGCGGACCCAGCCGTCGATAGGGTGGGGTCCCCACTGCCGGCCTCCATTGGTCGTGAGCCCACGCCCCGGCTCACCCTTGGCCAATTGGCGACGGCTGTGGGCGGTACCGCCCTGCTGGCGACCCGCCCCCAACTCCGAGACACGGCTTGCCATTGGGAGAAGGCGCGTGACGCGAAGGGTGCAGGCCACGTGGCGGTGTTTTCACTGCCAGGGCGGCCGGGCAGAGCGGGAGGAGGGAAGGGCCAGGCAGCTGGGCCCGGCCTGCGGGCTCCGGTCCGGCGTCTGCGTCGCGGCCGCGGCAAAGCAGACCGGCGGGCGCGCTCGTTCCGACCCCACCCAGCCCCGTGTCCTGGGTAACACTCCGTCTACTAAACTTACAGTTTAGTAGAGAGCGTTGGACGCCAAAGCCCCACCCTCTCGTAGAGTCTTCAAGCTGCTTAGAAGACTGTTTCTAACAGGAGGATGCTGAGGCCAGATAGGTAGGACGTCGTCTTATCTATTGTCCGTTGAGAACTCTTACCACAGGTCAAGCACCGTGTTAACAATGTGTATTATCTCGTTGAATTCTTACAAAACTTTGGGAGGAAAGCGTAATTATGCCCAGTTTAAAGAAGCTGTAACTGAAGCACAGAACTGCTAGACAATTCTGCCTGAAGTAACACAATAAATGGTAAAATGTGGTTTTGTCTGATTTCAAAACCCGTGCACCAACGACTCGGCTAGACAGTTTTTGGCAAAACCTATCTGATCTGTAGCTGAAAAAATGAAATAAAATGGGTATAGGATGTTGTATTTTATGAAAAGGATGAAGTCTTGAAGACAGCACAGTAAAAACCTCATGTAATTCGAGGTGAATCCAAACGGTCTCTCTTCCCAAGATGAATACATGTTGCCATGTAGGATTATCAACACAACTAATGAATCAGTAGCTCTGCTAGTTTTGGATGTATATAATTACTGACAAATTTTTAATTCCTGCTTTTCAAATTTTGAGACGAAATGATATTTTATTGTTGTTGTACCACTGCATTTCAGACTGGTATAATTCAAATTTTCTATTTTGTGACAAAACTGTATATATGTATATAGGAAACTTGGACCTACAGTGGGTGAGTGAAGAGAACTGTTTCTCTTAAGCTTTTCTGGTTGACTTCTGGTTTGGGTTTTCTGAAATGCAAATATAACAGTTTCTTTTTTCAGTGCTATTATTCTTCCTCTCAACTGATGTAAAAATAGTTCAGCTAACACATCTACAGATGTTGATTGCTCTTTAGTTGATTGTGAGGTGTTGTAAAAATCATCGTAAGGGAAGGAGCCGCCGCCTGGATGCTTTAACTGTGTTATCCTCGTAACGTCTCAGCTCAGAGGTGCTTTCCCTCTCCCCCCCCAGCTCAGGCAAATGCTGCAGTCCTTTTTGTTCTATTTAGAAAGCAAAAAGTCTGACATTCTAGGTGTTAGGTTGTTGGGAGAATTACATAATGTGCGCAATAGGTTTTTAAAGTGGAAGCTGTTATTACCAAGAATTTGGACTTTATGGGGTAGAGATGGGAGCTGGTGTTAGTTTTTGAGCAGGAGAGTTTCGTGATAAAAGTAGTGTTTTAGGCAGATAAACTCGGCCAGGGTGTGTAGAGCAGATTAGAAGGGAGAAAAGCCTAGACTAGTGTGAAATTTTAGGAGCAAAAAGCATGTGAGAAACTAGGCTATAGGTTGGCAGCAAGGTCGGAAAGGTTAGGACAAACCCAAGAGAGATTCTTTTTTCTTGAAATGTATTTGACATATAACTTGGTGTCAATTTAAGGTGTACAACGTGTTGATTTCATACATTTATGTGTTGTGACATGACTGCCATTGTAGCGATAATTAGCACCTCATCACGTCATGTGAAGAGATGTTTTGAAGGGCGCTGTCCACTAGAAGGATAATGTGAGCCACAAATGTGATTAAAAATTTTCAAGACGTGTCATTTAAGATTTTCTAGGCCCCATGTTAAAAAGGGTAAAGAGAAATGGGCAAGTTAATTTTAATAATATTTAACTATTTAAATACTATTTAACATAACCCAGTACGTCAAAAATATCCTTTTAGTCGGTAATCCACGTAAAATTATTCATCAGCCAGTTTGGATTATCATTATTTTTTAGCATAAATATTTAAAATCCCGTGTGTCTTTTTCACTTATGGTATATCTCAGTTCGCGCTAGCCACATTTTAGGTGCTCACGTGGTTGGTAGCTATCTTATTGCCCAGTGGACTTCTGAGAGCATAAGCCTCAGGGCACGGCGGCTGATGGGGAAGGAGGGGCGGCAGGGAAGAAGACCGGAAGACTTAAAGCCGATTCCGTGGTCAGAAGGTGCATTGTGCTGCTTTCAGAAACCAGATGTCTGGCAGGTACTTAGGAAGCTGCATTTAGTTTCAGACACATTGGGGTGGTAGAGCTGAATGCTCATTGGAGTTAAGGTTCAGACCTAGAGATGTAGATCTGGAGGAAAACGGGTCACTTCCCAGCCCCACTTTTTCCTATGAATGATCTCCCTTGTATATTTCCTACTGGGTCAATGGTTCACATCCCCCAAGGACCCATGTGGAAATGACATCCCAGGGCTGCCTCATCTGGTTTTATTTTTCCCAAGACAATACAGAAATCTGTATTTTATGTAAATGTGTATTTATAGAAATATTTATTTCATAGAAGCCTATATTTTTACGTACACATGTTAAACGCTGACAACTAATTCTTCTTTTTAAAAAAACACTATGTGAGCCAAACTAAATACATCAGCTGGCTAGATGTGGTTTGTGGAGGGCCAGTTTATGACTTCTGTTAGAGGCAGAAGGAGCCACTTTGAGAGGTTCCACCATCAAAAAAAAAAAAAAAAATCCCAGAAATCTGTTTGGATAAAAGGCCAAGGAAAAGGTTATAAATAAATTCAGAGGTGCTGAATTCATTTAATGCCAGGCTGGTTTTTCTTTTTTAAAGTCCTAGCTCGTGTCTAGGTTCTATAGGAGTGGAAACTCCTGATTTGAATATCAGGCTTATGGCATCTTAATCCTTCCACATTCTTGGAACAGAGATTTCAAGGCTGAATATCAGAAGCAAAGGAATATTGGGGGAGGGGCAGAGAACGCACAGTTTAGTGAAATGGGAACGGGATTTTGACTCTTTCTCTTTTTCCCAGTTGGAATTCCTCCGTGTCCATCTTTTCCCAGGCAAAATGTCCATTCTTTCTAGGGAGACAGTAAGTCAGCAAAATCTTGGGAGAATCAAGCCAGGGTCTGGGAGTCAAACATCCTTTGTAAGATAAAATTGCAGGCCACAATTCAGCTAATGGGAAGACTTCCTATTTGTGTAACAATCAGGTTGTAATTTAAAGATGCTGACCAGGGCGTACACAGGGCATACACGGGGGAAGTTGGAAATGAGAAATCCTGTCTGATGCAACCTTCCGGTCACTCAATATGCTTGCCTGTGACACCCAACCATCTATAATTAGAGTAACTACTAGGTGAGTGAATACTGCTCCCGGCTGCTGCTTCTTTTTATAAAATCCATTCTATTTTTATAAAATCAAGTCACAGGAAATCATCTCCTTTCTCTTCTTGTTGATGTGTTTTAACACTCTGAGTGTGAGCTGAGGAAGAGTAGAGCCACAACGGAGGAGGGTGTATGGTGGTCCTTGCAGGACAGAGGAGAGGGGGAGAGGCAACAGAAAATAGGTAAGCCTTTGGGGCTGCAGAGAGGGAACGGCGATGGGTTATGATGTGAAGGGAGCTCAAGAAGTTAGCCCCACAGTTCTAAGTAGGAGAGGAGGGAACGGGCTGTAGGGTGATTTCTGGGAAAGGAGATGGTCCCATGGGATTGGCAATCAGGAAGTCCCCAGCCAAGGGCCTGGCTGAGCAAAGGCACAACTGGGCTTTTTTGTTACTCACCGTGGGCACCGTCTGTGTGGGAGAGCACGGCTGCAGTGAGTGAACAGCCCCTGGGATGTGCCTTTGTTCCCCAAACGGAACCGTTATTTCTGGGCTTTTTGCTTGAAAAAAGGGAGGGCAGGGAGCAAAAACTAACAGCCTTTCTAATATTCCTTGACTTACGTATTTCCTCTCAAGAGTAAGAAACAATGATATTTCACTGAAGAACTGGTGTCTTTGTCTTCACCCCCTCCCCGATCTGTCATATTTTGGCTTCCAGAATAATCTTCCTAAAACACCAAAGCAAATCACAAGTTCTCCATAGATAGTTGCTGGTCAACTGACATTTACAAAGACAGTAGCTTTCTATGCCTGCATTTGCAGACGTACCTTGAGCAAATGGTCTATTATTCAGCACAATGTGGGGAGGTTCAACCATTGAGTTTCTGTTCCCTGGGACGTCTGAAGACCAGCTGAGATTACAGACATGGGTTCATCAGATCAGCCAATCACCCTGGCTTAAGTGTTAGAGTATCTGGAAATGGAAAACAAAGCTTTATGGAAAACTTGGCTTGAAGCCTCATACAGCTTCATTTAATGCTCACTACCTCTGTTCTGTCCAGGACATTTTATCCCCATCATGCAGCCGCGTAAACCCATCTTGAGAGACGTTGGATAAGTTTCTCAGGGTCCCAGGAGATGCTGTCTTCACTCAGTTCCCTCCACTAGATTCTCGGGTCACCATTTCATGCTGCCTCTTGCATTTCTGTAGCTCAAGGTTGGAAACAGAGCTGGAATCTGAAGCTCTACCTCATTGGCTAGAGAGGCAGGGCAGAGAGGAAAAGGATTGTGCCAAGAAGGCCATTGGTCAAGCTCAAAGGGGAGGCATGGAGTCCTGCAACTTTTCAAAAAGGTCCAAAGCTTTGCTTAACGTTTGCCAGGGTACTCCAAGTAGAGTTGGCCCTCTGTATCAGTGGATTCCGCACGCATGAATTCAACCAAACTTTGATCGAAAATATCCCCCCAAATTTAAATAAATAAGGAAATAAATTCCGGTTCCAAAAGGCAAAATTAGAATTTGCCACGTCAGTAACTATTTACACAGCACTTACATTGTATTAGGTATTGTAAGCAAGGTAGAGATGATTTGAAGTATTTAGGAGGGTGTGCCTAGGTTATGTGCAAATACTATGCCGTTTTACGTAAGGGATTTGATTTTGATATGGGGCAGGGGTCCTGGAACCCAATCCCTGTGGATACCCAGGGTCGACTGCACTAAAAACATCTTTTGCTCTCAAGCAAAGTGTTAACCTGTGCTCCTGGGTGGAAGTGGCTAGTTGATAAATGATGCTGTAGGACTCTGGGTTTCTTCCTGGTCTAGAGAGATGGCCTAGGGAGTGGTAACCATTCCCTGGAATACTTGTCTCTAGGAAAAAGGTGATTTGCGAGGTCTTAGGACGGCAGGGCGACGGCTAAGAATCCAACGATGCGTGGTGAACAGCGCCATCTAGCGGTCCACAGTATTCGGTTCCAGGCTGGTGGGTGGATTTTGAAGGAAAGACTGACTTCAGGGGAAAGATCTGGGGATTTGATTCTAAAGCTTTGGAAGAAGAGTCCCCGAGGCTCCCCATGTGTTCTTCCAAAGCCTCTTTACTGTCTGTACATCGAAAACACAGAGGCCTCACTCCCCACTTCCTGTGCTGGAGGAGACGTTTGGAAGGCGTTTGCATATTCACTCATTTGAAAAATGTTTATCAGGTGCCTATTATGTGCTTGCCACGGTTCCAGGCCCTGGGGATGCACCACGGGACAAAATCCTTAAAAATCCCGCCCAGGGCTTCCCTGGTGGCGCAGTGGTTGACAGTCCGCCTGCCGATGCAGGGGACGCTGGTTCGGGCCCCGGTCCGGGAAGATCCCACATGCCGCGGAGCGGCTGGGCCCGTGAGCCACTGAGCCTGCGGGTCCGGAGCCTGTGCTCCGCAACGGGAGAGGCCACAACAGTGAGAGGCCCACGTACCGCAAAAAAAAAAAAAAAAAAAAAAAAATCCTGCCCAAAGATCTAAATAGACATCTCTCCAAAGAAGACATACAGATGGCCAACAAGCACATGCAAATGTGCTCCACATCACTAATTATCAGAGAAATGCAAATCAAAACTACAATGAGGTATCACCTCACACCAGTCAGAATGGCCATCTACAAATAATAAATGCTGGAGCGGGTGTGGAGAAAAGGGAACCCTCCCACACTGCTGGTGGGACTGTAAAGTGGTAGAGACGCTAAGGAGAACAGTATGGAGGGTCCTTAAGAAACTAAAAATAGAACTACCATATGATCCAGCAATCCCACTCGTGGGCATATATCCTGAAAAACTATAATTTGAAAGGTTACATGCACCCCAATGTTCATTGCAACACTATTTACAATAGCCAAGACATGGAAGCAACCTAAATGTCCATCAACAGAGGAATGGATAAAGGTGTGGTACATATGTATTGATACAATGGAATATTACTCAGCCATTAAAAAAGGATGAAATAATGCCATTTGCAGCAACACGGATGGACCTAGAGATGATCACACTAAATGAAGTAAGCCAGACAGAGAAAGACAAATATCATATGACATCACTTATATGTGGAATCTAAAAAAAATGATACAAATGAACTTATTTACAAAACAGAAACAGACTCACAGACTTTGATAACAAACTTATGGTCACCAAAGGGGAAAGGTGGGCGGGAGGAATAAATCAGGAGTTTGGGATTAACATACATACACACTACTAGATATAAAATAGATAACAAGGACCTACTGTACAGCACAGGGAACTCTACTCAATATTCTGTGATAAGTTATATGGGAAGAGAATCTGAAAAAGAATGGATATATGTATATGTGTAACTGAATCACTTTGCTGCACACCTGAAACTAACACAACATTGTAAATCAACTCTACTCCAATATAAAATAAAAATTAAATTTAAAAAAATAATAAAATTTTAAAGATTTTTTTTAAAAATTAAAAAAGTTCAGCCCACATAGGCAGAAAGACCACAAAGAAAAAAATAAAGTGGAGAATACCTGAGATGGCATGCGTGCTGAGAAGAAAAATAAAGCAGTGAAAGGGCGTCTGGAAGAGTTGAGGAGGGGGTTGATTTCACGGAGAGAGAGCAGGGAAGGCCTCCCTGGAAGATTCCCTTTGAACAAAGGCCTGAAGGAGAGGTGGGAACAGTTTCCGCAGGCCCCTGGGGAAAAGCATTCTGGGCAGAGGGAAGGGAAGTGCTCACGAAACACGGTGGAGGCCAGGGTGGTTGGAACAGAGAGAGGAGGGGGCAGAGTCCGTAGGCAAAGAGGTCAGAGTGGAAGTGCTCGGGGTGTGGGAGAAGTGCGGAAAACCACTGGACGTTCAGACGTACATTTGAACAGAGTCACGCAGCTGTGTTGGAATAAATGGCCGGTGTCTTGGGAGACTCGCAAGTCACCCTCGTGTGTCCAAAGCTCCCGAAAGCCCAGTATTGTGTTTATTTACCATTGTTTCACAGGCTTATTTAGATCTCTCGTTTTCCAGGAACACTCACTAACTTGTGGGGCTTGAGAAAGTAAAAATCAGCCCCGACAAGCCGGCCCAGATGTTCCCGGTAGTCATAAACACGTCCAGTGCGAGGCCACAGCGCAGCTGCAAAGTGCCTGTGAGTGGCTCCTGTGTTCTTATCACTGCCTTCCCCAGAGGTGCTTTGTTCTTCTCACCCCCGGGACAGAGATTTTGGAGATACCCAATGGTTAGAGCACGCCGCTTCAGGACCACCTCCAGCCCTGACCTGACTCCTGTTTCCCCTGCGCTTCCCACCTTAGAATCACTCGGCACAAACCCAGGTCCTACAGAAGCCCCTTCCCACACAGCCTCTTACTGAGACAGCCCATCTGGTGTACACCTGCCCTTGCTGCAGTAAGTGAATAAAACCAACACTGCCTGGGCGAACCTGGAGGTCTTTACCTCGAACGGTTAGCAGACCCCAGTGTTTTGTAGAGTAAAGTTGGAGAAAAGCTGGACAAAACGATGACTTCCTACAGTGAAGTTCCTCGAATCTGAAGCTAAAGTGTCGCATCCCACCTGAAATGTCCTGTGTACTCGTTGGAAAACAGTGCGCGGTCAATGAAAGGGTTGAGGACTGTCAAATAGCTTAAAATTTTGTCAAATACTTTAGAAATAGTGAGTGGGTATTCTTTTCATTAGTTTTCTCTTGTCTGTCCGGTCCTTCCTGCTGCTGACATTTTTGGCTGAATACTTGTGCTACAGACCCTCTTGGCTTGACTGGGGGCTTCATACCCACCCCTCCTACCCGGGGCTTTTTCCAGACAACACTCGGATGTCCAGAGAAAGAGCAGAGTGGTTCTAGGCAAACACGTCCACGTCTACACCTGAGTCACAGGGAGAGTGTACGCAAAGGTGATTCGCAAAATCGGGCTTGCACCTTGGAAAGCTCATTGCAGAAGTCGAGGATGGAGCAGAGGCAGAGATCAGGCTGGAGGCTGGTCCATCAATCCCAGCTTGAGGTGATGAGACCTGAACTCAGGTGACAGCTCGGGGTGGGCGGGGGGGTGGGTAGAAGTTTCAGGACTCAGTGGCCTATTAGACCAGATGCTGGTGTCCATTGTGACAGCACCAAAGTTTCGTTG
Organism: Grampus griseus; assembly: GCF_964374135.1. NCBI lineage: Eukaryota > Metazoa > Chordata > Mammalia > Artiodactyla > Delphinidae > Grampus > Grampus griseus. The sequence continues at coordinate 1,991,711 of NC_139014.1, forward strand.
TTCTTTTCCCATACTTTTTCTGCTTTTAGTAAAATGGTCATTTATGTTTTCTCTGATCTTAGGTTGATGGGGTGAACTACATTGATTAATTTTTTTTAATTGAGGTGAAAGTCACATTCGGTTAACCCTTTTGTTTGTTTGCAGCACAATTTATTATCTGGTCATAGTGTTTGGGTATATTACTAGACATTGATTTCACACCGTTGTGACTTCTCTTGAGACAGAACAACCCCAAAAGAAAAGTTCAAGAGCGGTAAATACCAAACTTTCTGATCTACAAATGTGCACCTATAAAATGCCAGCCATTTCTGGAATCATCCAGCGACCACATGTTCACGGCTAGGTGTCTGGTGTTGGCAGTGCTGATTGTCGGAACATGTCACATGCGTTGGCCCCAGTTATTTTTATGTCATTTACCAAACATGTTTGCAGGGACGGGACAGCCTGGGGTCCCCTTCGTTTTACAAGCAGGAACCCCAAGCCGCTGGCTGATCTGGTGAGCCTGAAGTCGTCGCTGTCTTCATGCTTTGGTGACAATCAAATGTCAACAGCCTCTGGCAACCAGGGCGGGACAGGACTGCAGTTTGGGCCGAATGTGTCTGGATCCATCCTGTTGACCCTAAACATGGAATAATTCTTCCATTGTCTCCATGTCGCAATAGTCTGGTCCCGCAGACTGCTCCGGCATGACCACATGGATAGCAGTAAATTCATCTTGTGTCCGTTTCCACAGGTTTCCATTCCTCTTGCTGCATTAGATCTGCCAGCTGCAGCGTGTGTGGCCAAGATCTCGTGATAAAACTGCACATCACAGCCCTTCAACCGCTGGCTGCTGTGCAGCACTCAGTTAAGCAGCTGCTCTAAGGCCCTGTTTAGGGGAGGAGACTGAGTAGTGTAATTGATCGCATCACTTCTGTTGGGCTGATCTGCAGATACATTCAGCAAGGAGTTGTTCTGGTGTGGGCGAAAGCAGGACAAAGCAGTCCCATGAATCTGCTGGTGAATCTGCTCTCAGAGAGCGGGGTCGGGGGAGTGGGGGGCTTGGGGGTGCGGTTCCTGGCTCCCCTTGTAACCTCGGGCTAATTCTTGCTTCTTGAGTTGATCTTCAGAAACCACAAACTGCTCCCATTCGAGCTGCTGCTGGCGCATCTGAGCAGTTTGCTTCCTCTCTGTCTCTGTCAATCTCAGAGGTGTCAGTTTTTTGGAAAATTTCAGCTTTTTCTATTTGTTTTGCTTTGCAAATATTCTTGATGTTCCATGTTATATTTCTTTAAAAGGTCCCTTTTCAATTCATCTGTCCTTGGGAATGCAATCTCTTTCAGTTTCTTCATAATATCCTGCTTCTCAGGTACTCCACAGTTGCTGGTAATCTTAATACCTGGGAAGCCTTCCTACAAACAAGATAATAAATTGATTATAAAGAACAAAGGCATTTGCCAAGTTTCCTTCCTTCAAATACACAAATGCCATCCTCTCCATCTCTATTCCAGATATCAAGTAGTGCCCCCTCCCAACAGACATGGAAAACAAACTTAACGTTACCAAAGGGGAAGGAAGGGAGGGGATGAATTAGGAGATTGGGATTGACGTGTACACACTACTATATATAAAACAGATAACTAATAAGGACCTACTGTGGAGCACAGGGAACTATACTCAACGTTTTGTAATAACCTATAATGGAAAAGAATCTGAAACAGGATAGATATATATATGTATGTATGGATTACTGAATCACTTTGCTGTACACCTGAAACTAATACAATATTGTAAATCAACTCTACTCCAATAAAAAAAAATAATTACCAAAACAAAGTAGTGGCCTGGAGTGATATTTTCTTTGATGGTAACATTACAACCAAGGTTGCTCAGAACATGGACTCACTCTTCTGGGCTGAGGGAAACATCTTATTGTGAGGCATAGATAGCAGCTACTTCTTCCCCAGAATTCACAGAAAATTTCTGATCCATGTTGTCCTGTCTAAAAAATGAAGGTGTTCACTGTTTCTTCTCAATTATGTCATCATATTACTTCAATCTAATCAGAGATATAGTGGGCCATAAGAGCTAGATAACCCATTTATTAGAAAAGGATGTAACTCAGGAACAGGCAGATGGAAGAGATGCTTCAGGCGATGGATGTGGGAAGGGGCTCAGAGCTCCCCTACCCTTTCCACACGCTACACTCCCAGCACCTCAACGTGCTCACCAACCTGGAAGCTCCAAAATTAACCTTTTTAAAGTGAACATTTCAGTGGCATTTAGTACATTCACATTACTGTGCAACATCCCTTGTATCCAGTTCTGGAACATTCCACTGCTCCAAAAGAGAACTCTGGACCCATTAAGCAGTTACTTCCTATCCTCCCTGCCCCCATCTCCTGGCCATTGCCAGCCTGTTTTCTGTTTCTATGGAATTACCAATTCTGAATATTTCACATAAATGGGGGTCCTACCACATGTGACCTTCTGTGTCTGACCCCTTTCACTGAGCATAATACTTTCAAGGTTCATCCATGTTGGAGCATGTACAGTATTTCATTTATTTTAATGGCTGAATGATATTCCATGGAATGTATGTACCATAATTTGTTCATCCATTCATCAGCTGATGGACACTTGAGTTGTTTCCACCTCTTGGCTCTTGTGAATAGTGCTACTCTGAATATGTGTGTACATGTAATTATTTGAGTACCTGTTTTGAATTCTCTTGGGTATAGACCTAGGAGTGGAGTTGCTCGGTTATGTGATAATTCTATGTTTAAAATTTTGAGGAACTGCCAAACTATTTTCCACAGATGTGGAACCATTTGACAGTCCATAGCAATGTACGAGGGCTCCAATTTCTCCACGTCCTTGCCAACACTTGTTATTCTCCATTTTTTTTTATTACTGTAGCAGGCCCCGTGGATGTGAAAAACACTGAAGTTTTGTGCCATGTCTGCACAACTGCAAACACCTGGGACGTCCAAGTAGTGCTGGATCCCCCAGCTGAGCCAAAGCTGCGCTATGTTCTCAAGTTTCCCACATCTATTCTGGGTCACACTCTGGGCAACAAAGCTTCGTGTCACATAGAAAGTCGTTCAGCCTCAACACATAAATTCAAATGTGAATCCACGGGGCCAAGTCAAGGGACCAATATCTGAAGCAGATCCTGCGCTGCCGCCTCTGGCCTGTTCTTTCCATTCTGATCTTTTATTCTCCAGGTAAATCCTCTTGATGCACCACTGATTCTCCAGATATGCTGGGATGCACTACTCAGATAAGCTGGGGTATGGTTGCACCCCGGCTTTTGTTCAGCCCAGGGATCTCTGCTCTGTAGGTTTCTTGTTAGGGTGGAAAGTAGTGCCAATCACAGCTGATACAGGAGGACAAATTGCTTTGGGAACCAGAGCCTTTGGTTCCTTTGACTGTAAAGATGCTGCGTGACATCAAAGAAGGAACGTCTTAGAGGTAGCTACTACCTGTATCCCAGGCATAGGGTAGAAATATGGGATGGAGGGAGAGAGAGAGAGAGAGAGAGAGAGAGAACCAGCTCATTGGTGAAGGGGTAGTGGCTGAAGCCATGAGATCAGGTAACGTGTAATGGAACATGTGTCAGTTGGTGAAGAACTGGAATGAAATGTCCTGGTGTGATGTTTGGAGTATTCCTTTAATTTTAGTTACACTATCAGGAGGGAGGCTGGCTTGCGTGCTGAGCTGGTCAGGGCAGCTCTAAGTCACACATTGCTGATGAGTGAGCACCTCTGTTATAAATGGAAATGTGAACTGTCAAGCGCTCCTAGGCTGAAACTACGTGCTGCACAGGATCGCCTATTTTCCTTATTGATTGCAAATAGACGCAGGGAATAAAAAGCTGGTGTGTTGTCCAAAAACACGACTGAGAGTTTTTTTTAAAACTCAAGTGGGTGTGATTTAGACGTTTCATGATTTCTCTGACACCAGAAACATCCTTTGGTGGGGTTCTGATTTCTTATGGAAAGCTATTTAAAAGAAGCTATTTAAAAGCCTAAAGGAAAGACATCAAGTGGATAAGATGTATCTTAAAATATTGAAAGTGGCAATTTCCTAGGTCCTCAGTTCTTCCCTTTCTGGTCTCTCCCCAGGGATCTGCTCCCACACTTGGCGGTTTAAGTCAGCCTCTATCTACAGTTGACCGTGGTCTGACCTCACTCTCTGGAATGCTCTGCCTGCCTCTGATTTTCACGGCATGTCAACATGCACTCCGATGGCATTCCTGACGATGGCATTCTTGACAGGGGATCTCTTTCTCCCGAGCTCTTGAAAGAATCCTGCTTCAGCGACTCCCAGGGAATGGTGGGAGAGGTGTTTTTTAAAAAGAGATTTGTCACACACCAAGGACAACAGTCATTTACTTTGCACCCTTTTATGCATGGACTATTTGCATGGTAGGCTGTTCATTTCCATTCTCCTATTCTCCCAATCCATGAACATAGTATAGATTCTGAGGTCTTCTTGACCCAGGTCTGAAATTTCTCATGAACACATAGCCCAATGCCTTACACCCCCCAGGGATTCTTATCACATTAGCCTGTGTATTTCCTTCAGAGCAGTTATCACAACCTGAAATTATCTTGTTTGTTTATTTGTTTACATGTTTACTGTCTATCTGCTCCATCTAGAAGGTAAGCTCCATGAGAGCAGGGTCTTCTCCCAGCATCTAGAGCAATGCTTGACCCCATAGTAGGAGCTCATGAAATATTTGTTGAATGACTGACTTACAGAATCAATAATTTTAAAATCATATAAAACTTATTAATTAAATTTATAAATTAAAGTTAAACTTTCCATTAACTCATCATCAGTATCTTTTCTTGTCTCTCCTAAACAATGATATTGTCCAAATTTAATTGGTATTATGACCAAATGTCAATTAACTATATTAGTGGCTCTGAAATTTTTGGATTCCCTTGACACTCAACAATTATTGAGGGCTCCAAAGGGCTATTGCTTGTGTGGGTTTTATCTATCATTATTTGGTGCAATAGAAATGAAAACTGAGAAGAGTTCAAAATATTTATTAATTCATTCATTACAAAATAATAAACCCATCATATACTGACATTAGTACCATATTTTTTTCTGTTTCCAAAACAAACAAAAAATGGGGAAGAGGGGCTTTGTTCTACATTTTTACAAATCTCTTTCATGTCTGGCTTAATAGAAGACAGCTGGATTATCATAGCTGCTTCTGCATTCAGCGTGTGGTGACATCACATTAACGAATAGGTCACTCCCTTATTATCCAACAAGAGCCTGGAGATTTTTATACTGTTATTTTCCAGGACAGGATAAGGGACATATCACTCAGAGCTCTTTCATGTAAGCAAAGAAACAAACCCTTGATGACGTAAGTAGAAAAGGAATTTATTGAACGTATATTGGGTGGCTCACAGCACTTCTGGGAAGGCAGGAGAACCAGGCTCCGGCAATGTGCCAGTTGGGGCCAACACCCGAAAGCACAGTGTAGAATTGGTTGGGTGAGAACACCATCCAGGATTCCATCCACGGGATGTGAGTAGGAAAGCAGTTAATGGAAACAATGCAGCCTTGACATTCTGTGTATTTTCCCTGTGCCTTTTGAGGGATACAAGTTTCAAATGGCTTTAATCAGCGCAATAGCCTCATGATTATTTATTCTCTAATCTCTTGCTGGCTGGTCATGCAAAGGAGTCCATGTGGAAAGACAGCTCTGAGCATCCTTTCCCCCTTGATTGCAGGTCAGAAGTGTTGTCTTGGTTCCCGGTGCTGTGAACTGCCCTGACTCTTCACTTCTTATTCTGTGTCTTTGCGGCATCTGTCTTCTTCTCGAAACACTTGCCCCCCTCAGCTTCTGCGACCCCCATTCTCTCCTGGTTTGCTGCCTGCTTTCTAACATCGCTTCTTCCCTTTATCTTTTTGTTCTTGGTCCTCCTCATGCCATCTTCCTTCTTCTCTTTGCTTCTCTCTCAACACCTGCTACCGGGAAGGATGTCACTCATGCCCACGGCTTTGAAATGAATAAGCTGATGATTTCAAAGCCCTTAACTGTCTCCTGAGCTTCCAACCAGCACACAACTGACAGCCCCTCGTGGATGGCTCGCGGCCCCTCACCCCGCCCACCCCCGCTGCTCCTCCCGGCTTCTCTGACTCAGTAAAGGGCAGCAGCATTGATTCATTGGCTGCGACAGAAACCTAGGGGTCATCCTCGAGTCTCCCTCCTCCTGAAGCTCCACATCAATCCCTAGGTTCTGTCTCTCCTCTTTCTTTAGCGTTTCTGGAATAGGCCCGGCTCTACTCACTTGCATCAAAATTTTATTAGTTTAAGCCATTCCCACCCCTCACCTGATTCTGGCAACAAACTCCAGCAGGTGTCTTTGCTCCAAGCTCCCTCATACACCCTGGGCCTGCCCTCACTTCACTAGAGGCAGAGTGATAAAGTGTGTACTTGACCACGTCTCTTCCCTGCACGTGACCATTGTATGATTCCCCAGTGGCTCTAAGTAGAAAACCCAAACTTCTAAGGCAGGGGTTGCCAAACTATGGCCTGTGGGTTGACTTGCCCACGATATGTTTTTGTACAGCTCACAAGCTACAAATAATTTTTACATTTTAAAATTGTCGAAAGAAAGCAAAAGAATGTGACTTGAAAATTGTATGAACTTTATTCAAAATACACAAAGAACACTTAAAACTCAACAATGAGAAAACAAACAACCCGATTCGAAAATGGACAAGAGATCTTAACGGGCACCTCATCAAAGAAGATACACAGATGACAAATAAACATAGAAAGTGAAGCTGAACATCATAGGCTATTAGGGAACTGCTAATTAAAACAGCAACGACATACCACTACATACCCGATAGAATGCCTAAAATCCAAAACGCTGACAACATCAAATGCTGGTGAGGCTGTGGAGCAACGGGAACTCTCATCACTGCTGGCGGGAACGCAAAATAGTGCAGCCACTTTGGAAGACAGTTTGGAGGTTTCTTACAAAAGTAAACATACTCGTACCATATGATACAGCAATCGTACTCCTTGCTTTCGAGGGCAGGGCCATAGCTCATCCTTCCCCTTCTCTGCATCCCAGGCATCTAGGGCCTGCCCTGTGTATGCTCAGGAAATACCTTTTAAGTCTTCTGAACCTGACGTCCAGGCATGGATGAGCGTCAGTATCTGTGGACCCACTGAAATCAGACGATAAATGTCATGTGTGTGTATGCTTGGCATATTTTCTGGGGAGAAAGAAAGCCCTTGTTTTCATGAGCTTCTCTGAGGAGACCATGACTAAAATTTTTTTTATTGAAGTATATTTGATTTACGATGTTGTGTTAGTTTCAGATGTACAGCAGAGTGATTCAGTTGTTTTTTTAATATTATATTCCATTATAGGTTATTTTATTTTATTTTTTTTTAATTTTATTTTGGCTGCGTTGGGTCTTCGTTGCGGCACGTGGAATTATATTCCATTATAGGTTATTTTATTTTATTTTTTTTAAATTTTATTTTTGTCTGCGTTGGGTCTTCGTTGCGGCACGTGGAATTATATTCCATTATAGGTTATTTTATTTTATTTTTTTTAATTTTATTTTTGTCTGCGTTGGGTCTTCGTTGTGGCACGTGGAATTATATTCCATTATAGGTTATTTTATTTTATTTTTTTAATTTTATTTTGGCTGCGTTGGGTCTTCGTTGCGGCACGTGGGCTTTGCATTGCAGTGGCTTCTCCTATTACGGAGCACGGCGCACGGGCTTCAGTAGTTGTGGCGCATGGACTTAATTGCTCCACAGCATGTGGGATCTGCATGTGGGATCTGCCCGGGCCAGGGCTCGAACCCGTGTCCCCTGCATTGGCAGGCGGATTCTTAACCACTGTGCCACCAGGGAAGCCCTCCATTATAGGTTATTTTAAGGTATCAAATAGCATTCCCCGTGTTATACAGTAAATTCTGGTTGCTTATCATCACTATTTTTTTTTAAAGCCCCAGATCTGTGAACTACTGATTTCGGATTAGCATGAGTTAAAACTAGCAAAGGCAAAGGAGATCCATATCTGGGAGAAGAGTATTCAGAAGACATTCATACAAATATCTGGGCTAGAGTTGACTCACGCTTGCGATGATTAATTTTTACGAGTCAACTTAGCGAGTCCCTGGTACCCAGTTTTTGGTCAAATACTAGTCTGGATGTTGTTGAGAAGGTATTTTTTAGACGTGATTCACCTTTAGAACAGTAGTCTGTAAGTAAGGCACATTACCCTCTATAAACGCCTTAAAAGATTGAGGTTCCCAGAGGAAGAATTTGGGCCTCCAGACCCTCTTCAGAGTCAAGGCTGCAACATCAGCTCCTCCCTGGACATTTGCCAGTGAGAAAAGCAGAAAGACTTTTGGCATTGGAATGCTTGCTGGAATTAGGTTATCTTTGAAACCACAATCTTGGGTTCCACAGGAAGCATATATACTCAGCACAAATAGGTGGTGATAGTCTGAAAACTCCTCCTTGGAAACCTGAAATACGTGCATCTGGCCTCACCCAATGGAAACTTTAAACATAAGAAGCACTAAGAAATGGCATGCCAAAATATTCCTTCCTTTTATACATTGGCTTTCTTGTTTAAAACATTTTTTTTATTGGAGTGTAGTTGTTTTACAACGTTGTGTTAGTCTCTACTGTACAGCGAGGTGGAGTTCCCGTGCTACATGGCCATTTCTCATTAGTTATCTACTTTATACATATTAGTGTATACATGTCAATCCCAATCTCCCAGTTCATCCCACCACCACCCGCTTCCGCCTTTGGTGTCCATATATTTGTTCTCTACATTTGTGTCTCTATTTATGTACACTGGCTTTCTTAGTTCAACTTCTGCTTACTAAATGCATAACTGATGTTTATTTTGCTTTTAAAATTGTTTGCTGCTGTTTGTTTCACAAACATTGTAACAGCAATTAAGGAATTTTGTTTTGAAGAGAAAAATTTACTTACAACGCCACTACCGTAGAAACTCATTTTGTGGAGTTTTCCAAGGACACAGATTAAAAAAAAAAAAAGAAGAAGAAAAAAAGGGCTGACAGACCTTGGAATTCAGGGCAGAAGGCCTCTGGAGAAGGGGAAACCACACAAGCTAGGGTGGAACCACCGTCATTTCTGAAATGAATTTGATGAGTTGAAATTCTCGCAGCGGCACGGCCGGCTGCACTGAAAGAGCCTTCGCAGCGTTTGGAAACCACCGAGGCTGTTTGGCTTTTCGCAGCAGCTGTCTCAGTGAACTCTCCCCAGGCTCAACTATCTGCTGCCCATTTCCCTTTTTGTCTTTCAAAGCCCCAGCCCAGGAGGATTTGGCAGCTAGAACAAGGTTGAGTGCGACGGACACAGGAAACGACGGCCCGTGGCTGGACTGGCGCCTGAATGCAGCTGAATGGGGACACACAGCCAGGCCTCAGCACGGAGTCAGCTGCCACCCAAAACACCAGGCTCAATGTCACCAGCTTGCTGCTTTCCCTGTTCTAAGCGTCTTGACTCTCTTAGGAAGGTAACACTGAGGATGGGACACAGTGCAACTCAAGTCTTAACCTAGTAGAGTGGGTAGCTCCTGAGGAAGGGGAGAGCAACTGGGAAGCAAACTAATGTTTATCTATTGTATCCCGCCCTGTGCTGGGCACTTTCTTTACATACATGCTGCAAAGGAGAGTGATTAGCTCACTGCCTAGGTATGAAACATAGCAGTCACTTAACTGCTCCAGGCCTCATTTTCCTTCCATGACAATAACATAATAATAATACTGATGCTAGAGTGTATTATGAAGATTCAATTAATTATGATGAGTGAAGCACTTAGAACACTGCCAGGAACACAGTAAGTGCCACAGACTTGTGTGCCGTTATTATCTTTATTGCTTTTAGCACAGCCCTGCTCATCCTTTATGATTGAGGAAGCTGAGGCTCACGGGGATTAAGTCAATTACCGGAGATGGCAGAGCCTGAAACCAAACTCAGATTTATCCGACCGCAGTGTTTTCTTCTCAGAATGCGACCGGGCCTGCTCAGTGCTATCGAATTCCCCCTCCTGCTTGCCAGCTTAGGGTTCAGTTTAATTAGCCTTTCTTTGTACTGACAAGGGTGAAATCATATATACGACTGAGGCTGTGCCTTTCATCTCCCATTCCACCCATCCCTGGCGAAAGTCCCATGGGGGCATAGGTGGGAGAAGAAACTTCCCCCCTACATTCCCCTCTTATAGGCTTAATCTGGCCTTTCTGATGTGCCTATGCTTCCTCTGACTTTCAGAAAGTCCGTGGCTGGGGGTGGGGGGGTGGGGGTGGGATAAACACAACTAAATAAAAGAAATACTCTGATAAGCAGGGGCCTTATCATACTGGTGGATTTCGGGGAGCAGCTGGCCTGTTAGGACAGTGATGTCCAACAGAAATACTATAAACACGAGTCATAGAGGAAATTAAAAATTTTCTAATAGCTATATTAAAAAGGTAAAAAACAAAAGCGAAATTAATCTTAATAATACTTAACCGAATATATCCAAAATATTACGGTTTCGGCCTGGAATCAGTATAAAAATTATTAGAGGTATTTATATATTTTTTGCATTATGTGTTAAATCCATTGTGTATATTACACATACAGCCCTAGAGCTATATACCCCAAGGGTACAACAGGTACCAGCCAGACACAAAGATACGTGTGTTCCAAGGACCTTCTTTATTCTTTTAGCGACTTCATATGTCCGAAAGCGTCCCCTGCCTCTCATCCCCTTTCCTCTTCCACGGGCGGATACTTGCATGGGAAAAAAAAATGGCTGAAGCAGTATAGAAGTCGCTCCCCCGCCCTCCCCTCCATCATCCCCGATGAGGGCAGTTTTTACAGGCGGCTGAGATTTCTCGTGTGGTCACAGACGGTTTGTGCCCACCGGCACGTTTTGTACTTCTCACTATGCGGAGTCGGGGCGAGGATGGGGACATTCCAGGAGCTAGAAGGACTCAGGCCTCTCTTGGACCCCGACAAAGTCCTTTCCAGCATTTTGTGCCCATAGGGACTGTGTGGCCTCCACTGGCGACAGCACCCATGGAGGGGAGAGCGGCCCGGTTGGCCAAACAGACACTTGGCAGGGCTCGGATTTCCTGGACCGGATGGCGGCCCGGAGCCCGGAGGCCGCGGCGCGGGCCGAGCACAGGATACGCGGCGGGCGTGCGCATCCCGGGATCCGCCCGCGCTCGGCCCCTGGCGCAGCTGCAGCGGATCCGCCTCCTCCTCCCGGGCTTGGAAGCGGCAGGAATTCCCCCTCCCCGGCCCCGCGTCCCCCTCCGGCCCGGGCTACGGGGCGGAGTCGCCCACCTGTCATCCGAGACGCCCCACGTGGGTCGGCCTGGGTTGGGGGCGGGGGTTGAAGGCAGGGAGAAAAGGCGGAGGCGGCAAGGGAGGTGGGAGTGAGGGTGGGGAGAAGAGAGGCGAGGAGGAGAGAGGGGAGCTGCCCAAAGCCGCGCGGAGAGCGAGAGAAGAGCAGCAGAGAGAAAAGAGAGGACCTGTGGCGTCCAGACTGGAACAGGTAAGGGGCGGCAGGTGAACAGAGGAGGGAAGCCTCGGGCTAGAGAGAGTGAGGAGAAGACCAGAGGCAAGCGCGAGGAGAGCTGCGGACGAGGGACAAGGCAGGACGGAAAGAAGGGTAGAAGGGGGATCATTCCAGGCGGAGGAGGGGCGAGGGTCCTTCAACGAGCGGCGGCGGAGGACCCGGGGCCGCTGCCCCTTTAAGGTTGCCAAGGCGACGGCTCTGGCCAGAGCGAGGCGCATTGACGTCAGCAGCCGGGCACTGATTGGCTGCGACGCGGCCGTTTCCGGTGGAGCCGCCGAGCAGCAGCTGTAGCCGAGTGGATTCGGGCTGGGAGGGGAGCGCTGAGGTAGCTCCGCCGGCCGCCGCCTCGACCGCAGTCCGAACCCGCCGCCGCCCGCCCGCAGGTGAGAGGCCTCGGCGGGGTCCCCCGCGCGCCCAGCTTTGCCGCCAGCCGCCCGTTTGGAGGCGCCGGGCCGATCCAAGATGGCGTCGCGGGGAGCGACCTGCGGGGGACGGCCGCACCCCCTGCGCCTCCCGGCCCGGCGCCTCCAGAGGGCCCCCCGCGGGCCTAGCTCCCTAGCCCGGGTCTGCGCCCCCCAGACCCCCGGGGTCCGCTCCGGCCGCCCCGCCCCTGCGACCTCCCCGCTCGCCCTCCCGCGTCTCCTGAAGGACGGTGGCGAGATGTCCCCGGAATCCGCCATCGACCCCCTGCCTTTCCGGCTGCTCCGGGGACCCGGCAGTCCTCGTTTTCCTCTCTCCGGCCTCTTCCGCGGGCGCTTCCCCTTCCTTCCCGGGATTGTCGCCCCGCCCCCGCGGTGGTCGTCGCCCGGCCGCTCCGTGGCTTTCTGTTCCCTCTCCCCTGCCCCCCTTTCCCGGTCCCCGCCCCCCCAGGTCTCCCCTTGGCCTTCCGACCCGAGCGGGATGCAGGATGGGCCTCCCTTCGTCTCGTGGCCGTGACTGTGGCCTAAGTGGAGTGAAGGGCACTTCCGTGTCCTTGCCCCCGAAACGTGCGCGGTACCTGTGACCCGCCCCCCCTCCCCCGGCAGCTCAGTGTAGGTGCGACGCCGAACGGCGTCACCGCCGGAGGGATGCCCGAGAGATGGGTCTTCTCGGTGCTCCGAGGATGACCCCGAGGAAGGGCTCCTGGCTGGTCTGAGGGTCTGCGGCCTGAATCAGCGAGTTTCTCAAGGTGTCTGGCATAGCGCCTCGCGTGTGATCCCTTTGAAACGGAATTGTGTCACAACCGACTTTATGAAAGAAAGAATCTCAGTGTTTTCTGAGGAGGAGAGGCAATGCAGTGTACGTTTTGCAGCAGTTAAATAATTGGGGGCGGGGGGGAGCTAAATTGTTAGGCTCTTACAACCAAGTACGAGGACGGACTTAATCTAGGTGTATTCGATTAAAAAAATAAGACCGAAATACGGATATTCCGGGGTTCACACGGTGACCTGACTGCGCCAGTCCTGGGGCATTTATGTTAATATGCTACCTTATTTCCAGTGTCCTCCTTTTGGTGTTTTAAATACATTGTTGCAAACAACAAACCAGTCTCACGCTTAGCCCCAGTTCTCTCATTTCTACCGCAGACCAGATCTTCGAATGATTTCTCTGATCCGTTGAATACATGTATTGATATTCCTGAGATGGATCTGAATGTTTTGAAGCATAAAAAGATCTGATTGATCATTGTTCTCGGTGGCTTTCAGTACAGTATTTTTTCAAATGCAGAAAATCCTACTGAAGTGGATTCTCAGTTCATGTGGCTGTCTGAACTGGAAAAGGGGCTGGTGTAAATCTGTCCGAAAGTACCGTGTTTTTTGTGTGTTTGTTTTGTTTTGTTTTTTGTGTTTGTATTAGAGTGTTTATTTCTGAAGTAGCAGCATGAGTCTTTTTCTGTGGCCTCTTAGTTTACGTGCTTGTCAGGGAGCTACGACTTTCTCATGGTCTGTTAATTAGTTTACTCGTTATTGACCCTTACCATGAAAGTTGTCAAAACAAGATGCCTAACAGCACGGTAGCTCTTTACTCTGCTGATTCTTTCTTCTTTGACATTTATAATGTCATCTCAGTGGTTTTGTGTGCATTATATTTGGAAAAGACCAACTAGTATTGAATTCAGTTGCAAAGTGGAGGAGACCTCACTTTTATCTTCTAATCTTAATTACTTAATAATTAGGAGTTGAAAGGAAAACAGTTTATGGCTCTTTTGTTAAATTAGTAAGCTTTTAATTCCAGGGTAAGGTTAGCTGCCCATTGTTATATTTATTTTACTTCACATCGAGGTAGTTTGAACCTTCTAAAATTCACTAAATGCAGTTTTATCTATTGAGTCTTCATGTGAGTTTAAAACTTAATGTTTTAACATTTTCCTGTCCAGATGAATAAAATGTTTTTTTTCCTGTCCAAATCTTTTATCGTTTACTTAGTAAGGTGTTTCTTTGTTTATGTGGGGTTTTTTTTCTGTTAAGAATTTGCTCTCTTACTAGTGGGTAAGTGTGTTATCATCTAGAGCTGGAATCTGGTAAAAAGAGTCTAGGATTAAAAGTTGCTTTTATAACTCATCTGGGGTTTCTTTTGTGTTTTAAAAAATGTTGATTGTGCTAGTAGTTGGCTAACCAGAGCCTTTGCTCCAGTGGTTTGCTGGGTGAGATTAGGACACTCCCCTGGGATCTGGGTTACGAATAGGGAATGTCAGATGTTCTTTCTTGTGCTTTCTTGCTTTCACTTAGAGCTGACTTGTGTGCCCTTATAATTCTCTGTCCCGTTTGCCATGTACACACTTTGCACGGCATCATGATTTCTTTTGTAGGAGGAGAACTGAATGAAATTCCCTTAAGGGCCTGACTCCTCTGCACCCCGCCTCTGCCGGGGATAAGTGGCTCATACTTCCAGCGGAGAGCTGAGGTTCTTCTCACTGTGGCTGCCTGCAGAGCCTAGATCCTGTGCAGCAGGACCTCAGTGAAACACTACTTTGAGAGAATGCTATTTCTGTACATACTTGACTCCCTAGCCCTCACCTCCCTGTTTAAAAAAAAATCTACTTAGAAAGAAATCCTTGTGAATCAGTTGCCTAGTGAATTTGTTAGGTCGAAGGCCAAATTGACATTTGCTCTTTGTAAACAGTTTTCACAGGCATCTGTGTGTTTTCCCCATAGTGAGCCATGGCGTCTGGCAGCACCGCCAGCGAGGAGGAGCGCAGCCTCCGGGAATGCGAGCTCTACGTGCAGAAGCACAACATCCAGGCCCTGCTCAAGGACTCCATCGTGCAGTTGTGCACCGCGCGGCCCGAGAGGCCCATGGCATTCCTCAGGGAATACTTTGAGAGGTTGGAGAAGGTAAAAATAAATGGGGCAGAGCATGAGATGACCCTGACGGTTGTTAAAGGGGATGCTGTAGAGTGTCGCTGATTTGTACCTTTTGGAAGAAAAGGAATTCTGACCAAATCATAATCTATAATCATCATCATCATCTAAAATAGAACTTCAGAAAAGAAATGTAGTTAACGCACTTGAAGTAATTTTTAACTTTGTAATCAGTAGAATTTATCAAAACCAATCTGTATGCTAAGTTTACTTGGCTAACAGGTTTTCGTCTTCCAAACATATAGTTCCTTGTAACTATTTTAATTAGTACATAAAACTGACTAAATGAAATAACTGACTAGGTACAGTTGATCAGAAGTAGTACAGCACTGTACAGCAGAACCTAACACAACATTGTAAATCAGCTATACTCCAGTAAAAATTTTTTAAAGTACAGCAGTGGTACTGCTGTACCACTGAAGTGAGAAATTCTACAGTACTTGAAAGCATTTAATGCTTTTTTCTTCAGCAAAGCAAGTGAACTTATAGGTTTTATCCCACCTTTTGAAATCACTGTAATGAAACAGTTGAGTCTAGCTTGTGACTGATATTTCAGAAACTCTGAATTAGTGAAGTGTGTTTTACTGTAGAATATGTCTCAGGTGAATCGACTCTAGAACAGAGAGATCAAGATGGATGGTTATCAAAATTTTACTTTACAGCTCTGGTCAGGACTTGTTTCCTCTTGAAAAAAAAATTAATGTAGTTTTTAGTCGTTGTTGTTCATCCTCATTCTGTGTATGTCAGTGGGACCTAAGCATGTGGTGTGTGCTTTTCTAAGCAAAATGATCATTTTTCATCAAGGTCGATGCTTCAGTTCACTTCCCTCAAAAAATGATGAATGAGAAAGTTTGGATTGTTAAATGTTTTGAGTAGTTTGTTTGATTTGCTTCTGAAATTCAGCGAGATAAATTTACAGGTTTTCTTAAGCATATTGAAGTTTTGATGTGGTTCATAATTGTGAACCAGTTGGGGGGCATTTTCTTAGATATATGATTGTTAATTATCTAATTGTATTGCAGAAATATTTGTAATCTATCCCACTGGTTTGGACAGTTTCTTAACCAGCATAATTTACTAGTAAAAGAGTCTGTTTTACTAGTGTTTAAAAAATGTTTGGGTGGCTCAGTGATCAGGAATTTTCTACTGTTTTCTTGAAAAGCTGTTTGTTGAAATTGGTGTCTAGTACCGTGATTAGACTAATCAAAAACAACAACAGGGGCTTCCCTGGTGGCGCAGTGGTTGAGAGCCCGCCTGCCGATGCAGGGGGCAGGGGACGCGGGTTCGTGCCCCGCTCCGGGAAGATCCCACATGCTGCGGAGCGGCTGGGCCCGTGAGCCATGGCCGCTGAGCCTGCGCGTCCGGAGCCTGTGCTCCGCAGCGGGAGAGGCCACAGCAGTGAGAGGCCCGTGTACCGCAAAAACAACAACAACAAAAAACTAACCAGTCCCGATGAATGTAGCCTTGCTGTCTTGGAATTGTGGTAGAAAGTCTGGTTTTCTCTTATTTAAGCAGTTTCCTGATAGTGAAATACTGTAGCGCCAGGCTGCTGTGGGCCTTCCCTGTTTTGAAGTGAAGTGTGTTTCTGGAGACCTGATTCTGAAATTGGTCACTGTAAGGTGATCCCTCTTCTTCTCTTTGGACATCAATAGAAGCCATCTGATGAGGGGATGAGGTTGGTGAGACGTGAAGGGTGTGTCTTTTTATAGGGAGTGTTGCATGTGTGGTGCTCATTTCAGAGCCTGTACTCTCATAGCCCTGTTTAAGCACTGAGCAAGGGGAAAACAAGAAATGATGATTAAAGTAGTTTCTTTGCACGTGGGATTTTTTAATTTAATGATTGTTGGCTTCTTTGCCTTTTAATAAAAGTCACAGCTTAACGCTTTTTCTTATAATTCAAGGATCTTTGTTCACTTGTATACATTCCTTTAGCCAGGGTTGAATGTAAATATCTGGACTTTCAAGTAACTAGGTTTTCAACTTTTCAAGAGGTCATTGTTCTGTGCATTAGGTGTTAGGTTATATGTGTGAAAATATGGTCACGCTCTTGTCATCTCTTTCCCTGTGTTAACCAGGGGTCATGTTTCTGGTACCCTCAACTGCTCGATAAGAGATGCACCAAAAAGCTCCATTGAAAGCTTCTGCGTTTTATTTCAGACTGTTACCTGTAATTTGAATCCTCTTTTCTGCACACATTTATTAGAACCTCCCTGTCCGATAGATCAGAGGAATTTTAATAGCTCCGACCATGGAGTGTCTTCTGTGTGCCAGGTACCGTGTGAGCACGTTACATACATACATACATGCTCATTATTTCAGATGTGTGAGGTTGCTGATTATCACCATTTTACAGAGGTAGCAGGTAAAACTAAGAGAAATCAGGTAACTTCCTGTGGTCACACAGGGTAGTAGCTTTATGTTGTACCATACGACCCCCAAATTTCATTTGTTTACTACAGAAGTCCTCATTTCTTGGTCATGTGCAGCTCTTGTGGGCTCAGCCCATCTTCTCTTCTTGGCTCCATGTGTCTTGTTCTGGGGTTGAGTGGAAGGAGCTGCTCCCAAGGCTGAGAGGGATCGGATGCTGCAGGGGCCAGAGTCAGATCTTACAAGAGGACATGCTGTGGCAAAACAAGCCACTTACCCAGCCCCAGGTCCGTGGGACGGGGACGTTTACTTCACCTACAGGGAAGCATGGAATGGCAGGGGCAGGGAGGGGACAAATAGTGATTGTTGAAAGCATATTAAGTAAGCGGTGGGCACAGCACCGGAGCTTAATACTCTAGGATGTGTTGACAGTAAGTGGACCGGGAGGGGTTCTTTTGTCTGTTTTTGTTTTAATAAGTGAGAGAACTGAGGAGGGAGGAGACTGACCGAAGGATGAACAGCAAGAAAACAACAGCAAGAAAAAGGACGTAAAACTGTGTAATAGAAATCGATGATCTCAGTGATGGCTCTGAGTCACCAGGATTAGGTTCTAGCTGATTGCTATTGAAGATGAAAACCCATGGAACAGTGTTAAAATCAAAATGCTTTTGGTACTTCAAAATTGTCTTAAAAATTCAGTTAGATAGAAGACAGTTCCAAATGAGATATTACTTGTGAAACTTTCCGTGAAATTTTTGTGAAATATCAGTGACAGATTTTGGGGTAGAATTTGTGTTTTCATTTATACTCTTGAACTTTAGACTTTGGGGGAGACTTGAGTTTTAAAGTTCTCTGTTAATATGGAATGGGAAAACCTCACCTGTTTACTGGAATTACCGGAATGAAAATGAAGTGGGTTTTCTTTAAAAATGTATTTTTTTAAAAAATGGTTGTATATTTGCACATGGTTCAAAATTCTGCAGGTACAAAAGGATATGACAATAAAAAGTCTTTTCCCCACTTCGTTGTCTTCCTAGAGTGCAGGAAGACACTGTGTTCCAGGGATAATATATGGGCACTTACAAATTCATATCCAGCATGTGCATGGTATTCCATTGTATGGATGTACTAGTTTATTTAATCTCCATGTTGACGACCATTTTGGTGGTTTCCAGTGTTTTACTATTAAAAGCAGTGATATAATAAATAACCTTGTATATCTTGTCATTTCACACACACGCATATTTTAGAATAGATTCCTGGCAGTAGACTTACTGGATTATTTGGTCAACAGGTAAGTGCATTTGTAACTAAATATGCAAATATATTAAAGTTGTGTTTGTTATAGGCTTTTCTTACTGTGTTTTTAATTGAAAATTAGAAAATCTAGAGAAATGAGAAAAATAAAGCCAATTCCTCCCTCCAAAAAATAAAAAAATAAAAATCAAACATGAGTCTATAATAGAGATAAACACTATTAATGCCTTGATTGTTATCGTTCTAGACTTTTCTTGCTGCATTTATATGTTCTTTTATTTGTCTTGATGCCAAATGCAGAGCTGAGTACCATGCAGGAGAAAAAGTAGGCAGGTCCTTAGTTTCTTTTTTATCAAAAAATTTTCAGAAATAGTAAATGCTGAGTTCATTTAGAATTTGAAAGACGGCTTAGAAAAATAATGGAGGGTGAGTCAGATGAATGAGAATGTAAATAGCTCACCATTCTTGGCTTTTTTCATTCTGATTTTACGTCAGGGCATAACTCATTCTTTACTGAAGACCTGCGAGGAATTTCTTTTTAAGGCCCTAGATCTGAAAAATAAGAACGTTAAGTAGTTGATATCAGTTTTAAACGGATTGGTTTAATAAGTTTTTAAAAGCGGGTAAACTTTTTTTTGTTTTAACTTCAAGTGTCAACCCTGACCATAAAGAATGCTTCCAGCTCTGTTAGGAGAAGTATTGTTACATCCGATCTTAGTTAAATTCTAGGTTGCCATCACATTTCATTATTTGTTTATACCTGAGACTCCAGCTACAATATGAGCTCCACAGGCTCAGGACTCTCTCCTATTGGTGTTTTTTTTTTTTTTTTAAATAAATTTATTTATTTATGGCAGCGTTGGGTCTTCGTTGCTGTGCGTGGGCTTCTCATTGCAGTGGCTTCTGTTGTCGCGGAGCACGGGCTCTAGGCACGCGGGCTTCAGTGGCTGTGGCTCGAAGGCTCTAGGGCACAGGCTCAGTAGTTGTGGCGCGCGGGCTTAGTTGCTCCGCGGTATGTGGGATCTTCCCGGACCAGGGCTTGAACCTGTGTTTCCTGCATTGGCAGGCGGATTCTTAACCACTGCACCACCAGGGAAGCCCTCCGACTGGTTTTTATGTTCCCCTTGCCTAGTGTAGACTTGGCGTGGCAGATCCAGAGAATACATATTGAATGAATGGAGTAGCACAGTGATCTAGGCATTCTTCTGTCACTTTGCTGTGCCTGAGTGATTATTCCTAGACGGCATTCTTGGGCGGGGCAGGGATCTCACACTAATTTCCCAGCCTTTTGTTTTTACAGTTCATTACTGTTGAGTGCATTACAAATCATTGTCGGTATATTATCATAATGAGTATATAATTTTTTATTTGCCTGTTACGTGCCCTGTACCAGTGGCTTTTGTTCATTAATAAATACAGCATCTGTTACCCTCTGAGAAACAGTGAAGTCTTTCCAGAGTATTTCTTTTCAAGCTTGACTCTCCATTTTTTCCCCCATTTGTAATTGACCTTTGCCCCTTAACTTTCAGCTTGGTAATAGAGGGAGAGATTTGAAGTGACTGAGAAGGACCGTCATTGGAGTATGAGAATACCAGCTGAAGAATGCCATGCTGAAGGGTCTCATTTTATAAACTTATAATCTTTTTCAGGAGGAGGCAAAACAGATCCAGACTCTGCAGAAAGCGAGCGCTCGTGCAGACTCGAGGGAGGATGAAATCTCTCCTCCTCCACCCAACCCAGCGGTAAAGGGCCGGAGGCGACGAGGCGCCATCAGTGCCGAGGTCTACACGGAGGAAGATGCTGCATCCTACGTGAGGAAGGTAGTGTTCATATCTGAGCACTGGGACCCACGTGGTAGCCATCCAGTCTTCTCTGATGAATGCGTGCACTGTTTTGAGTAGTAAAACACAAACAGGATGGATCGTACTCCATCCTGTACAGTTCCTGGGTACTTGGGGAACAGGTTTCTGTAACAGCATACCATCAGAGGAAATAACTAACAGTAATTATGAAACAGTGCATAAGTGAGTTTTGGGGGTTTTCTTTTGCATGTTGTTGTTTTGCAGTAGAAGAGCAGGCAGTACTCCTTTTTCTCTTGAATCATGGTGTCAGTTTCTTGACATCCTGTAATTCATGTTGTGGCTTTCAGCCTTTTACCCTATGAGCGTCATTTGTCTCAGTTGGCTCTTAGAGCCAGTCTGCCATTTCGAGTTAAGCTGTTAGCCTGAAGGGGGAAGGGAATTGAGCTTGCAAGAGGTTGTGAGACTAACAGTACCTGATCACAGTTTAGAAAATGACCAGTTGTCAGAAAATGCTTAGTTTTGCCTCACTAATCACCTTGGGCAAGGTGATTTTGGTTTGTTCCTTTAGTTGTTGACTAGGAACCAAATACTAGCCTTTAAACACAGGCCTAGATGTAGGCAAAGGGGATTATTGAGTCAATATTTGTTGAGAACTTTGTGGATCAAAGACAGCGTGAGTGTTATGTTGAAAATATTTAACTCAAAGCAGCCTTGTTTAAATACCGTAATGTAGCTTGACATTTCATTGTAATTTAGGTTGCAAGCATGAAGTGGTCTTGGTTTATGGAATCGTCATTTTGACTTTCTGTTCTTTCTTAGGTTATACCAAAAGATTATAAGACAATGGCTGCTTTAGCCAAAGCCATTGAAAAGAATGTACTGTTTTCACATCTTGATGATAATGAGAGAAGGTAGGTGCAGGTACTTTGTTATACTATTTTTCCAGTGCAGTTGGTGTCCCAAACTAGTCTCATCACTGTTGCAAGTTTTAAGGCTCTTAGTAATTGTTCACCTGATAACAATCCAGGCTGAAAATCTGGGAGCTTTAATTCTAAGGTTAATGTTTGAAATCCACAGAAGCAGCACATGAAATGTAACGCGAGGCCTTCTCTCCCTTGCAGTGATATTTTTGATGCCATGTTTCCGGTGTCCTTTATTGCTGGAGAGACTGTTATTCAGCAGGGTAAGGGTGGCTGCTTTATGGCATGCACTGTTATTATTGAAGTTGTTTTCCTCTTTAAGCCCACGATTTTCCTTCTGTTATACTACTGGGTTTTCTTATTTCTTTTAATTAAAATCTTCTGAGCTAAAAGGCACACTTTGCCTAAGGGACTAATATTTCCCTAACATCTGATATAGTTTTGTTTATGGTAACTGTTAAAGGGAATTCATGCATTTTTACTTTGTATGGAATTCCAGAGCCACACATATTTCACATATCCTTTATATTGCTTATTAACCACTTACAAAGTAAAATAAAGTAGAAAATAAGCACAACACTTCTATTCTTCATCATCTAGCCCGTCTCTTTGTAAGGTTCTGTGCCTTCTACTGGTTCTTACCTTTTTTGACCACATATAGTAACATGGATCTCATCTTTTGGTGTCCTCTCTTTTTTCCTTTCTTATTTACTCTCGATATTTTCATGGGTCTTCATAATCCATATATTTTCTTGTTTAGTGACAATCTGATATTTGTTGCTTACTATTTGAGTTGTTTCTTGTTTTGTTGTTATAGATGATGTAGCGTTTAATGTCTTTGTACACACAAGTGGCTTTTTTTTTTTCCAGAGGCATTCTTTGCCACGAGATGACTAAAAACTCAGTTTTACGACTTCTAAAATAAATTGCTGGACTTTTTTCTTGAAAGTTTCTGTTCATTTGTAATATACTCTTCTCTCACAGCACCTCTCTGACATAAGTTCATTATTTTACATTAATTTGGTTTGATTTGTGCTTCTTTAATTAATATGCTTCTAACTTTTTTTTACTCTCCTCGCTTTCAGGTGATGAAGGGGATAACTTCTATGTGATTGATCAAGGAGAGATGGATGTAAGATTTAATAATTGCAAAAATATGTTGATAATCTTAAAAGTCAACTTGTTGATATTTATTGCTTGTAAGAGTTTCTGAAGGGCTATTACATCCTTGTATGTTCGATTCCTTTTGCCAAATATTTTACTGACACAGATACTTTCTAAAGGTAATTTCTTCAGCTAGACCTACAGTTCAGAACTTTTGCTAGATTAGTGGTTAAGGCGTGTGTGTGTGCTGTGGAATAAGACAGGTGTCAGGGAGAGTCTAGACCGGTCGTGAGCTGGGAGACTGGGTGTACAGCTTTCTTGGTTCTGGAAGTCTTGTTGCTCCCATAAGATTATTAGAAAACTCGGTACCTCCTGCAGGTAAAATGCTTGCCTAGCACCGTGCCTGGCACAGTGCTCTGTAAATACATGTGGTTAATATTAATGCTTAGTTCACTTTTTTTGCCCTGGTCATCCTTACAGAGGACTTTTTCTTATCAGATAATTAAACTAGGTAAATTACAGACACTCTGAACTTACTTAACTCATTGTCAGAAGTCAGCTGTTTTGCTCCGTTGTGTACCGAAACTGTAACACATTTTACTTTTTAAAACAAAGTTCAGGATTCTGACCTCTTAAAAAGGTTTGCAGGTTTTTAATACTTACGTATTTGTCTATGTAGAAAACAACAATGCTTTTGTATTTTAGGTCTATGTCAACAATGAGTGGGCAACCAGTGTTGGGGAAGGAGGGAGCTTTGGGGAGCTTGCTCTGATTTATGGAACACCTAGAGCAGCCACTGTCAAGGCAAAGACAAATGTGAAGCTGTGGGGTATCGACCGAGACAGCTATAGAAGAATCCTCATGGTAAGATGCGTACGTTTGGAGTGTGGCTCACAATCCAGGCTGTGTGACTAATGGTTAAATAGTACCACCACATTGAAATGAGAGTATTTTTTACTTTTAATGATTGAATGCTTGTATTAAGCCCAACTTAGCATTATTCATTATACCGTTTGAGACAGTGATCTTTTAGAACAAAACTTTGGCCAGAAATAACATGGGAAACAAATGTGGTGTATACGCAGTGGTCAGCTTATGTTTGGGAATCTCTCCATTTGTCAGTCAGTGCATCTTCCCTTAGCTGATCTTTACACATTACAGTTGGCCTGAGAGGTGCCGCTTCCGAGTGCATGACGTTATTGAAGGCCACTCAGAAGCCATCAGCTTCTCTAAATGGAAAGGAGGTTAGCAGTGGTGCAGGTTTCATGTCCCCTCTCACTGTAAAGGAATAAACGAAGTAATAAAACCATTGGAATGTTCTGCTGATGTAATTAGACTCTATGAGAACTTTCTGACAAATTTATGGAGTAGCTTGGGTGTTTAAGTCCCAGTAAATGGCATTAGTCATCTTAAATGGCTTTCTTAAATTTGTGTATTACATGTCTGGCTGTTTGACAGTACGCGGTTGGATGTACTTAGAAAATTTTCTGTACTGGGGGATGGAGATATGTATATCTATTGTGTATATACTTGTATATGTATATGTAATAGATACATATTATATAATAAATATTTACATACTTGGAAAATTTTCTGTACTGGGGATGGAGATAATGTATATCTATTATATATATACTTATGTAATAGATACATATTATATAATAAATATTAAATAATATAAATACATATTATACATATATATTTATAAGTATATAAATTGCCAAGGCAGTTTACTGTGTAAGGGATGTTTATTATAGAGGAACAGTGTGTTTCCCCTTTCTGTCCCCCAGATGTATTTAGCAAACCTTGCAGATAAGACATTTTGGTTTAGTTTGGGGTTACGGCACTTTTTTTGGTCAGGGTGGGATGTTGTTTCTATGGTAGCAGTTGTATTTCCTTCCTTCTGTGGAGGATCAGGGTTGTGGAAAAGGACCCTGGGCTGGAAATATATTCAACTGTAGTCACATATATGACTTGGGTTTTTGTTTCTTTGTTTTGTTTTGTTTTGAGAACTGATTGTTTGCTTTTTTGACACTTCGCTAATTTGTGAATTCTTTGGGCATATACCTGGTGTTTCTTTTAGGAGCAAGTTACTAAGAGCTTTTGATTGAACTGAATAGAGGGCTTACCATCTTCAACAGGAAGAAACCAGTCATGTATCAAGCAGCAGTAGCAAGCTTTGACTTCTCTGTTGTTGTTCATTTACTTGAAACAGTGTTTCTTACTCCACAGCGTGATGTGAATTACACTTTCTTTTTTCATTTATAGGGAAGCACACTGAGAAAGCGCAAGATGTATGAGGAGTTTCTTAGTAAAGTGTCTATTTTAGGTAAGTTTTGGAAGATTGCACGGAGAATTGTTGTATTGAAGTGTTAGTCATGCTTAAGGAAACTGATTGTATTTCATAAAGATTACTCCAGTTATCAACTCTTTTTCTTTTTTTAATGGTTAACAAAAACCATATGGAATGCAGAGTTGAAGTGTGACTAAATTAGAAGTAATTTTAAAGTGCGTTTAATTTGCTAGTATATGACAGACCTCTAAATTAGAAATAAGTGTTACTTATTCCTCCTGGAGAGACAGAAAGACTGGAAGTGTTCTCCTGAGTGTGGACTTTCACAGTTGTTCCCCCTGGGACTTGTTTCTCTGTTGCTCCGTCAGTGAGTTTATTGGTTCAGGAAAGTGAGTATTTCCAAGAATGCATTTCCTCTGTAGAAAGAATAGGTGTCATTAGCTTGCTTTCTCTGAAAAAATGCTAGAAGTGTGGGGAAATTTAGAGTAAAGTAGGGTAATTGGAGGCATTTCTACATATTTTGTTATGTGGACTTAGAGACATTATTACAAGCTGTTCTTCATTGGGAGGGGAAATGGCGATTTATAAGGTAATATAGTCTTGAGTCATTGCTTTGTTACAGTGAATTGACTTTTTTGCCCTTATTTGTCCTTTCTCTGAAATGGTTACATTTGTTTAGTGTCTTGGGTGTTAGTTTGGCCTTTGGGAACAAAAGTTATTTTCTAGTTACTCTTGTTGGTTTTGTAAATAAATTCTACTGAGGATTTAAATTGATACATTATTTCTCTGAATCTCTGGAACTATTACTTTTGGGTCCTGTAATTGTAGGTTCGATTTGCATTGATGGCATTCTTTAGGAATACTTAACCGTTACATTTTTCTTATCCCTGTACCATCGGACGCAGTTGGTATAGGTTAACCTGGCCACTTGGCTACTGAAAGAAAGCTCTAGGGTCATCTGTAAGTAACAGGAGGATCTTGGTGAGACGAGAGGTAGTTGAAGACAGGTGCCATGTTGGATTAGAGCCACTACTAGAGTATTTTGGTTGACTTCTTTATACCTTTTGTTTTGAGATTTTTTAGCAATACCAAATAATGCAGAGAAATTCTTTTGATTCCTGCCTTTTAGAATCTCTGGACAAGTGGGAGCGTCTCACGGTAGCTGATGCGTTGGAACCAGTGCAGTTTGAAGACGGGCAGAAGATTGTGGTGCAGGGGGAGCCGGGAGATGAGTTCTTCATTATTTTAGAGGTAAAGACGGGGCAGCACTGGGCGGGGAATAGGGGGACACCAGTTCTCATTTACAGCTACCGTTCTTAAGATAAACAGTTTTATTTAAAAATTATCGTTCCCTTTGAAATGTCGTCGTTTGGTTTTCGGCCAGGCCACCACATTTTAAATGAGGGCTTTGCATGAAGTAATAGCCGAATTCTGACCTACTCGAATTAATTCTCCTCACAGAAGCCAAACAGAACTCAGCCATTTAGCACACAGGCTGTGATGTACTGCACCGTTCTTGTTAAAATCATGCATTTGGGCTAATTTGGCAAACAGGATCAAAGGCAGGTATTTAAATTCTAAATGTTACCATGTTTTATATCGTCACAATCCATGGAAATGTCTAGCAGATACTCTTGCCAGCCAAGGAGATCCACAGAGCAGATTCGCTGAATGTGGCTCAGTAGATGCTAATCGCTGTTGTTTAAGCCAGGGGTCGAGGAAGTCTTTCTGTAAAGGGCCAGACAGTAAGTAATTTAGGCATTTATGAGCCATAGTGTTTCTGTTGCAGACTCAACTCTTGTCATAGTGGGAAAGCAGCCATGGACAGTATCTAAATGAGTTGGTGTATTGTTCCAATAAAATTTTATTTATAAAAGCAGTGAGCTTGGATTTGGCCCTCCTTCTGCAGTTTGCTATCCTGAGTCTGAACCCTCGAAGTACCTCAGCGTGATGAGAAGTACCTCCTAGCAGGAACTGTGGGGGTAAATAAGCGTCAAGCCTGTAGTGACTCTTCAGTTACCTTTTATCACATGAACACAGAGGATTTGAAATAACTGCTGAGTCCTTTTTTTTTTTTTTTTTGCAGAGTAGCTAAAATTGCATAGGATATTTAAAATGCCACCCAGGATTTGAAAGTATTAATGTGTTTTGCTTTTTGGTGATTTTGTTATAGGGTTCAGCGGCTGTGCTACAGCGTCGTTCAGAAAATGAAGAATTTGTTGAAGTGGGAAGATTGGGGCCTTCTGATTATTTTGGTATGTGGATTTCCTCACAATAAACACAGTTTCTGTAAGTCACTTCTCAGTGAGCTATCACAGTCTTTCATAATCTTGCCTTTTCTTCTCCTGAATTTTATTTATTTATTTTATTTATTTATTTATTTTTGCGGTATGCGGGCGGGCCTCTCACTGTTGTGGCCTCTCCCGCTGCGGAGCACAGGCTCCGGACGCGCAGGCTCAGCGGCCATGGCTCACGGGCCCAGCCGCTCCGCGGCATGTGGGATCTTCCCGGACCGGGGCACGAACCCGTGTCCCCTGCATCGGCAGGCGGACTGTCAACCACTGCGCCACTGGGGAAGCCCTGAATTTTATTTTTTATTTTAGTTTTCGGCTCTCAGAGAAGTAGTGTGAGATTTTGACCTTGACTCAGTTAATAATTAAGTTATTGATTGTCTCATATCTGTCAGTTGGTTTTTTCCTGAGGTGCAGATGTAGTGTGGCCTGTACTGAGTTACTAGGAGGAAAAATACGGGTTTTCTTTTCCCCGGAGGGCGCCCCTCAGAAGACGTTTCTGAGGGAGCTAGCCTACTCTCAGCCCTTTCCCCTCCTGCAGGCGAAATCGCGCTGCTGATGAATCGTCCTCGCGCTGCCACCGTGGCTGCCCGTGGCCCGCTGAAGTGCGTCAAGCTGGACCGCCCGAGGTTTGAACGTGTTCTTGGCCCGTGCTCGGACATCCTCAAACGGAACATCCAGCAGTACAACAGTTTTGTGTCCCTGTCCGTCTGAAACCTGCTTCCCGTGCCTCCCTTCCGCCTCTCCCTGTCCAGGCTTCCCCATGCAGACTGCTCTCTGGCCCCTCTTTGCAGCGCCACGTGGCCAGTGGCATCGCAGCTTCTTGTCGGTTTCTGTTAAAAGTTGCTCTTATTGCACCATTTTTATTTTGGAGCATTAACTGAGTGCTCATACACAGTTAAATAAATAGAAAGAGTTCTGTGGAGACTTGGCTGTTCCTGCTTCTCTGTGCAGTGTTAGTGTTCACCCTGGGCCGCGCGTGCCATGCTTTCTGGTGAGGGCAGACCCTGCGCCATATGAGTTACCATAGAGTCATGATGTAACCGTGCAAGATTGCCTTTCAAGTGACAGAAGTTTCCTGTTACCATAAGCAGATTCTAGACTGTGGCCATATATGCTATATTTCTTTATAGAATAAACGATCTCTCATTAAGCTCTGAGGATTAGGAAAAACAGATATAGAAAAATCTTAGTATAGTAGAAAGACATCCGCCTGTATTTAAACTAGTTTAAGGGTGAAAAAATGCCCATTTTTGCTAATTATCAGGTGGAAATGATCTGTTCAGTTCTTTTTTTTTCTTTTTAACAAGAATTTTTATTTGTCAAGCGACTTTGCCTGGTTTTGTTTATATCTTGTTCTTAATGTTTCCTCTCCAGTTCTAAAATATGTTGAGGAGTGGCTGTCTATACCTACCTGCCTTTTAAGGTTCACACCAAATCATAAGCTGCAAACATTGGGTAATGATTTAACTGCATCTGCCTCAGCTCACAGACTCTGATCACACCTTCATTTATCCAGCTGGTGCCAAATGTTGATCATCACATGCTGAATTGAGAATAAGAATTTGAGGTCTGCACTCTAGGTTGCTAACTTAGACTTTTTAGTTAATGTATATCCTTCAGTTGAGTCCAGGATAATAATCTCTTACGCTCTTTAAGCACTGATTCCAGGAGATTGGATTTACTGGGAAAAGACAGACTAAATGTTGTAACCGAAAAATGGAGGTGGGATTGCTAAAGGGAGAAGTGACAGGTGGACAAAGTTCAGTGTCGGGAGCTCTGCCCCACTCAGTTCACTGGGGCAGGAGATTTGGGAAGAAGTGTTTTACTTTGCTTTAACCTTTCCTCCCCTGTTTACATCGACTAGAATTTATGGTGGGTTGCGGGGTGGGGTAGGACGTGTTTGTGTTTCAAATTGGTCTAAAAGGCCATCCTACTGAAAAGTTCTGCTTTCCTATCTACCACCTTATTTCTCTGGCAAACGTTTTTGTGTAAACAAGTGTTTTGAGTCTTAACTTTATTTCAGTATTTTCCAGCCTTATCAAGGTTATGTGTTGTTACATTATTCCATGTGCACCAATGATACCCAACTGTTTATTTTTATTATTGTTATTTTTTGAAACAAAATTTCACAGTTCCATAATGTAGGCACTTTTATTTGCATTGTGATTTATATAGTATATAGGGTTATATTGGGGGTGACTGCAAGCATTTTTTCCATCTGTGTGCATCTGGCTCTGATTTTTAATCCCCTCTCCTTCCCCTTTCCCAGGTAATTTAAATTGGTCATGGTACATTTTTTTCATAGATTTGAACAGCTTTTGGGTTGTTACTAAGTTTGGAGTATGAATCTGGGAAAGAGATTTTATTTACATTCTAGTGTGGGATAGAAAGCCACCTTATTTCAAATGTTTTATTTTTCAAAATAATCTTTACTAAATGAGGATTTTCTGGTCTGTATTTTGTGTTTAGCTTTTTATATTTAAAAGATTAAAAATAAAAATTATGTTCTTATTAGCTTAAAGCTTGATTTGATCTTTGTTTAAATGCCAAAACTGTACTTAACTAAATTATTTAGAACGCCGTAAGTTTGCAGAGTTTCATATATGTATATAGTCATGCTCCTGTGTATGTTCAGATTCATAACAGTGATTTCTAAATGGGTTCTGTTCTTAAATCATTCGGCTTTGCTGTTTACTCCCTTTTGTAATTTTTAATCTAAGAAAATTTAAGTCTGAATTTAAAAATGATCACATTTAAAGCCTTATCTTTGTGCAGTCTATGTGAGAAATCACGATTGGCATCATTTGTCTCAGTGGATATTCAGGGCTTTAGAAGTCATTATTTCTGGGCTTGGTAAGTGGATTTATGAGCTCCACTGCTCTAGAAAGCGTAGATGGCCAAAGGACCATTTTGTATTGTTTCCTGGTCACTAGTCTGATTATACTGTGTGTGCTAATATACCCTCTTCTTTTTGTTGTAGATTGTCTTAATGGTAGGTCAAGTAATAAAAAAGATTAAATAATTTAATTCTCTAACGAATCAGTTTTTCTTCCCTTTCTCCTTTGCTCCTCTTCTTCCTCTCCCCCCCACCCCCCGAAGCTGCTAATCCGGTGGGCATGAATGAAAATCGAAAGTGAATTAGGGGATCGGTGTTTTGAAACAATAATGTGTTTGTTTTCAGTGTTTTCCAATTCAGTTTGTCAAAGAATGAATCTAAAAACCTTTCTTTAAGAGTAATTGAGATGTAGCAGATCTGTACTGAGCAATGGAAGGAAAACAATAAATCAGAGGTCAAAGATTTCCTTTTTATTGAGGGTAGACTGGTTCTCTGGCTTTGGAACTTTCCCACACTTACTGGGGGATGTCATTTCTAGGTCAGCATACCCTTTGGTTTAAATTTAATATGTGCATTCATATATTTAGGTATGCTTCTGTATTTCGCACACATATAAAGTCATTTCTAACATGTCTCATTTCTGAGGTGGGGACGATTGAATTGAATTCATTCGCGTATTGGAATACTCCACGTGCGTCCAGTGGAGTCGGAGATGATGTCGCTGCCCAGGACTTTGCTTAAGCCGCGCCACTTTGTACACATGCACTTCGTCCAGATTCGGCAATCCCCTCCCTCAGCCTGCTGGAGCTGGAACCTTGGAGTCACAACAGAACATAATTGAAGAACATTTTCCTGGGTTGACTGTACTGGTTGCAGTTTAATTTTCCCTCGAAAACACTGGCTTATATGAAATCCCTTTTTGTATTTTAATGGCTTAAATATTGACAGTGTAAAATTGAAGTAGTATGATGTTAGTTTTCTTAATATTGCTTTCTCTCCAACCACAGATGAACAGCTGAACCCTTTTTGTATTTTTTTTTTTTTTTTTTTTTTTTTGCGGTACGCAGGCCTCTCACTGTTGTGGCCTCTCCCGTCCGGACCTTTTTGTATTTTTGTTAGGCCCTGGCAGTGTACTTCTAGATGGGCTAAAACTACTAAAACAACATGGAGAAGCAGTGTGTTGATCACCATCATAATAGCCATCAGGAAAGACTGTGGAGAGAACACAAACGGAGAATGGTAAATCTCTCCCTTCTTACCCTAAGGAGTTTCACACAGCAGTCAGTGTTACTGTGTGCGTATAAAGTTAAAATTTGTGGACTGACAGAAGTCCAGAGCTGTGACTGCATCCTGATGCTGCCTAAAAACCCAAACCACTAATGAGCAGAATTTTTTCGTTTTGCGAAAGCTCTCTGCCAGTGTAGCTTAAGTAGCTTTGTGGTTTTCTAAGTCACCACTAGATGGAGGGCTTTTTATCATCTTTGTTAGCCTCAAAGTCAGTTACAGTCGGTCCTCGTTGTTCACGGATGCTGTATTTGCGAACTTTGCAAATTTGCGTACTTGCTGAAATTCATCTGTAACCCCCAAATCAGTACTCCCGGCACTGTCACAGTCATTCCCAGACTTGAGTGGAGAGGGGCCCGCGTCTCCCGACACGCGAGTGCCTGGCACAGGTCAGACGGGGCACACTCTGCCTTCTAGTTTCAGCTGAAATCAGATGCCCTTGTTTTGGTCTATTTAGTGCCACTTTTTTGCATTTTTGTACTTCCTGTTGGTGATTTCTCTATTTAAAGTGGCCCCCAGAGGAGTGCTCGTGTCCTGGCTGGGGGTCCCGAGGGTGAGAAGGCTGTGGTGGGTCTCTAGAGGGGTACGTGTTAGCCAGCTTCTCTCAGGCGTGAGAGGCAGCGCCATTGGCCGAGCTCAGTGTTCGTGAAGCAACAGTGGATACTAACTGAGGTGTCTTCATCACACCGTAACGCAGGAATCAAGATCGTGTATTGGTAGGTTGACAGGAGTGTCACCAGAGGCTCTCACAGGAACCTACAGCCCCGTATCGCTTCTAGGGGAAGGCGGCACAGGAACCTACAGCCCCGTATCGCTCCTAGGAGAAGGCGGCACAGGAACCTACAGCCCCGTATCGCTTCTAGGGGAAGGCGGCACAGGAACCTACAGCCCCGTATCGCTTCTAGGGGAAGGCGGCACAGGAACCTACAGCCCCGTATCGCTCCTAGGAGAAGGCGGCACAGGAACCTACAGCCCCGTATCGCTTCTAGGGGAAGGCGGCACAGGAACCTACAGCCCCGTATCGCTCCTAGGAGAAGGCGGCACAGGAACCTACAGCCCCGTATCGCTTCTAGGGGAAGGCGGCACAGGAACCTACAGCCCCGTATCGCTTCTAGGGGAAGGCGGCACAGGAACCTACAGCCCCGTATCGCTCCTAGGAGAAGGCGGCACAGGAACCTACAGCCCCGTATCGCTTCTAGGGGAAGGCGGCACAGGAACCTACAGCCCTGTATCGCTCCTAGGGGAAGGCGGCACAGGAACCTACAGCCCCGTATCGCTCCTAGGGGAAGGCGGCACAGGAACCTACAGCCCCGTATCGCTCCTAGGAGAAGGCGGCACAGGAACCTACAGCCCCGTATCGCTCCTAGGGGAAGGCGGCACAGGAACCTACAGCCCCGTATCGCTCCTAGGGGAAGGCGGCACAGGAACCTACAGCCCCGTATCGCTCCTAGGGGAAGGCGGCACAGGAACCTACAGCCCCGTATCGCTCCTAGGGGAAGGCGGCACAGGAACCTACAGCCCCGTATCGCTCCTAGGGGAAGGCGGCACAGGAACCTACAGCCCCGTATCGCTTCTAGGGGAAGGCGGCACAGGAACCTACAGCCCCGTATCGCTCCTAGGGGAAGGCGGCACAGGAACCTACAGCCCCGTATCGCTCCTAGGGGAAGGCGGCACAGGAACCTACAGCCCCGTATCGCTCCTAGGAGAAGGCGGCACAGGAACCTACAGCCCCGTATCGCTCCTAGGGGAAGGCGGCACAGGAACCTACAGCCCCGTATCGCTCCTAGGGGAAGGCGGCACAGGAACCTACAGCCCCGTATCGCTCCTAGGGGAAGGCGGCACAGGAACCTACAGCCCCGTATCGCTCCTAGGGGAAGGCGGCACAGGAACCTACAGCCCCGTATCGCTCCTAGGGGAAGGCGGCACAGGAACCTACAGCCCCGTATCGCTTCTAGGGGAAGGCGGCACAGGAACCTACAGCCCCGTATCGCTCCTAGGGGAAGGCGGCACAGGAACCTACAGCCCCGTATCGCTTCTAGGGGAAGGCGGCACAGGAACCTACAGCCCCGTATCGCTCCTAGGGGAAGGCGGCACAGGAACCTACAGCCCCGTATCGCTCCTAGGGGAAGGCGGCACAGGAACCTACAGCCCCGTATCGCTCCTAGGAGAAGGCGGCACAGGAACCTACAGCCCCGTATCGCTCCTAGGGGAAGGCGGCACAGGAACCTACAGCCCCGTATCGCTCCTAGGAGAAGGCGGCACAGGAACCTACAGCCCCGTATCGCTTCTAGGGGAAGGCGGCACAGGAACCTACAGCCCCGTATCGCTCCTAGGAGAAGGCGGCACAGGAACCTACAGCCCCGTATCGCTCCTAGGGGAAGGCGGCACAGGAACCTACAGCCCCGTATCGCTCCTAGGAGAAGGCGGCACAGGAACCTACAGCCCCGTATCGCTTCTAGGGGAAGGCGGCACAGGAACCTACAGCCCCGTATCGCTCCTAGGAGAAGGCGGCACAGGAACCTACAGCCCCGTATCGCTTCTAGGGGAAGGCGGCACAGGAACCTACAGCCCCGTATCGCTCCTAGGAGAAGGCGGCACAGGAACCTACAGCCCCGTATCGCTCCTAGGGGAAGGCGGCACAGGAACCTACAGCCCTGCATCGCTTCTAGGGGAAGGCGGCACAGGAACCTACAGCCCTGTATCGCTTCTAGGGGAAGGCGGCACAGGAACCTACAGCCCCGTATCGCTCCTAGGGGAAGGCGGCACAGGAACCTACAGCCCCGTATCGCTCCTAGGGGAAGGCGGCACAGGAACCTACAGCCCCGTATCGCTCCTAGGAGAAGGCGGCACAGGAACCTACAGCCCCGTATCGCTCCTAGGGGAAGGCGGCACAGGAACCTACAGCCCCGTATCGCTCCTAGGAGAAGGCGGCACAGGAACCTACAGCCCCGTATCGCTTCTAGGGGAAGGCGGCACAGGAACCTACAGCCCCGTATCGCTCCTAGGAGAAGGCGGCACAGGAACCTACAGCCCCGTATCGCTCCTAGGGGAAGGCGGCACAGGAACCTACAGCCCCGTATCGCTCCTAGGAGAAGGCGGCACAGGAACCTACAGCCCCGTATCGCTTCTAGGGGAAGGCGGCACAGGAACCTACAGCCCCGTATCGCTCCTAGGAGAAGGCGGCACAGGAACCTACAGCCCCGTATCGCTTCTAGGGGAAGGCGGCACAGGAACCTACAGCCCCGTATCGCTCCTAGGAGAAGGCGGCACAGGAACCTACAGCCCCGTATCGCTCCTAGGGGAAGGCGGCACAGGAACCTACAGCCCTGCATCGCTTCTAGGGGAAGGCGGCACAGGAACCTACAGCCCTGTATCGCTTCTAGGGGAAGGCGGCACAGGAACCTACAGCCCCGTATCGCTTCTAGGGGAAGGCGGCTGTCTCCGCTGATTCCGTGTCCTTGGTGATTCATCAACCATAAAACTACCACAGATAAGAGAATCAACTACCCTTTTTACCGTCTTCAGACTCAGATTGTCCTCCTGACTTTGGGGGAGGCTAAGTGAGTTCCTCCAGACCCCTTTCTCCACCAGCTCGTGGGCTGTCGGTTCCCTTTCATTTTTTAGTTTGCTGTTAGTAGTACTGACAGGAAAACATGAAAAGTTCTTAACATAGAGACAGGAGAGTTTTTATGTCATGCAAAATTGAACAGTGGTCCAAAGTGAGCGTGTTGGAAGAACTTGATAGATCTAAGACTGGGGTCTTTTGTTTTCTGGTATTTTTGACAAATGGTAGTGGCTTAATTTTGGTATTAGTGAAAAAATAATGGATGGGTGAATAATAAAACATCTAGGTACGCGACATACTGTGGTCAAACTCAGTTCTCTTACTCTCAGTCTGTAAAGTACGCCAGCATTTTTATTATAGGCCATCTGAAAACTAGTCCGTTGTCACGGAAGAGGCCGGGTCGAGGTGCAGCTGGCCTGCCTTCCTGAGCCTCTGCAGTTTGCGAGTTCAGACCATTTTGTGCTATAGTCTCTGAACACCTTCGCCTGAATATTCTCCTCTCGCTCCGCTGCGTGTGATTACCTGGCTCCCCCTCCAAGAGGAAACGTAGGCTTGAAGTAGAAGAAACCATCTGTGAAGTGGGAGGCCTTGAGCAGCAGTAGAGACGCCTCAGTAACACGAGGCTCTGGGATTGAGGTTCCTCTGCTGAAGACTGGTTTTTGTTTTAAAGCCAACAAATACAACTGCATGAATTGGGTGAGATGCTGTTGAGTTTTGCATTACAGTGGAAAGAACGCTTTGGGATAGTTTTGAATCATTAAGTTGCATGATTTTAGCTAACCTTCCTGAGCCTTAGTTTTCTTGGAGGTACCCTGGGGGTCAGGGATCCTGTCTGTCGGGGAGGATTGGAAGCCTGCGTTTGACTTTGGCACGTGGAGAACGAGCTCCGTGAATGGAAGTGGTATCACTATCACGGGGACGTAGGTTCGGGGCAGCGTACCAGTGATGGGGGCAGCCGGGCTGGGCCGGAAGCGCCCCTGTCTCTGGGCACACGGCAGACGTCTTGGATGACGTCTAGAGGCGTCTTGACCTCATACCCGCTTTAGCGACAGCTTCTTCTCACCCTACTCGTACTGGTATTTGCGCCTCTGGCCTGTACCAGAAAAGCTGGGCTGATGAAATCAGCCGTTTTTACTTGCTGAGTGATTAATGTGAATACACGCCTATCCTGTGTGTTTTCATGGATTGTTGAATAAGAAACAGCCTCCTCTTCAGACACCAGCAGGTCAGCTGGGAGGAGGCTGAAGAGACAGGAAACCCCTGAGATGCCCACTTTTGAGGGAGGCTTTGAAAGTAAATTTGACTTAGTGCTTTCTGAGTGAGCAGAGGGGAGTGGCATCCAGAGTGCCAGGCTTCTCCAGACAGCCCGCTGCGCTTGGGGACGGGGCGGTGGGGACAATGCCTGAATCTTAGGGGAGGAGGACTCACCGGTGGGCTCGGGTCGGTCCTGGCTGTGCTGCTTAGTCCAGGCTCATGGACCTGCCGGACCCGTTCTTCCGCT
This sequence comes from Grampus griseus, assembly GCF_964374135.1. NCBI lineage: Eukaryota > Metazoa > Chordata > Mammalia > Artiodactyla > Delphinidae > Grampus > Grampus griseus. Next base: position 2,027,866 of record NC_139014.1, read on the forward strand.
GTCCCCCCTCAGGGCCACCCTCGCTTTGCCTTCTATTGTTGCTGGATGCCAGCTTTGACAGCCTTGATGTTATTTCAATTGACATTTACTCTTCGGATTGAAATATCCCTTTGCTGATACTCTGAGCAAATCCCTATGTTACTTTCACCTCTTGTAATAACACTTCTGAGAAATTACTTTAGGACCAGTCAGTAGGGATTACTGTGTTCAGACTGGGCCGCAGTGTTTAGAATATGAACAGAAAGCGTGCAGACTACTTGGAACCAGTTGGAGTTACCATATTTAGGTTTTTTTGGGGGGGTCTGCTTGTGAGATGCCAGATGTTTATTAATCTGGATCGGGAATTATCCTTGTAGATGTAATAAAGATCTGGGGGTGTCCATCTGACGTCCCGTAATTTTATTTGTTACAGTTAATGCTCTCTCCTGGGAGCCAGGCTTCCAGGCTGGTCCCGTGTCCAGATTTCCCAGTGGGCTCAGCAGGTGGTCTGTGGCCTTGAAGCAGAGCTTCTGGGGAGCTAGGGAGCCAGGGCAGTGCTCCAAGGAGGAAAGTGCAGTGGGTCCCACTTCTTCTGCTCTTTTGGAATCATCCCAGTGCCCTGCCTGCTTCGTGAGCTCCTGACCCAGGCCCCAGCCTGGCCTGGGGCCCGCGAGGACACTGTGGTCCACACTCCAGAGTCCACCGCGGGCTCCAGGCGTAGTTCCCGAGGTCGGACTCGTCCAGCCCCTAGCTGGGGCCGGAGTCTGGGGCCGACTGTCCCGTGGGGCCGTTGGCCACGACGCTGTGCTCTCCGTGGGCCTCAATGCAGCCCCGCACGGTCCTCAGGACAGTCTGGAGCCTGCGATCGAGGGCGAGGAGGTGCGGCTCTGTGAGCACAGGCGTGAGCTGGTCTTCCAGCAGCGACTCCCTCATTACGTCGCTGAGTCTGTAGTCGGCTTGGGCCAGCAGCTGCAGGTGCGAGAGTGTTTTCCTTTTTATTCTGGAAGGACAAAGTCAGGGGACCAAGTAAGTAAACGTAAAGAAAGAAACTTCTCGAACTTACTTCCTTTCCCGCCGACAGTGGTGGGGGCTGACGTCTGGAGAGCCTTCGCCCCCAGTGTCTTCTCAGGCACGCTTAATGCAAACCCCGTAAGAAGGGAATGGACGAAGGGTGACAGCTATAGGACTTGGCGGTCCTTGGCCCAGTCGTCCCGCCAAGCATCTGCTGCTCCTCGGGGAGTCCGAACAGAAGTGCTGTGTAATAACGACTTCTCAAGGAAATTGAAAGCTAACGAGAGAAGTTTCCAGCAGGTGAAATGATGGAGATGTTTGCCGTCTCAGAGGCTGCGGGTACCGCCGGGCTCCAAGTTGTTTCTGCTCGACTTTGTAATTCTGATTTCTCTGTGTCAGATTCTAAAATCAGGGATGGAAACGGGGTAGGGCCAACCTTGCCTTTAGTATTTTGATTTCTTTTTATGTGGGAACGTGACCTGGACTCAGATGTGTAAGCAGCTTAGGTGTCCACGCATTGTCATACACAACTCCTGCCTTTCCTACTCAGGAGGAGAGGAAGTGGGGTGGGAGGGAGGCACACGTAAGCTACCCCAAGAAGTGGAGAAAGAAAGTTCAGGCTCTGCTCTGAGTTTTCCAGCTGGAAATAGACACCGTTTTGCTATGCGTGGGCCACGTATTTCTAATTAGCTCCGGACACTGCAGCTGAGCAGGTGGACGATCTTGACCAGCTCGGCTGAAACACCAGAGAGGTGTAGAGGCAGGGCAGAGATTCTCTGGAGAAATGCTGGCCAGGCAGAGGCCTGAGGACTTCCTTTAATCTGACATGAGTTTATGGGACTTCAGTCAGGATTTTGCTTAGCTGGTGATCAGGCAGTAATACCTATGAGCTTACGTGAGTGCGGGGCGCAGCAGAGGTCTGGTTAGTCCTGTCAGAGGCCGCCGGGCTCTTCGAAAAGTGAGTGATGATCTGAGTGTGTTATTAAAGCGGGCGACCGAGAGGTTTTAAAAGATTAGATCCTAAGTCATCTGCTGAGAGATGAAGGTGTGAGAAGTGGGACAGTTCTGTGGTTGTAGCACAAGGAATGAGGTTGTTCCTGTCATTCTACCCACCCACATCCTCGGCCAGTGAAAACTGATGACCTGCACAGCTTGGTGGCAAGCAGGACGAAGTGTCACAGTTGTGACCCGTCCCTGAACGGAAAGCTCACCGGCAGCACTGGGAGAGTGGCGAGAGGATGGAGACTTCGTCGTGGGAGTGCCGTCCAAACCTGCAGGGAGGAGAGACAGGCTTTCACGGGAGCACGGGCGTGTGGGGGGAAAGGCACCACCCCCCGCCTCAGTGCTTCCTCCTGCCTCCCCCTCAGCCGTTTTTGAATCCCAGCTTGGGGTAAAATGCCGGGGATCACGGCCACTGCCTCTCCAGCCCTTCTCCGTCAGGTCACAAGAGCCTCTGTCCACAGCTGGCAAAAGCAAGCATCCGTTCGTTCATTTATGCACCGGCCGCACAGGGCCAAGGCCAAGCACGAGGATGATGCGCTGGGTCTCCGGGAGGGGACCGTGGGGCGAGTTACAGAAAACGTGGATCTGCTTCCTAGCGCTCTTAGGCTGGAGGAGAGTCAGGCGGTACTCAGCAAAGATCAAGAGCAGAGGAAACGGGGCCAGGAGGGCCCGGAGGGGGCGGGACGCGACCGTGGAGGCCCTGGCTCGGGCCCTGCTGCCCCCGGGCCGCTGCACAGCGGTGCCGCCGCCGGAGAAGGGCCGTGGGGACGCTCACCCCCTGGCGTTGTCGAGGTGAATCAGGAACCCGTCGTCCCCAAATTTGGTGAACGTCTCGTAGTGGTGCCGGTCCATGTTTCCTGTGGAGGAGGGGAGGCGTGGGCGCGGGCTCCCGCCCTGTGAGACCCCGGGCGGCTCGGAGGCCTGCGGGCTGCTCAGAGGCCAGAGTCGGAACCCGGGCCTCCAGCTGTTGCGCCCCCAGGTGGCCGGTGGAATCGCGGAGGGGGCAGGAGGGAGCCAGGCGGGCGGGCAGAGCCGGTGCGAGCTGCTGTCCCGTCGGGGGCTTTTCCCACCCGCGCCGGCGCCCCTTCGCTGCGCAGGCGCGGCTCCGGGCCGCCTCCCAGGGCGCACAGCGGCCTTGCTGCCGAGCCTTCCGTTCCCTGGGCCGCGCCGCTGCGCCCGCTGTGCGCCTCCCCGCAGCCCCCTCGCAGGAGGGCAGCCCGCTCACTCCTGTCCCCGGGGCCTCTACCACTTGGAGCCCCTGGATGGCGCGAGGTTATGGAGGCCGGGTGGCCCAGGCCGCAGGGTCCCCGCCCGGCCGGGCCCCGCGGGCAGCACCCACCCGTCAGGAAGTCGAAGATGGCCATGTCGATGATGTTGAGGAGGCGGCCGCTGCTGCTGTGCGGGTAGACCTGCTTCACCGTGTCGCAGTAAAGAGGGTTGACTTCCCACCTGAGGGGAGAACAGGGCCTGGGCTGCAGAAGCCCGGACGGCAAGGTGTCCGACCCGCATCCATGTCCCCCGGTCCTGCCCGGGCCGCCGGCAGCAGGCGCCCCCACCAGGACCTGGGCAAGGACCCGCGGGACCGGCAGACGCCCTGGGTGAGAAGGGGTGGGGCCCTTTCTCCGCGCGTTTCCGAGCATCGCCTGGCTGGGCGCCGTACTGCCCGTGTGCCGCGAGGGCACCCGCTCCCTCTGCGGCCCCTCGCCCAGCCTCTCGGGCGCTTGCCCTCCGGTCTCCCGAGCCGCTCGCAGCCCCCCTGCCAGCCATCCTCTGCCATTTCTCTGCCACATGGGCTCCTCCGCCTAGAACGCCCCCAGGTCCCTTTTCGTCTGAGGGGGGGGGTCTTCCTCAGCCTTCACGAGTCCCTAAGGATCTGTCACGTCCCCCAGAAATTCTGGCCCGGTTACTCCTCTTCCCACCACGGTTGGGGTGGCTGGATCGACGAGCCCATTCATTCAGTCACCTCGTATTAACTGAGGACCTGCCCTGTGCCCGGGAGTGTGCCACGCCCTGGGGAACAACCGTGAGGTCCCGGCTTCACGGCGTGGACTCAGCAAACCCGGCCCCTCCCGCGGCCTCCCCGTGGGCATCTCTGCGGGACAGCAGGTGGGCACTGCGTTCTCACAGCCTGGCTACCGTCTGCCGCCCCGCTGGACCGCAGAGCTTCTTGAAGGGACAGCCCAGGTCTGTCCTGTCTCCCCCAGCATCCAGTGCTGGGTACGCAGTGGGCTCTTTATAACCAAACGCATGAACGAAAGGGACAGAACGGACACCAGGATCCACGTGAGACGAGGCAGAGGAGGACTGAGGCAGCGTCAGGGCTCCCCAGTCCTGGCGAGCGAGTCCTTGGTCCAGGGGCCACTCACTCCTCTTTGCCCGCCAGCGAGTAGGAGCGGATCCAGGGGCTGGGGACGGACAGCCGGGGGGCCAAGTTGAGGGACGGCAGGAATGCGGACAGGGAGCCCTCCAGCAGGTGCGGGTTGCCGCATACGGCATACTCCGTCTTGCACAGGTACGGGCACTTGGCGAAGAAACACACGTTGCTGGCTAGAGGCGGAGAAGGAGAGCGGTAAGCGGAGGACGCACGCCGTCCTCCTGCCCCACGAAATCCATGAGGAGGGAAGGGAAACCCTGAACCCGCGGCTCGGGGGGGAGAAGGCCGGGGAAGAAGAAAACAGCGCCTTTTCCCGATGCAGGGGCTTGTGGATGCTCTTAAACCGAGCATCCTGGGGACCAGCTCTCAAACGTCCGAGTAGAGACGGTGTGGGACCAGCCTTGCTGCATCGCACCCACGCGACCAACCCGGCCTTTGTTCAGATGGGTGGCATCGGATTCGGGGGCGGCCGGCATCAGAGTTCAGGGCCCAGGCTGGTGAGCATCTCACGTCCAGCCGTCTCCCATCCCCAGGTCACCTTGTGTGACGCCCAGGTGGCCCGGGGTGCGAGTGTCTGATGGCAGCATGTAGCCACCTGATAGGGGATGGGGCCACCAGCAGGAGGTCAGACCACACTGGCCAACCACATTCTTAGACCCAGAGTGTTGCTTTGGCCAGAAGCCTACCTGGAGAGATAAAGAAAACACTCTGCAGGATCTCATTCTTGGTGACCTCCAGGATTTCCTTGGTGACATTGACTAGCCTCCCTACGGTCGGTGGTACCCGTCGGAAGTCCAGAATCCTGAAAGAGGGGGAGCCCAGTTCACATCTGGGGGATGATCGCCCATTAGAAACGGACCTGCTGCGAATTCCCGGGCGGTCCAGTGGTTAGGACTCCGCGCTTCCACCGCAGAGGGCACAGGTTCTATCCCTGGTCAGGGAACTAAGATCCTGCCTGCAAGCCACGCGGCAGGATCCAAAAAAGAAAAGAAAAAAAAAGAAACGGACCGGCCTTCTGACCACACCCAGCCGAGGGCGGGGCTCTCCGCAGTGCAGAGCCGACCGTGCCGAGGCTAGCCTGCATCTAAGGGGCTGGGAGAACGGGTGGGAAAGGAATCCTTAACCCAGGAGGCCTCCCGGGCAAAGCTTCCACCCTCCAAGCTGTGTCCTAGCTCAGTGCTTCTCACGCTCCAGTGTGCACATGAGTCACCCGCGATCTTGTTCAGATGCGGCTCTGAGTCAGTGGGTCCAGGATGAGGCTGAGAGTCTGCATTTCTGAAGAGCTCCCAGGGGGTGGCCAGGCTGCTGGTCCCCAGACCACACCTCGAGGAGCAACGACAGGCAAACAGAGGGAGCTAGGAAACTGAGGAAAGTGCTCTCACCTTTTAATATCGTAACCTTGAGACCCTTTGGGGAAATGGCCGTGGGCACATTCTCGCCACTTTCAGGGCAGGAAACTAGAGCCAGATCACAATGTCAGGTTCAGGTGTAGCTTGGGCAGTCTGGCAGGGTTAGTTTTCTTACTAAGTGACTCTTTTCATTACATTAAAAGGCCTTGTGGGGCTTCCCTGGTGGTGCAGTGGTGAAGAATCCGCCTGCCAATGCAGGGGACACGGGTTCGAACCCTGCTCTGGGAAGGTCCCACATGCTGCGGAGGAACTAAGCCCGTGCACAACTTCTGAGCCTGCATGCCTTAGAGCCCGTGAGCTGCAACTGCTGAGCCTGTGAGCCGCGACTACTGAGCCCGTGTGCCACAACTACTGAGCCTGCGCTCCAGAGCGCATGAGCCACAACTACTGAAGCCCGCGCGCCTAGAGCCCGTGCTCCGCAACAAGAGAAGCCACCACATTGAGAGGCCCCCCGCTCGCTGCAACTAGAGAAAGCCCGTGCACAGCAACAAAGACCCAACACAGCCAAAAATAAAATAAATAAGTAACAAAAAGGCCTTGTGATTTTCGATCCATGGGGTTGGATGGGTCATGTTGGGTTTGAAGGTGTTGGGACCCACGAAGAAGATGAAGTACCAGGAAGAAGTGGGGGCGGGCCGGGTCTCCCTGGGGCGCCCTCTGGGGATTGGCCTCCGCAGTCAGCACCGCCTCCCTGGGGCCAGACTCTACCTGTCCAGATGGAAAGCCGCAATCTCAGCGTTGTGTCTCTGAAAATCAATGAAGTAGAAGAAGTCCTCGGGCGTCTCTTCATCTCGCAGCTGTCTGGAAGGAAGGAATCACGCCCTGGACTCAGACCTCAGCTGGGAGCCTGAGAAAAGAGCTGGTACACGTGACCAGATGGAAAGGAAGACACGCTTTTATGCTTTTCAGGGAGGCACAGATGATGGGACAGCACATCAGGAACAGCCCGTGGCTCCCTCGGCTGGAGAGACCGGCAGGCGGGAGGAGCGAAGCTTCTTGCAAGATGCGGACCGTCCTGGAGGCCCCCGGGCGCCAAGCCTCCTTCTCGAGCAGCTCTGGTGACGGCCGCTGATTCTCTGAAAAGCCCAGTGGTTGGAGGGAAGAAATCCATTCTTCCGCAGATACACAGAAGACAGGGCACTGGCTAACACACCAGAGGTTGTGTACACCCGGGGGCCAAGGACTAAGAGAGGTGGGGTACGAGACAGAACTTTATAAAAGGAAAAGTGCCCTACAGGTGCGATTTAGCATGACTGACCCGGAAGAGCGAAAAGTTCCGGGTCTGTGAATCGACCGTCTACTCGGAGGCATCTCACCTGGGTCGTGAGAGCGGGTCCTGCCAGAGATTGAAGGGAGGCTAATGCAGAGGATATGTACGTATGTACATTAAAGAATCCCTACTAGATTCCTGAAAAGCACCATCCTGCCTGGTCATGAAGGGCCGGCTGGGTAGGTATGTTTAGGTGCCTCCCAGTAATATGAAGGGCATCCCGGCTGCTGCCCCAGGTTGACTGGCCCCAGTGCTGATGATAATCCTTGGAAGAAGGATGATCTTCAAGTAATTTTATAATCCACCGTGCGGGGCTGCACGAGGGCTGTGAAAGCAATGCAAATGTAAATCAGCGCAATGTTGTGTAACGAGCCGTAAGTACGCGGCGCCCGCAATGGAAACAGGGATGGGCGCTTCGTCCCAAACACCAGCCAGTCCTGGAAGCCACGGCAAGGGGCTGCCCAGAGTGGGCACTCTCCTTTAGAAGGTGCAGCCGCACTTAGAGTACGGCCCAGGCCTGACCCAGGGCTGCTTACAGCATCGCCGAATGTCCAGGTCAGCAAGGACTGTCCATGTGTCCTCAGCTCGTTTTCGTTCCTGAATTCTGTATGTAAGAATACACAGTCTGGGAATTCCCTGGCGGTCCAGGGTTTAGGACCCGGCACTTTCACTGCTACGACCCACGGGTTTAACCCCTGGCCAGGAAAAAAAAAAAAAGGTAAAGAAAAAATAAAAATTAAAAAAAAGAGAGAATATACAATCTCTGGGATGCCCTTTAGAATTTTCTAAACCATCCTTTCTTCATTTTTGTATGGCATGTTTAGGCATGATTTTAAATTTGAAAATCATTTCTCCTTTACGTCGGTACTTCCCAAAGCTTGAGACGCACAGATGTATTTCTCATTGCATCTATTGAATTATATCACATTAAAAATATAAGCTTTGTGGTCAGAATTTGTGTTACCCAAAGATAAATTTCTACTTTCCTTTTTTAAAAAGGGACAAATGCTGTTTACTTTACATTACTTGTAGGAAAAAAATGCATGCTTTTTCAAGAAATACATTTTAAAATGATACTTTGGCTTGGGACTAAATTTTAGAAAATGCAGATTAAAGTTTGTGTTATGGCGTGAGCGTAGATCAAATGGCTTTTGTGACCTAATGTTGGAAGCTTTTGCATTATACTCAGGGAAACAGCTGGTTCAGTTGAGCACTTTTTGCGTTTCGTTCGTAATTGACAAGGCAGAGAAGAGATTTCAGGCTGTTATTTCATGGGCTTTCTTGCAAATAAAACACTACAAGTGTGAGTAGTTTTTTCTCCCCCAAATAGAGCTCATCCACTCTCTATTAGCTTCCAGTTTTTAAAATTACAGACATCTTCATGTGCCACCTATGAATTTTGCTCAGAGAATGCAATTCGTGGATCTGGCAATAAATGGTGAATTTGCAGATTTATCATTATTTTGACGCTTCTCTTGAACATCTCGTGTTTCTACATCAGTGTTCCTTCTGCTTCCTCTCTAACTGATGCTCAGTTAGGACTATACATTAAACATGCACGACTAACCGTAACGATCATTTAAAACTGTCCAATGGCCCAAACACGTGGGTGGCTCTGTGTCCAGCTGAGTGGCACCCAGGAGTCTTGTGCCTGCTTCTGGACCTGGGCTGATGGCCCTGTGTGCGCAAAGCTGTCGCTCTCTTTTAAAAGGAACACAGTTCTTTTGAGTACTTTATAGGCTTGAATATAAGATGAGACCCCCCTCCCCAAACTGTCCCTCAGAAAAGGGAGTCTTAACGTGTTCAAGGGCTCCCTCTCAATTTCTTTATTTTGTTTGGGACAGATTCATTCAGCTGAGATGCTGCTTTTATTACCTGACTGAACTGGTTAAAACAGGCTGCTCGTGGTGACAGGGGCAGAATGTAACATGGATTTAACATTGACCCCAAACTCGACTCCAGCGATGCTGAGGACCAATGTCAAAAATTTTGGACAAGTGACATGTGAGACTGGGTGGGGGGGAAGCAATATTTCCAAATCTCTGTATTGTTTTATATGATGAGATTTTTTTTCATCGGTAAATTAAATACAGGCAGACATTCCCTCGTTTCATGTACATCGTTATATATTTATTTATTTATTTTGTAGTACTCCATCTGTTTCTTTTCTTTTCCTTTTTTTTTTTTTTTTTTTTTTTTGCTGTACGCGGGCCTCTCACTGTTGTGGCCTTTCCCGTTGCGGAGCACAGGCTCCGGACGCGCAGGCTCAGCGGCCATGGCTCACGGGCCCAGCCGCTCCGCGGCATGTGGGATCTTCCCGGACCGGGGCACGAACCCGCGTCCCCTGCATCGGCAGGCGGACTCCCAACCCCTGCGCCACCAGGGAAGCCCTGTTTCTTTTCTTTTTTTAATTTTATTTCTTTTTAATGCAGCAGGTTCTTATTAGTTATCTATGTTATACATATCAGTGTATATATGTCAATCCCAATCTCCCAATACATCGTTATTTATTTAAATTGACCAAACAACTAGATTTTTGGATTTTCACATGGAAAAATGGAGGGTCTCCTTGTGTGGCAGTGGTTTTCAAGGCTGTCCTTGCCTTGGGATTAGAGGGGGCCCCCAGACCGATCCTATTGGACCCCCTGAGGGTGGGATGCAGGCATCAGGGTTTTTCAAGGCTTCCCAGGTGATTCAGCGCGCAGCTGATGTATTATAAAGCTCTCCTTAGTACTTTATATGCCTACGTATGTAAGTGCTTAGTGCGTTATAAGGGCTTTTGCTAGGGCAGTGCAGGGATCAGAGCTAAGGCTTTTTATTTAGTGCTCATTCGACCATCAGACCCACCTACAGGGCCTTCAGTATGGCTCTCCGTTGACGGAAGTTTTGGAATCTAAGTCAGCCGAATGGGATTCCACCGGAAGACCGCGCCTTCTGGCAGAAAGCATGACTTGGGTAATGAGACCCCTCCTGGGCCATTTTCTCTTGGGCGTGTCGTGTCCAGGGGACCATTCCTGATTCAGGAATCTCAAACCTCTGCTGCAGACCCTTTGGGGGCCAGGAGCCCGTACGCACACCAAGCTCTGTCCGTAGACTGAATACCTATTATTTCGCCCACAGAGACACACTACAAAATTTTAAAGGCATGTATTTGCTGTTGTTACAAATAAAATAGAAATTAATTTAAAAGTGTGATTGGCTGTAGAGAACAAACGTATGGACACCAAGGGGGGAAAGCGGGGAGGGGAGTGATGGTGGTGGGATGAACTGGGAGATTGGGATTGACATGTATACACTAATATGTATAAAATAGATAACTAATAAGAACCTGCTGTATAAAAAATAAATACATAAAATTTTTAAAAAAGTGTGATTGGCTTCAGGGTAGCCTTTCTTCATGGTCTAGTTTTTCAATCAAAACAAGTATTGTTATGTAGATATCTCTAACTTTTTTGAGGGTCCTAGTCCTGGAAAAAAAGCGAGGCTCATTTCTGGAGGTAGAGTGTGAATTTGGCAGTCCAGCTGCCTGGTTTGAATCCTGCTTCCACTGCTTGCAGCTGGGAGGTTGGGGCGAGCTGGCCTCTCCCGGCCTCAGTGTTTTCATCCATAAAGTGGACACTGTAACAGTCCCCGACTAATAAGATGGTGGATGGTCCAAAGGCACGATGCATGTCAAGTGTGTCGCAGAAATACCAGCAAAGACCCAGCTCTTACTATTTTGAATCATTATCACCAAAACAGTCGTCTGCTTGTGCAGATGGCCCCAAAGAGAGTCTATAAATGCTTGGCTCAAAGATTTTAGACCACTTTTGTTCATTTTTGGTCAGAACTCCCCCAGGGCTGCCGCAGCTATGCATATGGAGGTGAGGAGAGCAGTCACTTACCTCATAGGTTTGAACATGGCCTTCCCGAAGTCCGAGAACCTCAGAACCAGTTTGAGGTGGACCCCACTGGGTTTCACGACTGTTTGGGGAGAAGGGGGAGTTAACGATGCTTCTGGGCCCAAGGTCCGGGCTGTGATCATTTCCTCATTCAATAAACCCAGCCCATTTCTTCTCTTCGCCCTTCTTACTTGAGACCCTAAAGAGTGGGTTTTGCTCACAAGAGCCTGCAGGGTACAGTCCAGCGGGTCAGGCCATGGAGAGTGTGTCCAGCGACTCAAGATAAAACTTTCTCTGCTGTTACAGGGAAAGGGCAAAACAGTGCAGGTTTCCCCAGAGGGACACTCGCTGAAAACCCCAAAGGATGTTTTCCTAAGAAGAGCTGACCCCTTCCTCTTCGCTTCAGCTGTGCCTTAGAGACTCTGACTATGCCACCTGTTACATGGCATTAGACTTGGTTATTGATATCTCTTCCTACGTAAGACTGGACACCTGGGCTGTGATGGGGCTTGGTGACACCTGAGGTGCACGTGCATGGTCCTGCCAGTGGGTACCGCCTCCTGATGTGTGTCCTGGGCACCTCACTCGCCTGGCCCTGCCCCTGCCCTGCCGTCAGCCCCGCGAGGGGCGGGATAATGCCTCCCTCACCTTTGCCTTCTAAAAAATGGCAAATGGCAGGGGCGAACCTAAAGAAAACGGAAGCCCCAGGCCCTACAAACTTGCGTCTTTAACAAGTCGTGACCCACGGAAATTTCTGACGTGTGCTCAGTTCATCGAGGTCACTGGAGGGGGCTCCTCGTGGCCGGCAGTGACTGGTGGGATCTCATGTCCAGGCACACCTGTACCCAAGTCACAGCGCCCTGGCAGGGACAGTGCTGTATCTCACGCCTATCTTTTTGATTCTACTCGTCATTTACCCCAGGGCATCTCAACCTTGGCTGCATGAGGATCACCTGGAGTGTTTTTATATAAATGCTGGTGCCTGGGCTTCCCCCTGGCAATCGAATCAAAACCTCTGGGGTGGGGACCAAGACGCAGCAATTTTTAAAGCTCCCTGGGTGACTACTCTGCCGCCGGGTTGAGAATCACCGTCCTGCACCATTGCTTCTTACATCTGAAAATGTACTCTAGTCCCCTGAGGATTTTGTGAAAATCCAGATTCTGACTCAGAAAATCAGGGCGGGGACTGAGATTCTGCGTTTCTGGCAAGCTCCTGAATGGTGCGAAAGATGCTGGGCCAAGGACCACCTGCCGCCCAGCAGGGTCCTACCCAAGAGCTCCTCTCAAATGCCTTTTCTTTTGTGCGGGAAGGTGGGGAGAAATGTAGGTTCTCAGAGATGAGGCAGAGGGACCCATGCTCCTCAGCTGCTGACGGAGCCCCACGGAGTGGGCAGCGGGACCTTCACGTTGCTGCCAGGTACTGGGCTCCACAGGGCAGTGAGGGGATGGAGGGGGATGGAGGGGGGCAGGGCGGGGCCACGGCGGGGGCGGGGCCAGGGCATGGGCGTGGCGTGGCCGGGGCCAGGGTCCGGGGGTGGGGCGGGGCTGGGGATGAGGCGCGGCCAGGGCCCGGGGGCGTGGCCGGGTTGGGGCGGGGCGGGGCCGGGGCCCGGGGCGGGGCCGGGGATGGGGCGCGGCGGGCCGGGGGCGGGGCCGGGCCACTTACTCTGGGTGCAGTCGCAGGCTCCAAGCAAGGCTTTCTCGTCCTGACTGTAGTCTGCGAAGGAGGGGCAGGGCGCTGAGAACCCTCGACTCTGGTTCAGACACCAGAGGGAGAGCCTGGAAGGCAGCCTGGGGCCCTTGCGCATTCAGTAAGGGACCTCCCCGAGCCCCGTTTGGGGCCGCAGCCTCCCAGCCTGCTCCATCCAGGCCCCATGCTCTCTAGCCCTTCCGTGGACGCTCCAGCAACAGCTGGTGGGGAAACGGGTGCTGGCTGGTGTCTGCAAATCCCTCAGTGTGTCCCTTAGGCTGGCGTAGTGCTCGAGGCCTCAGGCAGCAGGCCGCCACTGGGTCCTCGGCCAGGTCACTTTTAAACTCTCCGAGCCTCAGTTTTCCCATCTGTAAAGCAGCAGTGGTAATGTCTACATCATGAGCTCACTGTATAAGAGAGAGTCGCCAGATTCAAAAGGAGCAGTGGCCCAGTAGTGGCCATCACCTTTCTGTAAGCTACGGACACCTCCTGTGCGTCCCGTATGGGGTTGTGATGAGATCACGGTTGTAAGATCTCTTCCAAAGGGAAAAAGGTCACTGTCTGTGTTTTTCTGCTTCTTTCTCTCTTGGGTGTCAGAACCAACCCTTTACTACTTCACCCTGGAGCCTGGCCTGGCTGGGTTACCCAGCCTCTCTGGGAGAGAGAGTCAGTCCATCCCGCCTGGTCCTGTGACCCTCACCAGCGCTGATGGTGGGAAGGTGCCTCATGTCGTGGAGAAGTTTGCTGACGACGGGACTGGACCGGGAGTACAGGCCGTGGCGGCTGATCCCCAGGTGGAACTGGATCCAGCTGGTCTCCAGGTGGAGCTGCAGTGGGGGATCCAGGGAAGTGAGATTCAGCTGCTCTCTGTATATCCTGTGTCGCCTGAAAGAGCCGGAAGAGTTTTTCTTCAGCTGCGGGAACAAGAGAGCAAAGACCTGCCGAAGCGCCTTGTCTGGACTCTCCGTTCCTTCATTCATTTAGCACCTGGTATGTATAAGGCTTGAGGCTGTGCTTAGGGTCGCACGGGGGACAAAGCAGCCACAGGGCTTCCTGCCCTCAGAGGGTTTACAATCCAGGGAGCGAAACAGGCAAACAGTTACACAGGGCCACACACACATCCACAAATACCTAACCACAGACCATGACGAATACTGTGAAGGAAAAGCGCAGAAGGTTAAGAGTCAAATTAGGGGCCTTGTGTAATCTGGGACCTCAGGGCGTGATCCTGGGCCGCTTCCGGCACTTTCCCCTGAAAAAGTCTGTATTTTATACTTCCCAATATTTCCTGATCTTAGGAGTCAGGAGGTAGGAGAGAGAAGGTAATTGATGAGAATGAAAAGAATGAGGGTCAGGACTGTTAAGGAGATGAATCAATACGTCCTATGAGAAAAGAAGAATTAATTAGCCATGTACTGTTGGTCCTGCTTAGGAAACTTTCCTGCCAGGATAAAAAGAAAAAGCTGAACAACAACGCCACTGCCACGCAGAGGCTCAGAGCCCAGTCTGGGAGACAAGCGGTACGTCCATGAAATCATCAGAGCAGAATATAAGGCAGTTGTAATCAACGGCTGGACATGTGTTCAGACAAAAATGCCTTAACATTTTGGGGAAGGGAAAGACGATTATATGGTGAAGTAGTCAGAGGAAGACTCCGATGGGAGAAAGTGGGCTTCAGCTGGATCCACAAGGGTGGTGTTTGGATTGAAGGGGAGATGTGGGGTGTGCTCCTGGATTGGGGACAACGTGGACATGACGAGAGGCAGGCGAGGGACAGGTATAGCTGAGGATTAGAGAGGAAGGATGGATGAAATAGATGGCTGAGTGAAAAGATGGAGGTCGTCTGACTGGAAAGCAAGGCAAGTCGGCACATGTCATCTGACGAGGTGAAGCTGACCGGGACGGGCTAAGTGGGATTATGGGGCAGGGTTTGCAAGTCCCTATACATCCGTATTTATCAAACCGTGATACCTTACCTCTGAGGTCTGTGATGGGGTACATAACAAAACAAACACGGCCGATATTCTTGGCGTGTCAAATGTTCTCACGGGTAAATAGTTTTAAAAATTACTTTTATATTAAAATAAATATGGACACGTTATGGGGAGGGAAATGAAACAATCAGTTTTAATAAAAAACAGTAAATTTCCAAGAAAATTTCACTTGGTCACCTCAGACTTTACCTCCAAGAGTCCGGACCCTCAGGAGGGAATGGAGTTTTGTTTTGTGTTTTTTGTTCTGCACTCACCTCGCCCTGTGTGAATACAGTCAGATAATAACGCTGTCCTGGGTGAGAGTCATTTGTCTTGCGGAAGAGGCTCAGGTTTATAACCTGCTGTGGAAGGATGGCTGTCTGGCAGCTCTAGGTCCTAGCCTTCTTGGTACCTGCTCCAGGGTCCTGGTGGCCTCTGGGTGCCCCTACTTTTGGAGACCTTCGCCTTTTATCATGTCACACATATTAAAATCCACCCCTCCTTCAATATTTGTTGCTATCCCTTTTGAAAATTTTCTTTTATCATTCTGAATCTGTTAAGAATAAAGTATCAAAATAAACAAGAACAAAGAATATATTACCTAGTAGTATAACCAAGTCAACACTGGCTCGTTGTTCTGTGGACATTTAATTATATATTAATTCATTTTGTTTTGGAGTTTTTTTGTTTTTCCATTTCTGAGCCAATCCATTTTCTTTGTTCAGGCCTCAGAGCATCGTCAAAGCTTTTGTATGTCTCAGGCACCGTGTCCACATTGTAAATGGATGAAGATCCCTGACCTACTGTCTCTGTCAGCTCAGGCTGCACAAACAAAATTCCACAGGCTGGTGGTTCAAACAACAGGAATTTATTCTCTCACAGGTCTGGAGGCTCAAGTCAAGATCAAGGTGTCGCCAGGTTTGGTTTTTCCTGCAGCCTCTCTCCTCAGCTTGCAGACGGCCACCTTCTTTCTTGTTGTCTCCTGCCACGGTCTCCTCTCTTGAGGACACATCTCCGGTGTCTCCTCCTTTTCTTATAAGGACATGGGTCCTATTGGATTAGGGCCCCACCCTGTTGCTCTTTCTTCCAGACTCTTACTGCCACCATCCTTCCTAGAGGAACAGCTCCACTGGCTCGAGCAGATGAGCCCTCCTGGGACGACCCTTTCTTCCTCTCTTCCAATCTGTCGCTTCATATTTTCTATCATTCAAGCCATAATTCTGAAAATAGCCAACCGGAAAGAAAGATCTGGTGCAGGTGAGTTCCAGACTGTGACACAACATTACGGTTGAGGACAAGGACGCGCAAGCCAGGCAGAGACTCAAAAGGAAGGCTTGGACCAAAGAAGCCAAGGCTGTCGGATAATGAGCTCGGGCTTGGAAGGGATCCGAAAGACCCTTGAACCCAACGTGTTACTCCATTTACCACATTCCTATCCAGGAGTTGCCTATTTTGTACTGGATCAGCTCCAGTGAAGCAGATGTATCTACTCTACATCCAGAGTAGCCCAGTCCATCAGCCCAGCTCTCTTAGGAAGCATTTTCCAATTCCGGGCCAAAGTCTTTCTAGAGCTTCCATCAAGGAGTCCTGGCTCTATCCCCTGGATTTATGCAGAACAAATCCCTTCCTTACATTGTAGCCTTGTAAGTATTTGAAGATGGATGTCACGTGACCTCAGTTCCCATCTTCAGGTTGAGTTTCTGCATTCCCTTCACCACCTTCCCAGGCCACGGTGTGATCCATTTGTGATTCTGGTTATGTGGGTCTGCTTCCCTCTTCTTTCTTTCTTTTTGTTCTTTTTAAAAATATTTATTTATTTGGCTGCATCGGGTCTTCCTTATGGCACTCGGGATCTTTCGTTGCGGCACACGGGCTTCTCTCTAGTTGTGACACGTGGGCTCTGGAGCACACGGGCTCAGCAGTTGCAGCGTGTGGGCTTAGTTGCCCCGCGGCATGTGGGATCTTAGTTCCCCGACCAGGGATCGAACCTGCGTCCCCTCTACTGGAAGGCAGATTCTTAACCCCTGGACCACCAGGGAAGTCCCACTTCCCTCTTATTTCTGACACCCAGAATGAAATGCAAGAGCCCAACATGGATTGTCCAGTGCAGAGCAGAAGAGGATAATTACCACCCCCATTCAAGATGTTTTCTTCCTATTCAGGTAGTCAACTAATAAATAAATGTGGAGAAACCACATCACACGTCTCTGAGAAAATAGAGATGTTGTGGTTGGCAGAATTCTAGAACTGGCCTTCAAGGTTCCACGCCCTCATCGCTAGAACCTGTGAACATGATGACCTGTCACTCCCAGGATTATTCTATGTTGTGGCACAGTTGACCGGGGGTGAGGAGATGAACCAGCAGGGCCTAATGTAGTTACATGACTCTTGAAAGCAGAGCGTTTTCTCTGGCTGGTAGCAGAAGGAACCGAAATGTCTGTCGAGGGATGAATGGATAAAGAAAATGTGGTATATACACACAACGGAAGATCACTCAGCTTTACAAAAGAAGGAAATCCTGCCTTTTGCAACAATATCAGTGCACCTGGAGGACATTAAGCTTAGTGAAATAAGCCAGACACAGCAAGACAGACACTGAGTGATCTCACTTCTATGTGGACTCTGAAAAAGTCAAATTTAATAGCAGCAGAGAGAACAGTGGTTTCCAGGGGCTGGAGGGAGGGGGAAGTGGGGGGAGAGTGGTCAAAGGGTGCAAAGTTTCAGCTGTGCGGGATGAATAACCCCTGGGGACCTAATATACAGCCTGGCGACTCTAGTTAATCACACTGTACTGTATGCTTAAAATTTACTAGAAGCGTAGGAGATCTTTGTTCTCCAAAAGGAGGGGAGCAAAGATGGCTGGGACGTCCCCCCAAGACAGCAAGCTCTGGGCAGGCAGCCTTCCAGCTGTGGGTGGAGGGGGGGCTTGAACCATTGGTGTAATTATCCGAAGTGTCTCCTGTTAAACTGCTTCAGTCCTAGCAGTTTACTAGGTCTGCAGGCCACCGGCCAGCTTTTCCTTACTTTATGCACATTTATTTTTATTTTAAAAGAGAGCCGGGCCAGGCTCTAGTTCCCAAGGCTACTTTGAGGCTTAAACTCTGGGACTGCTCGACTCTCTTGGGAGTCTGGTGGAAAGACTGCAAAGTCCTGAGCGGAGTTAGTCACCCCGAGCTAGAGCAGCAGAAAGAGAAACAATGATTCTGGGATTTGGAGCAGGGCTGGGGAAGAGGTGGGGTTTTCTTAAGCGGAGCTGCAAGCTGATGGGTTCCAGCTACAACAACAGTCCAACAGCCGGGGCTCCAGCCTCCAAATAGAAAAACAAATGCGGCAAATTGAGTGTAACTTCCTCAGGAGGACAAATCGCTCTTTAAAACGTTCATATTTACTGTTGGGTGGGGATGCATAGCTCTCTGGTTAGCGATTCTGCCCTTCCCGGGGCCAGTGTCACAGCCTGGGCGGGGGCGGTGGGGGGGAGCACAAAGAAAGGGCATTACGGGATCCTTCACACTGGGTTTTTTTGTTTGCTTTGGGTTTTTTGTTTGTCTGTTTTTTTGCGGTACGCGGACCTACTCATTGTCGTGGCCTCTCCCGTTGCGGAGCACAGGCTCCCGACGCGCAGGCTCAGCGGCCATGGCTCACGGGCCCAGCCGCTCCGCGGCATGTGGGATCCTCCTGGACAGGGGCACGAACCCGCGTCCCCTGCATCGGCAGGCGGACTCCCAACCACTGGGCCACCAGCGAAGCCCCCGGTTTGGGTTTTTTTTTTTTAATGGTTAAGGTAGAGCTGCTGAGAGTTGTCTATTTTTTTTTCTTTCTTCTTTTTTTTTTTTTATCAGAAACATTGTCTGTGTGCCCTTTGTTCCTTGGGGACAACCAGCAGTGGTGTGCTGGAGCTGGCTTGGACAGGTAGCTTGACATCTGCCGTTGTGGGAGAATTTACACCATGGAAACTGGCAAATGTGACAGGTCGGGGCTTTTTGGCCCCTAGAGGAGAGCCCGTTCCCACTGGCCTGTGCTCTGATTATGGTTGTGTGCATGCAAACATAAAAATGGTAAAAGAGATAACCAGCAAGGACCTACTGTACAGCACAGGGAACTCTGCTCAATATTCTGTAATAAGAATCTAAATGGGAAAAGAATTTGACAAAGCATGGTTATATGTACCTGTATAACTGAATCACTTCGCTGTACACCTGAAACTAACACAACATTGTTAATCGGCTATACCCCAATATAAAATAAAAATTAAAAAAATATGGCCAACACAGAAATTACCTGCTTTTTTTTACCTGTTTGTTATACCCAAGGAAAAAAAGAAAGTAGATTTCTAAAAACGCAGCTCAATGTGGCAAAAGTAAATATAAAAAAATATTATATATTAAAAAAATATTATATACATGGGGCGAGGGATTGTTATGTAGAGTATCAGCCAAGATAATCCTGGTCTTTAAACTAGCCTTACTTTTAAAGGAAGAAATAAAGTCGGTACCAAACAATAAAGCACAAAGTATTGATGGGATGTTGCTTTCATTCATAAAAATCCTCGGTTACAAGTCCCATGGCCTTGAGGTGAGGGGTAAACTCCACTCTGCTCCTTACCCTCGGAAGTACTGGAGTTTTCCACAAAAATTGTTCTGAATAGGAAATATTTACACGGTTCAAAATTTTAAATTTCAAACATCTCCCTTCCATCCCCGTCTGCCCGTTCACCGACTTCCGTCTCCAGAGGTAACTGATGTGGCCAGTTTTTCCCCTTGTTTCTCTCCCCTTTTACCCTTATAGGTTTTGTAGCATAAAATCCACTGTCCTGAAACCTGCTTTGCTCTCGTCACTAGGTTTTGGCAACTGTTCCAATGCAGCACCCAGAACGCTCCTTATTCCTTTGTAAGGCTGCACAGTATTCCAGTGTTTGGGAATCACAGAATTCACCTTATTCCTTATTGGTAAAAATCTAGGTTGTTTGAATTCTTTTGTTACCACAAGCGATGCTGTGAAGTCTAACCTGTACCTGTGACGTTTCCCTTGTGCGGGAGGATGTCTGTACAGTGAAATTCTAGAAGCGGAATTGATGGGTCAAAGGTAGATATGAATACATTTGTCATTGTTACAGAAATTACCAAGCTGCCCTCCTCCAAGGGTGAGCGCTGTCTGAGACTATTTTCACGCAGCTTTGCCAACAGTGTTACTTTTTTTTTTTTTTTTTTTTTTGTTTTTTTTTGTTTTTTTTTTGCGGTACATGGGCCTCTCACTCTTGTGGCCTCTCCCGGTGCAGAGCACAGGCTCCGGACGTGCAGGCTCAGCGGCCATGGCTCACGGGCCCAGCCAGTCCGCGGCACGTGGGATCCTCCCAGACCGGGGCACGAACCCGTGTCCCCTGCATCGGCAGGCGGACTCTCAACCACTGCGCCACCAGGGAAGCCCAGTGTTACTTTTTGATCAACCTAATAGGGGAAAAATGGTATCTCCGTGTATTTTAAATGCACGTCTCTATCTCGCGAGGAGTGAAGCTGAGCTGATCACTCAGCTGAGCATCTTTTCATGTGTTCAGGAGTCATTTCCATTTCCTCTGCCCATTTGTGCTGGGCTGTTCATCTTTTTCTTCCTGATTGCGCACACGTAGAAAATCAGCTCTTTCTCCCTACTAGGATTTGCAAATATTTCCCCCACCCCAATTTTTGGACTTTATTTGGGGTGATCTTTTTCATGCAAAAATGTTGATTTTTATAAAGGCTGAAATGACCACTCCTTTTATTCAGGCGCTGACTTCTACGTTATACTTAGAAAAGCCAGTCTCCCTTTGAAGTGACGGGAATACAAAACGAAATCAAAGCAAATCATGGTTCCTCCTAGTATTTTCTGGTTTCATTTTTTCCATTTAAATATTTAGTAAAAGGTATGTAGAAAATATTTAGTATGGCATGCACCTTTTTCCCCGCTAGATAGCTAGCCGGTTCTCTAAAAGTCATTGATTAAACAGTCCATTTAAAAAAATCTCACTGATTAAAAACATCATCTTTTTTCACACGATACATTTCCATTTATATTTTGGGGTCTATTTCTGGGTTCTCCGTTCTGTTTCATGTTCTGTCTAGCCATGCTCCGGTAGGATAGTCTGAACTTTTAAAAAAACTTCATAAAACACTTTAATAGCTGGTAAGGCTAGTCCCCCTGTATTGCTCTTTTTAAGAGTTTTCCTATGTGGACCAACTTGTGTAGTTACCTACATGAATTTTACAATTATAAGATGCTTTTAAAGTGGAAACCTTAAAAGGGTTTAAACAGGCTTACTGAGTAGCATCGAGTATAATGCTTTCTTGCATTATTGATGAAAATACTTTGGTACATCTTTTCAGAGGGCAACTTTCCATTTCCAAATTTATAATGAGTTTACCCTTTGACTCAGCAGGTGCCCAAGGACGGCTGCCAGTTTTAACTATTATTACTGCTTATAAAGTCCAGAGAGCAGGTAGATCATCACATTTGCAGTGGGTCACAGAAACCACCGGCTTCACAAGCCACAGCAAAATCCCCGGAACAGCCTGTAAGCAAGAAGGGAAGGACCTCTGCGCTACACACATCCTGTAAGCAAGAAGGGAAGGACCTCTGTCTTACTGCTGCGCTACATACTGCCCTTCGCCTGCCCTGGCATGTCTGCAAGGTCACGGATCATCCCAGGGACCCGGGAATCCCACTGTGGCTTGTCTGCGGTCTCTAGGTGTGCTAAGGAAGCAGTAGCCAAGTTATCTTCGGGGCATTAGAGAAAAATGCTTTCTCCGTCCTTTGACTGTTCAGGCAGGTCTGGCCTGGGGCTGGGTGGGAAGCCTGGAGCCGGGCACTTCAGCTGCTGCCGCCCAGCTAAGTGAGGGCCTGGGAACTCTTCCTGGGATGTGGGGAGCTAAGAGTGTGTGGAGGATGCCATTCCTGGCTCTGGTCCCTCCTGGGATTCTCAGGGCAGAGCCCCTGGGGTGTGGTATTTGGGGGCCAGGTGCTGTGAACACATCTGGCAAGGAGGGGAGACAGCTGTGACTCAGAGGGTTCCGGAAGGACCTGGAAGGTTCTCAGAGGCTTGGGCGCCGCCCTCCCCCACACCATGCTCCCAGTCGCTGAGCGCACGGCTTCAGGCCTGAAAAACTTCCTCGGTTCTTCGATTTCCGGTCCGGAGGAAAGACGAGGGGTAGGATAGACCCCCTCCCTGCACTTGGTTTCAAGGTGTAGATGCCTCCACTGTATTTAGGTTCCTCATGGGGCGGGGTCAGGCTCTTTGGGGATAATTCTGGCACCAGATCGTGCAAAGAAATACGCAAGAATACTGTCTGATGGTCCATAAAGCGGAGAGGCTAGGGCTGGACCAGGACAGGCAGTCGAGGTCCCATCAGTTCTAGGAACAAGCTAGTCACTGCTCAGGCGACCTGGCCGCGAAGCGCAGAAATCTGACTCCCGTCCCCTCCAAATCATTCCTCAAAGCTGCAGTTTCACCTCTGCAACCTCTACAATGTTGCCCTTCCTCCTGTTGCCCTGCCACCTCAGCCCTCACACCTCGCCTGGAGCCTGCAGTGGCTTCTTAACTGATGTTCAGGACTCAAGTCTTCTCCCTCGTCTCTCCAGGCTCCGATCTCAGCCAAATTATCTGGAAATCAGAGCTCCAAGCACGCGTCTCCCTCCTGCACAATTCTTTGCCATGTCCTCGCTGCCAGCCCTGATTCTGGTATCCCCCAGGAGCCCCTCTGACCCCTTCTAGGCTCCCCCCGCCCCCATTCCCTTCCTACCTAAGCACTATGTTTAGTGCTCCCAGACCTTCCTCCCCACCTCGTGCTGTTTCTCCCATGGGAATGCCTACTGCCACATTTTCATCTCCAGATTCCAGGGTCAAACTCTCAAGGAACGTCCTCTCTGAAGCTTTTCCCGTTCTGCACGTGGATGTGAGCTTTCTCTCTCGCCCCTGCGAATCCGTATGCACCTCCCATCTCTTCTGCTGTTCTTGCTGTATGCAACAGGTGCTCAATAAAGTCTGGGGAACCAACGAACGTGCTCCGTACCTCACCCACAGTGGGTGCACAGCGCTGTAAGAACTACCCTCTGTATTCTTCTGGAAAGACAATTAATGGGAATCACAGGCGTCCTCAAGGGCAGCTGACGTGCGTGCTTTCTGGATAGCGTATGTTTGCTCTAACGCTGAAGTTTCCAGAACTCCTGCCTGCCGTCCTTCCTTCTTTCTAACCGTAGCCTCTCGTAAATTTCCTGGTTCTCCTGAGTCAGGACAGACTGAACTGATCCTGGGAATTAATTTCTGTCCTTTCCAGCTGAAATAACCAGTCTCTCTTTGGCATTTGGACACACGTTCCCTGCCAAAAGCAACGAGGCCAGGCCCTGGCAGGCAGAGAGCCATTTCAGCTGCATGCCTGAGAATCTATATTTTGCTACATTCTCTCGTTATGAAGCTGTGATGAGAGATGACATACTCTCTGCTTTAAGGGCTCACACTGAGGTCCCCTGGGGAGGAATCTGGTGAAAATCCATTAATTATTTTCTAATTGATTGACCCCCTGCTTGTTTTTTAGAGCCGTTCATTCCCAGCATGGCTGGGAGATGCCGCGCCTGGTGGAGAAGTATGATGGGGCTCCCCGAACCCCATCATCTGGCTTAGGACGGATCATCTGGGGAGGTTCACAGAGCCCAGACCGTCTGCTCCCAGCAGCCTGAGCAGCCGGAGGGAGGCGGGGTTGTCAGGCACTCAGGCAAAATTTCCTCTTTTGGAAACTCAGTTGAGTGGTCGTTGTGCTGGAGCATTGGGCAGGAGATGGGGCGACAGCGAAAGATTTCAGAGCCATGTGGGTTTTCTTCCCAACAAAGCTCTACGTTTCTCGAGGGCAGGAGCCTGCCTAAGATTTTTACATCCTCCTTAGCATTTGACAAAATGCTCTGCGCACAGGAAATGTTCTATAAATAACTGATTCTTAGATGCCTGAACAATTTTCCTGCTGCAAAAACTCCATCAGACTCCAAAATACTAGTATCAAAACTTGGGGCGGGGGGGCCAAGAATCTCTTGAACACAGGCATTGCACTAGAACTCTATCTCTGTTAGAAGGGAACTCATAAGGTTACTTATTTATTATCTTACTCATCTTATGAATTTCCAAAAGCACTCTGCCATGATGAAAATTATAAAAGCATTCCAGTGAACCTCTAAGGGACTCGGCTTTCGACCTCAATCTGTGCATCTGTTTGATCCACGGGTCTGTTTCAATATTCTTAGCCTTGACATTGGTCTTAGAAAGAACATTTTCCCAGAGTTGCTTCATTTGGGTGGTGACGAGTTTGGAAAAGTCTTCCTTCGTCTTGTCCTATTTCTCCTGTGAATAAGGAGCTGGTTCAGTGGAACTGACGCCCCCGTGCCCAGGAGCTGTCACTGGGTGGGGGGCAGTGGATGCTAATGGGTTGGAGAGAGGCTACTGCTTCTCCATCCCATCCCGAGTTCTGCAACGTGGCTGCCCACTGGGCCCTTTAAATGGACCTGGCTGGCCAGGGAAACAAGCTCCCAGGAGAACACGAGAGCCATGGCAATGGCTGGCCCACTCCTCATGGCTGTCCCCAGCTCTGCTCTCACGTGGAGTCATCACGCCAACACCGACGGGGCTCCGTGCCCACCCCTCAGGACCCTCCTCCCCCTCCAGAGGGGGCAGGGGCACCGTCGGCCTCATCTCACAGACAAGGAGGCCGGCACGGGTGAGCTAGCTCAAGGTCATCTGGCCGGAGAATGCCACCCCAGAGCAGACACAGGTGTGAACCTGGCCAGTTGGCTTCTGAGGTCAGGTTCTGCGTTCCCACTTGACGTGCCTTCCACACTGGGGCCTCCGCCCCGCCCTCCGCCCTCCTCCTGGCGCCGAGCGCAGGCTCCCTCTGACCTCCCAGCTCGTCCCCAGGGAGAGGGACCCATAGGCACGTGATGCCACCAGAGCTCCATCCAGCGGGGGAGCGTTGCTGGAGACAACTTCCACTCACCTGGGGGCTGGCTACTGTGGAAGACGTTACTAAGTGGAGTTGGGGATATAGGCACAAAGGGACTTGCTGGACTCACACAGAAATCCGAGATAAAGTGAGGAATCTCGGTCCCCATGACCCAAAATGTGATCTTGTTTTTTTTTTTTTTCTCTTGGTCTTATCAAAATGGTTAGACTTGCCCGTTTTGCTCAGACCTTGCTGGGTTTTTTTCTGATTTATTTATTTACTTATTTTTAATTCTATACAATTTTTAAAAGTTACTTTCCATTTACAGTTATTACAAAATACTGGCTGTACTTCCTGTGTTGTGCATACATCCTTGAGCCTGTCTTACGCCCGACAGTTTGTATCTCCCACTCCCCCCCCAACCATATTGTCCCCCTCACTGGTGTCCACTAGTTTGTATCTGTAAGTCTGCTTCTTTTATGCTCTATTCGCTAGTTTGTTGTGTTTTTTTAAGATTCCACATATAAATGACACACAGTATTTATCTTTATCTGTCTGACTTATTTCACTAAGCATAATACCCTCCAAGTCCATCCGTGTTGCTGCAAATGGCAAAATTTCGTTCTTTTTAACGGCTGAGTAATATTCCACTGTGTATACGTATACACATATGCATGTGTTGATGGACACTTAGGTTGTTTCCATGTCTTGGCAACCGTCAACAGACCTTGCTGATTTTGGATGAGCTAACAGAGCGAGGACACTCCCGGAGCTGGGACTATGGTCTCAGTGACAGACTTGCATCTCCACCCTCGCAACAACTTCCAGACCTATCGCCGAAGATGAGGGCAGACTGGACATCCTGGAGAAGATGGCAGGTCTTCTTAGATCCTGGTCTAAGGGGTCCCCAGAGTCGAGGTAGGGACCTAGCAGAGAACTTCTAGCTGGGCCACGTTTCCCAGATTCCGGTCCTGGGCACAAAGCAAAGCACCTGCACAACTAACACACATCACTTGCTCCGTAAGAGTCGCAAACTGCAGCCTCTCTGGGAGTTACATAAAGGCAGTAAAGGCTCTGAGAAGTCCTGCAGTCAGGCTTCCTGTGCAGAGGGCAGTTCCTAAACCTTCCCTTTACAGAGCCCATGACGACACGCACTGGATTCTATGTGGCGCACAACACATTTTGAGAAACATTAAATATTAACACTGAACGCTCAACCTCATCACGACGTGACCATTCACAAAGCCAAGGTCCCACAGCTGTGAACTACATTGTTCCATGGGATACGGCCTCCATGGTGTAGACCAGAGGTTGTCAACTAGGGGCAACCTCACCCCTCACAGATGGCAATATTTGGAGACATTTTTGCGTCGCAGTTGGTGGAGAGGGGTGCTAACGGACGCTGCTAAACATCTTCTAATGCATTCTCCTCTTTTATTTAATTTTCTGTTGAGCCTAGCACGGCAGAAAATCGTCTGCCCCAAATGGCAGTAGTGCTGAGGTTGAGAAACCCCTGGCTGGAGTTACAGAATCATGAGCACAGAAGGCACTTAATCCTCTGATAATGACCTGAAAATTGCTATGATTGATTCTGGTCTCTGCGCAATTTAATATTTTCCACAGACAGCATAAAAGCCTTCCTCGGGGTCTCCTACACTCCTCCGAGATCCTCTGCACAGCAAAAACTTTAAGTATTATTTAATTGTATAAAAAAAAACAAAAACAAATGTGGGTCAGCCATCATTTAGCTGTCAGGCTTCTACTGACCTAACAAGCATATGGATAAAATACCAACACACGTGTTACTTGCAAAGGAGGCACTACTAAATTCTGGTTCTTTCCTCTTCCAACTGTGCAACCTAAAATAGACGAGTGTATGTTTCACACACACACACACACAGTTAGCAAATGACACCGACGCTGGAATTGGATGGCTGTGTACCCTCCCTCTCCTCCACCATTTTCCCGAGTGCGAAAAGCAGAGCTGAGGTCTAAAGGCAGCGCTCAGCGTGGGCTGAGAACAGAGGAGACTAAATCCACACGCTGGGTCCTTCGATAAACACACGCTGACCGGAACATACGTCTTTTCAAAAGTGTCCGACCTTTGCCTTACCGCCTGTCGCCAGGCGTGGGCATCCGAAGGAGAGAAGGATCTGACTGCAGGGGCTGGGGGCACGTATTCTCATGGTTTGTAGGCAAACTTCCTGGTGGCTTCCCCACAGGTTAAATTCTTTCAAGTCCTTGGCCCATGCGCTGGCGCTAATTTGCATGGTGTTATCTTTCCATCTGATTTACACGCGGAGAGGACCATTGGCCTCTTTTCCTCCCGAGCCTATGAGAAGTCATCCGTGGGGTAGGATAATTTATTGAGATATTAATGTGGTTTTTGTTCTTGTGGAATTTTACCCACCTCTATTCTAAGAAGGGGCCGGACTTTGTGTT
Organism: Grampus griseus; assembly: GCF_964374135.1. NCBI lineage: Eukaryota > Metazoa > Chordata > Mammalia > Artiodactyla > Delphinidae > Grampus > Grampus griseus. The sequence goes on from NC_139014.1 coordinate 2,054,847, forward strand.
TCTCTGTCTTAGGGGGTGTTTATGATCCAGGACCAGGCAGACATTTAGACAGGCTTCCCCACTCCTTCTCTGGCTTCTGAAATGGTTTTATTTTCGGAAAGCCTAAACTCAGCAAAGGGAGAGGCTAGACAGGGGAGAGAGGAGGGAAGTGCAGGCAGAAGGAAAGAGGCAGATTCGCTGAGATCAGGAAAGGAAAGTTGGCTTGGGGTGGTGAGTCCTGGAGGTGACCCTAGGTGGTGGGAAGCGGCTGTGCGGTGCACGCGGGAAGGCGCATTTCAGGCAGCAGCAAATAGTCCCGTGCCCGAGCTCGCCACAAAAGCAGCACTGCCACCCTCATGCACGAGACCAGGTGACAGAATGAGGACCTCACACCTTCTGCTCCCTAAGACCCTAAGGACATTCCCCCGACACTAGGGGGTCTAGGGAAAGGAACCCCAGTTGACGACTGAGATTGAATTTCCAACCAACCTCACGGGAAACGGGCTTAGAGTCCCACTGGATGTGATTTTAGAAATAGGAATCCTCGGTACATGTCTTCGACACTTGCATTTGGAGAGTAAAATCAGGTTCTGGGGAGAAACAACATGGTCCTGACAGCTCAGTGGTTTCACACAGCAAAGGTTTCTCTCTTAGTTGTGCTGCTTTTCTAACGAAGGTCAGTCAGTGGGGATTCTGCTCCACAGAGGGACTCAGGGGTCAGCTGGATGGACACACCAAGACCCCCGCTTGTGGTCTCCCAGCCAGCGGGGCTACAAACGAGAGGAACTGGAGGGGTTGGGTCCCGGCTTTTAAAGGCTCTGGCCAGGAAGTAGATCATTTCAGCTCACATCGCATGGGCTGGAACTCGGCACAGGGTCCCCCCAGCTGTGAGGGGGCTGGGACGCCCCTGGATCCCGACGCCTCTCCCATAGCCTTGTGCTGCTTCTTTAACGCAGGAGGCATCGTTGTAGTTAATACTATCGATCTCTGCATTTGCGAAGAGATTCCTGCAAATGTATTTTGGGGGTTCTCTCCCTGTGCTGTCGAAGCCCTGTGACTACATCACTCCTCCAATCCACAGAGGAGGAAAGGAAGGTCTGCACAGTGGAAGCAGCAACACGGTCCATGGAAAAGGAGAAAGTGAACAGCCAGGGTTCTGACCTAAGCCTTTTCTGCCCTTCCACGGAGGCTGCAGAGACGGAGACGCTTTGTCAAGGTGCATCGAGAACACTGGGGGAAACTCCTGAAACATCAGGGTGGTGGCGGAAACTCGGAACCTGCTTATCTGAGAAAGTAATAACTGTACGGAGGTTTCAGTGAGATTTTGCCAAACGGGCTGATTTCCCGGCACAAACCCCTTGCTTTCTGGCTGAAATACAATCGCTTTCTCCTCTTGGAGCTGTGTCGCAATGGGCCACTTGTTTTCACTCCGGGCTTCGCTGGGTCCCTGGCCCCATGCTGCTGTCCCAGAACCACAGCTCTGGCCTGGCGGTGGCATAAGCCCTGCCCAGAGATCGGGGCTTCCGAGCTGGAGCGGACGGAATGGGGAGGGGCACGTCAGAGAGCATCCCACGTGTGGGAGCCACGGGGATCTCTGTCCCTGTGAACAAACATCAGGCGGAAGGAGAGCCAGTGGCCCAGGGGGGTCCACAGGTCTGAATAATAACAAGGAACACAGCTCACCCTCCCCTGACACTTACACTGCAGCAAGCACTGTCCGAAGCACTCTGCAGTTTTAACTCTTTGAGGCCTCCCAGGAGCTCCGTAGAAGGTCAGTATTATTGTTACTACCTCGGGGCCCAGATGAAGGCGGTCCAAGTGAACGGTCCAAGGTCACCCTGCTAAGAAGCGGCAGACCTGTGATTAAACCCAAGCCTGGAATCAGGACATGGGTGAGAGATTCTTCCAATAAAGCTTTTTACCCTGACGGTAAAAAACAAAACTTTAGTCTAAAGATGAACAGCAGCTCTACGGTGTATAAGGACGGACAAGTTGGGCTCTTTGTAGAGCTTTTGAGCTTCGTGACAACCTCGTCTCCGGAAGGACCACGGCAGTCCCCACCTGCAGAGTCCAGGACCGGAAGCAGCTCTGCCCTTCCCACCTGTGGGCCTCGCAGGGCTGGGGCTCTGATCGCCGCCCACTACTCTTCCCGCGCTGAAAGTGCACCAGGATCCGACCTAAGACGCGAGGCACAGTCGGCGTGGAGGCGGCACCTCTGCCTTGGAAGTCCGGGTTCCGGTGGGACCCAGCTGGTCTGAGCCTCCCATCTGAGGATGGACTACAGCGCCTCTCCTATGGGGCAGCTCTGAGGCTAAAGGAGACGGTGTGTGTACGTGTGGATGTATGTGGATACATATGTACACGTGTATGTGGAGGTGTGTGTGTATATACGAGTGTGTGTGGATGCATGTGGATACGTGTGTACACGTGTATGTGTGTATATGGAGGCGTATGTGTGTACGTGTGTGTGTGGACATGTGGATGTGTGTGTATGTATTGTGTGTGTGGAGGCGTGTGAAGATGTGTGTGTACGTGTGTGTGTGTGTGCGCGCACGCACGTACGTGGGGATAGAATTTCTGACGTCGGGAGACTAATTGCAGGCTGCCCCAGGTCCGTGTCTTCCCCCGCCCACAAGCTCTGGGTATCTGATGTCAAAGTGACTGCGGAGAGATGAACACGCGCACATTCTCTCTGGCAGCAGCAGCTGAGGCTGAGGCCAGGCAGGCCAGGGGCTGGGCTGGAAGCACGGGTGCTTTTCCCTGGCGTCTGGGAACCACAAAGGCTGTTTCTTCCTCCTCTCCTCCACCCACTGGGCATCAAACATCGATGAACGCGGCTGGCTGTTGGTGGCTATCAGATAACCCATACGGAGCGTACCACAATAACTAACTAGTGTTCCCTTACCTACTGGCGACTCAGGGCCGCAGGAAGCAGGCGCCCTGCCCCGTGTGTTACACACGTGACCTCAATCTGCCCTCCCGACACCGCCAGAGGTAGGTATGCGGCCCACTTTACAGGGCAGGAAACAGAGGCGGGAGGAAATGAGCCTCAGGCCTCCCAGTGCTTCAGAGGCAGAGTCAGGATTGAAGCCCAGAGCTGCCCAACTGCAAAGCCTCCGAGATGCTCCCTTATTCATTCGTTTACCAAACACTCAGTAAGTACCTGCTATACACAGGCAGTGTTTTAGACCCCGGGGTTACACTGCCCAAGAAGCTAACAGCATCCCGCCTTCTGTTCATTTCCTGTGGCGGCCCTAACAAATGACCTCAAACTCGGGAGCTTCACAGAAATTCATTCTCAGAGCTCTGGGGCCCAAGAGTCTGAAATCGTGGCGTGGGCCAGGCCCTGCTCCTTCTAGGGGCTGCAGGGGAGAATCCATTCTCTGCTTCTTCCCGTTCCGGTGGCTACTGGCGTTCCTTGGCTTGCGGCCACATCACTCCAGCCTCTGCCTTCTTGGTCACAAAGTCTCCTCCTTTTCTGTCTGTGTCTAATCTCGCTCTGCTTTTCTCTTACAAAGACACGGGTCATAGGATTTAGGGTCCACCCACACAATCCAGCAAGATCTCCTCACGTCAAGATCCTTAACTGCATCTGCAAAGAATTTTTTTCCAAGAGGTAACGGTGACATGTTCTGGGGATCAGGACATGGCTGTATCCATTCGATTCAATCCCTCCTTGAAAAGCTGATGAGGATATACACGAAGCATATCAATAGACAGGAGGGCATGTGTTAAGAGCCCTGATGAAAACAAAGCAGGAGTTGGTAGAAGAGGGTCCTGGGATCCCTTATGTTGGAGGGGCGGGAAAGATCTCTCAGAGTGGGCAGTTTTGCAAGTTGACCTGAAGGAAAAGAGTCAGCAGATCATCTCCAGTGGGCCCCAATGTTCTGGCCCACCTGGTTGTTTACTTATACCTTAATGAGTAAATAACATTTTGGGGGGCTTCCCTGGTGGCACAGTGGTTAAGAATCCGCCTGCCAACGCAGGGGACACGGGTTCAAGCCCTGGTCCAGGAAGATCCCACATGCCGCGGAGCAACTAAGCCCGTGCACCACAACTACCGAGCCTGCACTCTAGAGCCCGCGAGCCACAACTACTGAGCCCGCGAGCCACAACTACTGAAGCCTGCACACCTAGAGCCCGTGCTCCGCAACAAGAGAAGCCACCACAATGAGAAGCCTGCGCACCACAACGAAAGAGTAGCCCCCGCTCGCCACAACTAGAGAAAGCCTGTGTGCAGCAAAGAAGACCCAATGCAGCCATAAATAAATAAACAAATAAATTAATAATAAAAAAACCATTTTGGGTGCGTTAGGCACAGTGTCCCCTGCCCGGAGAGCGAGGAAGAAGCATTTTCATAGATGCAGATAAAGTGGTTGTAATATCACAAATTACAAGTAGCCTAAACAGACCGCTAGCTTGGTTCCTGCCAAAAAGAAGGTCTGGAGATCAACTGCTGTAAATCCAAGATCATCGTTTTGGGCTGACCCCCCAGACCTTTCAATGGATTTACAGCCCATAACAGAACAGAACGCCACCTCATCCAGTTACCTGGGGTGTACAGTTTGCAATGAGTTTAACCCAGAGGGGCCCCTGGTAGGTTACACTGCTCACATTAGGCATCCAATGGTTGCTTTATTGATGGTTTTCTAATACCTAAGGTGGGCATTGGCTTATCATCTATTTTTAATATTTTTCCAGCCAAACATTTTGCAGTCGCATTCCACGGCACATGGCTTTGATGCACTGATCACCCGTTGGCTCACCTGTCACAGCAGGTCCAAAAGAATTGTCCGAGGAGAGTCCAAGCTGCTCCCGGCCCTTCGGCCCCTCTCTGGACAGAGGTCCGTGGCTTGAGTTCACTCACTGATCCCGTCTGACTCCGCGACCTTCGTAAAGAACCTTTGTTCCTAAGTCCAAGTTCAGCTAATTACTAGGTCTATGTCTCTGTTCCGAATGACAAGCCTGACGACCTACATTCCAGGCACCGCCGAGCGTTTCATCCTAAAGGCACTGCCCTGAATGCCTATCAGAAGCTCTAGCAGAGAAAACAAGATCTGTAATGTAAACGATAAAATACTCTTTTTATGTAAATCTTTTAGGTAAACGACAAAAGTCTCTTTAAAAAAATAAAAATAAAATGGCACCTGCAGGGCCTTTATGGTCATCATAACACACGACTGTAGCGGGCTGCACGCTGCTCCACCAAAAGATGTCTGTGACCTGATCTCCGGAACCTGTGAAAGTGACCTTATTTGGAAAAAGAGCGTGTGCAGAGGTAAGTAAGGCTCTTGAGATGAGATTGTCTTGGATTACCAGGTGAGTCCTAAATCCACGACGTGTGTCCTTAGAGGAGAGAGACAGAGATACAAGAAGAGGTTATGTGATCAAGGATGCCGGAGCTGGAGTGATGCAGCCACAAGCCGAGGGATGCTGGCAGCCAAAGAAGTTGCAAGAGGCACAGAATGGATTCTCCCATAGACACTCTGGAAGGCCTGCTACCCTGCCCACACCTCGATTTCAGATCGCAGCCTCCAGAATTGTGAAAGAATAAATTTACGTTGTTTCAAGCCACCAACAGTGACTTAAACAGTGGCAATCTGTCACTGTAGCCCTAGGAAACAAATACAGTGACTGAATTCTCTTTTTAGACCCTGCTCAGGAAATGCCAAGAGATCCGATGGCTTAAAGACTTGACTTCCAGCTTCCTAGAAGTGGGATGTGTCAGGCATCCAGCTGTTGCTGTGCAGCTCATAAAGGGATCCCGGAGAGGGGTCCAGGTTACTGAGGCAGAAAAGTTTGTCATAGAAAACCCATCCTGGATGGCATATTTAATTTTTTAATAGCAAATTGCATGAGAAGATCTCAGCTTCTCACCATTATATTATAATAACATATTGATATAATAAACAGGGAGCACACACTTTTCCATGTGTTGCTTTGAGGGCCTCGAGTTGCACTGACGGCGTTTTTGTCCATTTCAGTGGAGAGTTCTCTGAGAGGTCTGGCCTCTTGAGGGTCTCAGGACAAGGCAGCGCTTGTGGTTCTTGCCGAGTTTTTTCATCAGGGGTCCCACACGGAGCTCACGGAAGCCTCGCCAGCCTGGGGCAATGCCAGGGGATACTGCTTTATAATAAAATATGGATTGACTGGACATCTTTCCATGGGGGTACACCGGTCAACCACTTACTGGCTGTAAAGCCCAATCTTTTTCAGTAATGAACTAATTATAGACTGTTTAAAGAGCTTCAGGAAGTAGAAAGGACTCTGCCTATTCATGGTGTTAACAATATTAACAATTATTTTCACAGATGCCTTATAGATAAATGGACAGATAATGGCCTTTGGAAATTTGTTTATAAAATACAGGCTCTTAATACACCTGATAAGGAAGAACAAACCTTCATAATTGTTCTAAATATTATGTTGGTTAATACAAAAGGTTGGTTAATATGAAAGTGTTTAAAAATTTATAAAAATTTATAAAACAAACAAAACAAGGATGTCTCACAACATCCTTGTGAGAGGATGCTGTGTACTCATTCCACTCAATCAGAGCATCTGTGGCCTTGGGGAGGATTAGAGTTACTACAGGAGGAATGCAAAGAGAGACAAAGGGCCAGTTTTCAGCTTTTGACCTCAAAGATGGCCTGCAGAAGAAGGTGGACTTAAAGTCTATCCATAAATACACAGGTTGAAAAGAGAATAATTGAAGAGCTAAACACGTGGCCCCAAGGAAGGGGTTGAGTCCATCTTGTCTGGGAGTCAGGGAGGCCGAGAGGCCTCTAGAGGCTGGAAGGACCGTACCGGGAGGAGGGAGACAGTTTCAGAGATGGCTTTCGGCACCCTGCCCCGGGGAACTGAGGTGGATACGCGCCTAAGTCAGCACAATTTGTGGGGACACAATTCGGTCCACAGCAGCTTCACTAGATTTGTGAAGGGTTATATTATTTTTCCCATTGACGCCCAGGAAGGGGTCTTACCCCTGAGAGCTGCCTGTCCGGCACCCAACAACTCACCAGGAGAAAAGACTACCCTCAAGCCTTTGCTCACTAGAAGAGGACTAAGGTGTGCAGACCACCTCCACTTCGATGGCCATGGTGGCTGCATCTCCCCAGGTGGCCTTGGATCTCCTGGGGCCAATCGAATGTCGCAGAAGTGACCTTCATCAGGTTTTAGCCAGGACCTCAAGAGGCTACGCACACTTCTGCTCTCCCTCGGTACCCTGCTGCTACCACGTGAACAAGACCGATTGGCTGGACTGGGGGATGAGAGGCCACGTGGAGCCGTGATCATCATCTCAGCCCAGGTCCTAGACACGGGACTCCATAGGAGGAAGTACATCCCAGAGGTGGACCACGGATGCCTGAGGGAGCCCAGCAGAAACCAGAAGAACTGCTTGACTGAGCCCAGCCCAAATCGCTCACCTGCAGAATCACGAGTTAAGTAAATGGTTCTTGTTTTAAGTCACTAAGTATTGGAGTGATTTGTTAGGAAACAAAAGCAGAGAGTATACAGGACCTAAAAGTTGCTCTTTTATGCTCGAGTGGCCAGAAGCATTGGCAAAGTCATGGTGGGGGCCTGGTTATCAGAGAGAATGAGTGATAACAGCTGGGGCTGGGAGACGAGGGGGGCACGAGGCTTGGGTTGCAGGCACATCGATGTTAGGAAAAAAGGAAAGGAATCTACTCTATTTCTGTATCTGCCAAATCAGGGGTTTTCAAATTTTTTCTAGAAGTGGGACTTTCTTTTCAAAAGAAATCTTACACAGAATCCCCAATGGATAAAATAGGTCAAACTTATAACTTTTGGGTATAAATTGAATTTATATGGTCAAATATGTAAAATTATTTTTAAAAGCTAGTAAGAACAAGAGGGATAATAGGATTATGGACTCAAGCACTCAAAATCGGGGGGGAATGGAGGACAGAATAGTCTTATTTCAGTACCCACTTAATTTCTGCATGTTATTTTGGGAGCAGAGTGTAAAAAAATCCTGATAAACACACAGAAGTCATTGGGACAGGAGACAGTTTTTTAACAGCTCTCCTTGCAATGTCAGGACACTCCTCAATGAAACAAAGATGGGAGGAAAGTCATCTGTCCACATAAATTACCCGTGGCTGGCTCAGGGTGCTACAGTGTGCAGAACACAATCAGGTGTGCATTTTCTCGTATTACGTCAAGATTGCCTTAAAGTATATACTTTCAAAATGCAAATTCAATCAATCATTTGCAGAACCTGTGAAGCACCTCCAGGAACCCTGGAAGTTCATGAGACACACTGGGAAAATGCTTGTCCCATATGTTCACTCAGAAGAAATCCTGGTTGAAGATGTGCAGAGCTTGGAAAACAGCTGTCAGAGCCTTTGGGAACCACAGACTCACCCTCTTCATGTCAAAAGGAGGAACATAGGCCTGGAGAAGGTAAGTGTTTCTCTTGGGATTAACACTCAGGCATCTTGGTTCTCAGTTGAGTTTTGGGAGAAAGAGACACTAGCCCATTAATGGGTCCACAGGAATTCCTTCTTTAGGCTCCCATGAAGAGAGCACGGCTGATTTAAGAGAAAGCCCAAATAAATAAAGATTCCTATCTTCTTGCGGTAATTTTAACGGTTGGTGTAAAAGTTCTGCACATTAGGAATCTGTTACGAATGAATTTATTTTTAAAAATGCAGCAAGCACAAGTTGAGAAACTTTCTAGCATCACTCTGGTCACATAAGTTCTTCTGGGTCACTTGAGGTCTGGGCACCCAGCCAGGTTTGGGGGAACTGCTCTTCCCACACTGAGCCACGTGGCTTGAATGGAGAGCTCAGTGGAGACTTTCCAATGACTCCACCTCCCCAGCGTCAGTGATTGGTTGAAGCCTGGGCATGCTCCTCAGAACTGGACCAATCATAACCCTCTAGAGCCTAGTCGTATCCCCAGGCCTGGCCAATCAGTGGCTTTGCCCAGGGTCTTTCTTTTCGGAAATTTTAGAAGCCCTTTTCTCTCTCTGGTCCCAGGGTTTTGGGGGCTTGAAACCGCAAGAGGGGATTACAACAAGAGGAAGAACTAAGCGTAGGGAGAGTAGAGACAGCTGACGTCACGGAATTTTGGTTACTTGATTCTCTACATTTCCTTTAAGTGCTTGCGTCGGTGGGAGTTGGGTTTCTGTCATTTGACATCAAAGTACTCTGATGAGTGTAGGCAACACTTTGCAAATACAATGTATTGTTTCCTAAGAAAATAAACATATGCACAGAAAGCAAAGTACGCATAAAACTTAAGGGAAATAGAGACCTCATCACTTGAACTCAGTAGGATCCGATGACCCCGGTTAAAAAAAACACACACACACACAAAAAAAACCCCTGCAACGAAAGGGTGGTTAATCAGGGCTTGACTTGACGATGGAGTTGTGGCTGGTCAGTCTGACTTCCCCCAGCATCTCTGAGCGCCCAAGAGGAGCACAGAAGAGGCATAAATAAGCAGCCGCTGGTTGTGCAGAATTCTTTAACTCAGAGTGAAAAATCATGAGCTGGGCTGTGAGTGCAGATAAACACACTTTCCCTACAGGATTTGTCACTCATCAGCCACGGAAGAAAATGAACCAGAGAAATAGAAAAGCCCACTGAAACTGACGAAACCGGGATGACTGCATTGGCCAGAAGAGACAATCTGTCCCTCCATACAGGCTCCATTTTTTTTTTTTTTTTTTTTTTTTTGCGGTACGCGGGCCTCTCACTGCTGTGGCCTCTCCCGCTGCGGAGCACAGGCTCCGGACGCGCAGGCTCAGCGGCCATGGCTCACGGGCCCAGCCGCTCTGCGGCATGTGGGATCTTCCCGGACCGGGGCACGAACCCGTATCCCCTGCAACGGCAGGCGGACTCTCAACCACTGCACCACCAGGGGAGCCCCAGGCTCCGTTTTGGTGAGCATCACGAAAAGTACTTACCCACGAACTACAGAGCTTGACCCAGGTACAGACAGCTGAAGGCAAGTTTGTTCTCTGAGAGCTGAACTTGACTTCCCAGGGCTGAACAGCTCTGGTCTTCTTCTGCCAGCAGAGCTCTTTTCTAACCCATCCACCTCTCCCACGCTGTCTAAATTCCCATCTCCCCCCAGGCCATCTTGTCTTTTATGGTCCAGCGCCTCAATTCATCTGACCCTGTGCCAACGACTCCTCAAGTTTCTCTCTACTCTCCACATTTTGCTGAATTTTATTACAGGTTCCTGGCTTCTTGGGAACCATAGTCCTGCGCTATTTTCTATCCCCTGTGACTTCCCAAATTTACCTGGTTGGTTACTAGAGAATCTGATAAAAATAGGCCCTTTTCTGGTTCTTCCTGTGCCTCTCGCTCCAGCCCGATGATGCTGGCGGTCTCCAGTTCTTGGCTTCCAAGGTCAGCCTCCAGGGATCGACAGTATTGGATGTTGGCATCTCCAAGGCACTCAAGCTCAGTTCTGTCTTGATTTCACGTTTCAACCACAGGACATCCTGCCAAGTGGCAGGCCATAAAAAGAACTAGGCCTTTTCTTTTTCCGCACTACGGTTTTCCTTAGGCATATGTGTGTGTGCCTGCCTATAACGACAGGTACGCAGACGCCCTTACTCCTAGGGACTTCTGCTCCACTAAGGCTGCAGCTGTGTAGAATCCTCGCTCGGCTTTTAGCCACGCGAAGGCCGACTTCAGCAGGATCCACAGGTTCTCGTCACCCTCCAGTTTAATGAATAATTCCAAGGAAAACACAGGTCAGCGCCTCCCAGGGGGCGAGTGGGGACTGCTCCGGCTAAGTCAGGGTCTCTCTGTGGTTCCCACTTTTCTTGAATGAGTGACTTTCTGGCGGCTCCTCCTCAGAAAGTTCAGGGAGCTGAGGCAATTCTCTCTTCTTGGCAAACGGCACCTTTTCAACTTTCCTTCAGGGCTTTTTTTTTTTTTGGAAATTGATTTTATTTACGCGACTGCGGTAGGGAGAGCACCCCAGATCCAAATTCCAGGATGTCTCAGCAGGCTGGCTTTGCCTTTGCCTTTTATAGGGAGGAAGAGCCAGGTTATGGGTGGGATAATTTTACGGTTAAGATTGTTTTTGTTCGAGGCTTCTTCTCTCCCATAGGGGCGCAGGCCATTGACTAAGGGCCCCCAAATCCTGAGGTCGTCTGTCCCCCATTATCTGTCCCACAGATATTTACTCTGGCTCTCCCCTACGGGGAACCATGAAACAGATGTATTCGTGCAACCATGTGCAAGCTGGGGGCTTTTCATGCCTGGAGCAAGTGGTCATTCATGCTCGCATGACAGCTGCCATGACGCTGCACGGTCATAACAATTAACCTGATGGTATAGGGAGAGGATGGGTCTAGTCAGGGAGGGACCAGAGTGGGTGGAAGTAGTCGGAAAAGCCTTTCCAGGAGCGGAAAAGCGAGCACCCGTGGACGTCCAAGGATGCAGAGGGCGAGAGCTGCTGGTCAGAGAGCATGGATTCTAGAGCCAGACCCTCTGGGTGCAAAGGCTGCCTGAGGTTTGCTAGCTGCCTGACTTAAGAAGACAAGTTATGACCACCTTCCCATCCCCAGTTTCCTCCATAAAATGAAGTAAACACAGTGCTGAACTAGTTTTCCAACCTTGTGGCTTTAACCAATACCCACTGATTAGCTCCCCGAGCGATAGGTCAGAATCGAGCTCAGCGCGACGGAGTTCCCTGCACAGGCTGTACAAGGGTGAAGTTAAGTCATCAGCTAGGTAGAGTTCTTGCCTGGAGATTCTGGGGAAGGATCTGCTTCCGTGCTCACTCTTGCTGTTGGCAGCATTCATTTCTTGTGGCCGTAGGGCTGAGGTCCCTGTTTCCTGGCTGGCTGTCGACTGGGGCCCATCTTAGACCCTGAGGGTCACTCATCTCTCCTGCCACATGGCCCCTCCTTCTCCGAGTCAGCAATGGGACATCCAACCCTTGTCATATGCGGAGTCTCTGACCTCCTCTTCTTTGACCAGCCAGAGAAAACTCTGCTTTTAAAGGGCTCATGTGATTAGGTCCGGCATACCTGGGTCATCTCCCTATCCCAAGGTCAACCGGTCTGGGACTTCAGTTACATCTGTAAATTCCCTTTACTGCAGTACCTAGATGAGCACTGGATTGGATAATGAGGTGTGTGTACACCCAGAGCCTGGCCTCTAGGGAGCGCATCTTGGAATCCTGCACCTACTTCTCAGGAAATTGTGAGGCCTGAGCTAGCAAGTGTACGTCAAGTACCTGGCACCTACCAAGCATGTCTCAGGTAGGAGGATTTGCATGCAAAGAACTACCAAGTGGAGTTCCCAGAGGGACGAGAATTTGGTTGGGGTAAAAGGGGGCTGTCAGCGGTTGGGACCAATGGAACAGCTGGTGAGCATCTTCCAGTTCTTGGCCGACGGGCTTCCTTCTGATGCAGCTGGAGACCGGAAGTGCCGTCCTCCTTGGATGAATGCTGGTACCCTCCCTGGTTTAGGTCTTTGCTGAGCTGACTGCAATGAGAACTGAGCTTTGAAATGAGGGAGCAGGAACCTGGAAACGGCCTCTGGACGAGCTCTCTCTGAAACCATCTGCTTGGAGCTTTTGGCTCTGAGAAGAGTGGAGAGGTTTCCTCCAGCTACAAATCCAGGGATTCAGAAACCACTAAAATCACAGCTTTTCCCAACCGGCCAAGCAAGGCTCTAATTGGGAGAAAAGAGAAATGGAAGTCCAGATCCCCACTCCTTCTGCTAGCCACACACAGGTGGTGGCTGAGGCCCCTCTTCAAATCCCAGAAGGCTCGTTTCCTTTCTCAGCCTGGCATCACTGGCGGAAGAATCGAACAAGGGGTCCAGGTCCTGCTGACTCTGGGTGAATGACAAATGGCCGGCCCCCCTGAGTGAGACCCCGGGCTTTTATCTGCTCTGTGAGCTGAACTGCCTGTTCTCAATAACTCTGCGCTCCAAACGATCTCGGGCCAGCATGAGATAAGGTGGAAAGAGATAAAAAGGAGGGGATGAGAACAAAGAGATTTTATTTTCTATTCCCCGGATGCCACGGTGGGAAGAAGCTTTTTCTCCAGCAATTCCTAGACCAGACCACGCTCATGCCCAGCTGAATTCTTGCCCGTCTCTCTGGCATCACCCCCCCCCCCCCCCCGCCGCCGGCCCCGCCACCTGCTGCCGCTCTCCTACAACTGCTTCGGCTTCTGGATCTTCTCATAGCTTCTCCGGGAAAAACCGGAGCCAATTTACTTCCCTCAAACAGCTGTCATTCTTGCAAAGCTGTCTCTTTGCTGTGATTTTCAAAGGGAGACTCAGGGCCAGGCTTTCTTCAGCGAAGGCAAGCAGTGGAGGTGTGAAGGCGGAAGACAGGGGCATCCGATGGAGGGAAAGACACAGGTACACACACGTGTTTGAGAAATGCTGACTCGGTAAGTGCAGGAAAATATAACCTTCTTGATCCCTGAGGATGAGGTCGAGAAAGAAAAGCAGAGAGTGGCAAACTTGCATCTGTGCTGTAGCTGCCGGAGTTCTTACACCAGGCAGGCATGACCCTGTCTGACCTTGACTGTCAGACCAGAGGGTTACAGAGGAACCGACCAAAGATATGAGGGCAAACGGCCAAACCAAGCTGACCGGCTCTGACATGTCAAAGGACAGATGCTGTCTGGCTCGGGCAGCTGCTGGGCGGGGAAGGAACCCAGAGCTCAGCCTCTAAGATGTAAGGGCAGCAACAGCATGAACCTGGGCTCCAGGTGAGCGCTGCCCTCCACCACCGCTTTGAAAGGAAAAGGCTTCATCTGGCTTGTTGGTTTAAGGTCTGAAATAGTGACGACCCCACTTCCCGGGCTCCCTGTGTGCTCTCTTCTCTAGTCAAGAGAGGTGCCGAACGTGCTGGACCGCTCGCTGATCAGCGGCCGATGGCGCGACAGAGACATTTTCCCCGACTGCATCTTTAACTTGGATTGCTGCCGCACTTAGTTACATCGCGAGGGGGAAAAGAGAGGAAGGGAGGGAAGAGCAGCTCGTTGAGGAGGTCTGCACAAAGCTTCGTGACAGCACGAGGATAGCACACCCTACCCAGCGTGTCAACCACATGTTGACACCCCGTGAACAAATACCGATCGAGAACCTGAAACGTTCAAAACAGTGTATCAGCTCCATCTGCCACTGAAATCAAAAAGAGACGTGCTGCGGAGGAAAAGGCGGGCCGTGTCCTAACTCCTATCGGTGACGAGCTCAAGTTATAGAAAGATACGTTCTGACTTCATACCAGTACTTATTAGTGTGGTGGTTTAAAATAAAAAAAATCATTCACTCAGACTAATGGGCTCCTCTGGGCCACTGGGGAGGAAATGCTGATTTGGCTAGTTTATTACCTGCGCCTCTCCCAGTGAGGCAGATTGGTTTACTGCTACAATTATTCTGGATAGCAGTTAATGATGCTAAGTGATTACTGGTAGGGTGGCATCCACATATGTCTAGAAAGGCCTGGCTTTTCAATACTGGCTGGGTTGTGGCTGCAAACAAGGGGGGCTTGTCTGTGCAAGAGGGAAACAATTGGCAAGGTCACTCCCTGTTGTTGTTTTTTTCCTTTTTTTTCCTTTCCTTTGTTCGTTCTGATTGTCTGCACTGAAATCTGGAGCGTTGGTTGGCCCTGCACATCGCAGCAGGTACTTTTTATGTGTCCTCACATGGTCAGGGCGCTGTCTCACTTAAGGTAATGAGTGACTATCTCTCACAATAGAACTTTGAGTGCAATTCCAACGCACCCTGGCTAATGAGTCTTCCACATTCCATTTTTAGCCCTGGTATACACACGTATTAAAATCCTTGCCTTGACATTTACAATGCAGTTTGGGTGAAGGTTCTCTGCCTCTGGGGTCCGGTTTCAACACTTGTAAGTGCAGCTCCCCTCCTGTTATAGCCCACAAACCTCACTTGAGATCTCAAGTAATAAAAGGTAGTGATGAGTAGGTATCACAACTGTCACGTTCAACCAACCACACGAAACTACTCTGTTAGCGCCGAATACAGCAAGGTCACCAGTCCCCATCAAACCTCCGTTAAATGCCCAAGATCACTCCTGGTCAGTAAATGTGTTTTTCTGACATATAATGGCACAGAAATCAAGCTCAAAACTCTGTAGGACAGATGGGTGAGAAAGACTTTCGCTTTTCTTCCAAAATATTCCCTTCAACTCTCCGTAAGGACAAAAGTAACGTTAAGGCCACAGAAATGTGAGTTATGTGACTATTGATCGACATTGACAAAAGCAAGCAACTTCTCCCACGGTCCCTCCTCAAATCCTCAATGGATGTGGAGATAATTTTCCAAGGGCAAAACTTCTAGCTCACTGATCTGCACGTTATTGATGAAATAAAGGTAATATCGAAAATGACAGTGCCTGAGAAGCAATCTCAAACTGTCTTTTTATTGCGTCCAATCAGCAAGAGAATCGAGAACCACTTTCTTTTTAATACAAAATCATCAGCCAGTTGAAACTGAAACGCACCACAGTGACTTCAGCCAGTAACTCTCAATTTTTTTTCTTTTTGCTTTCTGAAGGCCCCCTCCACCCCTGGTCAGTCTCAGCACTACAGAGTAACGAGCAGTAAAACTGGACTAGCGCTGACCTTCCATAGACGTTTATGTCTACCCATCCTCCAGAGGGGCTATAAAGCCAGCAAAGACATCTCATCTGGAAATCTCTTGTATTAAGAAAAGTGATGGGCGCGGTCCGAAAGTGGACTGAGTGATCTGTAGACCAGTGTGTACTTCAAAACAGAGTCCTAACTCCTGTGAAGGCCTTCTGTCATCAGCTGGGGACCTCAGAACTGACCATTCCAGCTTCTCCAAAGGACCCTCCCACCCTATCCTTTCACACACACACAAAATCCTTCTTAATATTAGCCTACATATGTTTGGCATTTTTTTCCCTCTATATTTTGCCTTGGATTTAAACAAAATTCCCAGGTAGATTTTTATCTTCCCCGTGCCCAAATCCCCACTATAATAAAACCGCCTGCAGGTCGTAACTCTCACGGGACAAGCCACTTTGTAAATTGCACAGCGTGGCGACCATTTCAGGAAACTGACCACTGACTTTCTGCCCGGCTGACCTCTCGTGATCTCTGACCCCGGGCAGAGGAATAAGCAAAGGGGAAGAGCCGGGTGGCGGGTGTAGCCTCGCTTTGTGGAAGGCGCCCAGGTCTAGAGGTAGGTGCCGGGTTCGAAGCAGCTCTCTCTCGAGTTGCTCTGCTGGGGAACCTCATTCTGGAAAACCGAAGTCCGGCAGCGGCTTTCCACATCAGTGCCAGGAGAAAGAGGGGGGAGATGGCCCGGGGAACAGAAGGGGCTCAGGATGGACCCCCAGGGGCTCGCAGGGAGAGGAGCTGGGAGCACCTCCTGCTGGCGCTGCTGCCCAGAAGCTCTTCCTCGCGCGGAGATCGGCTCGGGGGCCGGGCGCCGGGGCGCGGGGTCTCACCTGTTCCAGCGGGCCACCTTCCTCCGGTAATAGCGCAGCGCCTCGGGGCCGGCCAGGAGCGAGTCCTCGGGCCCCAGCAGCGGCGGCTTCTCCGGCTCGTTGTACAGCGGGTGCGCGAAGAGGGCCCGCAGCTTGGAGCCGGGGCCGCCGCCGTCCGGCTCGGCCGGGGGAACGTGGCGCGCGGCCGGCCGAGGGGCCGAGGTGGCGGCGCGGTGGGCGCACGGGCAGCCGGGCGGGCGCTCCCGGGGCCGCAGCCGGCGCCGTACCCGGGGCCCGAGGTGGAAGTAGAGGTCGGCGGCCAGCAGCACGCCCAGCAGCAGCAGGGTCCGCAGGCGGTCCCGGCGCAGCCCCGGCATGGCCCCGCCGCGGGGTGGTGGTGTTGGGGCGAGGCGCCGGAGCCCCGGGACGGGGCGCTGCCCGCGCGGAGAGCCCCCTCCGAGGGCGGTGGCCCTTGAACTCGGGGCCGGGGCGCCGAACGCGCGGGGGCTGGCGGCGTGGAAGGGCGTCCCCTCTCTGCGCGGAGCGGTCCCCGAGAGCCGCTGTCTCCCGGGCCCCTGTTTCTCGCACCTTCTCTGCCCCGCGCCCGGCAGCCCGGGAGTCCGCGGCAGGTGGAGGCTCGGGGCGCGGGGACGGGCGGCGCTCGCCTCCCGGAGGAGGGGGAGGGCGGCTGCGGAGCCAGCGGCGTCTCTCCGGAGGATGCGGCCGCTCGGGCTCCTCCTGCGGGCGGCGGGGACGCCCGTGCCCCCGGCTCCGCGGGCCGAGCTGGTGTGCGCGCCCGGCCCCCGGAGGAGGGTGACGCCGGGTCGCCCCCGCCCACTCCCGCTGGCACCTGCCTCCGGCGCCGCCCGCCAGCCAACTCCGAGCCCTCTTCCGGCCCTGCCGGTCCACCTGGTCACCCGCCCCGCCGCGCGCGCGCCTTCCGCCCTCGCCCGGGACCCCCGCTTGCCCTGCCCGGGGCTCAGGCCGGGCGCTTGGTGCGGGGAAGGTGGGGCTCCCGCGGTGTGCGCGCGAGACCTTCGATTTTCATGTTGATTTCCTAGAAAACAAGACAGCTCCCGGAAAGCCTTTCTCCTCTAAGATTTGCCAGGTGTGTGTGTGTGTGTGTGTGTGTGTGTGTGCGCGCGCGCGCGCGTGTGGTCTTTTCTCTCTTTGCATCTTCCCGCAGAGCACCCACTTGATCCATAAGGACTGCGTGTCGTGTGCATGTGCTTGGCACGTACTGGGCGCTCGGGAAACAGCCGCTTAGCCAAGGAAAAAGTTTGACCTTTAAAAAAAAGGCATCGGTTCCACCTAGCATCTTGGCGACTTCCTGTTTGGAGGGAGTTTGGTGCCAACTGCGCCTGCACTGTACCGAGAGGAAATCTGTCTTGCAGCGAAGGAGGGGAGCGTCCACCTCCGCCCGCATGACCCCACTCCGAACTTTTGCGGTGAGCTGGGTGTGAAGGCGGGTCCGCCCACATGATTCAGGCTTTCTCCCGATATCCTGTGAGGTCACTTCTACTTCCCCACTCCATTTTCCCGTTGAGGAAGAGGGAGAGGCAGTTGCCTGGCCCTGAACTCCGGGCTCCTCTGTTTAATGACCTGGTGGGATGGCGAAGTGCTCACCGAAACCCCCCCCCCCCCCCCCCCCCCCCCCCGCCTGCTGGGTGTGGAGCGAAAGGCATCTTCGCCTGAGCGAGCTGCCCGCCCAGGCAGCAGCGGTTCCCTCCCGCGTCTGGGGACCCCGGTCTTTAACCCCGTCCTTTCCTGCTGGAGTCAAGAACCCTCAGACACACTTGGACTTGTGGGTTCAGACCAGAGTTCTTGCTCCTGTGGTTCGGCGGGAGACCCTTGTGGCCTTTGCCATCCCCATCATTTGTAAGGGAACATGGTAATAGAACCTACCCCACAGGGTTATTGTGTGGCGAGAGCCACTTGAAGCCTAGAACTTGCTTTGAACAGCACGTGGTACGTGTGAAAGATGTGTTTGCCAGAAATATGATTACTTCTTGGTTCCTGTTGTACACCGGGACAGGTTCGAGATGGTGAGTGGGACAAAAATAGAAAAGTACTGAAAAGGAAGATGCCAAAAAGGGACGACTGTCAGCAACACAACGTAGTGGCCTAAAATGCCTAGTCCAAGTGAGCAGTGCCGAGGTGATACTATTGCCAGCTGCTCCTCTCAGCTGGGTACGCTGGCAGGATTTTTAGGGGTTTTTTTTTGAACCACCTTCTTCTTTTTCTCTGCAGTTCATTTCGAACTGGTCTCCAGTTTCTAAGAAACTTTGCAGCTCCGGATGTGGCTAATTAGGCATCCATGCTAGAGGGTGAAGAAGTTAGGCGTGGGGCAGTGTTGCATCTGTAATAACTAGGCTGCGTTTCTGGGCTGGCAGAGGACGTGGCCACGAAGCCATCACACGTCTTATGACTTCACTTCTTGCGCACGCACGGGGTCCTGCTCGCTCAGTAGAGTCTTTTGTATGAGCTCGATTCAGGAAACAGTATTCCTGACTCAAGTAGGGACCATCGCAGCGTGTTTTCCCAGCCCTACAAAGGTCAAGGGCAAAAGGGCGTGTGGAAGTCAGATGTGAAGTGTGAATAAGGTTGGGGTGGGAGAGTGGAAACCCTACAGGCAGAGTTGACCAGGCAGAGGTCACTGTCCTCAGGGTTTGTCTAAATCTCTCCTTCTTTCTCCCAGAAATGAGCCTTTCCCTTGGGCTCCTGCTCTGACTCTCCACATTTTGGGCCCTGGCTTCCTCCCCAGCCTCATCTGTGTCCCTCATGTTGAGTTTAGTGGTTTATTTGCTTTATGGTTTGAATTTTGTACCCCCCCATTTATATGTTTAAATCCTAACTCTTAATGCCTCAGAAGGTGACCTTACTTGGAAGTAGGGCCGATGCAGGTGCTATTAGTTAAGAGGAGGTCACACTGGAGTAGAGTGCATGACTGGTGTCCTTATAAAAAGGGGGACTTTGGACACAGAGGCGTAAGCGCATAAGGAGAATTCCACGTGAGGATGAAGTTAGAGATCAGGGTGCTGCTTCCACAAGCCAGGGAAGGCCAAGGATGGCTAGCAAACCACCAGCAGTTAGGGAAGGGGCATGGAGCAGATCTGCTTTCCTAGCCCTCAGGGGAGACCAGCCCTGCCAGTTCCCTGATCTGAGACTCTGGCCTCCAGAACTGTGAGACAGTATACTTCTGTTGTCTCAGCCACCCAGCTTGTGGCCCTTAGTTACAGCAGCCCTTGCAGTCGAATCCAGTGCACATCTGCCTTCCTCGCTGGAGCCTGACCTCCTAAAGTGTACACGGAGGCTGGTACCTAAGGACTGGGGGCTCTGAGGACAGGGTTTATCACTTGGGAAATGCTTGAGAAGTTTTTGCAGAAGGAATGAAGGGAAATCATTGGAGGCAGGGATCTCAGGCTATACCTCTGCAGCTATAGCCTCTCACACAGAGCCTGGTATCCCGGAGGCGCTGAACTATTGGTTACAATAAAATAACAACTTGGGACCCTGTAGGAGATGAAGAAGAAATACAAGACATGGTTCCTCCCTTGAAGCATCTCTTATGGTTATTAGAGAAACCAGATCTGTCTGTATCCAGGAGACAATGAAGACAGAGGTCCCTGAGCAGGCTAGGGAATCTGAGCCATGGCAGAAATGAGGAGGAGGAAACGCAAAGGGCACTTGTGTTTCCTTTCAGTCTAGCTAAATATCAAGCCCTCTATTTCCAGGAATTAAATCATGAAAACAACAGTCAACACTTAAACACAAGAGCTCTTCAATCTGTGACGGTTGCACTGATTTCTGTTGTACACATGTTCATATGTTACTTAAAACACGACTAGTTGTTTCTTGTTTGTGTGGTTGGTTTTCTACACTAGGCGCTAACTCCACGAGCACGGGGCCGACGTGTTCCCCCTCCTTTTCCTGCTTTCATAGGAACTCTTACATCGAAGGCATGGAGCTGAAATTAGCAAACACCTGTGGAATAAATGATACCTGTATATGTGGGTCCGTGTATGCTCAGGTATCCGGGACGTGGTTTGAAAAAGAGTATTTAAAAAATCTGGACTTTTGGGACTTCCCCGGCGGTCCAGTGGGTAAGACTCCACGCTTCCACTGCAGGGGGCACAGGTTGGATCCCTGGTCGGGGAACTAAGATCCCGTATGCCATGCAGCGCGTCCAAAATAAAAATAAAATTTAAAAAATCAGGACTTTTAAGATCTGACCCCAGAATATGTTAAATATTATATTTAGTTAGAATATCTAAACCTTAGGAATCCTGATGGACCTATTGAAAGAGCAATAGGTAAGAGACATAGAATGAAATAACTATGCTAACTGCAGACATCTGTGTCCCTAAGAGATTTTGTTACTGTACAGATGTGTATGAGGAAAACGTTACCTTTACCTGCTGTCGCAGCAACCAGTGAGAGAGGAGAGAAGCAATTAGACTACTGTCAATGGCAGATCCAGAACGGAGCGGGATTCAGAAAACTGATACTGATCTGGTGTTGGACTCACTCTTCTCTTATTCTGAGCTAGAAAGTCCAGAGTTTTCTGTTCATGACCAAAAAAAAAAGTGCAGCCTGTGGATTTGAATTACCTGGGGTGTTTGTAAAAAGGTAAATCCCAGGGTCATTCCCTAGATCTAGTGAATCGGGGCCTTTGGAAGTGGGACCAGGAATGTGCAGTTTCAATAAGCTGATTCTTACCAGCTCCTACGGTTCTGCACACACTGAGGTCCAATTCTGATACACGCTGAAGTTTGGGAATCATTGGTTGAGAGGATAGTGCTAATGAGAGCAGAGTTATAGATTTGATTCCAAACGGTCCAGCTGGGCTGCATTGCCCAGGGCTGGCGTTCTGACTTGTGTCATAAAGTTGAGAGAGAGAGAGAGAGAGTAGGGGTATAAGTTAGTTTGGTCCAGCGCAATCCATCCCCACTACTAGGGAACAAATAAACAAGCAGCCCCAGTGCCTGCTCTTTACAGGTGTGATCTTGCTCTAAAAAGTCACGGCTTTGCTGCATTACCTTCCCTGGGCCTCGGTTTCCCCATCTGGAACATGAAGCACAGATATGAGTCGTCTCTGAGGTCCTTCTCAGTTCTAAAAAACGATAATTGTACAGTTTTTTCTTGTACTAGCATGCAATAATCCAGCTCTTTTCGCACAACTTTATTTCCAGTGTAAAGTAAATAATTGAGGCAACGTAAGAGCACTGAGCTGGGAGTCAGGAAGCAGGAACCTCGATCCTGGCTCAGGCGATAAGCAGCTCGGTGACACGGGGGCAAATCATCTGATGCCTCTGGGCTTCATTTTCCTCATATGTAAAATGAGCACTTTAAGTTAGACAATTTCAAAATCCCCTCTTAGAATTATTATCCTTCATGAATGATGAGGAAACACGAATAAAAAACAACTAAGAGAACTCATTGCCAGCAGGCTTGCTCTAATAGAAATGCTAAATCAGTTTTTCAGATGGAAGACAAATTCTACCAAAGGGAAACCTGGAACGTTAGGAGTGAAGGAAGAGCAACAGAAATGCGAACTATCTGGGAAAATATAATAGATTCTTTTTTTCCTCATAAATTAAAACAAATATGTATGATAGTTGAAAGCATGTCTGATGGGTTACAACATCTACAGACTTAATGGCCACTAAGCATAAAAGGAGGAGGGTGAAGTAACCTATAAAGCCGGTAAGGGTTCTGTACTCCCCTTGAAGTGGTAATATTAAGGCTAAGTAGACTGAGAAATGTTCCATTCATAGATTGTAATCCCTGAAAAAACCTCAGTTCACCAAGAAGGCATAATAATCCTTACAGTGCATATTTTAACAAGATGTATGTTAACATGTATGTTTTTAACAACATGAAGCAAAACTAATAAAGCCAAAGGAAGAAATGGACAAATCCAACAATTATAGCTCGAAACCAATTTTTTTCTTCTCTGCAAGACAAGGATACAGTAGAACTGAACAGTGCTTCAGCCAACTGGATCTAATTGACATTTACAGTATCCGCCACTCAACAGCAACATAATACATACATACATATATATATATATATATATATTTTTTTTGTTTTGTTTTGTTTTTGCGTTACGCGGGCCTCTCACTGTTGTGGCCTCTCCCGTTGCGGAGCACAGGCTCCGGACGTGCAGGCTCAGCGGCCACGGCTCAAGGGCCCAGCCGCTCCGCGGCACGTGGGATCTTCCCGGACCGGGGCACGAACCCGTGTCCCCTGCATCGGCAGGCGGACTCTCAACCACTGTGCCACCAGGGAAGCCCCAATACATATTATTTTTAAGTGTATATGACATACACCAAGATAGACTATACCCCGGGTTATAAAACAAACCTTAAAAAATTTAAAAGAATCAAAATCATACAAATTATGTTCTCTGATCATAATAAAATTATACTAGAAATCAACTACAGAAAGATACCTGTAAATTTCCAAGAATTTGGAAAGATAAACACAAACTTACCATTAGACCCAGTAATCCCACAGCTAGGTATTTACCCAGATGAATCGAAGACTTGTGTGTGCACAGAGACCTGTCTGTGAAGGTTTAGAGCAGCTTTATTCATAATTGCCAGAGTTCGGAAGTAATGCAAATGTCCTTCGATGGGCACAATAGATAAAGTGTTGTACATTCATACAATGGAATACTACTCAGCAATAATAAGGAACAAAGTATTGATGTGCGTGACCGCATGGCTGCATCTCAAAGGCATGGTGCTGAAAGGAAGCAGCCATTAGTATGATAGCCCAGAATTGGAAAAACTGTGGTGACAGAGAACGGACCAGTGGTTACCAGGCATCGGGGCAGGGACAAAGGTGTGATTACAAAGGAGGAGCCTGTTAGAGTTGTTTTGGGTGATGGACCTGCTCTGAATCGTCATCGTGGTGGTGGTCACACCAGTGTGTACATGCCTTAAAACTCTCAGAGCTGTACCTTTTTTAAAAAGGTGAATTTTATTGGTCATAGTGTTCTCTTATCTATACATTAAAAACAAAAGAAAATAAAAAACAGAAGACGCATACATCTGTCCAAAAGAACTGTCCCTGCAGCCTGCCTTATAATAGCAAAGAAGTGCAAAAGATCTAAATGTCTGTCCACAGGAGAATAAGCAAATCAGCTGTGGTGTGGCCGTACAATGGGAAGCAGCCATTAAAAAGAAGGAACTGTATTTTCTGAACATAGATACATCTTCAAGTAGAGAAAGGATGGGAATATTCATATATGATATATAGGTGTGTGAGTGTGTGTGTCATAGTAGGATGCTATTTAATAAATTTCAAAACTGGCAAAGCAATTCTCAATATTATTTATGGATAAATATAAATTTAGTGAAATTAGAAAAACCTTTATGAGAGGGACGATTACCAGATTCAGCACAGTGGTTATATATGGGACTGAAGGGAGAGCAGTGGGATTGTGGAAGATTATACATGGGTCTTCAATAGTGTTGGTTATGATTTATTTCTCAGAAAAGGAGATCTGAAGTGCATATCACAAAACGTTTAAATCTGACAAAGTTGGGTGGTGAGTATATGGACGTTAGTCGTATTATTCTCTGTGCTTGTTTGCATACTTACAATAGTTCCTTAAAAACTTGATTTTCCTTGTGGCTCATATCCTGGGGTATTCAATCTTCTTAAAGAGACAGTTGAGCTAAAGAGTTGGGCTTTGATATTCAGATTAAGCAGGTTGATAAAAATCCACAGTCAAGAAACTTGAACCATGTCTTTAACAAGGAGATACATGATAGAGGGCAAAGAATACGTGTGAGGACCATCTTGACTTAAATCAGCTGCATAATATTAAATTCTATTTTGAATTGGAAGAAATCCATAAACTTAAGTGTAGCTGCTTCCGAATCCTGTAACTCTTCTAAGCAGCACACTTGTGCATGTTATGTGGGTTTTATAATCCCACCGAACAACAAGAGATGCGTTTTCTCTGGTTCACTTTTTGCTACTTTGATAGCATAGCTATTTTCAGAAGGTGGGAAGTTGGGATTTTGGGGGTCTTTAGAAAGCCAGGTCTTTAAGCATTTTTCACTGTTCCTAACCATTATGCAAATTCACAGCTAGTGGGTGAGACAAACATTAGACAAATGTAACACAAACAAATATCTTGTTCTGGCTCAAAGTTCAGCCACAGAACATCAACACAGCTGAAATAAATAGAAATGAGTCCAAAAAGCTTTGAAAATTAACCTGCCTTCAGTCAGTGTCTTTCGAGGGGGGTGGAGAAGTGAAAATTACCTTGCTGCAGTTTTTGATGATTAGTGTACCTTTCTAAACATCTGGGTAATCAAAGAATCTTTCCTCCCTGAAAGGAGGATTTCAGATATTTGTAACACAATATTATCATATTTTAGCCCCATCAGAGAGAGAATTATACAATTCTCAGTTGTGCTAAGTACAATTCCATCATCTTAACCCTTCATGGTTTTCGGTTTTTAAACATTTTAAAAAATTAATTAATTAATTTTTTGGCCACGCCCCGCAGCATGTGGGATCTTAGTTCCCTGACCAGGGATCCCACCCACGCCCCCTGCAGTGGAAGGGTGGAATCTTAACCACTGGACCACCAGGGAAGTCCCAGTTTTTTGTTTTTAATTGGGAAGCAAGGATGAAAGGTGTGACAGATGACTAATCATTTTGGAAGGAGGTAGATGACTGTAGCCCATCCCTGTGCAGAACTAATCATGTCCTCTTCTCTCTGGGTTAGACTAAGTCCCACGATTCAAAATCTCCAACTGTGTTTACCTCACAGTTGGGAAAAGGCACTTGGACCCTAGATTGGTCTGTATATTCTCCTTTTGTTCTCCCCAAGAGGTATGGTGACCGTAACTCATGAACTAAACATCTGAACTTAGGGTCCAGCCCATGGTTTCACATGTGCTCTAACAACGTCCCATCCCCCGAAATACAGGAAGTAGAGCTGCTGTGACCAAGCGCACATGCTGGGCCCTCATTTCCTTTCGGTGTTCGAGATGCAGCCTTAGAGAGATGAGGGCTGGAGCCTGGGGTTACAGGTCTAGATAAGCACTTCCAAAGTCGGTTGCTCAGCTCTGCTGATGAATTTAACCACTCTGACTCGTACCAGCTAGAGAGAGGTTGCGACAGCACGTTGTTGTCATGATGGATATATGCTTAATTATAGAAGTAATCCATGACCATCTTCTCTGTGTATAGTATTGGGACAATATATAAGCTTTTAGAGTAATAAATGGACGCCCCCCTTCCCCCTCCCTCTCGTTAACCGCAACCCCTTCCCAGGGGACAATATTATGGGCTGGATAGAACTCCTTCCAACACAGCATATACTCACATAGTCTTTCCTCCACCTTCCTAGTAATCAAGGAAGTGCAAATGAAAGCAATCGACGAGGGATACTTTCTTATCCTACTGTCATTGCTAAAAATGAATGAAAATATCCAGAATTGGTTAGAGCCTGGGGAAGGCACTGTACATGGGAGCAACCGTTCTGGAGCTTAATTTGGTCACGTCAGTGCATTGAGCCTGGATTATCAGCCAGGCTCAGTTAGGAGACTGAAAGCACGTTGGTTATTTGAATGAGAAAGATTTCATCAGAAGGACTGTTAGCTAGGAAAAATGATAGGGCGCCTTTCAAGGATCCAGAAGTAGCGTGTGCATCTAGGCTGAGGAGAAGTGGACAGTGAAGGAATTAAGGTTGAGGAAGATTCTCCCACCCCCTACGCAAGGCTGAGACTTAGATCTCCTGGGAGGTCACGTGTCCGCTACTGGAAAACCCAGCCACGGGCAGCGGAGAAACTGTGCACACGGCACGCCGTGTGGATCTGTAGATGTGTCCATGGAAGGTGAGGCAGGTGTCTGAGGCCGTGGCCAGAGTGGCGGTGGAAACAGCTACAGTGTGGAGCTGTGCATGTGGCTGAGCCTGGGGCTGGAGCTGGTCCGTGAGGGCGGCCTCTTTGCTGCCTAAAATAAGAAGCGCTGGGACCCAGAAGGAAGTGTCTTCCTGCCTCTGTCGCCTTGCGGTTTTTCTACGGCAGCTTCTGTCGACAAAGCCCCACATTGTGCCAGCTGGTCGAGGAGAAATGTTTACAGGGTCCAGCTCTGGTTTCACAAAGCAGGGGCAAGAAAGGTAGATTTGGAACTGAGACAAGAAATTGATAACTGGCACAGACTTTGACCTCCAAATTCCATTTTTAAAAATTTAAGGAAATCATCAAACGTGTACGTAAGTAGTTAGATAAAGAATGGTTATTGCAGTATAGAAAAAAAAATGGAAATCAGGTCAATGTTCCAAAGTTGAGAACTGCTTAGGCAAAATCTGTAAGATGAAGCTCTATGTATTTATTATCATGAACATGTGTCTATATCATTAGGTAAAAGGATGTATTAATAGCAACTTTTACATTATAACCCATTAAAAATATATTTATACCTATATTTCTGTGTATGGGTAGAAAAAGACTTTGAAAGGTTTGGTGTCTTATTCTTCAACTCCTGGGTATAGTATCTGGTTCACAGCTGTTGGTCGCTATTTACTGAGCAGATGTATTGTGTTAGCTTCCTAGGGCTGCTATAACAAATGGCTGCACACCTGGCACCTTTAAACGACAGAAATTTATTCTCTTGCAATTCTGGACACCAGAAGTCTGAAAGCAAGGGCCACGCGCCCTTGTCTTCCAACTTCTGGAGGCCCCAGGTGTTACCAAAAGTGGGGCGTGGCTCCTCCCTGCACGAGAGGCTAGGTTGGTGGAAAGGAAAGTCTGCTTCATTCCCGAGGCTGGCAACTGCGGGGAGGGCAGACTCGTGTCCAAAGGCCAACTCCCTGACTGACAACCAGAGCGAGAGGTTTTAAAGGGGAGTTTCAGGGGTATATAGGCAGAAGGAGGGGGCTACATGTAGAGACAGCACAGTCAGCTTGACAGTCGTCTTGAAATGGATCCTGCGGTGTCTGACCAGCATCATCTTGATTGTTTTAAGTACAGTAAGTCTTCAGTGCCAGGGTAGGTTTGTTCCCATTTCCCTGAGGCCTTGGAATTACGGCAGCTTATGTCACAGCTACAGTCTGGTCACCATGTAGTTAACTTCTTCCGCCTGGTGGGGTTTCAGTATCTCTAAGGCAGCTCACAGGACGTGGCTCAGAATATCATCTATAGCCTTTGAGAAGGAGCCAAAGGTCATTGACCCTGTTTAATGACTCAGCTGTTATTATTTTGCCCTGTTTGCTTTCCTTGGCTTCTGCATTTTCTCGCGTCTCTAATTAAACGTATTCTTTGGCTAAAGTTTTTCTACAGACAAAAGGCAGGTGGAGGACATCGGCGGGAAGGACCACAGGGCCCTGCTTGGGTCACAGGCATTCCTTGGCCCGTGGCTGCACCACTCGAGTCTCTGCTTCTGTCTTCACGTACTTTCTCCTCTCCTTATGAGAACACGAGCCATTGGATTCAGCACCTGTCGGATAATCCAGGGTGCTCTCATTTTGAGATCCTTAACGTAATTACATCTGCGAAGAACCTTTTTCCAAATCAGGTCACATTTCCAGGTCTAGTTGACATATCTTTTGGGGGAAGTGGATGAGCACATTTGACCCACGACACGTATGACCAAATACATAGCAACATGTTACAGTGGCTTCTTGGGTGGTAGGATTTAGGGATCATCTGAATTTTCCTCTGTCTTTTTTTTGCTTACCAGTATTTTTATGATTTTTATGCAAAGATCTTTGTATTACTTTTGAAATAAAAAGTAAAAAAATAGTTGGCATATGACAAATGAGGGACTACGTTGAGAAATGCCGACCTCATCCTCTTGAAGATATGGTTGAACCCACAGTTCACAAAACCCCAAACAACTGTATCCACTTTGAGAAGAAAACGGGGAGGAAATAAGGCATCTCAGGTAGAGGGGCAAGTTCATCACGCAGAGACCTGTGTTCGCTTATGCTCTAGGGCAAACCTGAAGAGCTCCCAGCTCAAAGCTGGACACGGAAGTCGGTAACCAGACGTCCACGCTTAGCCTCCTGGGCACCTGAGTTGAGCACACTTGTGGTCTGGGCAGCCCTCACCGCCTATGGCAGCAGATCAGGTCTGGAATCTCCCTGCATCTCTTTCTTTCAGCGTAGACCTCCTCCTCCTTTTCCATCTCATTCTCAGGCTATGATTCATTGATTAATTCCTAGGAAGATGTTGCACCATTAACATAGGAAGGTCTGTGACGTCAAAAGATCCGGGGATAAAAGGCATTTTAAAAGGCTGACATCTTCTTTTATTTAGAGAGGCAATCTTTCCAAAAGGAAAGAAAGGAAAACACGGCAGTTAGGGTATAATTATCTTTTAATTTTTTTTAAAGCTATAGTTTTATTTCCAGTCTTTTGTGGAGGTTAATCTTATTTTGTTTTAAAGCTTGAAGTTTAAAGCTAGCCTAAAACATGGATGAATATAGAGTGCTATACTCAAGATTCTAAATGTCTTCTTGGTGATAGATTTTTAAAAGTTAGGTTCATTAAAAAAATAATAATCACATATTAATCAAAAGAAAAGAAAAGTAATTCATTATGATCTTCAAAAATCATTGCCGGGGCTTCCCTGGTGGTGCAGTGGTTGAGAGTCCGCCTGCCGATGCAGGGCACACGGGTTCGTGCCCCGGTCTGGGAGGATCCCACATGCCGCGGAGCGGCTGGGCCCGTGAGCCATGGCCGCGGAGCCTGCGCGTCCGGAGCCTGTGCTCCGCAACGGGAGAGGCCACAACAGTGAGAGGCCCGCGTACCGCAAAAAAAGAAAAAAAAAATCATTGCTGATTTCAGATTGACACATTAACAATGATGTTAACATGTTAAGGCATCAGTTAAAATGTTTTGAATGGTTAATGATGAACGAATAAATACCTGAAATGTGAGAAAATGCCATGCTTTTTAAATTAGGACAATTTTTGTTGTTGTTGTTAAGAGCCAGATAGTAAATATTTCAGGCATTGTAGGCTAGATGGTCCTTGTCGCTATGATTTAACTCTGTCATTGTAGTAGGAAAGCAGCCAGAGACAATAGTAAACACACAGCATCTCTGTGTTCCAGGAAAACTTTATTTACAAAAACAAGAGGTGGGCCAGATGACGTCCATGGGTGGTAGTTTGCTGACCCCTGAAAGAAAAAATCAGAAAGTTGCAATAGGATACCAGTAATACAGTACTGGCTGTCTAGAATCTGGGAAAGCAGATTTTTATCTGCTTTGTTGTTTTTCTTTTTCTTTTTTTTCTTTTTATTTATTTTTTGCTGCGTTGAGTCTTCGTTGCTGTGTGCTGGCTTTCTCTAGTTGTGGTGAGCAGGAGCTACTCTCCGTTGCGGTGCGCGGGCTTCTCATTGCAGTGGCTTCTCTTGTTGCAGAACACCGGCTCTAGGCACGCGGGCTTCAGTAGTTGCGGCACGCGGGCTCAGTAGTTGTGGCTCATGGGCTTTAGAGCGCAGGCTCAGCAGTTGTGGTGCACGGGCTTAGTTGCTCCATGGCGTGTGGGATCTTCCTGGACCAGGGCTCGAACCCGTGTCCCCTGCATTGGCAGGCGGATTCTTAACCACTGTGCCACCAGGGACGTCCCTGTTGCTTTTCTTGTAAGAAGGAAATGCCAACATATTTGTAGCTATATGTGCTTTTCTTGGAAGATTAATCTGGGATCAGTGATGATTGGTATAAAAGGAAGAAAGAGAAAATGAACCTCTGTCTTTGTGAAACAAATTGTTAGATTCTCAGAAACAAGAATCTTTTCAATTAATTCTCTTGGCAATGCTTCTGCCCGTGATGTTCTGGGAACAGATTTAATAGATGCCTTGTAAGTTCACCTTACTATACAGAGCTTTTGCCATATGGAGTTATGTGTTGAATGACTGTGGTTTATGTCATAAGGTAGCTGAGTCTGGAAAATAATCAGTGATGACCTACACAAAGGGGCTTGAATGAATTCTTTTACACGTGATTTATTTATTCATCCTTGTTTATTTTTCCTACGTAATATTTGGTTGCAAGATAAAATTTAAGAGGAAAGTAAAACAATAGAAATTGAGGATGTTTTGGAGAGAGTATTGATGGAATATGGTTATATTCTGGGTTAACAGAGATACACAATCAGGGAGAATAGAGACGTAGACATAGATAACAAATGTATGGATACCAAGGGAGAAGGGGGGAGGGGAGGGAGGGATTGGGAGATTGGGACTGACACATACACACTATTGATACTATGTATAAAATAGACAACTAATAAGAACCTACTGTATAGCACAGGGAACTCTCCTTAATGCACTGTGGTGACCTAAATGGGAAGGAAATCCAAAAGAAAGGGGATATAGGTATACGTATGGCTGATTCACTTTGCTGTACAGTGGAAACTAACACACCGTTGTAAGCAACTATACTCCAATAAAAATTAATTTAAAAAAAAGAACCAGGGAGGACTGAGCACATTAATTAGAAAGTGAATTGCTTTGAATAAGAATATCTGTATTTGGTAGTTTTGGTTAGTTGAGGAAATCACTAACCTCTTACCTCTTTACCTTAATACCTATTAAATGCTTATTTAAGCAAATCGAATAACAGGCATGAACTCATGTCCTTTGCGTCTGTCGGGTTCTCTGGGATACAGATGCTGCGTACACGAGATTTACTGGGCAGCAGGGGCCATCTGACTGCGAGGAACCTCCGATAGTCTCCACCAGCCCAGTGGAGAGCTCTGGAGTCCTGTGTTGGTGGGGATCTTGCACCATGCTTTGCTCTGTCACTGGCAGGGCTGCCTCAGCTAAGAAGTGATCTTGGCAACCGCTGCCCGGCTCAGTTAACTGCCTTAAAAGCTCTGGTATCTCAGGCTTTCATCTTCTGATCCATTCTTCATGCTGTTGCTGAAGCTCCTTCTGCAAAGTGTAAATCTGTCATGTTGTTCCACAGCTTAAAATCTCACACCATCGACACTATTAAGGCCTAACTCTTTGAGAAGGCGTCTCTTGCGGTCTCATGACTGCTCTCATTTGGGCTTTATCTTTGGCCACTTCCTGCTCTGTACCCTGTGTCTCATCCGTGTTTTTATACCCATATCCATCGTGAAATACCTAGCATACCCAGACAGAGATAAGCCTCATTAAGACATACATCTTAAATTCTGTCTTACCTGTCTGCATAATTCCCCCCGCCCCGACCCATACCACCTGGGAAGTTCTAGCAAGGTTGACACTCATGTTCTTCTAATAAAGCTCAAATGGTTTCTTAATCTTTATGAAGATGACAAAAGGCTGGCTGACTTTAGCAGAAAACTGACGAATGTGGATTGGAACATGGTGCTTTAAGCTGATGGTGTGAAACCCGAGTGGAAACACCGAGGACTCAGGGAATCTGGGGGTGGGAGAGACATTTGGACATAAGGATCTTGATGAGGTCAGCATAGATATCACAGTCTATTCTGTGAGAAGGGATGAGGTAGAGTTTTGGAAGAATGCTTCAATGTATTTGGGTGCAAGTAATAGAAGTACAGTCAATAGTTGATTACTTAACTCTAGACCTGTTGTTGTTCAAGCATATGGGAAGTTTCAGCATTGGCTTGGAATTTCCTTGATGTCAGGGGACAGTCTTGGCTTCTATGTTCTTCTCTTGACCTTCCCTCTTGGTGACGAGATGGCACGGCTGGATACTTCATGTTCTTATGTGATGACATCCCAAGAAAAAGGAGATGGGCGGGAAGAAATGCTTTTCTCCTTGTATGCCTCTCTTATAGGAAGTAAAATGTTCCCCTGAACCCCTAAGAGGTCTTCCCTTTATCATGGATCAGAAATGGTTCATATGCCCATCCCTACACCACTCGCCGTCAAATGGGAACATTTTGCCATGATTGGGTTGAACACCTTGTTCTATTAGTCAGGTCACGTGAGCACAGCAACCACGAATGCTTGCTGTAGAGTTTACCAAGACTCAGGACTGGATCACAGTTTTGAGAGACAGAACAAAAGACTAAGACAAAAAGACAGATAAATAAGCCGGTGGTGTTGGTTGGGTAGAACGTGGCCATCAGTGTTGAATGAATCAGAGAAGTCAAGAGGAACAAGGGCTGAGTAAAGACTGAAGAATGTGACAATGAAGAAATTGTTGGTGAACTTTAAGAGCAGTTCTTTCCACTGAATGCTTAGGTTGGAAGCAAAAGGTCGTGGAGTCCTGGAGCAATTCAGTGATGTGGAAATACAGGTAGAACCTGTGTAATGATGTTTTTAGAGCTTTGACAGTGAATGAGAGGGCGGTGAGCCGGGAAGGCAGCCTTCATTTGGGCAACAAATGAAGTGAAAAGTGAGAGGGTTTTCAAAACGAAGGGATCTGGGTATGTTCAAAGGCGGTGGGAAGCAGCCAGGGGAGAAAAAGCAATAGAAAGGATGTAAAAGGAATGGAGAAAAGTGGGTCTCCTGGGTTCAATGGAGGGTAGAAGTGAAAAGCTCACTTTGGAGGAGAAGAGGCATATGATCAAAGAATGGAGAGAAGGATGAAAAATGTTGGTGGATGTTCTGAGATGTTAACAAAAGAAACGCAAAGGCTCAGAATGGATCTTCGAGAAGCAGGAGGTCTGGTCATTTCTAGAATTTACAGAGGAATAAAAGTGGAGAGTGGAGGTAGAGGGAAGGAATAGGTTAGAAGTGACAGATTGAGGAGACAGGAGAAGATCTGGAACGTCAAGAATCGGGAAAATGTTACAAGTTTAGAATAGAAACTAAAAAAAGGAAACACAAACCTCCTGGGAAATTAAATTTGATGACCAAAGGGAAACGGGAGCCAGAATCCTATAAATTTCCCCGGGAAGGGGAGGATTTATAGATGAAGAGGAATTTGACATGGAAAATTCACTTTTGGCTTTTCCCAACCGCCTGCTGTTTGTGCAATAACAAATAGTGTTTCTCAAAACCCAAATGTTTCAATTTCCTCAGTTGAGAGATGCCATGTTGCTGTTGTACTATTTATAAAGTAAGGCTTTGTTTGTTCAATCTCACTCAGGATGAGAAAGCTGAAAATAAGTCTCTGGGACAGAATTCGAGCCAGCTAAACCAAGGCTACATATAGGATACACATCGTCTGTGTGAGACACTAGGTTCTGAGAGGGCCTAAAATATAACACCCCTCTAACCTGCCTTAATTGGGAAGAGGTGAAAAATGGACATAAGAATTAGACAGATGGAGGTAAAAAGATCACCTTTCTTACTCACAAAGCATTATATTGTAGGGCATGGGTTAATCTGGCCAATAGGTTTGTGTACATGCCCCTGGATCAAACTTGCATCCCTCCCCAAAACTGGAGGCCTCCTTTGCTGGAATGATCCTACCCCCAAACTTGCTGGGTGGCCAAGAAGAAATGAGAATTCAGTGAGAATACAGGTTAACTATAGGTGGCTGGTTCCTCAAAGGGAGAATGGAGGGGGCTGGGTGCTGAGTTGAGCAAACTCAGATCCTTTTGCCAAACTCATGAGTCAGATAAGTCAGTGTCTCCTTCCCTGGGGTGGAGTCATTAAGGGGGGAAGGGAGAGCCCTGAGTATCATGCTAATAAATATTGTTCCCGTAGACTGTGTATTAAGTACCCCTCCCCAAACAAGGCACTTGTATTGGGTGCAGGGGCACAGGGGGTTACAAAGACAAATAACACATGCCCTAGGGTTCAAGGAACTTATAATCCAGCATGAGAGAGTAGATACAGCACGATGCAATGGGTAAAAATACAGAGATGCACGAGTGTAGGGCATTCAGTACAGGGTGAGGGAAATGGCAGAAACTGATGTTGAAAGGGGCCAGAAGCGGCCTTCACAATCTTCATTAAGGAATTTGGTCTTTATTAGACAGAACTAAGGAGCCATGGAAAGTTTCTGAGTAGCAGAGCAAACAGTTGGGTTTTGTTACGGGTTATTGAATGTTAAGTTCGTGTGCCCAACACATAGTGAGTCCAAACAAACTGAAACATGGGAGTTTGGAGCAGAGAAAGGTTTATTGCAGGGCCACGCGAGTAGATGGGTGTCTCCTGCCCCCAAAGCCCCAAACTCCCCCAAAGGGTTTCAGCAAAACCTTTTTTAAAGACAAGGTGAGGGAGGGCTGTGGTTGGCTGTTGCAGACTTCTTAGTGCTGGAATCCTTTGTTCTTGCAATTGTCCACATAGCTCAGATCATGGTGTTCCTGTCAACCTGCAAGAAAACAAATGTTATTCTCTGTTCTGCAACTTTTTAACTCTGTGTGAATGGAAGAGTGTTATTAAAGGTCAGAGACTTGAGAATGGGTTGTCCTGTATATTTCTGGCTATAGGCAACATTCTTTTGCAAAAGGTGCAGAGTCAGCATGACTAAGCACAGGCAACACAGCACAGAGGTGGAAGTACAAGAAAGAGATCCACACGGAGTCAGACGTACTCCTCCCCGCCAGAGTCTTAGGAAGGAGTGTGTAGGATGGGCTAGAATGGAGGAGAGGCTCAAGGAAGAGGCAATGAAGACCTGACTCAGGCAGAATTCAAGAGAGAGACCAGAGATGGAAACCATAGCGGAGGATTGGTTTGGGGGTATTGAAGAACGTGGGACAGTTAAAGTACCTCCCAAGACAGGCAGGAGCAAATGAGGAGAAGACATTGAGTTTGGCTTTGTATGTTTTGAGCTGGATAGGTTGGAAAGGTTTGTGCTCTCTTAGCAGGGAGTTAGACGCAAACAAAGAAACACACATAGACGAAAACAGATGAACGAGCACTTAACCGTGAGCTCAGCCCTGTCTTAGGTATTAGAGACACGAGGGTCAAGATGTTAGATTTTGTCCTTGTCTTCATACAGCTCACCATTGATCCAAAATCTTCCCATCTATGAATGGCAGGCTCTCAGCCCTCATTTAAATGATTTCCCAGATGTTGAGGGGACTCTCTCAAGGGGTGGGTCCAGAAACCAGTCTGTCCCCTGCAGTGCATCTGTCCTGCTTGGACCCTCCCATTCCACCTCCCATTCCTCTGTTCCACCCCCACTGCCTGAAAAACCTGTGCTCGGGGGAGCATCAATGTCAAGTGCAAGGGTGCCACCCTGCACTGGGCTCCGTCTATGCTTTGTCTCCTGAGGTTGCGAAATATCCCTTTTTCTGTCTATAGTTTTACAACAGCTGCCCTGGTTTCTGCCTCTACTGTCTTCCCTCCTGCTGGACCTGAAAGGGACCCCGTGCATGGACACGGTTTCATTCGTCTTCATTTGGTTTGTTCTCCAAATTTCCTCTTTCAAATGCTAGTTACAAATGGAGGAGGCTCCCATGCATGTGAAAGGAGATAGAGATGTGTGTGCCTGTGTGTGTGTGTGCGCACGTGCACACGCGTGGTCTGTACTAGCAGCAGGCAGATCAAAGTACTTTGCAACAAAGTACAATGACTAGGACTTCCCTGGTGGCGCAGTGGTTAAGAACCCACCTGCCAATGCAGGGGACACTGGTTCGATCCCTGGTCCCGGAAGATCCCACATGCCGCAGAGCAGCTAAGCCCGTGTGCCACAAAGCTCTCTCTCTAGAGCCCACAGGCCACAACTACTGACTCTGCACGCCACAACTACTGAAGCCCTCACGCCACAGCTACTGAGCCTGCACTCTAGAGCCCGCCAGCCACAACTACTGAGCCTGCGTGCTGCAACTACTGAAGCCCGTGTACCTAGAGACCTTGCTCCGCAACAAGAGAAGCCACCGCAGTGAGAAGCCCGTGTGCTGCAATGAAGACCCAATGCAGCCAAAAATAAATAAATAAAAGCAATAAATTTATATATTAAAAAAAAATACAGTGACTGTTGTGTGAAGGGAAGTAAAGAGCCCCACAAAGACAGATGATAGTGGATCTAATGGTCTAGGACAGAGATTCCCAAACTTTCTGGGTTCACAGAGCCCTTAGTGCCCTAGTAATTCTTCCGCAGTGCGTGAGGCCAAGAGAAATACCCAAGTTCTGTTTGTTAAGTGATCAGGTCCAAAAAACTTAGGGTTTATGTCCTAACAATTTAGTAGAAGTTTGAAAAATAATACACAGAAATCGAGAGAAAACCCTTTTGTTTTGAAAAATGATTACTTGCTAACGTTACATGTGTGCTTGTTGAGGATAACTTCTCAAATGTTGGCATCAGATCAGACCCCGCCACTCTCAGGTCCTTTCCCACAGTGATTGTCAGGTGGTTCTTTTTTTTTTTTTTGCGGTACGCGGGCCTCTCCCGTTGCGGAGCACAGGCTCCGGACGCGCAGGCTCAGCGGCCATGGCTCACGGGCTCAGCCGCTCCGCGGCATGTGGGATCCTCCCAGACCGGGGCACGAACCCATGTCCCCTGCATCAGCAGGCGGACCCCCAACCACTGCGCCACCAGGGAAGCCCTGTCAGGTGGTTCTTGCTTTTGGATCACGCCAACTGCCCTAATCCCAACTTCGCTCGAATTTGATCAAAAAGAAGGCAGTGATCTAACGTTGAAACTGCAAAACCTTGAATTAGGAATTATGTGTCCAACAGATGTCAACCACTGTAGGATTTCCCTTGAAATTAAAAAATACCCCAGAGTGTTCCCTGTGAATTTGCTGCCGTGCTCCAGGGCATCACAATGCATTGGGGTAGGGGCTCAAAGGAGGCCTCTGCGTGAAAGGAGGTTCGAACGAAGACACTATCATTAATGAACATGAATTAATGGGTAGGAATAGTCCAGGCAGAAGGGTCCCTGTAACAATGCAGTGAACAGGGTGACGTTTTGTGAGGGTCTCGTTCACGGAGGAATGTGGATTTTACAGCCCTTATCATGATCTGAATTTTTATATATATACGTATATACATATGTGTGTGTATGTATATGGTATATACATATATACGTATGTGTATATATATGGTTATATGGTTATATGTGCAATGATATTTTATATGTAAAATATTTTAGATATTTTATATATTATGTAATGATATAGTTTGTAATACAGAATTGTATACATTATTTATATTTTATATAGTATGTAATGATATAGTTTGTAATACAGAATTGTATACATTATTTATATTTTATATAGTATGTAATATACTTTACAATATGAAAGCAGCATATCTACACACGTGAATATACACTCACATCCGACTGTCTTCTTACGGCCATGCAGGGATGGGAAGGTTGTTGGCTGGGCGTGATGAGCCAGAGGGTGTGCCCAGTGGAAGCTGTGAGTCCTGGGCTTGTAGCACAATCAGCACAGTTTTAGAGCTTCCTCTAGCAACACTTGGGAAGAGGAACAGAGAAAATGGAAGGTTGGCTTTATTCAGGGTCAGGAATGGCT
The DNA here is from genome assembly GCF_964374135.1 of Grampus griseus. Lineage (NCBI taxonomy): Eukaryota > Metazoa > Chordata > Mammalia > Artiodactyla > Delphinidae > Grampus > Grampus griseus. The sequence goes on from NC_139014.1 coordinate 2,092,573, forward strand.
AAAAAAAATAAAAATAAAAAAAGCTGCGGCAGAAAATCCAGGGGCTTGAAGGTGTGAAGATTTCGGAGGTTTGCTGTCTTAACCTTCACAGTGCCTTGTCGCGGGGGCGCTGTTGGAGGGCTGCCTTCTGTGGCTCTTGATCCCTGATTGTAAAATTCTGTGGGGACGTGCCTTTGATGCAGGTGTCTTTTTGCTTCTGATGCTGGGCTCCTAGAATGCTCTTTCAACCTGGAGGCTCCTTTCTCCTTGGATATATATATTTCCTACCTACTGTTTTCTGTTTGGAACTAGAGCTCTTGTTATTGTTTGGCTGTTCAACCTTCTGGATTGATCCTTTCTCTCATGTCTCTCCCCTTCCACCCAATAGTTTTCACCTCCTTATCTCTATTTGTTCTCTTTCTGGGAGAGAAACTAGGATGAACTTCATCTTCAAGTTCATCAAGAGAAATTTTTATTTTGAGAGCTTTCTCTTTACTTTTTGAGAACTCTCCTTTGCTCTCTGATTAATAAATTCTTGTTTTATGGATACATTATTCTCCTCATATCTCTCCAAGGATGTTAACATTTTTTAAAAATCCTGCATCTTCCGTTTTCCTGTCCTCTTCCTCCCTCCCTCCCCCCCCCCTTCCTTCCTTCCTTCTTCCTTTGTCTCTCTCTGTCTCTTTCTCTGTTTTTCTTAATGAACCAAAGTTCTGAGAAAATTGAGAAATAAGACAAAAACCTAAGGCAGATGGGAGATCAAAACACCACTTTTCTTAAACTATTAAAAGCTCAGGTCGAGATGTGGCTTAGAGTGAAAGCCAAGTGGGCCTGTGACCTGAACCCTAGAATTTGGAGACTTATATACCCAGTCATGGGCAGTGCTGGACCCAGACAGGCCTCCTGTCATGGTGAGACTTAAATCAGGGAAGAGCAGAAGGAAACATGCTGTCTCCTGGACAGACTCTCTCCCAAGAAGAAATGGGGGGCAGGGCGCTGAACTAAGCGTGGCCAGATCTTCCCAGATTAACCATTCTTGCCCTGTGGCAGGAGCAGGTGAGAGTTTGGGAGAGGCCAAGAGTGAGTCACATCTCCATGCAGAAGGAGACACCGGAAGCTGGTACGTTTCCCTGCTGGCGTCTGCTTGCGGGGAGGGTCCTTGCCTGCACAGGAGTAGGTGAAGGTGTTGATGGTGATGAGTATCGGCTTCCACCGCATACTCTAGGGTGACTTCCTGTGACCCCCTCCCACACTCTGTGACATCAGATATCCCCAATTTATGTGTGTCTGGGAAGTCCAGCAGTGGGGAGAAGCAGTTCTTTTCTCAGTCCTCTTCTTTTATTCATGATGTTCTCTGCCCGGCGAAATAAGCCGCTCCTCCTGCCCTGCTTTCCATTCTTTAAGCTTCTATTGATCCATTCGAGGATATCCCTTCTCCTGAAGCCTCCGTCCTTGAGAATTTATATTTCTGTTCCTTTACTGTGTAAAGAGGTGCATTAAAGCGCAAGCTCTGGATTCTTACACTTGCTTTGCCACAAACTAATTGTATGGCTTTGGACAAATTCCTTGACTGCTCCAAGCCTTAGATTTTTTTCATCTGTAAAACAGGTTGTTATAAGGCTTTTTTTTTTTTTTTTTTTTTTTTTTACTAAGTCCAAGCTCATACTGTTTGCCACGTGAAAGGACAATAAATCGAAAAACTAGTTATTGGGGCAAGGAATCGTGACTTTATTTGGAAAGCCAGCAGACCGAGAAGCTGGTGGACTAGGGTCCCAAAGAATCCTCTTCCCCGAGTTAGAATTCAGGTTCCTTTTATACTAAAAGGGGAGGGGGTGTGGTTGGTTGTTGCAGACTTCTTGGTGTCAGCATCCTTTGTTCTTGCATCTGTCCCCATAGGTCAGGTCATGATGGTCCTGTAAACCTCCAACCAGACAAATGTTATTCTCTGTTCTGCAACTTTTTCTCTATGAGTGAATGGGAAAGTGTTATACTTATAAAGGTCAGGGCCTTGAGAATGGGCTATCCTGTATATTTCAGGCTATAAGCAACTTCCGTTTAGTGATTAACTTACAGCAAAAGCAATAGAGTACAAAGGTTAAAGTAAAAGAAACAGATCCAATATGGAGTCAGCTTTGTTCTTTCCTATGACAGTTTAAGGTTATAATACCTGTAAAACATTCATATCAATGTCTGACACATCATGATACATTTTAGTTATCATCATTAGAATCTCATTATCTTCTTAGCAGAGTTTTGGGAAGGGTAGGGTGTAAATGTGAGTGTTCTAGCACCACCTTTCTATTCGGTCTTCAGTGTTCTCATTTTGATTGGTGTTTCATCCAGACTGTTAATTTCCATGGAGGCAGAGTCGATCTTTCTCTTATTCTTTACTGTATCCGTTGCACTCATCACAACACACAGCCCTGGAGATATTTGTGGAGTGAGTCAGTGGAAACAAATTCACTCGTGATGCTCTTTGTAGGAGGCCATATTGTGTGGTGCTTGAGAACATGGGCTTTTGAATCAGGCTTCTTGGGCTTGATTTAGTGCTGGTTACTCACTGGTTGTATAACCTTGGACATGTTCTTAATTTCTCCAGTTCTCAATTTCCTCACCTGTAAAATGAGGGTAAGACAGTGCCTGCCTCCTAGGGCTCATATGAAGACAAAAAGAAATAAACTATATGAAACCGTTGGCCTAATGCCTGGTGTGTCATAATTGCTCGGTAAATGCTAGCTGCTCTTCTTGTTGTTATAATTGTTCATTTCCTGCACACCAGGCCCTGGGATAGGCACAGTATGCATGTCATTGATCGAGCGCCTACAGTTTGCTGCGTCCTGTACTTAATCCTGTAGTAGTTAAGAGTGTGGTATCTATAGTCAGATGGCCAGGGTTTGAATTCGGGTGTCAGATGAATAATTTTGAACCAGTTACTTGATCCTGTTGAATCTTACCATCTTACCATCAGTGCTTGTGGAATGAGGTTATAAGAAACCCTATCTGTTGGTAGTTATGAGGCAAACCTTAGCACAGAGCCTAGCACAAGGTAAATACATGCTCAGTAAATATTAGTTGTGTTGATGACCACGATGCTGGTGATCACTGTTGTTACTGACTGGGGTTCTTGGCCTCCTTGAGCAACAGAAATTGATCAGAGACCAGACAAGAGATTCAGGCAAGGCTTTACTGGGGCTGCTGCTGCAGCAGGGGACTGAGAACAAACAACAGGTCCCCTTGCTGGCTGGCTGAGGCGGGGGGCAGCTGGCTCCTTACGTGGGGTGAGGGTAGGGGTGCGTCCGGGGGTCGGGCGGGAGTGGTGGCTGACGTGTTCTGCCCACCCCTTGGTGGTGTCGAGTGCAGGGGGCCTGCGCAGCACCCTGCTGTCGCTCCCGGCTCCTTGGAAGTGGCAGCTGGGTTCTTTGGGCCTTTTTGTATCTTGTTGTCCAGAATTTGCCCCAACTGGGCATGCACGCAGTTATTTTTAGTCCCATGTAGTTTCTGTGTATTTTGTTGCTTGAGGAGACGTTTGTCCAGGTGCAAGCCCTGCAGCAAAGGGTCCCAGGTCCCAGCCTGTCTCACTATGACAGTGATGATGATGACCACGACAGAGTCATGGCGATGACAATGTCGACCACGATGCTAGGGACGAAGGTGACTCTACTGACTCGTGAAGTAGCAGAGTGTGGAGGTCATATGCTCGGGTTATAGCATCAGAAGGTCCTGGAGTTGAGTATCTGTTCTGTCTCACTGATTGTGTGGCCTTGGACAAGTTCTTTTCTCTAGTTACATTTCTGCATATTCATCTGTAAAAACATTAACTATTTCACAGGGCTGTTGGGAGGTTCAAATAGGACACTATATGTCATCAATTCTAGGCTGTATATTGTCCATAGTTTAACATCTCTGAAGTCAAGGATGCATCTTACAATTATTGCCAGACAGGTGGCACATGAATTGGATATTTGTGAAGCAAGTATTCATCAGTGGAGAAATGACCACAGTTCCATGTTTTGTTCTTGCAAAACTGATGGTTTCATGAGACCCTAAGGGAGGGATTTGATAAAGTGAGTCGATATCGACTCATTCGATATCGATGAGTAGAGAAAGCTGCGTTATTTATTTATTTATTTTGGAGATACACACAGAAGGATTTTTTTTATCCCTCGCTAAGCTATGTGACTGAAGGCAGGAGAAATCGTGAACTTCCACAGACTAGATGGAAGAAATTTCAAAGCAATGAGAGGTTGTTGTGATTGATTGTAGTATGATCAAGAAAGCACCAACATCGAAAGCTGCAGAACAGGTGTCAGTGTTAGAAGAAAATCCCGGAGGAGAATCATTGGTCGCCTGAATTTTGTGTGGAAAAATGTGGACGTTGATGACAGATTGAAAAACGGTTTAGAACGTTCAGACTCAACATTTAAAATGTCTTATATTTTCTTTCTCATTAAGACACACACAGGGCTTCCCTGGTGGCGCAGTGGTTGGGGGTCCGCCTGCCGATGCAGGGGACGCGGGTTCGTGCCCCGGTCCGGGAAGATCCCACATGCCGCGGAGCGGCTGGGCCCGTGAGCCATGGCCGCTGAGCCTGCGCGTCCGGAGCCTGTGCTCCGCAGCGGGAGGGGCCCCAACAGTGAGAGGCCCGCGTACCGCAATAAAAAAATAAAATAAAATACAGTAAAGTCTTGTTTCACTGTGTGTGTATGCACATCGGGGTCAAAATTCATTGCCTGTTACATTGAAGATTTTGTCCTTTCCTATGTGTATATTATTTCTTAATATATTTTTGTACATTATATGTATGTTTTATATTTGATAACTTGATAGGTGGGAATAATATATCTGTTTGTTTGTTTGACCTTGCAAGTGGGTCATCGTTACACCTGAAAGAGGGCCACCAAATTTCTTTGATTGACCATCAATACATTTTTTTTTTTTAACAATTAGAATTTTCCTGTCTGGCAAGTTAGTGAAAGCCTTATTTGTATTGTATCTGCAAATCAACATGAAATCTCCTTGGTGGATGCAACTTAGAAAAAATACACTAATGTCTTGGAAATTTCTTTCCATGTCAGTAAATAATAGACCATCATTGGGAATGAATGCAGAGTGTTTCTTTGCACGTATCTGCCATATTTTGCTTAATCGATCCTCTAGTAATGGACTTGTAAGTGATTTCTAATCTTTCTCTATTGCATAGTAAAGCATGCAGCGGTAAACATCCTTGTGTAATTCCTAGAATTATGACTGCTGGTTAAAGGTGTGCTGGTTTACACCTGGATACGTATTCCCAAGCCGCCCTGGAGAAATCTTGCTCACTGTTGTTTCATTTTTATGTAGTAAAATCGATCTCTTTACTTTTTTTTTTTTTTTAGATGTTGGGGGTAGGAGTTTATTAATTTATTTATTTACTTTTGCTGCGTTGGGTCTGAGTTTCCGTGCGAGGGCTTTCTCTAGTTGTGGCAAACGGGGGGCCACTCTTCATCGCGGTGCGGGGGCCTCTCACTATCGCGGCCTCTCTTGTTGCGGAGCACAGGCTCCAGACGCGCAGGCTCGGTAGTTGTGGCTCACGGGCCTAGTTGCTCCGCGGCATGTGGGATCCTCCCAGACCAGGGCTCGAACCCGTGTCCGCTGCATTAGCAGGCAGATTCTCTGCCACTGCGCCACCAGGGAAGCCCGATCTCTTTACTGTTTGATTTCTTCTATTCAAACCTTGGTAGACGTTTTCTTTTCAAAGCCTTGGCATATCTTCTTGTCATTTTTTTCTATAATTCGAGTGTTTAAACAGATACAACTTTAACCCAACTGAAGCTTGCAGGCTTTTGATTCCCAGTTTTATTAGAAATAAAGTGACTAACTTTTTCTTCAGGGCAGTAGTCAGGTGGTTGAGATAGGGTTTACTTTTGTGTAAATATTTATTATTATTCTCATTTCTACAAGTTGTTCACGACTCTTTCTTGTGAAAAAAATGCAAAAACAAAGCACAAAGCAAGAGATAAATAAACAGCCCAGGGACCTCTTCCACCACCCCTCGACCATCACATCCATTCCTCTCCCCAGAGGTAACCTGGGTTTATTACTTTTGTGTGTATCCTACCATGCGCTTTCTTTTGTATTTACATATATGACATGTGCATATAAAACCATGTAGATCTTGTGTTTTTGTTCTAATATAAATGCAATCACGCATATGTATTCTGCAGATTGCTTTTTCTACCCAGTAATATGACATGGTTCACTGTCTGTATCCAGACTTACCTTACTCCTTTTAACTGGTACATAGTCTCTCATAATACAGAGTTTGGTTTACTTAACCATTTCAACTAATGGACATGTAGGTTTTTGCACTATTAAAAAAGATGGTGCTGTCAGCAACCTTGTATACGTGCTTCTTTTGGGAACCTTTTCTCTAGGAGGATAAGAGAAGCGGAATTTCTAGGTCAAAGGAGAAGTCCATTTGAAGTACAGTTTCATTTCATTTTCAGTGTTTCTCGACCTTTTCTTCCCCCATTATCTCTGCCCCTGAGAAAAAAATTAAATTATTAAATGCAATTAAATACTTCAATTAATTCAAATTAAATGTGTCTCTGATGAGAGAAATTAACTTCTAGGAAATAAGATTCTGTGGGGTAGAGTTGAGCGTTGGAGGGCCGCGCCCTGTTCTCACGGCCAAGGCCTTTTCACCTCTAAGAACCGATTTTCCTCCCAGCGAGAATGCATGATTTAGATAAACACAAGCTGAAAACATTTTTTGTTGGGTGGAAAAGACACATCCCTCGTTTGTGATGACCGCAGGATGTCACATGGAAGTCCTGTCACCGGGAAGCACTTAGCGCTTGTGGCTTGCCTGGAACCCTCAAAAAATGTTACTCAATTGAACTGAATGTTGATGGTAACCATGTCCAAGGATGTTATCACGCTTGTTCTAAGGCAGAGCAGAGAGACACTACTAACTTGTCCTCCTTCCTCATACCTCAATTAGTGTTGTCAAGGATCACTAGACTATTGCTAGGCAATTCACAGAGGAAAAAATGTGGAAAAGAAATAACTGGGCTGGAGGCTGTCACTCATGGGAGTTTGCTCACACATTCCTTTTGGAGTAGCTTTTTTTTTTTTTTACATGTTTAAGAAGAATGGAATCTGAGGCCCAGGAGACGCAGCCTTTGAAATATGCTTTGTGACAAGCAGGATGGCAGGAACACCAAGCCATTGCGTTGGTTCTGTGAAAAAAACTTTGATGACTGACTCTGGAAGAAATTGGGCCCCTCGGACGTTGGAAAACTGCAACATGAAAGCCATGACATTTAGAAATAATTACTTCTAGCTCTGCAGTATGAACGCACCAATCATCCTAATGTGAAAGGAAGGCGTTCTAAACGATCGCAGGAATGAGACACAAAGTCACCAAGTGGGGAGGCTTGGAATAGGGCTGGAGACACAGCTGCGGTCTCAGTGCTGTCGGGGCAAAGAAGGATGCTCACCCCTTCTGTGTTTCAGAAAAGCTGTGGTCTCTTCCTCCCTGCACCGGCCGTGTAAATCTTGGGCAAATCGACTGGTGATTCTGATCCCTGGCTGAGCTGGACGAGCTGGAAGCCAGAAGGTTTTGCTCAAGTCACTTGGGTGGAGAGATTTAACGTCAAAACATTTAGAAGTGCCGCTGGAAGCTAATAAAATGCTCACGTAGGAATGAAGAGACTTCTTCAAGTTCTCAGTCACACTTTTATGCATATGTGAATGTTTTTATTTCCATAGTTATGGTTTCCCTTTCACATGGATTAGAAAAAAAATACAACTTAGCACATCAAACTACTGATTTCATAGGTCTTATTTATTGCCTAGGATGTGGCTTCTAAAAAATCCAGATTCATTGTAAATTGATTTATGTAAAAATAATGTATAAGGGTTGTATATGGAAATGGTCGGAAAAAATGAAGACGTTTCTAGAATGACTAGTTTGAGAAACAGTGATGTAAGCCATTCTTTCCTAGAGTTGACTACACTGCCCACCATTTAGCGTGGACCCGACAGAAGCAGTTAAAACCATTTACTGTGTCTTCTGCCGCTGAAAAGGAAGAGCAGGGAAGAAATCTCCAAGATGGTCTCAACTCCTTTGTGAGGTATCGACATACAAAACACCTCCTCTTACAAACACTAAAAGCTGACGTTTCCTGAGAGCTCACTGTGCCAGGTGTCGTCCTAAATGTTTTTAATGTATTTTGTTCCATCTAATCCTTTCGACAATCCTGGAAGCTAAATTCCATTACTATCATCATTGTCCCCATTTTACAGATTAGGAAACTGAGGCCCAGAGAGCGCTTTGCTGAAAGCTGTCGAGCTGATGGTAAAGAGGGCAGGGTTCGATCTCAGGCAGACTCCCTCCGGCCTGTACGCCTCTGTGTGCTTATTATAGGGTTTCACACAGCTCCCACCGTGAGCTGGAGCAGTTGGGGGTCTCCTTTTTTAAAAAAGACTTTATATATATTTTTAGGGAAGTTTAGGTTTAAGACAAAATAGAGAGGAAGACACAGAGATGTCCCATATACCCCCTGCCCCCTCCCCCCACACAGCCTCCCCGTGATCCACATCCCTCACCAGAGCCGGACGTGTGTTACAATGGATGAACTTACATTAACTCATCGCCTGAAACCCGTCGTGTACCTTTGGGTTCACTCTTGGTGGTGTATATTCTGTGGGTTTGGACAGTTGTATAATGACGTTTACCTATCATGATGATGCCATACAGAGTATTTTCACGGCCCTAAAGGTGCTGTGTGCTCCACTGTTGGGTGGGGCCCAAGAGTGCAGCACAGAGGAGCCGTTTGTAACAAGCTCCCAGGTGATGCTATTCCTGTGGGTCCTTGGACCACACTTTGCATATAAAGACCCAGAATCCTTTGTGACTGCAGGAAGCACCTCTCTTGTCATTTCTGTACCTGTCTTGTCTGTAAAGCAGCAACTGAGTTAAACGTGTGCATGAAATTGGATCCACACTCAGGATATTCGGCCATCAGAGGGGAACCAGATGCAGCACCTGTTTTTCTGTGGATTTCTCCCATCCTTTATGTGTTGGCTAAAAATGTAGCCTGTCTAGCTCCTCTCAAAGAGAAAAGCAAACAGGGGCATCAAGTCCACAGAGCACAAAGGCGGAGGCTGCCCCTTCCAGGGAAACAGGGTTCCTAGTACGTTTGGAGAGGTTCGCTGTTCGTCTTGGGCCTTGGGCTGCACGTTGGTGTTTAACTTTATGTAACATTTTGGCGCTTTCCCTAAGAAGAAGTGTTTCGAAATTGTTTGACGTCCCTGCTCTGGGATGTCTATAAAGAAACAAATTGTCCTTTAATACGAGATGACTTGGCAGTAAAGCATGGCCTGTCCCTTTTGCTGTCCAGAAATATCCCAAACTTGTGGCCTGTGAAGTCTTCCTTTCCATCCTTCCCTGAGATACCCTTTGAGACAGGAGCCTGCCAGGAATGCTCGCCTGCTTTGCATTCAATTGTATAAATGGTCATAGGTGTGAATGTTAGCCCAGGAGCCTGAGTGTACAAGAAAAACAACTTACAATGTATTTTTGAAATTCAATCTAACTTCTATTTCAAACCCTTATTTCACCAGAGTGGAAAACATTTAATCTCGGTTAACTGTTTTTTTTTTCTTTTTCTGCTCTAGGATTGTATTTAAATTTGGGGGAACCAAATGTCCCACGGGCTTATCTGCTCTTTAATGAGGTTACAAGGGCATTGGATGAGACAACTACCACCCAACTTGGTCTTCCTTCATTGGCCCAAGCGTGTCCCCGTAGGGACTTCCTTGTTCCTGTTGCATGGTTCCTACCTGGCTTTACTCTTACTCAGGATGTTTTCCAAGAAATATTTTGTCTAAGCTGAGAGTCCTTTCCAGGGCGCTAACATCCTGGGCTTTTGAAACATCACAGTCTGGAAAGTATTATTTTTTCCCTTTGCTTCCTTCTTTACATCATCCCCTGAACCAATAAGCATGAAATATCTTTGCTGTTAAAAACAGAAGAAGGGCCCAAAAGGAGAGAACAAAAGTTAATAGTATTTGAAATACGTTACGTTGCTACAAAATCTAATGCCCCAGGTGAACTGCCGTGTAATTTGTGTAGATCCGGGTGTGTTTTGATTTTTTCCACCCTGTAGGCATTTTAATGATGCTATAATTCTCCTAGAAGCTACTCTTCATGTTTGGCCTTCTTTCTTAAGGTTCACCCGATGTCTGCTAAAAACGTGTGGCGTCTGGAGAGGTGGGAGCTCCGCAGCTGGAGAAGGAAGGAGAATAAGAGAACCCTCCTGGAAACTTTGCTGGGTTACGCTTTGGAAAACGTGGCTTATACTAATGGCCCAACCTATGTGCGTTTGTAGCAAGGTGAGATAAACTAATTAACTCAATTCCAGTCATTGAGATAGTACTGGTGGCACGTTCATTTTACTGCGTGCTGTAACTGGGTGGTAGTTAAGGACATCAGCTTTGGAGTGAGAAAGCGTGTGCTCGATTCCTGGTTCTGACTCTTTTCACATTGTTGGCCTTGGGCAAGCTACTCCACCTCGCCAGTTTTTAAAATGGGGATAAGAGGAGTACAGCACCTGCCCTCCGTATCCGCGGGTTTCATATCCGCAGATTCAACCCATGGAGGATTTCCAATCGCGAAATTACGATCTGCAGTTGGTTGAGTCCTCGGATGCAAAACCCCGCGGATATGGTCGACTGTACTCGCTTAGGACAGCATTTTATATGAGGGTGTTGAGCATCCGCAAATTTGGGTATCGGCAGGGGCTCCTGGGACCCATCACCCAGGGATGTCAAGAGACGACTGTATGGGATGGGGCTGTTTAAATGTTTGAATGAGTCACTCAGATGCCTGTTAAGAGCTTAGTGCAATGAATGCCTGGCCTTTGGCAAGCACAGAATAAATGTTAATTTATGATAATCATCATACAGATAGGGTTGGTTTTCTGAAAATTTCCCCTTTTTAGTTAGCATCAAGGAGGTCCATTGTTTGGTCCTTGTTTATGAAGATGGAAAAACCCAAGAGGCACAAAGACCTTTATTTAACTGTGCATGAGTCTGAAAGCAGGCAAAGCCTCTGATGTGCACTAGCCATTGCCTTTTTCACCATGGGAATTATGGCTCTAACGTTTTATTTTGAGCATGTTGATTTAGCAAACCTAAGACCCTGGTTTTAATATACAAGATCTGAAGCATGGCCTCTTGTAACATATTCGCAGATGCTTGCGGTGGGAAGACTAGGTTAGGCTGTACCTGTTGACATCATGACTGGTCATGTCCAAGAAGCAAGACACATGCTTTGGAGTTGGCAAAGGAAAGGGTATTTTCACCCTAAACACACGGTTCATTTCAGTAATTGAGGCTGGATATTCACAAGTTGCAAAACTCTAGGCAGGTGTTCACAAGCCCGTGAGCAAGGACTGATAAAATTCACAGAGCGATAAGCTGAGTCTTATCATCGGAGAGTTCATACATAGGCAGGAGTCTCCGTCTGCTGCCACGAGTGTGATTTCTGGGCTCCTGCACCAATTTTATGGACTCCTTCTATCCAGGAACCTAAGCTTGGGAATGACAGACATCTGCCAACCTCTGAGTTCCAGCTAATCCTTTTGGGATGTGTCCTTGGAGCCCCGCTGCCCACCTACACACTCTCCTTCACTTCTTTAATATTCCCCCCCTCCTTACCTCCCCCTTTGCTTTTTTCTTTCTAGCCTGCTCTCCACCAAAACAAACATCACAGAAATTAACCAGTGTCATCTGGTAAGGCACAAGCTGCATGGCTGTGCGGCACAGTAGTATAATACTTTACCTCTTTCCAGAGAAAGAGTTTGGAATTTTGGTCCTGCCTCCACCCATTTCAAATTAAAAAGGCTGACCACAGCAGTGCCCGTGAGGATGTGGGGAAATGAGAACCGACTTCATGACTGCTGGGAATGTAAAGCTGTAGAAACACTTTAGGAAAAAGTCTTGACAGTTTCTCATAAAGTTTATACACTTACCAGACGATCCAGAAATTTCACTCCTAGGTGTGCACGTAAAAGAAACGAAAACATACATCCACAAAAAGAATTATACAGAAATGTTTATTGCAGTTTTATTTATAATAACAACAACAAAAAAAAAAACCCTGGAAGCAGCCCAGACGTTCACCAGATAGTGAATGGATAAAGAAATTGTGATATATCCATTCGGTGGATAAAAAGCAATAAAAAGAAACAAAAACTAATTTATACGTGCATCAGCATGGCTGTATCTCAAAAACATTATGCTGTGTGGAAGGAAACAGAGTAAATGGTATCTATGAAATTCTACAGCCGACAAAACCAGTCTAGAGTGACAGTTCAGTGGTTGCCTGGGGCTGAAGGTAGACATGGAGGACTTTCTGCCTTTTTTTTTTTTTTTTTTTTTTTTTTGCGGTACGCGGACCTCTCACTGCCGTGGCCTCTCCCGCTGCGGAGCACAGGCTCCGGACGCGCAGGCTCAGCGGCCATGGCTCACGGCCCCAGCCGCTCCGCGGCATGTGGGATCTTCCCGGACCGGGGCACGAACCCGTGTCCCCTGCATCGGCAGGCGGACTCCCAACCACTGCGCCACCAGGGAAGCCCGGACTTTTTGGAATGAAGACAAAGTTCCACATCTTAACTGTGGTGGTGGTTACACAGATGTGTGTGTTTTTCAAAACTCACGAACTGTATATATATTTTCCCAGTTTTATTGAGAAATAATTGACACACATCACTGGATAAATTTAAGGCCTGCAGTGTGCTGGTTTGATTTACATATATGGTGAAATACATGAAATCACCACAGGTTTAGCTAACATCTATCGTCTCATGTAGAGACAATAAAAAGAAAAGAAAGAAAAAAGAAAGCAAATTTTCTCCTTGTGATGAAAGCTCTCAGGATCTGAACAACTTTCCGATGTATCGTGCAGCCGTGGTAGCTGTTGTCATCCCGTTGTGCATTACATCCCTAATGCTTATTTACCTTTTTAGTTTTTTTTTAATTGAAGTAAAGTTTATTTTACAATGATTCGGTTCCCTGCAGAGAACCCCCTGTAAATGTCCATCTTAATTATGCTATATCCTTAAAATTTGTCTATCCTTAAATTTATGGTTGCAAAGAACAGGCAGCAACAGGGAAAATGCTTATTAAAAAAGAACATGTTACAAAATCGGACCCCTTCATAACAACTTTATTTGAAACAGATGCATAAGAAAAAGGATGGGAAAGATGTACCAAATCCCTTAACACTGGTACTGCTAGGATGGTAGGATTCTGGGTGATCCATGTTTCTGTCCCTCTAATTTTTACCCAAATAAAGAAAATTCAAAGGCAGCAATTCTGTTCAACTGTAGGGCCCACTTCCTTCAGAAATACCTGTGTGTAAAGGCAAGCTGGGAGGGAAGACTGAGTGAGCTGACCTTTGGAAGGACTTAGATTTACCTCTTGCCTTTTAATTTTTAAGAGCACAGTCAAATGATACAAGGGTAGACAGTAGCCACCCTTTCCAGCTTCGGGTCTGGGAGGATTCCCAGATTCCTCTCTCCCTGACCTGCTATGACCTAGAGATTTCAAGGGCTGTGGGTGGGAATGGAATTCTAGTCCTGACCTGGAGAATAGGAAGCAGAGGAACAAGGAATGAATGAGATTCTCTCATTAGATAACTTGTTTCCTAGAGCCAAGAAGGAAATCAACAAGGCGGTGTAGCCGGATAATTCAGGATAATTCAGGCTGCTATCGGCTGGGACACATCCTGTCCGCATCAGCTCAATGGGAAGACCGTGCGCTTGGGAGTTAGATAAACCTGGGGTGAGAACCGTTTGACCTTGGCCAACTCACTTGCCTTCATTAACCCTCAGGTTCCTCACTGAGAAAGGGGGATAGTAACATCTATCAGTAAAATTTAGACTTGTTTTGTTACAGACATTGGAACCTCACCCAAGACAACTTCAGCAATTTATCTTAAGGCTGCTTCTGTATCTATCTCATGTAACTTACGAAAAAAAAAGGAATCAGGAGTAGGAAAGCCACTGGAACTCCGGGAAAAAGAATTTCTTTTTTCTTTTCTACTTTTCCCTTGCCGATTTTTTCATTCTCCCATCCCACCCTCCAGACCAGCTTCTAAACTACTTATGGGGGGAGGGGGAGTTTGGGAGGATATCTGTATAAACTTGGCTGTGGAAGTCATTATTTTAAAATACTCGATTGGGGCCTTTCCATATTGGTGACACAGGTCTTCTTCAAAGTTGTTTCTCGTATTGAGTGGTGTGCTCCGGGTCACATGGCTTCTGCTGCATGTATTAGTGGCCGCAAAAAGCCTGCCTCGGTGCACAGGAAAAGCCACACCGCGTTCTCCGATGCATCCAAGGGAGCTGTGGCCTAGGAAGCGCTTCGTCTGTTTTCTGTGCTGTTTCATCCAGCCACAAGCTGGTCTTGTTGGCTTATAAAATTTCAACAGCTGGAGGAGAGTGGGGCTGTGGATGAGGAAGCCTACTATTGTTACTGTTCTTTAAACTTGCACCACGGGGGGGGGGGGGGAACTACATGACAAGTACTAATGTTTTGTGAATTTCCCTACCCGCCCCCCTCGCCCTGTGCGTGTGCATGACCAGAGAGAGAGAAGGAGGGAGAGAGGGAGGGAGAGAGACAGAGAGATCAAAGCCAAAAATACATAACAGGTTGTGATTTCAGTCTTACCTCTACTGATAAATTCTCTGAGGTTAGTCAGTGGAGTGCAAAAATCCCACTTTTAATAACTGTAAAGAGAAAGGTTGCCATACCATTTCAGGGTTAAAGTTAACAGCTTTGGTCAACAGAGAGGCTGGCCTTTTGCAAGTTTCTAGAAGAGATACTCTGATTGGACCAGCTTGGGCAGCCACCCCTTTCTAGACTAATCATCTGTGACCAGGGGCTGAGGTCACCGTGTACAGAATGGATTCCAGGGGTTCACGACTTTGCAAAGGGACACAATGACATGTCATAGGGTGCTGGACCTATCCTCTTCCAAGTATCCACCACACAAGCTCAGGAAGTGATGTGAAGATTAGATGTATGTCAAAACCCCAGTTTGAGACTGAAACAAAACAACAAGCTTTTGTTTCTTTTCTTGAAGCAAAACCCTGTTTTCTGAGAGCTCAGGATGAGTTGTCCATTCTGCTTCCTCTTGGCTCTGCTGATACACCAATGCCGGGATGGGGTAAATCATTGGTATTTCTAAGAAACCATTCCCTGAAGAAACCATTTCCTGAAGGAAGCAATTACCCGTCATAAGTACCTTTCAATTTTCATTTTATTGCACAAAATACTCAGTCTTGATAAAACTCCAGATCTACATTGAGCTTGACCTCCTAGGTTATTTCATGAATCCTCCCAGGAATCCTTTAGAAGGACAGTTATTATCCTTCTTTTGCAAACATGTTAATTGGAGATCAGGGAGGTGAAATGGCTTGCGTTAGGTGATTTGACTTAAGTCATCCAATTCCTAGTTTCATGCCATCTTCATTAGACAAAGTGGGGTCCTTTTAAGAGTCTCACACTCTCATAAATAGCTGAAGTTGTTTATTTAGTTAGAATTTGGTGTTTGATCAAGGCTTGGAAAGTTGCGCTCATTCCATAATGACCATGAGGCAGGCTGGGCATGGTCTCTGCCCTCGGGTAGCTTACAGCGGCAGGGCTGTAATATTGCTGAACAAATAATTATAGGACAGTTTAATTATTTTTATCCTGAGTCCTGTGTAGAAAATATACAGCGTATTTTGAAATATGCCTCTTAAAAATAGAGAACTTGGTGCCCCTGGTGGTGCAGTGGTTAAGAATCCTCCTGCCAATGCAGGGGACACGGGTTCGAGCCCTGGTCCGGGAAGATCCCACATGCTGCGGAGCAACTAAGCCTGTGCGCCACAACTACTGAGCCTGCGCTGTAGAGCCCGCGAGCCACAACTACTGAAGCCCGTGCACCTAGAGCCCGTGCTCCGTAACATGAGAAGCCATTGCAATGAGAAGCCCGCGCACCGCAACGAAGAGTAGCCCCCGCTCGCCGCAAGTAGAGAAAGCCCGTGCGCAGCAGCGAAGACCCAATGCAGCCAAAAATAAATAAGTAAATTTACAAAAAAAATAGAGAACTTAAAAATCTTCTTACCCCTTGATCAAGAATTCTATTTGCAGGCGTTTCTAATGTTTGTTTAACTTATTTTTTAATTTTATAATTTTTAATTTTTGTACAGTTTTAAAAGGTTACACTCCATTTACAGTTATTACAAAATATTGGTTATACTTCCCGTGTTGTACACTACATCCTTGAGCCTGTCTTACGCCCAGTGGTCTGTACCTCTCACTCCCCCACCCCTGTACTGCGGCTCCCCCCGGCCCGCATCACCGCCACTGGTACCCACCAGTTTGTTCTCTGTATCTGTGGGTCTGCTTCTTTTTTGTTATATTCACTAGCTTGTTGTGTTTATTAGACTCCACATATAAGTGATATCATTACAGTATTTGTCTTTCTCTATCTGACTTATTTCACTTAGCATAATGCCCTCCAAGTCCATCCATATTGCTGCAAACAGCAAAGTTTTGTCCTTTTTGATGACTGAGTAGTATTCCATTGTGTGTGTGTGTGTATGTCTATATGCCACATCTTTTTGTTTTGAAGTGAACTTTTTTGTTTTCTACATGCACCTTTGTAGTACTGGCACTGGTATTTTCTGAGGCTACACTCTTAGAAATAGAATTTCAGATTCCAGGGACATGGGCATTAACGAATTAATATTTGTGCGTTTACAGTCGTACCAAGAGTGTACGACAGTGTCTTTGATCTTGCCTTTTTGCTAACAGTGGATGTTATCAATATCATGAAAGTATTTCCTGTAATAATTTTTATCCCCCTAGAGTTTCAATGAGGTTCAGCATTTTTTTCATGTTTGCTCATGATTTGGGTTCCTTTCCTGTTGTCTGTTTTTACCGTTCACCTGGTCTCATTTGTTTGTTGGTCTTCTGTTGTGCTGTTTCCTCATTTCTCGTTGATTTGCAATAACTCTACATTCTGGATATTATTATTTTTTTTTTGCGGTACACGGGCCTCTCACTGTTGTGGCCTCTCCCATTGCGGAGCACAGGCTCCGGATGCGCAGGCTCAGCGGCCATGGCTCACGGGCCCAGCTGCTCCGCGGCATGTGGGATCTTCCCGGACCGGGGCACGAACCCATGTCCCCTGCATCGGCAGGCGGACTCTCAACCACTGCGCCACCAGGGAAGCCCTCGTTATTATTTCTTTATATTTTATTTGCTGAGCATATTTTCTTTCAGGCCGTTATTGGTTTGTTTGATTTTAACTCTATTTATGGTATCTTTTGTAGTGCAGATTTTCCATTTTTTGTGTTGTCAAATCTTTTCAATTAGACCTCAGTTTTATGTCTTGCTTAGGAAGTCTTTCTTAGGCTTAAAATTATAAAAAATTTGTCTATTTTTTCTAATGTTTTTGTAGCTTGTGGTTTATCTCTGGGTATTTAATCCATCTGGAATTCATTTTTGTGTATGAGGGAGGGATCTAACTCCTTTTGCAAAATGGAATATCTCAACACAATTGTTAAACAGTGTTTCTTTTCCCCTCCACTTGGAAAATGCTACATCCTGTACTATATGCCCACACAGTCATGCTTTTGTTTCTGGGCTGAAAATAATTAATTCTAATATAGAACTGTCACCAAATCAGTATTGCTTATGCAGATGTGCCGTTTCCCCAATATCAAAACAAACTAATTTTCTTGCAAGAAACAGTCCCCTTCCACCTCTGATTTTTCTTTTACCACTCGTACCTTTAGCATGTATGGCTGGTTTTCTTTCTTTTGTTGGTGTGGTACTTTGTGTTACTCCTGAAACATTTGACCTTGTGAACAGGCTTAATTTCCCCAAGAAATGGTGGCGAGCCTGGTAGCTTTTTCCCCTGCATATTCCCCAGCTCTGAATTTAGCCACTTGCAACAGACTTTGCCTCTGGCTTTTTCTTTCAACCTTGTTCTTGTTTGCTTCCAGGAGGAATCACCATGTGCTGGAATCTTAGGAGTGGGGAAGAGTCGTAGGTTATCAGGACCACATACAGATTCCCAGGTCTCACCCCTGAAGTTTATTGGTTTGAGGTTTAGCCCTAGAATCTGCACCGTTACAAAGCTAGGCCTTTGCTCTTTCTGCAGGCTAATCTCTCGTTTGTAAATAAGATGACAATTGGGCAACCAGAGCTGTGAGAACAAAACATCTGGTGCAGCAAATGATTCTCTAGGGTCGCTCTTCTAGTTTCCTCACAAGAGATGCTACAAATAAACTCTTGGGTCCTATTATTCCAAAGGCCACTTTGACATTTACTTTAGTGAAACAAGATGGAGGTATCTTTCTAACAAAAGTAACCAGCAAAGCCAAAAAAAGAAAGAAATCCAAAAGCACTAGATTGTAAGCATCTCTGTTGAGTGTCTTGCGTCCTTTCAGCATACGTGGGGATTACGCATTATGCCTCCACACTCCTCTCTCTTCTGAAGATGTCACTGAAGAAAGATTCCAGTGCTAACATCAGTCAGTTGCTTGGAAGCTGACCCCGGCTGAACCATTGCTTCTTTTTCCACCGCCTTTTCTGGAAATTATTAAGAGATAAATGACAGAGACCAAAATTTAAGAAAATGCCAGGAGTTTGTTTATTCTGATCTGGTTCCTTAGAGATGCAAATGCATCAGTTGTGAATATGATGGGTGGAATCATAGTATTTCAACCTGCCATCTCTACATCAAGGCCTAATTGGGTCTTGCTAGGAAAAAACAAACGGGTGCTCTGTTTGTCAAGACAAGAGAAGAGACTTCTTAGAACTTTTACCTCCGATAACTCAAGTCCAGACTCAACAAGTTAGTTCATTTATAAAGGGTTCCATTTCGTTTTCCTTTTTTTTTTTTTTTTTTTTGCGGTACGCGGGCCTCTCACTGTTGTGGCCTCTCCCGTTGCGGAGCACAGGCTCCGGACGCGCAGGCCCAATGGCCATGGCTCACGGACCCAGCCACTACGCAGCATGTGGGATCTTCCCGGACCGGGGCACGAACCCGTGTCCCCTGCATCGGCAGGCGGACTCTCAACCACTGCGCCACCGGGGAAGCCCCAAGGGTTCCATTTCTTAATGTATATGCAAATAAGCACCCTTGTCTCCGTACAGATATACGCACAGATGCACACCCCTAAGAGTGCGGCTTTTGTATTCATCGTTGCAAGATAGCCTCTATACCTAAAATTGCATTCTTATTTAGGCAGGAAGAAGGTGGAAGGGCAAAAATCAAGCCAGTTGAGTCTGTCCTTAAGAAAATCTCTCCTAGAATCCTTCACACAGGTCCCCGGACAACTCCAGCAGTAGACATAGCTGAGGACAATAAGCTTACAATAGTCCTGCCTCGAACAAAGGTGAGACTCGTAAGTGAAAAGGGGAGTATGGATCCTGAGAGTTAAGAAGCAGTGTCTGTCTTGGGGTTCCTCCCCGAAATTTCCCAAACCTCTGTGCTTTCCTGCGTCTCACCTGCAGCAGCCCAGTGGTACCACGATCCACTCACCTGTATCCCCTTATAACTGATCTCCCTGCACAGTGATGGGTTATCTTTTTATTTTTATTTATTTTGTAGTTTTTAGTTTATTTTTTTAAACGGCTTCACATTTCTTTCTTTCTATTTTTTTTTTCTTTTGGTCCGTGCCTCGTGGCTTGTGGGATCTTAGTTCCCCGACCAGGGATCGAACCCAGGCCTTCGACAGTGAAAGCTCGGAGTCCTAACCACTGGACCGTCAGGGTATTCCCTTGTAATCTCTTTAAAACGGTGTGAATTTGGATCACTTTGCTGGTTAAAACTTTTTATGACTTCCTATTTGAGTTAGAATAAAATGCACACATTTTTCTGTGACCTAAAAGGCCCACGTAATTGGGTATCCTCCGTTTAGTTTTGCTCTTTCTTCCTCCTGGCTTATAACAGGCCAGGCACATTGGCCTCCTGGCAGTACTTTAAACCCACTGTGATCTTTCCAGTGTTAGGACCTGGGTAATTGTTTCTCCAGCTCGGCTTCTCTCTTTCCACAAGTTTTTGTCCAAATGTCACTCTCTGGGACCATCCCATCCAGGACACTGCGATGGTCTTTTTGATGTGTCAATTTAGCTAGGCTACAGTCTTTAGTTCTAGAGCCAAACACAAATCTGGGCACTGCTGTGAAAGTATTTTGTGGATGTGATTGAAGTCCATAGTCGGTTGATGTGAACACAGGGAGATTTTCCTAGATAATCTGGGGGAACCTGATTCAACCATTTGAAAGGCCTCAAAAGCAGAGCTGAGGCTTCCATAAAGAAAAGGAGGGCTTCCCTGGTGGTGCAGTGGTTGGGAATCTGCCTGCCAATGCAGCGGACATGGGTTCGAGCCCTGGTCTGGGAGGATCCCACATGCCGCGGAGCGGCTAGGCCCGTGAGCCACAACTACTGAGCGTGCACGTCTGGAGCCTGTGCTCCACAACGGGAGAGGACGCAATAGTGAGAGGCCTGCGGACCACAATGAAGAGTGGCCCCCGCTCCTGGCAACTGGAGAAAGCCCTCGCACAGAACGCAGCCAAAAATAAATTAATTAATTTAAAAAAAAAAAGAAAAGAAAAAGAAATCTCACCTGTGCTTAGCCATTTAAGTCCATGTCCAAAGTGTCAGCCTGCTCTTCCCAACAGGCTGCCCTATGGGTTTTGGACTTGCGTAGCCAGGGCCCACCACTGTGTAAGCCGGTTTCTTGCAATAGATCTCATGATATGTATCTGTACTGGTCCTCTTCTCTGATTGACCCTGAAGGACACATCCCTCTTCCCCCACCTACCAGTTGCTCTTTATCACAAAACCCCATTTATTTCCTCCGAAGCACTGTATTCCATCTAAAATTACCTTGCTTATTTATATATTTACTTGTCTATACATTTATGTCTTTTCCTACTGAAATGGTTGCTCCCAGAAGGCAAAGTCGGTGCCCGCCGTCCTCACCACCGTATCTCCAGTACTTAAACAAGGTTTCATCCGTAGTCTGTGCTCAGTAAACATTTGTTGAAAGAATGGATGAATGGAAATCTGGTAATAAAATTTGGCCCACAATTCCCTTCCAGATTACATAGTTACATTTCCAGGCTACACCCAAAGAAATGATTTGGCAAGACTGCCCCCCCCCAAAAGTTAAATAAATTGTGGTGTATGCATTCACTGAAATGCTAACTGTTAACAATGAAAAGGTGGCTCTGTATTTGTGGATAAGGAAACAAGCAAAGGAAGGAGGCTACTGGACAACATACACGGTCATTTTCACAAACGTTTAAAAGAAAAGGGTAATATTAGAAGTATACAGTTTCAAATGGTCGCTTTATAAAATATACCTGTGGCTAACAAAAGTCCTAAAATAGTTTATAGCTTTGGAAATTGGAAAAACTGACGGCTACACATCTGTAAGAACAAATTTGCTTGTAGCTTTGGCTGGTCAGAGAATATATACTCCAAACTTTATATATGTTGCTGCAGGTTAATTTGTCCTAAGATGTGTGAATCGAAGAAACACATTCCTTGCATACAATGGGACCCACCTCCAGCTGGGAAGGTCCAGCTGGGATGGGTGGAAAAGCTGAGGGGGATTGGTGAAAAGGCGAGTGGTCTAGCTTGGTGGGAGCACAGAGGAGAGGAAACTGGGGCTGGAGAAGGATGTTAGGAGTATCCACGGTGGGTCTCCAGCTTCCAGGAGAAGCGCTCATGCCTAGTTTAGTAGGCAACAGGGGGACCACTGGAAGTTCTTGAGCAGGGCAGTGGTACCTGCCTGAGACTGTAGTTGCTCCGTAAAGTTGAATATTACGTGAATGATGGGTCGCAATGACCTGTTGAAAGTTACCTTTACAGAGCAGATATCACTTGAGATTGACCTCGGTCCTGAGAGCCAACAGAAGAAACACCTCTTCTGCCAAAGTAAATTGTGTTGTACTCCCTCCTCCTAACCTCCACCCCCCTTACCTACTTCCACGGAACCAGCAGTGACAGGCACTTGTCCCCATTTCCTGGACTCTCAGAATCCTGGGAAATCAAGGAAACCTGCTCTGAACTACGTCTGGTCCATATAAATGACAACTCATTTTTTTTCCTAATAAGATTTTTTTTTTTTTTTTTGCTGGCAGAATCACACAGCTATTTTCTAAATCAAAGATCAACTTGTTAGATTATTTTTTACGGGTGGCATAGGGGTAATGGCTTCTGTAAAACATCTGTTCTGTAATGAGAAAACAAAGATTTGTTTGCCCCAACTGAGTGCAATTACCTTTGGCTACCAGCGGGAAAGTTGTAGGAGCAGCGTCAAAATTCAAGGAGGATTGTTTGCAGCAGAATTTTTTCTTTTCTATTTTTTTTTCAACAGTAGCTAGGAGACTGTGTTCATCAGCATTTTATACGCTGTCCTAGAATAAAGCAAAACTCCCAGATCTGTGTGGGCTTGTTCATACAAATGACTGGTGAATCAGATTCAGTCAAGTCAAAGGAATTCTGTTTTGAAAAGAAGTGAGGGGAAATCCGAGTTAGGGGCCTTTCCTGCAAGTCCTTACATAGTTTTAATTCGAGGGCATCATTCATCCCCCGTGAGTTTAAGGTCTACTCTGGCAAAAGAATGACTACGCCGGAGGCCCCAGGCTTGCTCTGATTGGTTCTTCACGAGCCAATCAGATGTAGGCTCGCTGTGATTGCGCACATCCTGAGAGGGTGCTTCTCTGCTGTTCGATTGTCAACCGGTCTTCTCAGTGTGTCACTTGCAGCATCCTTGCCCCTGCACTCTCTGCATCCTCTGTGTCATCTTGTTGTCTCCCCCCATCACACCCAGGCCCTGATCTTATTCTCTTAATTCATTTTTTTGATCTTCCCAGTCACAGCTCCTACCCTGATTTCACCAGTGTCGAAAATTCATCCTCATCCAATTTCTCATTTCCACCTTGCAAGTTCTCCAAAAGTCGACTCCTTCCTGGAGCTTTGTCCAACACACTGAAGACCATGCATTCCTCTCTTGTTACTTTTCCAAAGTCCTTGTGCTTTGCAGACCGCTCTTCCTCTGACCCGGAGGATTGGTCTTCTTCATTGTTCTGTCCTGCACTCTCTCTCACTGTAGCAAATACTACAGGCTGGTGGCTGAAAACAGCAGACATTGCTGGGAAACAGAGTAATATTAGAATGACTTTTATTGGTGAAAATAGTACCTTGTTAACTAGAACGATGATTGTTAGAATCAGCTTTCATCGGAGAAAAGGAAGTATTCAGGTTTGGGGTGTTGGCTAAAGTGTTTTGGAGACACCTGTACCTTCCAACCCCAGGGTATGAAGATCTTGCAAGCCTGTAGCCGGTACTCTTAGAGTGAGTAGTCTTGTGTCCAGCTTGTGACCCTGGAACATTTCCAGTGGCCTGAATCCAACTGAGAGAATTGAATCCTGCTTCTGGAGTTGTTGTGTCTGTCTTGAGCAAACCTTTCTAATAAAGGAACTGTTCAAAGCTCCCAAGAGACAGAGAGTTGGGACTTCATTTGAGTCTGCAGAACTGATTGCGTGAACTGTTTTGTGTCTGCTTGCCAAGAAACGTTTGTTGAGTAAATGTCCATGTGGTTGGAAGACTGGTCTGAGATTTTCTTTCCTTACGCCCTGGCAGGAAGGTTGTAAGAGAATAGCTAAACCTTCCCCACCCTAAACTTCTTTAGCAGCTGCCATGATCTCCCTAAGCAGCTTACAAGTTATGCACGACCCTTAGGCCAGTTCACAGAATATGTAGACGGAGAGATAATAGACCATTTCGTTCATCAACTTATGAATCGAACAGTTAGACTGCAAATGGACAAGTACAAAAGCCTTTCTCTGGACAATTGAGAGTTGTTGCTCTCAAGGAAACTTCTCTTAAGCCTCGGGAGATGGGTAGCAGAGGGTGGGAGAGGAGAAATTCAACGACTAGCCGATGGCTACATTAAAAGCTGTGAGGGCCGGGACCCGGACGCCCACTCTGGGGGAATAACTGTGGCCGAGGCTGGCGAGATGGAGTCCTCGTGGATCCAGTGGCAATGAGGAAAAGACTCTGGTTGGGAAACGCGTGGCCCATGGCAAATATCTTTGTCCACAAAGATTTGTGACTTATTTCCTTCTCTTAAATCAGGACCAGACCGGCCCCAAATGCCAGCAAGTCCATAACAGCAGAGACCTACCAATTAGCAGGACCGTGAAATTAAGGACAGACCCATCTGGTGAGAGGAAACGGCCATTATGGTCCAAACCCTGCCTTGTCTTTGTCTTCTCATCCTGCATTTCCTTTGGTTTGGTTATGAGGTCAGTATCTAGGGGACCAAGAGGTGAGAGATTTTGTTTCTGGGTGAACGTCATCTCGACTAAACAGATGTTTGTGTATTTTAATCTCAGGACAGTGGTAAGGATGGGAGGTGATTAAATGAAGGGAGGATAGACCTTCCACTCACCCGTCCCTGCATTTGGGCTTCACTGTTACTAAACCCGTTCCACACTGATGTCACTCCCTTCAAGGCAAACGGCTTTATTTCTTATTCAGTCATCACAGTGGACCGATCTGTTATAATTAATTAATTAATTTTTGGCTGCGTTGGGTTTTCATTGCTGTGTGTGGGCTTTCTCTAGTTGCAGCGAGCGGGGGCTAATCTTCGTCGTGGTGCGCGGGCTTCTCATTGCGGTGGCTTCTCTTGTTGCGGAGCACGGGCTCTAGGCGCGTGGGCTTCAGTAGTTGTGGCATGCAGGCTCAGTAGTTGTGGCTCGCGGGCTCTAGAGCGCAGGCTCAGTCGTTGTGGCGCAGTGGCCTAGTTGCTCCGCGGCATGTGGGATCTTCCCGGACCAGGGCTCAAACCCGTGTCCCCTGCATTGGCAGGCAGATTCTTAACCACTGTGCCACCAGGGAAGTGCATTAGTTATCTATTTTATATCTAGCAGTGTGTATATGTTAATACCAACCTCCTCCTAATTTCTTCCTCCCCCTCACCTTTCCCCTTCAGTAACCGTAAGTTTTTGTTTTCCACGTCTGTGAGTCTGTTTTATAACTAAGTTCATTTGTATCATTTTTTTTAGATTCCACAAATAAGAGATATCGTATGGTATTTGTCCTTCTCTTTCTGACTTACCTCACTTAGTATGATAATCTCTAGGTGTATCCATGTTCCTGCAAATGGCATTATTTCATGCCTTTTTATGGCTGAGTAATATTCCATCGTATATATATACACCACATCTTCTCTATCCATTCCTCTGTCGATGGACACTTAGGTTGCCTCCATGTCCTGGCTACTGTAAACAGTGCTGCTTGCTGTGAACACAGGTACATCTTTGTATTGATT
Source organism: Grampus griseus (assembly GCF_964374135.1). Classification (NCBI taxonomy): domain Eukaryota; kingdom Metazoa; phylum Chordata; class Mammalia; order Artiodactyla; family Delphinidae; genus Grampus; species Grampus griseus. The sequence continues at coordinate 2,117,954 of NC_139014.1, forward strand.
GCTGTAACCTGGCCGTCAACTCCACACGTGGTTACAGGCAGCAACACTCCTGGAATGGGAGTTTCGATTGAGAAAAAAGAAAAAATTGAAGTTGAAAGGCAGGGCTGGGGTGGGGAGGCTGTTAGATGGAAGTCTGAATGATGTAATAAACAACAACAGAGACCACGACAGCTAAAACATGTTTATCGTGTTGTTTCATCAGACGGCAGCCCACAGCATCCCACTAATCTTCAGGTAGAGGGCTCATAAATGGTGTGAGCTGACGTCTTTGCGCCTCTGTCCTTTCTGCTTGTGAGTAGCCCTCCAGCTCTCCCCTTCTGCACGCTCACCCCGTGTTTCCTGACCTCGTCCCAGCTCCAGGCCTGCCTGATGTTGGTGCTGGATTCCCCTCCCCTGCACCCTTCTGTGCTGCAAGAGCAGTAACCTCTCATTACCCTACTGGAATTATTTACCTGTGTCTCCGACTAGACGGGAAGTTCCATGAAGACTGGGGTCTTGCCCATCCGTACAAGAGAAGGACTTCAGTCATGAATGAGCAGGGAAGAGAGGAAGAAGAGGGGAAGAATGAAGAAAGGCAGGTCAGATGGCACCAAAGGCAGACGCTGTGATGGTCTCTAAGGGTTGCTGGTGCCGGCTCCTTTCCTTCCCAGAGTCTAATCTCAACAAGTTAGGTCTCTGCTTAATACCTCCTCCTCTACCTCGTTATTTCCCTCTTCTAGTTCAAGTGAGTTTGGGGGAGGGAGGCTGGAAGGCTCAGCTGGGTCTTTGTGTTCTACTTCTCAGAACAACTCAGGATTAGGGGTGCACGGCAGTAAAAAGAAGTTACGTGAAATGGAGTGTAGTGGATGATGAAATATGCCACTGAGATCCCACTTCAGGACCAGAGGCTGTTCCTGCAGATGTCCCGAGGGTTGCCTGGCTCGCGTTGAGCCCCCAGCGCCCCCCTCACTGAACAGGGCATCCTTACTCAAAGCACGTCCTCCCGCGTGGTAGCCCCGTCCAGTGACTGGTTGATGCAGAAGTCCAAAGACTCAGCTTTCTAGAAAGAAAGACCATCTCTGCTTCAGGACCCCCCAGGGTGGGAACTGAGGCTGCAGTTGCAACTGCCTCCAAGCTCGAGCCTCCCTCTCCCCGTCCCATGTCCCTCACTCCTTTACAAGCACGGCTCCTAAGGGCACTCACCAGCGAGCCTTAGTCACAGGTATCTCCACCTCGGCGTTGTGTCCTAGGGCTCCTATCCTAGGACAGGCAGTTCATACTCCAAATGTCCACATGCCCGTCTATACACATAGCCTGGTGAGAATTTTTCACTTAGCAAATGTATTTAAGAATCTTAACGCAACTCATGGTATCTCCAGCCTGCCCAGGGGTCAGAATGGGTTCACATTAATAATAGTAATAACGGATGCTGACTTTGGTTGTGCCTTGCTTGTCGTTGAAGGATGAAGGGCTCCCTTCTATATCCCCACCCGTTATTCCTGGCTGTCCTCAGGGTGTCCTCCTATGTGCCCATAAGTAGATCTTTGTGCTTCACCTGGCCTCTGCCACGTTCTTTTCCTTCTGCCTTGGCTCCTTTGATGATATTTTCTGCCCGTGGAGCTGTACCCAAGGACTTGGCCACAGCACTGCTGTGGGAGGGGCCCATGATTAAAAATACTGGCATCTCCACTGAGGGCACTGACTTTGGTCCAGAGTCGCCATTGCTTCTTCCTGCTTCCCAATTAGCTATGGGTTCTGGGGGCTCAGACTGCCAGCGCTGGAGCCTTGGGCTCTGCTAATGGGCTGGTGGCTATGAGGTGTTACCGTGTCTCGGTACCAGGCCATCACTGTCATGGCCCCCACGATCCCATAATATTTCCATCGTTTTACTTGTAGCCCCTTTCTTCCCGGGACTCAGTCCTAAGTCCACGAGGGGTTGTTCTGAGTGACAGATCCCCCTGCAGGGCCAGAAGTGGCCTCTTGCTTCCCAATGATCGAGGCCTCTAGTGATTCCTGCTCATACCTGAGTCCTCAGGGAAACACAGCTTAAGTTCAGGACAAGATCCTTCCTACGCTGAAAGCAACGCCAGTTTGCTTTCCTGAAACTCTTAGAAGAGTTTTCAGACTCTTTTGTACCTGGGAAAATGTCAGAATGGTCTAGATTCGTCCATACGTGTATAAACTCAGGCACACGTTGTATAAAGAATTTAAAAAAATTTTAAGTGTGATAAAATACACACAACATCTACTGCATTAACCATTATAAGCGTACAGCTCAGTAGTATTAAATACATTTACCCTGTTGCGTAACCATCGCTACCATCCGTCTCCGGAATTATCTCCGTCTTGAAAAGCTGAAACCCTAAAGCCATTAAACACTGACTCCCCATTCCTCCCCCCGCCAGCCCCTGGCTACCACCAGTCACTTTCTGTCTCTGATTTTTACTAATCTGGGTCCATCATGTAAGTGAACTCATATAGTATTTGTCTGTTTTTGACTGGCTTATTTCATGAACATAATTTCCTCAAGGTTCGTCCATGTGATAGCATATGTCAGAATTTCTTTCTTTTTTAAGACTAAATAATATTCCACTGTATTTATAGACTACATTTTGCTTATCCATCCATCCACTGATGGACACTTGCTCACTTCCCCATTTTAGCTATGGTGAGTAATGCTACTATGAAAATGGGTGTACAAACATCTAAGACCCTGCTTTCAATTCTTTGGGGGTACATACCCAGAAGTGGAATTGCTGAATGATATGGTAATTCTGTTTTTAATTCTTTGAGGAACTGCCATACTATTTTTCATAGTCACTGTACCATTTTACTGTCCCACTAAAAGTGCACAAAGGTTCCAGTTTCTCCACATCTTTGCCAACATTTGTTATCTTCTGTTTTTGGTGTTTTTTTTAAAAAATAGTAGCCATCCTAATGGGTGTGAGGTAGAGAGCGACTACATTTGAAAGCAACTCTGTTGTAAGGGCAGAAGACCTAAATAGACATGTGTCCAAAGAAGACATACAGATGGCCAATAGGCACAGGAAAAGATGCTCAATGTCGTTAATTATTAGAGAAATGCAAATTGGAGCTATAATGATGTACCATCTCACACCAGTCAGAATGGCCATCATTAAAAAGTCTACAAATAACACATTCTGGAGAGGGTGCTGAGAAAAGGGAACCCTCCTACACTGTCGGTAGGAATGTAAGTTGATACAGCCACTATGGAGGACAGTATAGAGGTTCCTTGAAAAACTAGACATAGAGCTACCATATGATCCAGCAATCCCACTCCTGGGCATATATCCGGACAAAACTCTAATCGAAAAGATATATGCACACCTATGTTCGTAGCAGTCCTATTTCACAATAGCCAAGACATAGAAGCCACCTAAATGTCCATCGACAGACGGATGATAAAGAAGATGTGGTGCATATATACAATGGAATACTACTCAGCCATAAAAAAATGAAATAATGCCATTTGCAGCAACATGCATGGACCTAGAGATTATCATACTAAGTGCAGTAAGTCAGACAGAGAAAGACAAATATCATATGATATCCATTTACCATGTGGAATCTAAAAAAAAATGATACAAATGAACTTATTGATGAAGAGAAAACGACTCACAGACATAGAGAACAAACTTATGGTTACCAGAGGGGTAGAGGCGGGAGGGATAAATGAGGAGTTTGGGATTAGCAGATACAGAGTACTATATATAAAATAGAAAAACAACAAGGCCTTGCTGTATAGCACGGGGAACCATATTCAATATCCTGTGATAAACCATAATGAAAAGGAACATACACATGTGTATGTATATGTGTAACTGAACACGTTGCTGTACACCAGAAACGAATACAACATTGTAAATCAACTCCACTTCAAAAAAAAATTCAAATTAGGAAAAGAAAGCAACTTTGTTCTCAGCTGAACAACCTGATGGTGATTTTTTTACTCCTGTGACTATGAAGAAGGATATTTCTCCAATCTGTCTGTCAGGGTTCAGTTATGATGCTATTGCTATATGAAGACTGCACAGGCAGATCGAAGCAGAAAGACACCTCAGGGGCCCAGGCCATGAGAAGACAGGAGAGAGCCAAGCAGAAGACCTCTTAAGAGTGCAAGGGGGGACAAGACCCAGCTGAGCTGGTGACTGCTGTGCAGCCGTCGGGTCAAATTATATCTCTTGGATGAAGATCCTCATTAAAGTCCTGCACCTCAGAGACAGTTTGGCCTCCCGAGGTGCATCATTACGGAAGACGAGGCATGAAAACAGTAATTTAAATGGAGTTGAAAGAGCAGTCTAGCTTAGAAAAGGTATTCATGTTTCAATCGCTCTCAGGAAGAGACTTCTTGGGATAAAGTACATTGACTGAAGGAATCGTGGGCAAGGTAATCGTTCGAAGGCAAATGTTCCCTGTCCTGGTGAGCAAGAAACATGGAGCACAGCCCGTGGCTGTCAGGGTCGATCGTTTTCTTCCAAATCATTTCATTCCAGAATAATTTTCATGTTGTCGGTGGGAGGGGCCGGTTTATCAAATGCTACCTCGTACTCAGAAGCATAGCCGTTGCTAAGGAGCTACACGCCTCCCTGGGAGGGAGAGTTGCAAAATGACTCTCTTGAGGAATCGTGGCTGGAGGATGGAGCATTTTCCCCCGTACTGTCCCCAGCTGTGCTCCCCTGCATTCCCTCACACTGTCTGAACCCAGCAGGGCGATGGTAAGACAGCTTCTCGGGAGAAAGGGAGCAGGCAAGTGTCATTTTCTTGCTGCACTTGAAGACACCCAACAGAGGACATGCAAAGCACAGGTGTGGGAGTTTGGCTGACTTGCAGTAAAAAATAATCGTGGTTTCCTGTTTGTTGCTTATTTTCATTCCTAAGTGGTGATGAGCTTCTGGGACTTCCTGCCAGGACTAGCATTTTCTGCAGACAAAGTAGGTGTCATTTGGGGACCAAAAAAACGTCCATACCTGCAACTTTCCAAAAATGCTCACATCTCACACTCATCAGTGTCACTCCTTAAAGTAATATAGACTATTTTAAATTGGGCTAAATCGTTGTGTTACTTGGAGTGTCGAAAGACTGGCACCTTGAAGCACTAAAATTTTCTCACGTATCTGATGAACTTAAAGCAGTTCTCGGTCCAGAGAATATTCGGTTGTCCATCCGTCTACCCATTCATCGATGTACCCACCCAACCATCTATCCATCCACCCATCCATCCATCCACCCGTCCATCCATCTGTCCATTCTCTAGGTGCCTCTTTACTCCCAACTCATTTTATACGGTCTTCCACTGATCTGATACGGTCTTGGGACTTCTAATAATTCCAGGGATATATGCTGGCTTTTCCAAGCAGACTGAGGTCTCCTGAGTGGAGAGAGAATAGCTACTACTTAAAAACTTTCATCAGAGTGGAGAGCAAAAGGCCAGGTCGCCAACAGGTGTGCAATATATTCATGCTGAAATGAAATGGGACCTGGGAAACGATTTGCCCAGCCTGACAGCGGAAGGCCTCCCAACAAAGCCTTCCTCCTGTTTCCTTGCAAGATTGCCGCAACGTGGCCATTTTCAGACTCTGATTTACAAGATGGGTAGAACTGCCTCAGTTACACAAAACACACGATGCTGCTTAAGGAAGCTGCCGGCGGTTGCAGGGGAGCCTGCTGACGTCCAGTTGTAGCTCTTGGAGCTTTCAAACACCCCCACGTGCACCCCCTCCGTCACGGGCACATTGACCTCTGAGTCTCCTTGTGCTTTCATCAGCATCTTCTCCAGTGCCTGGTAACAGCTATCCCCTTAGTGCAAAACCACACCTGATTTTCCAAAGCCTGGGGGCCATGTTTTTCTTTTTCTCATTCATCCTCTTCTTTGCCAGACATTGAATGAGTAGCCACTGAGTACCAGGCGTGGGGCCGGGCGTAGGAGGACATGGGGGCAGTTAATACATCACTGATGCTCTTTGGGAAATCAGAATCCTCAAGACAGACAACGGAGAACCACGACTCATTGCGATAAAGATCGTAACAGCGGAGAAAATAGAGGCACGGTTCCTGCTTGTGAGTCGGGAGGAGGCTTCGCAGAGAAGGTGACTTTCCAGCTAAGTCCTGAGGATACGCTGGAGTTCCCCAGAAGATAAGGAGAGGAAGGACAGTCCTGGCAGAAGGATGATTCTGTGTAAACGTAGAGAAGAGTGTGGGCATCCAGGACATTTGGTGGTGCAGAGGGGTCAGTGTGCACGGAGCAGGGTGGATGTGAGGGGGCGGAATCGAAGAAGCTGGGTGGGAAGAAGCAGGAGATGAGGCTGGAGCGGATGAAGAAGGGCCCTGTGTGACTCGCCAAGGATGTTGGCTCCTACTGTTTAGAGGCAAAGGGGAGCAATTTGAGGAGTGGGGACCCACAATCACACTTGTGTTTCAGAAAAATAGTTCTGACAAGGAGAGTTGCTATGGGGCTCTTGCAGATGTAGAGGAGAGATGGAGAGGGTTAAAGCTAAGATAGTGGAGACAGGATGGAGATGAGGGATGTAGTTAATTCGAAAGATGCTTAGAAGGGAAGAGAAGTGGGTCACACACACACACACACACACACACACACACACACACACACACACACAGAGGAGGGAGAGAGATGTTAAGACTTCCCCAAGATTTCCTTTTCTAATAACAGTAGACGGCAGCTTTATTAAGTGAGACGGGGAATATAGGAGGAAGGAAAAAAGACTTTGGAGGGGGTGTGATGTTTGGAGTTTGGGACATGTTGGACTTAGAGACACCCAGACAGTTCTAGAACCCTGGGAAGAGGGACGAAAGGACAGACGGTGCCGTGCTGTGGAACGTCTCTGCACCTGACTCACAGGCCAACAAGTTTAGGGTGCAATGGGAGACTTTATCTTCTTGAGCATCACGCGGGCTTGGGCTCAAGAGCTGTCACCGTAAGTTACGTACAGCCTGATGTACAACAAGCTGACCCGCAGCCAGCCTGCTCGCACGCCTGAAAAGCGGAGGATGCTACTCCCCAGCTCTGTGCTGAGATAGGAGACAGTGGGCTGGTGTTGAGGCCCTGAGGCATGGACGGCCCTCTGCAAGCAGGGGTGTCTGTGGCACAGAGCTCTAAAGAGACGCTTCTAAGCCCTCAAGTAGGCTCTGGGCAGATTTAGCTTTTCCCAAGATTCTAATTTAAAAAAAAACAAACCACAGAAGATCACTCTGGGAAATGCTCCCACGCTGGATTCACCGTGCTTTCCAAGGCTGCTTCTTCACCTTCATTACTCCTGGAAGCAGGTCCGCAGATTCCAGGACCAGCGGCCCCGAGATTCCACTCACGTGTTCCCTTTCCCGGCATTCAGAAAAACATTTGGAAAAAACCCCAGAGACTACCGTCCACACAGCAGCCCTCAGCCGTGACTGCAATCGCTCAATTATACGGCCAGTCACGAAGTGCAGATTATAGGGTTTCATAGCTGAAGGCTCTGTGAGTTGACCAGATAAAACTAAATAAGAAAAAAAAAAAAACCAACATGCAAATGTTGGACGTTTTCTGAGCATGTGGCAACATTTAGTTCCAGTCAGCAAGAAATAGGAACAAAACAAAACAAAACTGTGAGCAAGTCTTTGGATTTTTCTTTGTTTTCTGCTTTCTTTGGTTTCTTGGGGATGTGGATAATGTGAGACCCAGGCGCGCTTCTAAAGGGTTAGATTGTTTGAAATTCCCTGATGTAACACCATCATAGACGGACGGGCTACGTGCTGCTTTTTGTTTTTGTCTTCAGTTCACTTCTTTAATTGAAGTAGAGTTAATTTACAATGTGATAGTTTCAAGTGTACAGCAAGGTGGTTCAGTTATATATATATGTATATAGATATACATGTATACCTATTCTTTTTCAGATTCTTTTCCATTCTAGGTTATCACAAGATACTGACTTTCGTTCCCTGTACTAGATAGTAGGAGCTTGTTACTTGCTATTTTTGCATGAGCTCTGTTTCAGCAGTTTGTTGCTAGATCTGTGTCTTGGAACTGGAGACAGTGGTGTATGGGTCCTCAGGTCAGCCTGGATGGCTGACCCTATTCCAGCAAGCGGTACCACCACCCACCCAGTTGCTCCCGCTGGTACATCGTAGGGACTCACGGAGACATTTGCCGAATGAATGACGGAGCCTGGGGGACAGACACCTGCCAGCCGCCATGACAGCATCTCAGAGTTCCCCGCCTTCACAGCCACCACCCTGAGTGGACAGAGTAGAGACTGCCTCAGGCCAAGCCATGGGGGCAGGTGCCACGGTCAGGACAGGCACTGCAGCAGGGCAGGTGGAAGGGGTCAGAGGACCACAGAGCCGGCTGGTGAGGGCGCGGGCAGTGGACTGAGCAGGGCGATGGGGAGAGTGGACTGAGGACCCCACGCAAGCAGGGACATCGTCCCACCCGCAGTTTATGCCCAGGCCCCGGTACGAGCCTGGCATGTGGGAGATGCTCGGGACATGAATGCAGGGGCAGAGGGCAGGAGTCCCCTTCTTCACTCCCCCTCATTCCCCAATGACCCTGCCTCCCTCCTTTACCTGTCACCCTCAGGACCCAAATCCCCTGCAGGCGCCCAGGGGGCGGGAAGTGCCCTGTCTCTGGGTTAGTGGCTGTGCAGCTTCCCGCCAGGACGAGTCTCTCCCAGCCCAGACCAATCAGCATCACGGGTCTCCTGTCCTTCCTGCCACCTTGGGGTTGGGAGGGCTTCTGAGGACTCTTATCTTTATCCAGGGACCTATCCACAGTCACAATGGCAAAGCAGATGGGGAAGTTTAACACACAGTAAGAAGATCCATTTCTAGAGCCACAAATAAAAGGCACCCCTGAAACTCCGTAAAAATGGGACCAACCCCGTTTCTTTGGGCTTCAGTCTCGCTTCCCCGTTGTAAACAGTCAGCTGCCTGTGCTCTCCTCCACCGGGCGGGGGTCCCAGCCTTTGCGCATCCCAAGGGCTCCCGGGTAGGCTGGCACACCTGGCGGCAAGAGGGGGCCCGCTGCCCTTCAGGGCAGGAGGAGAATTTCTTTACTTTCAGGAGAAAGGTACGCATCAGACAGAAAGGTGCGGCTCCCCGGATGGTGAGAGGGAGTGTCGCAGGAATTTTCCTGAATTCATGACACCCCCACACACGTGCACCGAGGTCTGGATGTGAGACCTGGATACCTTCCTGACTTCCTTTGCTGGTCAATGGACATAGTCATGGACTTTGGACTTCAAGGAAAATTTTGTAAAGTGGAGATAGGTAGAATTCCTTAGTCAGAAATCGTGAAGGGGAATTTGGCTTAAGAAAGAGCAGGCAGCTTTCTCTGCAAAGGGCCAGATAGTGAATATTTCCAGCTTTTCGGGCCATGGAGTCTCTGTTGTAACTAACTTAGTCGACGCTGCTGTTGTAGCCCCAGAGCCGCAGTAGAAAATGTGCAAACGAGAGGGTGTGTCTGCATCCTCATAGAACTTGATGTACTTAAACCAGGAGGGTCGGGTTTGGCCCAAGAGCTGTAGTGTGGGAATCCCTGCTTTAAGAGAGATGGGAAACGCTAAAATATAAAATTCTCCCTGTGTCATCGTGAATCATGGCAATAAGATGAAAAGCAAGTAGACAATTGAATTAATCAGCATAGCTGCAAAGGGAGCTGTGTACCCTAGATTGAAAGAGGACATGTGCCAGAAAGGAGGGGACCGTGGTGTCTGTGCCTTTCCTACAGCTCAGAAATAAACAGGCTGATGTTAAAAAATTAAGCCTTCTGTGAATCAGCGAAAAAAGTTAAGGATTAGAAGTAAAGAAGGACAAGGTCTTGTTTTTGTTTTGGGGGGGGTGCGCGTTGTTTAGTATGTTCAAAAGTTCAGAGCCTTCAAGGAATCAAGCCCAGGCTGGCTGCAAATTCAATTACAAAATCTAGGGTCCCAACGCACCTAGAAGTCATCCAGTCCCTGTTCTAGACTTTACGTGTGACTGCACTTGAAGCAGCTTGGAGATACAAGGCTCCCTTCTACAAGAGAAGAGGAAAGGAAAGGAGAGGAAAAAGAAGAGAAGAGGAGAGAAGAGAAAAAAGAACCCAGCTCCTAGAGTCAGTGATCTCATTGTGTTCATCCGTCACTCGTGTCCACGCTGGCTAACTTTCACAGGCGCGATGCAACCCTGCCTGAGTGTAATCTAACTTCCTAATGCTGCTGGGCAGTTATTTATCCTCCCACACGTAGGCACTGAGGGGGTCGATCACGGCAAGACTACGCCTCTACACGTTGAAGAAAGCATTTCTTCAACGCTTTGCTCTGCTGGGCCAGCCGTGACCTTGGTGTTCCTCACTGGCTTTGCCCCAGATTTTAGGAGCTGATGTTGTGAAGAGAGGTGTCTGCTGACATGGTTCCTGCATCCTTCCGGCGGCCGAGGGGAGGCATTGCTCTTCTACCAGAATGAAGATAAAAGCATGCAATAAGCGTGACACAGCATCTTCTCCAGGATGCCAGAGTCAGTATTAAAAAAAACCAACGACTCAGAACGATCCTCTCTGGAGTCTGCCAAAAAACACTGAAAAGTTAGTGGGATTCTGATGTCTTTAGTGGGTGGGAATGCAGTGGTGGGTGATTAGCAAAGCCTGGCATCTCCCCCATAGTGGACTCTCCGCAGATGTCTGTAAAAACAAATAAAAGGGGGTGAGGGTTTCCTTCTAGCTGCACTGCCTCTCAGGTTGCGTTTCAGGTCTTTGTAGAAGCCTGTGATGTTATGGGGGGCAAAGTTCCTGTTTGGACCCAGGCAAACCAAATCCAACCTTAATTTTACAAAACCAGGGTTCACGTCGCTCTCTGTGTCAAAGGGCTGCCGCTGGCTGGGTGGTTATCTTAAAAAGAGGAACCCAGCTTCCCTGGGCTTTGCCAAAGCCTCCTCAGCCAGTGAGGATCGGATTCCTGCCGCATTTGCAATCAGGGAATATTCCGCAGGCAGAAGAGGACAGGACGCATTCCGGGGTGTGGGGTGCGCCCTTCGTGTGGGAGAAGGACCCGGAGGATGAGAAGGGGTTAGGGAAGGGGAGCCTGCGGCTTCACGTGGCTCTTTCTCCTTGTGAAAAATTGTGGCACCCTGGCAATTTTTAGGACCCTCTCCGTGGTAGTAATTTTCTGAGGGGGCAGGGGAATGGTGGCTGGGGGACCAGAGGGGGAAATTAGAAAGAGGCTGCTCTCCGGAAGTGATTAAACCCTGGACAGAGACACAGATATTCATAGAAGACTGAGCAAATTTCAGAGATGATTCTTTATCACCTCAAAACTAGCTCCATGCCCTCAATCCTGAAAGCACTTCTCTTGTACAGAAAGGGCAGCTTTGCATCTTGGCGTTCGATTCTGAGCTCTTTAAGGCAGAGGCTGGGTTGTACTGATCTTTGAAAACCCAGCACCTGGCATGAAACTTGGCATATAGTAGTTGCTCGATACCTGCAGGTGGCAGAGTAAATGTTGAACGAGCCACATGAGAAAACAGCCTTCCTGGATACGTGGGCAACTTAATCTTGTCTCAGTACTACCCCCGCTACTCCCCAGCCAGAGGCGGGTTGCCTACTAAAAGTAGCCGCCGTCCAGACCCGGGAGGGTGGCTTGAAAAGGTGTGAAATGTGTTGAATTTCAATCTCTTCGCTGAAAGTAGATGGAAAAATGCTTTGTCGCTGGCCGTGTCTCTTCGGCTTATGTCTTCAGGAGTTTCTCTCTCTCGCCTTGTTTTTTTTTTTCACTTTGTCGGAGGCTTTATTATTTTTTTATACATCTTTATTGGAGTATAATTTCTTTACAATGGTGTGTTAGTTTCTGCTGTACAACAAAGTGAGTCAGCTATACATACACATATATCCCCATATCTCCTCCCTCTTGCGTCTCCCTCCCACCCTCCCTATCCCACCCCTCTAGGTGGTCACAGAGCACCGAGCTGATCTCCCTGTGCTATGCGGCTGCTTCCCACTAGCTATCTGTTTTACATTTGGTAGTGTATATATGTCCGTGCCACTCTCTCACTTCGTCCCAGCTTACCCTTCCCCCTCCCTGTGTCCTCAAGTCCATCCTCTACCTCTGCATCTTTATTCCTGTCCTGCCCCTAAGTTCTTCAGAACCATTTTTCTAGATTCCATGTATATATTAGCACATGGGATTTTTCTCTTTCTGACTTACTTCACTCTGTATGACAGACTCTAGGTCCATCCATCTCACTACAAATAACTCAATTTCATTCCTTGTTGTGGCTGAGTAATATTCCATTGTATATATGTGCCACATCTTCTTTATCCATTCGTCTGTCGATGGGCATTTAGGTTGCTTCCGTGTCCTGGCTATTGTAAATAGTGCTGCAATGAACATTGGGGTCCATGTCTCTTGTTGAATTATGGTTTTCTCAGGGTATATGCTCAGTAGTGGGGTTGCTGGGTCCTGTGGTAGTTCTATTTTTAGTTTTTTAAGGAACTTCCATACTGTTCTCCATAGTGGCTGTATCAATTTACATTCCCACCAACAGTGCAGGAGGCTTCCCTTTTCTCCACACCTTCTCCAGCATTTATTGTTTGTAGACTTTTTTTTTTTTTTTCCTGCGGTACGCGGGCCTCTCACCGCTGCGGCCTCTCCCGTTGCGGAGCACAGGCTCCGGACGCGCAGGGCCAGCGGCCATGGCCCACATGCCCAGCCGCTCCGCGGCATGCGGGACCCTCCCGGACCGGGGCACGAACCCACGTCCCCTGCATCGGCAGGCGGACTCCCAACCACTGCGCCACCAGGGAAGCCCTGTTTGTAGACTTTTTGATGATGGCCATTCTGACTGGTGTGAGGTGATTCCTCATGGTAGCTTTGATGTGCATTTCTCTAACAATTAGTGATGTTGAGCATCCTTTCATGTGTTTGCTGGCAATCTGTATGTCTTCTTTGGAGAAATGTCTATTTAGGTCTTTGCCCATCTCTTAAAGGGGAATTTCGCTTTCACACCATTGGGACAAGATCAAGCTTTGGCAACAGCAGCGGTTCTCATCCCTGCGGGGGGGGGGGGGTGTTGGGAACTCCTGGGGACTTTAAAAACTTCCAAGGCAAGTGTGCACCCCAGGCCGTATCCATCTGCGTTTTGGCAGGTGGGACCCTGGACAAGCCCTACAGATGATTCAGACATGTACAGCCAAAGTTAAGTTTGCTGCTCTGACTATAATTTAGCAGCAAACAAGGGGGCTTTTAAGGGTGGAAATGAGAATGCTGTGGATTACAGCACTTGCGTGGAGTCAGCACTTCTTATTTTTGACATGGCTTCTCTGAGCCAAGAAAACTCTGAGTCTTTATATCAAAACGTCAGATTTCATTGGATTAAAGCTTTATCGCTATTCGACAACTTTTTTTTTTTTTTTTTCTTGCGGTACGCGGGCCTCTCACTGCCGTGGCCTCTCCCGTTGCGGAGCACAGGCTCCGGACGCGCAGGCTCAGCGGCCATGGCTCACGGGCCCAGCCGCTCCGCGGCACGTGGGATCTTCCCGGATCGGGGCACGAACCCGTGTCCCCTGCATCGGCAGGCGGACTCCCAACCACTGCGCCACCAGGGAAGCCCTATTTGACAACTTTTGAACTGGGGGTGGAGGGAGCATTTTTAGTGTTAGAGAAATGCTAGCATTTCTTTCAGAACAAGGTTTGTGTTCTTATTTTCTGAATCCCCAGCTCCTAACATGGGGCCTGCCATGTAGAAGATGCTCAATAATTCTAAACGAATTAGAGCAGCTGCTGCTCGCTGGACACCTGCTGTTATATGCAGCATCTCCTTTGACTTTTAAAGCCAGCAAAGGAGAGAGCCATCTCGGGAGGATGAGGACAGGCAGACAGTGATGATGGCCTTGGGTCTCTGACGCTACCGTGGGGCCACCTACTAGTCCTCCTGGCCTTCCTCTGGGCATCTTGTCATTTGGGGAAAATACACTCTTCTTTGTGTTGGTGGACATTTTTCTTCTCATTTCTTCAGGTCAAATGCTGTTCTGTCTGATATACACACCTTCTTCATGAGGTTTATCCCTAGGTATTGGAGAATACTTGGCAAACTGACCAGCGTTAGCTCGTACACGGAAAAATTCAATGTCTTTGTTATAATTTCAGGATCTCTTAATACTGATGCAATTGGTAAGAAGGGGAAGGACGGGGATGCCCCTCTTCCTCAGTACTGACTCATGGGAAGTTGGGATCATGGCGTGGGATGGGGAATAAGGTGTCCTAAACAGATTTAACCAGGATAGCAATCACCCGTTGGGCCTGATGTGTCTAATTTTGTCCGAGGCAGAGAAGACCCAAGAAGGAGTTGCTCTCTGCCTCTGAGCCCCCTTATCTGAGTGTCTGTCTAAAAAATATATGCAGGTCTGGGGTTAGATGAGTGGAGTGTAGCCAGCATACATGCCAGCAAGGCCACCCCCGGCATCAGTAGACACAGGAGCTGGACCCACTTTTCCCTTCCTGGTCCCATCACAGCTGAATCCTTGAATTCAGCTCAAGGCCACCTGGACAAACTGTAGCTCACTCAGAGGAGAGTGATGAGTATGGTGTGGAAAACGAAAACCCTAAAACTCTCTTTGTTCTTTGGGGCATGACTGGAAGAGGTGGGCATAATTAGACTGAAGAAGAATTAATCCAGTGGGGGTCATGGCTGTTACTTTCAAATATCTGAAGGCTGCCATGTAGAAGAGGGAGCAGACTCATCGGACCAGCCCCAGTGGGTGGAACTAGAACCAATGAAGGAAGCTACAGGCAGGCAGGTTTGGATTGGGGTTTGGACACAATGCTAACAGCCACAGCCGCCAAAGACGGAGTGGCCCATCTCAGTAGATGGTCCCATCGCTGGTGACATGGAAGCGTAGGTGGAACCACCATCTACGTTTGCAGGGATGCGGTACAGGATCCCGGCACACGTTCACATGCCGTTTCCTTTCCTCTATGTCTCCAGCGATGAGTCAAAGAGTTTTTCAGCCCCTACTATGCGTCAGGCTCTTAGTGGTCAGACCTTTAAGATCTCTCCGAACTTGGTGATTCTTTGAGGATCTGAGGACGATGAGCTCCATTTTGCCCAGGAAAAACTATGGCACTGAGATCTGGCAAGAGTTGCACAAAGCCAGACAGCATGCAAGGGGTGGACCCTCCATCCTCTCTGAGCTTTCGCTCTCTCCGCTCTCCTTTCTCGTTCAATCGTCTGTTCTTTTCCGAGAAAACCAAATCATGCTCTGCTAAGCCATGTAGTCTTGAGCACGTTTAGGCAGAAGGGGCCCTATTGGTCTGAAAGATGTTTCCCCGACTCCGAGAAACTGGAGCAAACTCTCCCTTTGATCTGCAATCTTCCAAGTCTCCCCAGATACCCTCGAGCAGAGACAGGTTATACGCAAGGGCTGTGGTTCAAGATTTCATACAACACGTGGCTCGCCGGTTGGGGAGCGGCTGCGGATTCTTCAGCTACAGTCACCCCTGCTATTCTCTGCACCGAGATTCGCACATTTCCAAGCAAAAGCCCATTGCTTTTTAGCCATTTCTCAATCTCTCAGCCTCTCTCCCCACCACTCCACCGTGCCGGATCTCTACGTCTTCCGTCTTCGGGTATCTCCTGCCGGGACCTCTTTCCTGGCAGAACCCCCATTGGTTTAGGGGCACCTAACCAGGCAGCGAAAACCAACCTGGCTTTGGAGCTGGGCATTCCACAGGCAAGGAGGGCCATCCGGATCCGGCCTCTCTTCTTCTGTATGCGGCAGGCTTGCAAGATGTAGGGAGGGCAAATTAGCAGCTGTGTAGGAGTGCCGGACGCTGAAAAAGCATCTGTTGGAAAACTTGCTTTGTAATTTCCCGAGGCTTTCAGGGTCAGAAGTGGGTAAAAACCCCCCAAATGGAAGAAAATCCTAATCACTTTCAAGTGGGAGGAAAATAAGAAACAGACAGGCTCACGTGGGTGCAGGCTCCCACGATAGTTTCCAAAGCTTCCAAAACACTGGTCGCTTAGGGACCAAGCCCTGATCTTCTCCTGAGGTCCTTTATTTGGCCCAGCTGGGACCATCAGTGGATGGGAGTGGTGTTCAAATCCACCCTCTCCCTACACTGCTCTGTGAGGCTGGAGCTGAGCTGGAAGATGGAATAGGGTCCGTAGCTACATACTCTCTGCCTTAGTGTTTCGGATAATCTTTATTGGTTTTATTCACCCAGGTATTTTCAGCACCTGCGACAGTGCCTGGAGCAGAATGGGTGCTCAAAAAATATTCAGTGAATGAAAGAACGAGTCCCTTTTTGTATCCTACACACTCCCTAAATTCCTTGTCACTTAGCTGACTTTGTACCCACGGTTGATGCATGAAACTAAGGTGAAAAAGCAAAGGAGGCTTTGATCTCTAAGCAGAGCTGGAGGGGAATATAAATTAGGCAGGTTGGAAGAGTAGGATAAAATCAACACAGCAGTGTGGAGGTGTCTGGGAAAGCTATGGGCTCATGTGCAGACCCTCAGAAGGCATTTGAGCTGGGAGACAGGAGAAGGCCAGACGTCTGTCTCTGGTGCCTTTGAAGTTGACAGCTCATTCTGAACTCTGTTAGCATTTGCACTTGCTTTGCTTCGAGATAAAGAATCTCCTCTTTCTCTCCTTCTACTTTTGCTGCGTTTCTCCTCTCCTCTTCGCCTTCCCCACAGTGCTTCTTAAGTACTAGTTTTTCAGTCCTGCGGAGTAGGACCAGGTTTTGCAAAAGACCCATTTTCTGAGCTCTGCCTTATCTGGTTCATGTCTTCACAGTTTTCATTGGCCTCAATGTGACTGAAACCAAGAAGACTTAGGGAATAGAAAGTGATTTGCAAAACGTGAGCAGTGTCTGCATAACTAAGAACCCTTTCTGACTCTGTGTGAATAGGGCTCTGGGGGTAATTAAGAGAATTTCTGTAACCCCTGCTCTGGCAACTGGAATTTGTCACTTGGTTAACACTTGGAGTCAGTGATAGCTCCATGTTAGTGGTCAGAAAGGGTGGCATCTTCCAGTTAGTCAATGAAGCCAGAAGATAACTTTGTACCTTAAAAAATACACTCTTGTTCTCCTCTCCTCTATCAATGAGGCACACTCAGAGCAGAAACATTTTGTGGATGTCTTTACCAAAGGTGTGATTTCTTTGACTAGAGGAGATGGACATGCAAAGATGACTTACCCGGCTCTGGGCACAGAGAGTGCAGGCCCCTCCCTGTGTTAATGATGTGTTGGTACATCAGGACTTCGAGAGCCACAGGCAGAGAAAAGTCAGTCCTTGGGTAAGAGGTGAGGCAGAGAGGGAGAGGGAACAGGAGAGAGACGTTACGAAAGGAGAAGGAAGGAGACCTGCTTCCCGTCAGCTCAGGTGCTGCAGCTTAGTCACTGCTGCCCCTCCTCTGACATCTACCGTTGGCACTAAGTGATTGTTCCCCATTCTTGAAGAGACGCCTCATTGGCTGGTGGCCGCTCTCTATCGCATGGGGTGTGCCCGGGGCTCAGGTATGTGCTCTGTGGGCTTAGAGACGGAGCCCCTGTGGAAGAGCGCAACTCTGCAGAAGTAAACGCAACGAATGGGGTAAGGGATGCTGGGTCCTGGGCCAGAATCAATTCCTCTCCCTGCAAAGGTGAGGCTGACCCTCTGGGACTCAGGACACAGTCTGTGGCTATTGAGCTAATTGGCCTGTGTGGCCTTTGGTTTCATCGGGCACAGCCGTCTTCGGTCCAACCCTGGCTATTACCCAAGTACGGAAATGAGAGTTTGGGAGCCAGACGTTAAGTCATGACGAGTAGTAGCTCTGCAGACTTGCGTCTGACAACCTAATTTCCCGCCCTGTTCACTGTGTCCCATCACATCAACTCCGCCCTTGCCCCAGAAGCCTCCAGGCCCAGAGCCCCATTTCCCAAAACGGAAGGATGCCTGTAGATGAGCCAGGATGGGCCGGGTCTGCAGCCCTGAGCTGGCCTTACCCTTGGCATCTTTTCGTGGTTCTGTTTTGCCAGGAGAAGGGCCTTCCTCAGCAGCCTTGTCGCCCCCTGTTTCCTTTGTCTTGTTGTCCGTGGTCAGGGCCCCTTGCCCTGTCTGCAGCATCTGACTGTAAGGCGAGGTCTGGGCTTCAGGCAGATCTTCCTTCTTGTTCTCCTTCCTTCTCCCACGGAGAGCTCTACACGGAAACCCCACCACCAGCTGCGACGCTTTTGAGGGATTCAACTGCCCCTAAATAAGTGGCCTGACGTGTGGTCATTAAGAGGAAGGAGGCGAACTGGAACACTTAACTTCATGAAAAATTATGTACGGGACCTCCCCGGCGGTCCAGTGGTTAAGGCTTCACCTGCCCTGGTCGGGGAGCTAAGATGCCTCGTGGCCAAAAAACCAAAAAACATAAAACAGAAGCAATATTGTAACAAATTCAATAAAGACTTTAAAAATGGTCCCCATCAAACAAATCTTTAAAAAGGTTATGTAATCTGGAAAGCAACTGAATTGATGCCGTTAGCTTATTCTTGCGTATAGTAGAATGAGAGAAGGGTGACAGTATCCCCAAGTAGCAGGACGATTGGAGAACAGGTATATGTGTGCGTGTGTGTGCGTGCGTGTGTGTGCGTGCGTGTGTGTATGCATACGAATGAATGAATGAAAGAAAATAGTTCTTACAGGGATGAAACACAGGAGGTCAGGCTACAGCTAAGGTCTAGCATTTCATTTTTATGGGGTAGGATTAATATACTGCACGTCAAACTGTGTTCTCTCTTTCAGTTTTCCCCATTTCCCATTATATCAATTAAAAAGAGAGTATTTGGGGGAGTATTGAAACAGTTCTTCAGTGACTCTCAAACCTCCAAGTCATCCCTCTTGGCGGGATCCACAAAGGTTCTTCCTGATTTGACCCCTCCTCACTTCATCCCCTCCCCGCTCCCCCGAGTGCTGGAACACCCCAGGGCCCTCAGGCTTGCGTGACCCAGCTTGCGTTTCTCACTCTGCTGGGAGTGTAACCCTTTCCCCCTTTCCCTCCGTTGTACTCCCACCCTACTGGGGACTCCTCATTGCCACGTCCGCGAATTGTCCCAGCCATCGATGTAGACCTGCCCTCCCTCTGGTCCCCAGCCCCTTTCAAGCACCTCCATTCTAGTACTGACCAAGCGTGCAGTCAATGATCCGTCTTCATGTCTCTCTCCACTGTTAGATTTTACGTTCCATGAGGTCCTAGCCTCTGTCTGTTCACCAGTGTCTCCGAGCATGTGGCACTGTATCTGGCAAGAGGTAGTCGCTCAGTTCATATTGATGCATGGAAGGGTGGATGGGTAGAGGACAAAGTATTGGGTATAGGGAGAAGGGAATAAAAGACAGTAGATTAAAAATATTAACTACGTGGGCTTCCCTGGTGGCACAGTGGTTGAGAGTCCGCCTGCCGATGCAGGGGACACGGGTTCGTGCCCCAGTCCGGGAAGATCCCACATGCCGTGGAGCGGCTGGGCCCGTGAGCCATGGCCGCTGAGCCTGCACGTCCGGAGCCTGTGCTCCGCAACGGGAGAGGCCACAACAGTGAGAGGCCTGCGTACCGCAAAAAAAAAAAAAAAAAAAAAAAAAAATTAACTACGTGGAAGGGAGAGACGCGGGTGTGATCACTCCACTGCAGACCCACAGTGGTACCCAGGGTCAGTCAGGGGCTGAAGGTCAAGGTCGTGTTTGTACCAATGTTGTCTCTGGGATTTGTCAAGAGTGTCCAGCTGCGCTAAGGGCCCAGAAAACAGGACATGGTTTTGCCTTTGCCTTTCGTGGTTAGCACATCTGAAGAAGCACTAAGTGGTAACATCTCTGCTGAGCTTAAGTTCTTCCCTGAAAGCCAGAGAAACTTAATCTGAAACCCAGGCTCCTGGAGGTGAATCATTAGAAGAAAACGTTAAGGTTTAGAAATAACAGTGTCCCTCTGGGAGCCTTGCGTTAACACCACGTACGGAACTGTCCTCACTGAGCTTGGACAGGAACCTGGAATTTTCTCCATACCATATAAAAACAAAAGTGTATGTTTTTTCTCTGATGAGCTTGAACTTGGTTTCTGGAGTTGTGGTCTCTGAAGCCTCTATTCACTTATGGTGGTTCTTCTGCCCCTTCTCGAAAGATGCAACTCCAGCGGCTTGTGTGCGGCACGGTTGTGAGTAGCCGGGCAGTTTCTTAAGAAAAACAACATTCTTGAACTGAGAAGAACATCTGCTCTGTGTCTGATCATCAGAAACCTCCAACTTCGCTAGCAAGTTGTAACATTTGAACCGATCACCCAAGGCATATCTTGGCACATTAAGGAAATGTACACTCAATAAAGATGCTATTGTACGTGTCTCTAGGGCCCTATTCAAGGATGGAGGAGGGTTCCCCTCCGCCAGGAATGCTTGTTTATGAAGTTGTAGCTGCGTGGTACCATTTATAGGACCCAGGCAGATAGGCAAATGAGTGTGGCCCACAGGACTCAGCTAAGCCTTTCCTCGTCAAGCTGAAATGGGCCGTCGAGTGGCTGCCGAGGGGCGGGGATGCGGCCCCCACCCCGAGCACATTCTGGCCTGTAAAAATTACGCTCATAAAATGTTGGAAAGAAGAGGAGACCTTCTAAGGGGCCCCACATCAAGTCACCCGTGGGGGAACGGACCACTTCCCATCTGTTTTAAATTAAATGTGTTTATTTTCTTTGCATCTCGCTCCCCAGCTCATTGTAATCGGTTAGAAAATGTCTTCTGTGATGTTAACTGAAAGCATATTTTTTAATAAGTTGAACTGGCTCTTTGCTTTCACACACAAGGCAGTGACATGGCTTCTTTCACCGTGACTCTGGCGTGTCCTCCGTGGCAGCTGTTGGACGGTGCCTGGGGCTCTCTTTGTTCAACACTCGTTTTTTGTTCCCTGTGACGCCCCAGACTCTATGCTGGGTGTTAGGGGTAGAGTGGAGACAAGAGCGTCAGTGACTAAATACATAAAGTAATTGTCCTTCGTGAAAGTGCTAGAAGGGACATAAGCAAGGGACAGGGAGAGTGTCATTGTCAAGGACCACCTTCTGAACTGGGTGGGCTGGCTCTCTGGGCTAGAGGATTTGGATCTGAGGCCTGAAGGGTCAGAACAAGCCATTCAGATAGAACCCGGGAGATGAGTATTCCAGGCAGAGGAAACAGCTGTGTAAAGGCCTTGAGACAGTCAAGGGTTTGCAACATTTGAGGAAGAGAAAACAAGCCAGGGTGGTTGGAATAGACGGAGAAAGGGAAAGTGGGGAGGGATGAGGCTGGAGCAGGGCCGGGGCAGGCAGGGCCTCCTGGGGAACGCTCAGGATTTTAGATTTTATTCTAGAAGCCACAGAACGGCAGGAGAAAATGCCAGGCTTGGGTTCGCCTCTTTCGAGGATTAGGTGGGCGAAATTGAGAAGGACAGGTTGGAGAGGGGAGGGATGCCGCGGAGGCGCCGGGTGGGAGGGGCTTGTATCAGTCCAGGTAGTGGTGACGCAGCACGCTTTGGCGTGGCATCCTTGGAGACGGAGGTCAAAGGGTGGGATTCAGAGGTTCTGGAGGTTAGACTTGACAGGACCTGCTGATGCATCAGCCAGAGCGGGGGGGCGGGGGGGAGAGGAAGACTCTAGAACTCAAGGGATCTGGTGGTGTTTTGACCTTAGCAACGGGGCAGTTGAGGGTGCTATTTACAAAAAGGAGAAATCCAGGGGCAGGGCTGTTTCGTGGGAAGGCGGGGAACAGAAGTCCGTTCCAAACATATTGAGTGGGCAGTTCTGTTACTAAGCTCCGTGTAGAAAGGTCTCTTAGCTCTAAGTCTCCTGAAAGGACACACTTTGTAATTTATCGTTATAACTTTAGAAGTAATGATGGAAACATTTGGAGGAACGTGTGACGGAGCTTGAGACGGGGGAATCGGAGATGATTCAAGGGCTGGCAATAAATCTAGTGACGAACATCGCGTATGGAAACACATAACCGCGGATTTTCTCCTTTGCAAAGTCTCGTTGGACTTTATTCCTATATTGGAATAAAAGTGCTGGATGGGGTGTGTGTGCAGGGAGTCTGAGAGCTGTTTGTGCCGAGAGGGATGGCTGAAACATCCAGAAAGGCCGAGGTGAATTACGGTGCAGAGAAGCAAGTGTTAATACTCAGGGCTTGGAAAGCGTGCCTAGGGAGGGGTACAATCTGCTTATCTAATGTCATCCTTTCAGTTCCAGCAAGGGGAACCCATCTTCTTAAGCTACTCTTTAAAAATGACATTTTCTCTGTACATCAGGTATTGAAGGAAAAAAAAGGGGGAACGGAGGCACCTCTGAACGTTTCTTCAGCTGAGTCTCTGCCTTCCTATTGATTTTCAGCAGACTCTGTTTTCCCACCAGCCTGCCCACTTCCGAGTACAGGCAGTCCCATGCTTTTCTTTGCTTTGCTTGTCTCTTTTCCTGTTTGCTGCTCTAAAGGCGTCCGTGGTGCTTTTAGGAAGCATAGCGTTTGGATGCTTGTTGACCAGCCTGTACTGCAAAATGTTAACCTGAGGTTATCACAGGTAGCTGACTTGGAAGAAAAGCTTTTCCCAGTGGGTTTCTGGTTTGTGTGCCTAGGATCTCAGAATCGTGCAGGGGAAAGTCTTCTAGTTTTGGTAGAAAAAGCTTAATTTGGGGGTCAGAGAGGCTTGGGTTGAGTTCTTAGCTCTACTGTCTTCTAGCTTGTGACTTAAAGTTTTTAAAAATTGAAGTACAGTTGCTGTACAATACTATATAAGTCACAGGAGTCCTAAATAGTGATTCACAATTTTTAAAGGTTATACTCCATTTATAGTTATTATAAAATATTGGCTATATTCCCTTTGTTGTACAATATATCCTTGTAGCTTATTTTATACCTAATAATTCGTACCTCTTAATCTCCTACCCCTATATTGCCCCTCCCTCCTTCCCCCTCCCCACTAATAACCACTAGTTTGTTCTCTGTATCTCTGAGTCTGCTTCTTTTTTTGTTTGTTTGTTTTTGCGGTACGTGGGCCTCTCACTGTTGTGGCCTCTCCCGTTGTGGAGCACGGGCTCCAGACGCACAGGCTCCGGACGCACAGGCTCAGCGGCCCAGCCACTCCGTGGCATGTGGGATCTTCCCGGACCGGGGCACGAACCCACGTCCCCTGCATCGGCAGGTGGACTCTCAACCACTGCGCCACCAGGGAAGCCCTGCTTCTTTTTTTTTCATATTCACTAGTTTGTTGTATTTTTTAGATTCCACATATAAGTGGTATCATACAGTATTTCTGACAACATTTCTGAACCCTGTGTTTTCATCTGGAAGACGTGGGTAATGAGATATATGTAAATTGCAGAGTAGTGGTAAAGATGAGATGAGATGACATATGTGAAGTTCTTAGCATGAGACTTAATTCATACTGGTTACCACAAATATTATTATTAGACTTACAAACTCAATGGTTGTCAATTGGACAGGAAACAAACGTCCCCGGTTTGTAGCTCTGTAAAGGCTGTTGACAAGCATCACAGCCGTGTGTGCAGGGGTGCTGGGGTAGGGTTCTCCATTCCAGTCTAACAGAAGTTGCACGCTGGACGTCCTGATTGTATAATTAAAATCAGCCATTTTTTCAGTTTGAATGAAAACTGTAAATTGAACCAGTAAGTTAAAAAATGGGAACCTTTTCTATGCCATGTGGATTACAAACTTCTCTCGAAGAACCATCTGGTGACATGGGCCCCCACCGTTCCAGACGGCAGCCATCAGCTGTGACTTGGAAGCTGATGGTAAGGTACCGCGTGCCCTTCCCCGCTCCCCGCCCCTCTTGGAGAGCCTGGTCTTATGTTTTATGTGCGCCCTTGGCTAGCTTGTATGACCTTAGGCAAATTCTTCTTCTCTTAGCCTTGGCTCCCCATCTGTAAAACGGAGATGTTAATAACAAAGCGAACCCCACAAGTCTCTTTTGAGGATGAAAGAACATCGACAACAAGTTTTTCCACAGTGCTTGGCATACAGAAAGCACTCAGGGCTAGCTGCTGTTGTCGCCATCAGAGCACTTTGCAAATTAATAGCCATCTGATTGTAATACATACTTAGACGGACACTGATAGAAGTTGAACTGTGGCTGAGACAGACATATGTTATAGACATATCATATTTTTGAAAAAATACCAATACTGTTTTCTTTTTTGTACACCCTTGTACTTGATCCAATCCCCACTCCCCTTCCAGGGAGAAGCTTTTAGGCTGGATCTCGTCCATCACATCCACTCTCTACTCTTCTCCATCTTGGAGCTGACCAGTTGGGTTCTATCAGTGGAACCCCAGCCTCTGGCGTCCAGTTAGGTTTGGCCAATGGGATGCTCCAGTGAGGGGGAGGGGAATCAAAAGGAGGGAGGATAATCATGTCAGTATTTATTCCTGTCTGGTTCCTTCCCTGAGAAGTTGCCTTGAGCCTGCGAAGATCCCAACCCAAGGATACTGGTTCTTTTTACACACTGTCTCCATCTGGGTTTGGAGAACACTTCCCTCAGACTCTCAGGTCTTGGACCTATAGGTGGTAATGATTACATCATTACTAGTCCCAGGCAACATGCTATTTCTTGCTTTTCCCCTATACCTCTCCCATAACTTTGTAAAGCCACTTTGATTTATCCTGTGTCATCAGGACATTCCACCGTCCTGGAGAAAATTAGGATTATTAAAGCAGAAAGCAAAGAAAATGAAGTCAATTTTAAGATCCTGGCATTTCGAATCCACAGCGAGGTAGAAGCCAGGCTTTGTGCAGAGAGAAAGGGTTTTCTAAATTCCAAAAGGTTTCCTTTAACACATAAAGAGCCAGGCTAGACCAAGGAGGGTCAAAGCCATAGTGCAGAGCAGGCAGAGGAAATGCCTTCGGGGAAGTGTCCACAGGACGGGAAAAGGATGTGAAGACCGTGGCCACAGGAGGGCGATCCTGAGCGGAAAGCTAGGATGCTGACCGCAGCTCGGCCACCGAGAAGTGACTGTCTCCTCCCTCGGCGCCCCCTGGCCCCAACCTGGTTTAAGCAAAATTAGGGGGTGGGAAGCCCTCACAGAAACCCCGGGAGGTGTGGGGGAGAGTCCCCCATGCGCTCCCAGTGTGTCTGCCAGGGTTTGGAGGTGGCGGAACAGCCAGGACGCTGGGCTCCTCGTGGCCCCGGTGACAGGTGGCTGAGGTGTTGAGAGCGGTAGTCCTGGCACAGACCTGTGTTCAGGGCAAGGAAGCAGGAGGCCACAACGCATAGGGACCTGGTGATTTGAGGGACCCCAGGGACCATGGGCTGCAGCAGCAGATGACAGCAGGACACCATGAGGGGCAGCAAGATCTGCCACCCCTGAGTCATCAGCAGCCCAGGACATTTAGAGACAAGACAGGCCCATAGCCAAGGACTCCGAGGACGCCTGTCACCTCCCTCTGCACCCGGTCCCTGCTGGGAAGGAGCGGGAGAAATGACCCCTTGATGGAGGGAGGAAACAGCCTGTGAGCTGACTCTTGATTTACCCAAACGAGGCTGAGTTAATGTCAAAGTGAAATGTCTCAGAGAACAGAATAAGTTACCCTTAATTGGCAATTTTTATTTTTCTTGGCCATCAGGAGGAATGGAAACTCCAGCGTCACAGACTAGTGATAAACCTCCTCTAGCTTCATTTTCCCCACACCCCTGTGCTCTGTGTACATTTCAATGCCGTCTCCTCGACTTTCTTACAAGATGGGTCCTTTACACTGGACCCTTGTCTTTTGAGCCACATTGAGTCAAGCTAAAGGTGGTGAATGCATTCCGTCTAATACAATGCCTTTTACTTATTAAACTATTTTTACTATAATAACTAAAGGAAATGAATACAGAAAGAAAAATGTGCATATCCCCTCTACCATACCACAAAGACATCCACTTTACAAAAAGTGGTTTTCTCATCCATGTTGCTAAAATCCTAGCTGACATGTTGGTTAAACCCTCTGCTTAAGGAAGGCTCTGCTACCAACACTCAGAGACGGTCCCCAATGACATAAAGGAAGAGAGATTTGAGCTGATCACCTGACCTTGTCATATGGCATCGGGCTTCTGCTCACTTGGGAGACCTTCCAGTTAGTGAAATGGGACATTCTTCGGACGGTGTTCAGATTCCACAGTGTGGACAGGATTTCACTCTTTGCTTCCTACTTCTTAGCCTTTGCCCTCATACAAAATCCCAGGCTTCACGGGAATTCCTCTCCATCCTTTCTCTGGCATCCTAGACCCTGGTTCTGGGACTCTGGACTTATTTGGAATTCTCTGGACGTTATGATGCTGCCGATGGAATTCCTAAGCCTTTTTGAGCGGGAGTCCTAAAGACGAGATCTTAGCTCTTGCTGACCTCGGCGCGGTTTTTTCTCCTTTGTGCTCTAATGCACATGACATTGGGGGAGTGTTTTCCTTGGACAGGGGAATGAGCAGTGAAGCAAAATATATCCCCCTGCTCTTGGGTGTATTGCCCTGATTGGGAAGCATAGGTCGTTCCAAACGATGGCTTATTCTTGTGCTTCCATTGACTTGGAACTGGAAAGAGATGCGATCAGATCTGCCCACATCCAGGAGTAGGGGAGATGCCTATTTCAACAGGATTGCCTCCCAGCTTCATCTAGATGTGAGATTATGGGTCTAGGACCCTACTGTGGTAAAGGCAAGCCGCTGGTGTTTTGAGATGCCATTTGGTGTTCTCTCCAAATATTCCCAGGGGTGTTCCCTCTGCCGTCCACAGTTTGCAGGTTCTTCCAGAAGAGCCTTGGGTCATGGCCACCTTGGGGCCACACAGGAAGTTCTCAGTACCGGCAATCATGCTCCTGTGGACTGGCTTTTCAACTCTGACGGCAGAGGCTCTTCTTATATCAGCCCTGCGGAGTCAAATGGAGGAAATCCTGAATAAAATCTAGACACAAAATGTATGGACAAATGGGTGAAATAAATAAGCCATTTAATTGAGACTTTATAGTTTTTCCCATGAAAAACCAGGCTTTTTTTTTTTTCGTTCCTGAGGCCTGCTGTACTAGCTTTGCTGACGTTATCAGATGTTAAATCACACTGACTAAATAAAATGGGAAAAATCAGATCATGACAAACGAGCTTGGTGTTATTTCTATCATGATTTCCTCTTTGACCCATGCATACATAATGGATCAAAAGAACCATTTTTAGTTTCCAAATATACAAGAGTATTTTTGGCTTTTTTTGCGGGGGGAATTGAGTTCTCACTGTATTGTATTGTGGCAGAGAATATAGTACATGTGTTTTACTGATTCTTTGATTTTTTTTAACATCTTTATTGGAGTATAATTGCTTTACAATGGTGAGTTCGTTTCTGCTGTATAACAAAGTGAATCAGCTATACATATATATATATCCCCATATCCCCTCCCTCTTGCGTCTCCCTCCCACCCTCCCTATCCCACCCCTCTAGGTGGTCACAAAGCACCGAGCTGATCTCCCTGTGCTATGCAGCTGCTTCCCACTAGCTATTTATTTTACATTTGGTAGTGTATATATGTCAATGCCACTCTCTCACTTCCTTGATATTTATTGAGATGTCCTTTACGGTCTAGTGTGTGCTCAATTTTTAGAAATATTCCTCGAAGACTTGAAAAGAATGCAGATTATCTAAGAGTTGAGATAAAGTTCTAAATATGTGAATTTTATAAGGGTCTTAATCATGCTGTTCAGCATCATTATTAATTTTTGATCACTTCATAACAGACGAATGTTAAAATCATAATTTAAGAAATTCAGTATTTCACAATTCTATTGACCTTTACTCTCTATGAAATCACCGCTTTTGTGGGTCAACCGAATATTTAAAATTTTATGTGGTTCAATGTAATATTTTGAGGCTATGTTGCTGATGCTGGTTGTCTCTGGAATCAGAATCAGAAATCATGAGAGAGGGAAGAAAACGTCCCATCAAGAACCCAAATATTGGGACTTCCCTCGTGGCGCAGTGGTTAAGAATCCGCCTGCCAATGCAGGGGACACAGGTTCGAGCCCTGGTCTGGGAAGATCCCACATGCCACGGAGCAACTAAGCCCGTGCGCCACAACTACTGAGCCTGCGCTCTAGAGCCCGCGAGTCACAACTACTGAAGCCTGCGCACCTAGAGTGTGCTCTGCAACAAGAGAAACCACTGCGGTGAGAAGCCCGCACACTGCAACGAAGACCCAACGCAGCCAAAACTAAAAAAAAGAACCCAAATATTTCAGAGAGAAGCTAAGTCAGGATGTGTCCGTGTGACGCAGGGCATTGAGCCTCCAAGCAGTGGAGCAGTTCTTTTATGGAGTAAGTATTTATTGAGAGCCAGGAACTGTGCAAAGCACTGAGATACTTAAAAAGATAAGTAAGACCGCTCCTGCCTTCAGGGAACTTAGAGGAGGGAGAGAACATGATGTAAACAAGTACAGCTCTCCCCATACAGGGCGTGGGAGAGGCGGAAGAGAGAGAGTAGTCAGAGCCGTCAATCCTGGGGTGCAAGGTCTGAAAAGGATTCCGAAAGGAGTGTCTTCACGAGCCGGACGCCAGAACACTGAGAGGCTAGCAGGAGATTTCGAGAAACCTAAGCCTATTGCACTAGGAAGCGGTGATTCCCTTTGGGTCAGACTGGACGATATTTGAGGTCATTAAAACTGTGAGGTTTGAAGAATTTTCTTTCTTTTTTAAAATACAGAAGAGGAAGATTTCAGCGAATGATGTAAATGGACCTATAATTCTGGGTCTGGATTCCAGATTCACCATTCCAGCTACAGAGGCCACCGTGGTAGCCACCCTAAGCCGTGCACGCTGGTGCCTTGAGGCCATGGTGTCTCCTTTGTCTCCCGAAGATACGCCATCATTGGAGAGACCTGGAATCGGAGCTTAGTTAAACTGCAGCCTTCCTTCAGGAGGAGTGGGTAGAAGGGAGCTGGGATGATGGAGGAATGACTGCTTTTCCACGGGACACTGTCAGTTAAAAGAGACTAAAAGAGGCCCCCCGAGAAGAGGGTTAAGGAACAGTAATTACTCCACTAGAGAAGCAGCTGAGAGCTGGATCTATACGGGTTCAGGTATTTGTTCCGCACCCTGCCCAGGGCTTGGTCCTACATGATGAAGCTGGTGGTCATTTTGTTCCTTACACCTCAGTATGAAAATGGATTCCAGGTTAAATGTCAAGTATTAAGATTAGACTCAATACAACTTTATAAAATTCATCAGCCTGAGAAGCTATAATGATGTAGATGGAGAAAAGCTGATGCTTACCTTAACTGTTTCTAAAAAGAGAGAGAAAAGAGAGAGAGAATGGAAGAGACAAACTACAATAGCAAATCTTCTACTGAAAAAAATATCTGTTTGTATAAGATGATCAATCTCTTCATTCAATGTTATTATTCTTTATTCATTAAAACATGTTTCCGAGGTATTACTACTTGAAAAACCTGTTAGCTCTAATTGAAATTACTTCATATATGCATGGAAAAGAGTCATAAAAAATGTCTTGAAAATGTAATAATTCATATACTTCACCAGATGCTTAGATGATCTCATTCATTCATTGATTACTCAACAAAAATATATCCCATGCCAACCCTGCCCTGGGCATTGTGCCACCCAGTCCAAAGTCGGGGCATTTCATTATGTAGTGGGACACGTGAAAAGATGTTCCAGAAACTTCTTTAAAAGTCACTTTATGGTTTCCGCTGAAACCGTAGATGAGTTTAAATGCAGACACGTGAGGACAGAAACGTGGTTTAGATGACGTTACCAGTCACAAAAGACAAATTTTCCTTCCCTGTTGAAGTCTAATAGATTGGAACTAAAAATGAATTATCTATGATGCTCTTAATACACTCTATTGGTAAACAAGGAATGTGTTTATTTTACTTAGAAAAGGCTTTGTGGGGGGCCTTTTTCGTGGCACGTTCTTTCTTTTTTAGGGATCATACCCAAATGGTTCTTTTTATAAAAGTGTATCATAAAATCTCCAACATAGCCCTCAAAAGGAAACAGGTCCACATAAAATAACGGAGGTTTTGCTTGGATCTTCCAAAGAGGTGAAGTATGTCATTGACAAAACCGGAACGACCTCAGTGTGACGGGGCAGCTGAGAACCAGAGGAGTCAACAATTTGGGGGGAAATGGAAGCACCCAGGGCCTTTGGTGAATAAATGCTGGAAACGTCTGGGGAGATTTGGAAGTATTGCAGGCAGCCACTGCGTAATCGGGGGGCTGCTTCGTCTGCATGATCGTATCTAGACGGGGAAAAGGGAAAGTATGTTCAGTGGGATAGTCATGGCATCGGATCACACACACACAACATGCGTATATGTGGACTACATGCATATACATTTGATCACACGCATTATCTACATATATTTATAGTACAATTTTTACATCATATATATTTTTTGCGGTACGCGGGCCTCTCACTGCCGTGGCCTCTCCCGTTGCGGAGCACAGGCTCCGGACGCGCAGGCCCAGCGGCCATGGCTCACGGGCCCAGCCGCCCCATGGCATGCGGGATCCTCCCGGACCGGGGCACGAACCCTTGTCCCCTGCATCAGCAGGCGGACTCCCAACCACTGCGCCACCAGGGAAGCCCTTTACATCATATATTGTACTAATTGAATGCTGCTGAATTCCAGAGCCCACTGTTTTTTCCACTCTATATTGATGTCCAGAGAACAAATCGTTGAAAACTTTAAAAATCAAATTGTGTGAACTTGGGCACATTTTTTTTCTCTGGGCTTCATTTGACCATTTTGAAAAGGGGAATCACAGAAATCTCACCGCCTGTCGTCAAAGGTTGCTGGAAAATTCAATGAAATAATCAAGTCAAAGTGCTCAGTAAGCTATACAAAGTGATGTACAAAAATAGTATTGTAAACGTACTTTATAAACATAGGGACCAGATGTCTTAATTTTACGATTGTGCAAGGAAACCAAAGGAAATTACCAAAATGTAGCCATTGACTTAGGCAAAGATCAAACAGAATGACAAAAATACTTACTATTTCAACTTAAGGAAAATAAAATGAACAACGTCTTTGTTTAGAACAGTGGAATGTTGATGATTGTTCAGGCTGAGTGCTGAGTACCAGGGATCCTCATTGCTTTTGTGTGTTTGAAAATTTTCATCTGAACAAAAATATGAAAAACCGTTGTTTGACTGTTAACATTAGGTAGGTTGGTGCTTACGAACAAGGACTCAGGAGCTAGAAGGCCAGGGTTCGAATCTTGCTTCTGCTGGTGTGCTGTCACACTTGCTGTGTGACCTTCAGCAAGGTATTTGTGCCTTAATGGCCTTGTCTATAAGATGAAGATAATCATAGCGCCTACGTCGTAGGCTTGTTCAGAGAATTAAAGAAGTTCATATTTGATAAGCACTTAGTAAATTATGTATAAGCGTTTGGTAAAATAAAAATCTTTCAGGTTCCGAATAGGTACTATTATTTACAAGGAACACGAGGCTCAAAAAAGTCAAACAACTTCCTCAAGGTCACAGAGTTAGGAAGTGGCTTTGCCTGGGTTTGATTCTGGCTCAGGCTGTGACTCTAAAAGCTTGGCTCTAAAGGCCAGCGCTGTGTCCCATGGGAGAGTTTCTACAGTTCAGCCAAGTCGTAATTTGGCAAATGATACCATATTCCCCGTTGTGTTTAAGGGCATTTTGGAGGTCAGGAGGGTTGCTGGGCGGGTCTGTTTGCAGGAGGCCCAAGGAGCAAGTACTAAGTAGGGGTGCAATGGGAGACCCTCTCTTGTGACCCCAGACCTTTCTGGAAGGGCTTTGAAGGAGGTCAGAATTCCCTGGGGGCAGAGGTGGGGCCTGAGGAATTCTTTGCAGACTGTTATTGGGCCTCTTACTCCACAGAGATGGCGCAAAAGCTGCTACGGATGTGACGTTCCAGAAACTGTTCAAAGAGCTTTACACATATGAGTGCATTCAGAGCATAGGTGCTAACCTGGATTCTCTTAGCCTACCCGCCCAAACTCCGGAAGCTTGAATCCTCCTTCAAATTTACTGCCATTATTTTGCACGTTGGGCCCATTTGACCTCTTCCACAATTCTGTGTGGGAAACTATAGTTATAATCTCCTTTCTAGAATTGGGAGAAACTGGAGTCTGGGGAGAGTTTGAGACTTTTGGACCACTGACCAAAAAGTAGTGAACCTCTGGTGGGAAAGACTGATTACCCTGGTCCATTTGGGCTGCTGTAACAGAATACCATATGTGGGTTTCTCACAGTTCTGGAGGCTGGAGGTCCAAAGTCAAGGCACCGGCAGATTTAGTGCCTGGTGAGGGTCTGTCTCTTGGTTCATAGACTGCTGTCTTTTTGCCATGTCCTCACATGTTGGAAGGAGCAGGAAAGTTCTCTGGGGTCTCTGTTATAAGGGCACTAATACCATTCATGGCGGCTCCACCCTCATGACCTAATCGCCTCCCAAAGGCCCCACCTCCAAATACGGTCACACTGGGCGTTAGGATATAAAATGTGAATTTGGGGCGGGAGGATGCAAATTCTATAGCATTGATGTTCATAAAAACAGATGTTGCACGATACTGAAAATATGAACTTCCAAATAAATGCCAAAAAAAAAAATTTAGCTCACGAAATTATTTGTAAAACAGCAATCCTAGATCCTTAGGGAATAATATACATGCCAGATTTTTCTACAAGCTTGTTAATTATGTTTTTTTCCAGGCAGATAGATAGGCAACTCTTTGCAAAGCCGCTATGGAATGATTTCATTCTTTAAGGACAGATTTTCAAGGTTTTGGGGCCTCACTGAAACATGGCCAAGTTGTGTCATCTGAGAATTCTTGGGATTATCAAATATAGGAGGAGAAGCCCACTGATCTACCCAGTCCATTCAGATGACACTGCAGGGAGAATTTAATCAGAATATCTTTCATATAAAATGGCATTTCCGGAGATTTATGTAAAAAGAGTGAATATAAAGGATTATGATGAAGACAGCCTATTTC
This sequence comes from Grampus griseus, assembly GCF_964374135.1. Lineage (NCBI taxonomy): Eukaryota > Metazoa > Chordata > Mammalia > Artiodactyla > Delphinidae > Grampus > Grampus griseus. The sequence continues at coordinate 2,150,907 of NC_139014.1, forward strand.
TTTTTCCTTTTGTTTTGTTTTTTTTTTTTTACATCTTTATTGGAGTACAATTGCTTTACAATGGTGCGTTAGTTTCTGCTTTATAACAAAGTGAATCAGTTATACATATACATATGTTCCCATATCTCTTCCCTCTTGCGTCTCCCTCCCTCCCACCCTCCCTATCCCACCCCTCTAGGTGGTCACAAAGCACCAAGCTGATCTCCCTGTGCTATGTGGCTGCTTCCCACTAGCTATCCATTTCACGTTTGGTAGTGCATATATGTCCATGCCACTCTCTCACTTTGTCACAGCTTACCCTTCCCCCTCCCCATATCCTCAAGTCTATTCTCTAGTAGGTCTGTGTCTTTATTCCCGTCCTGCCATTAGGTTCTTCATGACATTTTTTTTTCTTAGATTCCATATATATGTGTTAGCATATGGTATTTGTTTTCCTCTTTCTGACTTACTTCACTCTGTATGACAGACTCTAAGTCCATCCACCTCACTACAAATAACTCAATTTCATTTCTTTTTATGGCTGAGTAATATATACAATGGAATATTACTCTGCTATAAAAAGACAGCCTATTTGCAGAAAGTTTCCTTTTTCACCTAATCACCAGCTAATGTAACTTGGAGGGAAGCCAGGGTGGCGCCCGTAACCTTCCTTGGTCATTTAGTGTCTTTGAGGGGGACATACACGGACTTTTTAAGTAGCAACAGGCCAGCTGGGTCTCCGCTGTCCACACGGTGACTTCACCACCAAAGCTGGGGGTAGCAAGGAGATCAAGAGGAGAGTCATCCACAGCGAAGACGTATTTTGTGTGGAGCCGTCCCCCTTTCCCAGAGTAGTCAGCAACCCCCCGAATGTTCTGGAAAGAACCACAGAGGAAGACACTAGTCTGAGTGCCCAGAGGTGGTAGGTTACCCTTGCAGAGTGGACGGGGGGATTCTGACAGCCCCACCCTCCAAAATGAGCTCTGGGAAGACTGAAGCAGGACTCTGAGATCCCAGCCATGGCCCCCCCAATCCCCCCACCCCGCCCTGTGAAGGACGTGCGCTGGGACGCCGTATCCAGACTGCTTTCTGCTCTGGGTACTAATGACTGGGTGAATCAGACACACAACAGCCAGTGTCTGCTCTCACCAGTGATCTTGTGGTTCATTTCTCCCACCGTAACCCATTAATTGTCCCCCGTCAACATACTCTTGGAATCACTGTATTTTTCTCTTCGTGTTTATGCTGATTACGTATATGTTGGTCTTGCCTCCTGTGCGCCCTCTTTGAAGGCTGGGGATGGGTCTCCTCTCCAGCATCTGTTATCCTGAGTGTCTGCTAACAGGTCATCGTGCCCCAAGGGGGTGTGGGAAATGCTTCTTTACCCACCATCCAGTTTCTCTGTATGTCCTGCCTTCTGCTCTGGGAGCTGGCCTGACCAAACCTTCGATGACGTCTGGTCAAGGCAGTCCAGGTCAATGCCATTCACGGATAATAAGTTCCTCCTATGCTCGTAACACAGAGCTAGGCTCTTTAAGTGACTGAGATGCAGCCTGGGTCTTCCAGAGCCTTTCGAGTCAGAGGAGGCATGAGAGGAGCATTTCCAGCCTTGCTGTTAACACTCTCTGTTGGGTACCATTAGTCGTGAAATGTGTCATCAGTAATTTGTTACTATTAATAAAGTACTGAGTGAGGATGACTTATTTTTTAAAAATAAGTTTGGGACTTCCCTGCTGGCCCAGTGGTTAAGAATCCACCTGCCAATGCAGGGGACATGGGTTCGAGCCCTGGTCTGGGAAGATCCCACATGCTGCAGAGCAACAAAGCCCGTGCGCCACAGCTACTGAGCCTGAGCTCTAGAACCCACGAGCCACAACTACTGAGCCCACGAGCCACAACTACTGAAGTCCACGTACCTCGAGCCCGTGCTCCACAAGAGAAGCCACCGCAAGGAGAAGACTGTGCACTGCAACGAAGAGTAGCCCCCGCTCGCTGCAACTAGAGAAAGCCCGCACGCAGCAATGAAGACCCAGCAGAGCCAAACATAAATAAATAAATAAATAAAGTGAAGTGCTAAAGACTTAAAAATAAATAAATAAAAATAAGTTTGAGTGGATTCAGAGTTATTTTATAGTACCCCCTCATCATGTTTCTAGCATTATTTATAAGTGTGAAACTTTGTAGTTTTCAACTTTTTTTCCCCTTCTGGTGCACATGCCTCACACCCCCCCGAGGGCCCGTACAAGACGTGGTTGCTTCATTTCAGCTGAGCCGTAAGGAAGCTGGGAGGCAGCGTATGTGTGTCAACCAGCTTACCGGCTCTGACTCCATGCCTTTCTCGCCAACGCAAGGAAGCTTCTCTGAATGCACATCATTCATGGTGACATGATCACAGATACCATCTTTTACGGGGAGAGGGAAATGCATTCTGATGAGGAAAGAAAGAATGGCTAAAGTTGTTGGCTAGGACAGATCTAAGCTGGGTCTTGAAAGGCAGGCACAACTTGGACCGAGAACTGTGGTGTGCACGGGTCACCCAGCAGTGAAAAGATCTGGGCAAAGTGGCAGAAGGAGGAAAGCGTTGAAAGTGTACGGGGTCCTATGAGTTGTCCAGTGTGGGAAGAATGGTGCTGGGAGGGCTCCACGCTAAGTTGGGGAAAATACTGAAAGCTCTGGATGGAAGATGGAGGTGTTCAGACCTCATTCTGTATAGAGTGCGGAACCAAGTTATCCCAATATGCACACTGATTTGTATATTTCTATGTGCCAGGTGCATAGAATAGTTCTGAAAGAGTTCCCGAAGACATTGTTCTAAATATAACATAGCAGGTAAGGGTCCTGACTCTGGAGACGATTAATCTGGATTCAAAAACTGGCTCTGTCGCTTGTTGGCTATAGACCTGGGTTCACTGTGCCTCAGTTTCTCCACCTGCAAAATGGGGATAATAAAAGTGCTTACGTCATGGAGCTGTTTCTAAACATTAAATGCATTAAGTGCTAAGTATGAAGTGGGTTAAAATATAACTTTGCTCAGAACAAGCACTCAGTCGCTGACAACTGCTAATGGGATGATTTTTATTAGGATCTGGGCTGAGTGATGAAGTGGGTGGCCTGTGGTTGTCTGCTGATGATGTGGGTGAAATATGACACATCTTAACGAATCAAGTCGTATTAGCGGAGTGATTTCAGTCGCTGTGTTGTGTTCTCTGAGCAGTAAGTCGTGTACACAGCCCTCCAGGATGCGGCATCCCATGATAAACACAGACATACAAGTGTGGAAGAGTGAATCCACAGCAAAGCAAAGCGGTACCGATTCACTGGATCGCACAACCCAGGGCCAGACGAAGGTTATGACAACACGTTTCTCTAAGAGTTTGGAGAAGGAAGCGATGCCGTGCAGGTTGGAGACCTCTGGGAAGTCTTGGAGAGCTGAGGAGGAATTTGACCTGGCGATGTCAGTTTGGGTGGGAATTAGGTATCTGGAGAAGGGGGGCGGTGCTTCTGTCCTCTTTCAGGGTGTTGACCCAATCTGGTCATGCTTCTCACTCTGCGTTCTTTCATTTATGCATCGTTTGGTATTTTAAGGTGTTTCCTAAATGTTCTCGAGCTCCATTGCGTGTGTGTCTATGCTTCTCAGGCCTTCATTATCTTTAGGACCTTCCCAATGTAGGGCTCTGTATCATCGTGCTTTCAAGAAGGCATGCTTCTCCGGTTCTACAAATTATAAATATGGCCATCATATTTATCTCTTAGAGATCTATTAATCTGCACGTACAAATCTTTGCACGTTTTCTAGTTTTGAGAAACATTTTTTCCTTCGACCAAATCCTTTTTTTGTTGTTGTTAATTGGTCAGTGGGCCACTTATGGCATAGAGCAAACCTCCATTCACTCCACAGCTGTTTCGAAAAACTGCCTGAAGAGCTCTGCAAAAGAAGCTCCACTGACTTGGCCAAAAGAGGGGAGAGGAGCAGAGGAGAAGAGACCAGGAGGGAGGGTTGTGTGTTCCGTTTTCTCAGTAGCAAAAGCACCAGGAAGCCAAATAGAAGAGAAATGGAGCTCGGAGATATGTGAAAAGGGGGACTGTCTAGAAGATGTTCAATGCAGTCTTTGCTGTTTCTTGCTCACGACTATTCTTTCTTGCATTCACCCTAATTTCCTTTGAAGGAGATAAACACCGTGGAGGGAGGGGCCGCAGGTGATGTCAGATGGGTGGCCTGAAGTGTGGTCAGCATTTGCTGGGCGCCCAGGCTGGCGGTGAAGGACCGCCTGGGGAGTGGCAGATGGTAACGGGAAACACACGCAGAAGATCCCATGACAAGCATTCTGGGAGAGGATCTTCACTCAGCAGTGACCAAAGGGCCCAGGGCAGAGAAAAAGGATAAGAGAGGTGGGAGGAACAGGAGTTAGTGGCTCAGGAATCAGGGAAATGAGGGGGAGGGAACTGTGTTGATTGGATCTCTAGTGTGTGATGGTTAATCTTACGTAGCAACTTGGCTGGGCTACGGTGCCAAGATATTTCATCAAACCTTATTCTGGGTGTTCCTGCGAGGCTGTTGCTGGGGGTGAGATTTACATTTAAACTGGGGGAGTGTGAATACAGCAGATTGCTCTGCATGGTGTGGGTGGGCCTCATCTAATCAGCTGAAGACCTTATGAGAACAAAAGGCTGACATCCCCGGAGAAGACGGATTTCTGCCAGCACGCTGCCTGTGGACTTGAACTGCACCTCTTTCCTGAGTCTCTAGCCTGCTGCCCTCCCCCATCAGATTTCGGACTTGCAAGCCTCCATAAGTGCCTCCAATTGCTTCAAATAAATCAGTCTCTCTCTCTCTCTCTCTCTCTCTCTCTCTGGAGAACACTGACTAATACAGCGGTGTAATAGGTATTCTGTGCATATCTCAGTTCGTTCTTAGGAGCACAATTCCAGGTCTCATAGAGGCTCAGTGGCAGAGACAGTATCCAAGTCTAATTCTGACTTCCAATCTCCTACTCTGCTCATCATTCGCTTCTTAGGGTCCAGGGAAGGGCTTTTGAGAAACTTAAACTGGAATCCCTGGCTTCCTGTCTGTGGAGAGTCTAATAGGGGACCTACTGGAGACCCAAGTAACTGGGCTGGCTGCCTCACTGTGTGGTGCTGTCTGAGAGCAGCTGGTCTTCAAGGCTGAGAAATCACAGCCGTGGGTCCTTCCCTCTGAGCCCTTCCGTTTCAGTGGAAGGGGAGGTGCCGTTTCCATCCCAGGTGCCTGGAAGTGCAGCTGAGGAGTCCGTTATCCCATCAACAGCCTGCCAAAGGGATGCCCTGCCGTTCTGTTCCTTCTCAACATTTCCTGGCAGCTGCTGCCCCCTTTATTCCTGCCTCTCTCAGTCTAAACGTGGGGTTTGGAAAGCACAGGGAGGAAGGACGTGAATTCAGAGTTCAAGGGATAGGAGAGGAACTCCGACCCAGGTATGACCCACGTCTCCCGTATTCATCTTCCCTGTTTAGAACCGAGAAGCAGAAGGCCTGTGATAAGGAGGGAATTTTCTCATGCTTCCTTTCTGATCTTTGGAAGCTCCAGTTGCAGGATTGCAAAACCAGAGCAGGTTTTTCCAATTGCTTTGGGCAGCAGACTGAGCTCTCAATGTCACAGGCCTGAGCTCTCCACTTCATATATATATATATATATTTTTTTTTAATTTTTATTTATTTTTTAAGTTTATTTTTGGCTGTGTTGGGTCTTGTTGCTGCGTGTGGGCTTTCTCTAGTTGCGGCGAGGGGGGACTACTCTTCACTGTGGTGCGCGGGCTTCTCACTGCGGTGGCTTCTCTTGCTGCGGAGCACGGGCTCTAGGCACGTGGGCTTTAGTAGTTGTGGCACACGGGCTTCAGTAGTTGTGGCACTCGGGCTCAGTAGTTGTGGCTCGCGGGCTCTAGAGCGCAGGCTCAGTAGTTGCGGCGCACGGGCTTAGTTGCTCTGCGGCATGTGGGATCTTCCCAGACCAGGGCTCGAACCTGTGTCCCCTGCATTGGCAGGCGGACTCTCAACCACTGCGCCACCAGGGAAGCCCCTCCACTTCTTGAAATTAGGGCCAGCTGTTGGACAGCTGGCAGCTGTGGAAGGAGGGGGCTGGGAAGTATAAAACTCCACCAGCCTAACTGGCTTTATGCTCCTTTGAGCACTGCAAAGAGAATGCAGAAAGGGAAGCATGCCTTGTTTTCTTCAAAGGTTTTCTCTCAAGGAAATCTTTGTAACTGTAAATAAAATGAGGATGATCTTTTAAGTAGTGAGTGTATCAAAAGTTATACATCCCAAGGAGGATTAAACATATGAAGTGCTATCAATGTGGTCATCTTGACCACAAGCTTTTCTAAGTCTTTGCTGGAGTGTCTGTTCTGTAGTTGCATCTCTGCCCCCAGAAGGCATGTGTAAAAGCCCAGACATTCATCACAGAGGAAGCAAGTTAAGGTTAGCAGGTCAGTAACTGTAAGGGGGCTGAGTACCATCATTTCCACAATATGACGGGATTACGAAGCAAAGCCCAACTATAAGTGAGAAAAGAGACACACTTAAAACAAAGTGACTCACAGAGGTTGAACTTAAAGAGTGGGAAAGGTCATGGCAGGCAAATATAAGTTAAAGTCTGACTCTTCATCTTGGTGTCAGACAACGTTAAAGTCATGGCGAAGAGCATGAAATGAAACAAAGAAGGTGCTTTACTATCTTAAAGAGAACCACGTTTAAAATAACGAGGGCTTCCCTGGTGGCGCAGTGGTTGAGAGTCCGCCTGCCGATGCAGGGGACGTGGGTTCGTGCCCCGGTCCGGGAGGATCCCACATGCCGTGGAGCGGCTGGGCCCGTGAGCCATGGCCATTGAGCCTGTGCGTCCGGAGCCTGTGCTCCGCAACGGGAGAGACCACAACAGTGAGAGGCCCGGGTACCGCAAAAAGAAAGAAAGAAAAAAAAAAGGCCAGTTGTCCATCCACATATCCTTGTGTTACTGTGCTTTACTCTCCAAGGGGAGAAGCTGAGCTTCTCTGGGAGGGACTGATGGCCCTGGACAGCTTGGTCAGTCACCCAGCAGCCCTTCTCCAGGGACGTTGCACAGACATTCTGGGAATCACCATCTATGAAATTCAAGGGCAGATTCTCAGCTATTCCAGGGATGCAGTGAGAAGGCTTTGCTTTCACCGGCTCTGGCTGTCCATGGAATATGCCTGGTGTTCTTCCCGCAGTGAAGAGAGAGTAAGATGTTTTCTTTTGGCTGTTTTCCCTTCACAGAGAAAACCCTGCAACTCCATATTTTAGAGTGTAGTGCCTTAGCGCATCACCTGGAGACCATAGCTATTTATACAAACAGCAGCAGACCCTGGACAGAGCTAGTGCCAGGATTCCCAGGTCCATTGCTCATCACCCTGACTCACCCTCCTAACACCAGCGCAGTCAGACAGTTAATTGGAACATGGCTCCAGGGCAGAAGAGATCCTGGTTCCATTTCTTAACCATGTTCTGTACCCAAATGCCCTTAAAGAGAAGTAAAAAGGTCTGAAAATGAGATCAAGCCAATAGGACGTTTTGACAGCGAAGGGCACAGGATCGAAGAATCACAACTAACTGATAAAGATTTTTTAAAAGAAACCTCCATAATCGTTTATCATTGATCAAGTTTTTGCTGGGTTCTGGGCACTGTACAAAGCACCTCACGTGGATTTTCTCGTCACACCCTCTCAAAAACTCTTTGAGAGGGTGCAGTGATCATCCCCGATGAAAATCGTGACCATGCCAGGGTTTTAGTGGGGTTTAGCAGGTTACAAAGGGCATATGGTAAGTTTTTGGACCCTTTTCATTTCTTAAAAAAAAACAACACACACACACACAAAACAAAAAACAACAACAAAAACTATATCTGGGTAAAGTCAAGTTTTAGCAAAACCTTGAAGGGAAGAAAAACACCCCCATAATCTCTACACTTCTTGGGTTGCCTTTGCAGTAGAAGGGTGTCACGGGCTGGCTGAAAGAGTATGGTCAGACTGATTCACTTTGTTACACAGCAGAAACTAACACACCATTGTGAAGCAATTATACTCCAATAAAGATGTTTTAAAAAACAAACCAAAAAACCCTCCTTCCCTCCTTCCTTCCTTCCGTCCTTCCTCCCCTCCTTCCTGACAAGATGTCGAAGTTAGAAACATCGTCCCTCTGTCCATCCATTTGCCATAAATTATCAACTTTCTTTGGTCACAAACACCTGACACGGTGCCTGGTATGAGTTTGGGTGATGATATATAACTGCGGCTTAAAAATACTTGTTAAAACAGGAATGTGCCCTTTGCAAGGCTTGACTTAAATATGTAAAGGAACAGCATTGCCAGCCACCAATGCAACACTGAGGGAATTCATCTGGTTAATGTAGGTGTCACACTCAGGCAGTTATCCTGAATGTCTCTAGACGTAGAAGTTACTAGTCCTGTAAGTGATATGACTTTTTCTTTTTTCCCCGTGGGGGTGTGTGTGAGTTTGGGGGATTGGTTGGCTCTTAAAAGAATATATCTGATCCACAGAAAAGGGCTGATTCTATCAGGTTTCCTTGCCCTTCTAAGCTTAGCACTTGTAATTGTTTAAAGAAGAACTAAGATTATCCTGATACCAATGTCTGCAAAAGCCATAAAGTGAAGACAAATCTTTTCGTTGGTCCCAAAGCTCAGGAGGAAGTTAGAGAGAACGGCCCGGCATGGGCTGATCACCCTAGCCCAGCATTTCAATTCCTTCTAGGTCAGTATATTTTTCTGAGATGATCCAGGACACTTCTACAGAGTTGGAAAACTAACATTACGTTCAACAACAAATGGCGGCACATAGGGTCATTGCCGTAAGGTCTTTGTTCCCCCAAAGACTTCAGACTAAGTATGTGCTTTTTCTTAGCTCCTCTGACTAGGAAAAGCTACCAGGGGTGTGTAGGAACTTCAGTTATAGGGCAAAGCTACCCGCTCTTCTGGACAAATAAAAGGGATGAGAAGTATGTTCCTAGAAGAAAGTGGAAGCTTTTATCATTGTAGAAAAAAGAATTACTGCCTCGGGGTTATGGCTTTGTTTTGGAGAGAGATGAAGAACTGAGTGGTGTTTTAGGACCACCCTGGTCATCAAGCTTTCAAGGGACTGAAGGACACACTTCCAAAGGGCTGGAAATGGGAGGTCCCCACTGATGCCAACAGTGGGACAGCAGGAGGGAGCTCAGGGTGGCCTTGAGTGGAGATGTCTGGTGCTTTGGAAGGGACGGGATGGGGCCCGTCAGAAGGAGGAGAGAGTGGCCTTGATCTGCTTTCTGTTCCATAATCTCAAGATTGGAGAACTTCCATGGTACTTGGCTTTGGTCAACCATCAGGATGCTGTGGGATGCCACAAAAATCTCACTGTCTCTAAGAAGACTAATTCTGTGAACTCTGGAATTCCCCAGCATAGCAAAGTAGACTATGAGTGGAGGTCATTGCCTACACACCCAGCCCTAGGCTACAAAGAGATTATAATTTTATACAGCATTTCCAAAAGGGTATTTCAAGGAATATGATCGCAATGATGTCAACAGAGGGGTACTGTGGGGAAAAATCATCTATGTTTAAGGAAGTTTGGAAAATATGTGGTTAAATGAGTTAAACCATTTCTTTTCTACATGATTTCTCAGGGCTTTTCATCTGCTATCCTGAACTGTGTATGTCTAAGAGGGAGATTGTATACATTTCAAGAGTCAGGTTTCAACGTAAAAGGTAGGTGACACTTCTCCTTACTTTTGGGTTATACCAGTAACAGAATATCATTGGCACATGGCTTAAAGCTGCAGAAACAGGCATGGATTTGTGTACTTGTGTGAACGTGTATACTCTAGGAAAGAACCAAACCAATGCCTTATATACAAGGATAGGATTATTGGTGGGGTATGGGGATGAGGCTGGGGTCGGGGGGAGAAAGAGGTTCTTTGTGGCAGAGATTTAGAAAAGTCAGCACCCTTAATTGAAGGTCAAGGGTCCATGATTCTAATTCTGAATCCCTGGATGACCTCTGCAGGGTCACTTGGCCTATCTGGTCGTTTCCCCATACACAAAGCAGAAATTTGAAAACTAAGGGCTTTACAGACTTACGAAAAATCACAAGGATTAAACAAGCCCACGCTGTTAAAATGTTTTGAGCCCTGTGGTCGAGTACACGGGCTAATAACAGGGTGTGGTCCTCACCGCCACCAGGATTAACTGAGGGGTTTGCCCAGCAGGCACGGAGTCAGTTCCGCCAGAACTGCGGGCAGCTGGCGCCCTGGGGTCAGGGTGAGTCCCACCCTGTGTGCTGGGGCTGTAGTGGCTTACCTCCCCCAGAGACAGCCCTGAAAACTGGAAAAGAAAGAAAACCTAGAACAATGAGCAGGTGGCCTGTCTCCTGTTGCAGCCGGAAACAAGGCAAAACGGCCCAGCCAACCTTCAACCAATATGACACCGTCCTTTTCTATTAGCCTAGGGCTTTTATGGGAGTGCCCAAGTGGTATCTGCTTGGAGACCCCTAAATCCTATACCAAAGACACGGGACTCCCAAGACAGGGTACATCCAAAAGTAATTTTTTGTGTTGGTGGTGATAGCAAGCTTGTGTACGTTGGGCGTGTAGCAGTATCCGGTGTCCAGACTGTATGCTTCCTCTCTCCCAGTGCTGAGTCACTGCGCTGTCGGGCGGTCTGACTTGAAAAGCCCGTGAGGCCGGGCCTGCCACAGGGAAACGTGGCTCTTTTGAGTAGAGCAAGAGCGCCACCCTGAGTGGTACGTGAGTACTGCAGCCTCTACTGGAAAGCAGTTCGGAGATGGAGCCCAGCAGGCTGATTACCCGAGGCCCTTGGAAGTCTCAGCACCCATTGGAAATCTTCAATTCGAAATTGCCATTTTGATTTCCATCAACAGTTTGGGGCTCCTGGTTACTGACGTCCGCTCTCGCGACTTGGATTTACCCTAATACAAAAACTGATCAGATCCCCGAGCCAGTTCTCGACAGCAAAGAACAGGCTGAATCAAGCCGGACCCACGTTTGAAGTGCTCTTTCGTGGGGCTTCTAGCAAGCTGGGCTGTCCCGGGGGCTTGTCCCTGTCTGGCCTCTTGCCTTCTCTCCAGCCTCTGACTCTGCTCATGTTACCATGAGGCAAACAAATGTTTGCCTGTTTACGTTCTCTACCGAATATACCCTAGTACGAGCCAGGTCATCCCGGGCGAGAAATCAGTAAGTTGTGATGTTCTCAGCAAAGACAGTCAGTGGATGGGTGATGGTGGTACCCAGGAATATTAGCTACTGGATATTCATTTTTAGCCTAAGCTTGCATCAGAGGGGCTGTGTAGCTCTCCTCTGGTGGAAGGGAACTCAGAAGGCCCGGATTGAATCTCAGCTCTACTAGTTGATTCATTCAGTATTAAGTGAGCACCTGCCTCGTGTCAGGGTCTGTTCTTTGTGTTGAGGACTTACCAGCTAACAGAAAAGAAAAAAATCCCTGCCCTCGTGGAACTTATGTTATAGCAGGAGGAGGCCAACCGTGAGCATTATAAGTAAGAAAATTATTGTATGACAAGGTGATTAGCACAGGTCAGGGGGAGGGATAAGGTTGCAGTGCTCAGTAGGGTGGACAGGGCAGGACTCTTTAAGAAGACGGCATTTGGGCAAAGACCTGAGGAGGTGAGACGACAAACCATGAGACATTCGGGGAAGAGTTTTCCAGGTGCAGAGAACAGTGTGTGCAAAGGCCCTGAGGTAAGACAGTGCCTGATGTGACACCAGGGAGGCTGGAATGGAGGAACTGAGTGATTAGGGATGGGGAGAAATTTGTAGGGTTTAAGGCCAAGGAGGTATTAGGGTCTGACTGTATAGGGTCTATAGACTGTTGTAAGGGGAACTTTGCCTTTTACCCCGAGGGAGATGGGGAGCCGTCGAAGGGGAAGCCACCTGTGTCTCTGAAACACTGAATATGGGGGATGAGAGACAAAGCAGAGCTGAGTACGAGGATCTTGAGACAAAGGTCCTGAAGGATGGAGCTTCCTTTAGTGGAAATGGGCAAGAGTGTGTTTGGAGCAAGTTTGAGGGAGCAAACTCAGAAGTTCAGCTTTTTACCTGTGAGTCGGAGATCTCGAGAAGGCAGTTTGCTATGTACGTCTGGAGTTTGGGAGAAAAGGCCTGATTTGGAGATAAAAATTGGGGAGATGTCAGTATATCGATGACATTTAAAACCATGAGCTTAGGTAAAATTACCAAGGGAATGAGTATAAGGAGAGGCAACATAAGGAAAAGAAGATTCTAGAACAGAGGTTCTCGGGTAAGGGGTCTCCCTAGTCGCTAGTGAGTCAGGAGTTCACGGGAGAACTCAAGGATGGCCTGTCAGCGTCAATGGTACTATTCGTGCCTATAACCGCAAGGGAACTTACGTAGGTGCCTTAATTGTCGGTGATGCTTTTTTGTCTGACTGCAGCCTACTTCCCTGAGACTCAGTTTTCTTATCTGTAAAATGGGTCTAAGTATAATAACTCATAAGGTTATTGTAGTCATTGAATAAGAAGGTATAAGTAGGGTCTTTAGCACAGTTCCCAGCACGAAATATGTGCTGAGAAATGTCAGCTCAATAGAAGAGTTTATAGCATCATTTGAGTCAAGATTCTGCTGCCCATAGTGGGAGAAACCAAGAAAATGGTTCTGTTCGTAGATTCTGCCTTAGCCTGGCTTATTCTCTTTGAACTTCTGTAGGTTATAGAAAAAACAGATACAACATTTGCTATGAGACATAGGACAAAAACATAAAATATTTAAAGAAAACCCCACACTATATAATAGATATATTTTCAGCAAATATACTAAAAGATCTAAAGAAATTTTGAGCAAGAAGTGATGATGATACAGATGGTGAAACGTTTTTTTTGATGATGATGAAACTTTTGATAACAGTTCACTTTAGAGAGCATTTACTATTTGTCAGATACTGTTTTAAGTGTCATATTAACTTAATTCTCACATCAACTCTTCGAGGAAGGTATTAATATTATGTTTATGTTATAGTTGAGGACAATGAAACACAGAGAGGTTAAGTGACTTGTCCAAGGTCACCCAGCTAGGAAGTGGCAGAGCTGGGGTGAATGGAGTCTGACTCCAGGATCCTGGGAATCACAAGGGTGGACCCTTGGCATTTGAAGTCATTCTTTTTTTTAAAGAATTTTATTGAAGTATAGTTGATTTACAATGCTGTGTTACTTTCTGCTGGACAACAAAGTGATTCAGTTATACATATATATACATTCTTTTTTATATTCTTTTCCATTATGGTTTATCACAGGACGTTGAGTATAGTTCCCTGTGCTACACAGTAGGACCTTGTTGTTTATCTATTCTATATATAATAGTTTGCATCTACTAACCCCCAAACTCCCACTCCCTTCTGCTTGGCAACCACGAGTCTATTCTCTGTGTCTGTTTCTTAGATAGTTCATTTGTGTCATATTTTAGATTCCACGTATAAGTGATATCATTTGGTATTTGTCTTTCTCTGTCTGACTTACTTCTCTTTGTGTGATCATCTCTAGTTGCATCCATGTTGCTGCAAATGGCATTATTTCGTTCTTTTTTATGGCTGAGTAATATTCCATTGTATATATGTACCACCTCTTCTTTATCCATTCATCTGTCAGTGGACATTTAGGTTGTTTCCATGTCTTGGCTACTGTAAATAGTGCTGCAGTGAACATTGGGAAGAGGGAAAAGAAGAGGCTACTTCTGTCAGTGTAGGGCATTTGCTCAAAGCTGGAAAGGGCATAACCACATGCTTAGGGAATGAGAATATTCCCATGTGCCTTAGTGGGGGGTTTGCAAAGCAATGCCAGGAATGATAAGGTTATGCCAGGATGCAGAGGGCTTCATGGTTTGAGGTCAAGTGGTTTGGCCTTAATCTGATGGCTTGCGGGAAGCACGGACTTATGCTGTAGTAAGATTAATTTGAAAGGGGTTATATCAATGTCTTGAAGGAGAGTAGAGGTAAAAAGACTTGTTGTAGAGCTATTTTTATCAACTGCAAATTATATGACCTAACTTAGAAGCAGGACTGCAAAAGCACAGCTGCCGCTGTTCGCATTGTGCCTCACACGTGGCTCTATGTAGCGACCTGTTTGGGAGGTGAAGTGAAACTGAGAAAAGCAGGACTTGGAGTCACACGGCATTGTCCTTGGCAGCTGATGGGCCAGGAGGCCCTGGGCAAGTTCCTTAAATGCATACGTTGGTTTCCTTACAAGATTGTTTGAGGATTGAATGAAATGGTAGAAACAAGATTGCCCACCGGCTATATTAACCTCAATGTCAAAGGAGAAAAAGAATGAGCACTTCCTTTAAAAAAGATGTTCTTTGCTTGTCAATCATCACCTATTAAACGCTGAGATTCATTTCCCCCAGTATTTCTCCTTGCCTAAAATGTTTTCAACATTTCACACGTGTTAATTAGGCAACGTAGCTCCATCTATGGAGGGCAGAAACTAGGAAAACCTTAGCGCTCTGTATTGACCACAAACGTCCGCTGGAAAGGAGAACCCATCGGTGATAACTTGAGTATTGCTAGAATTGGTTTCTTTAGCTTCCCTGGGCTAGAGTTGAGGGTGGTACATTAAGAAAAGATGGAGACGGCGTGAGAGCAGGGGTGTGGTGGGAAAAGAAAGTAACCTGTAGGAAGCAGCAGGGGGATTTTCATAGTGAGAGGTGGGAATTCAAATTCTCATAAGGCCAAGCGACTACCACAATCCCCATTTCAGGTAAAGAAGTGTGCTGGCCCATTCCTGGATGAGAATTCTTTCACCCTCTGTGAGATGCCTGCCTCATACCTGAAGCCAGCAAAGGCTTAGATTTCAAGTCCGAAGGAGAAGACCTTCCTGAGAAGGAACTCTGGTGGTCCCAGTACTTAGAGCCTGGTAGCTGAGACGGACCCTTTTGGAGCTCTTGGAGAGCAGACATTTTAGGGGGAATAAGGTGGAAAATTTACTTGGGGGAACGTTGTTCCAGAGCCCATTCAACTTTCAGATCCTGGGTGTTTTATTTTCAGAATCCTAAAGAGAAAAGCAAACAGTATTTCTGAGCACTCCAAACACCCTGGGTCTAAGTCCCCTGAGACTTTTCACTGTAGTCATAGCTAGATGAAGAAATAGGCCAGCAAAGCTGTCATAGGTTCAATGAGCGTATCTACCCTGTAAGATATTTGGAGTTGCCCAAGTTCCTGGACACAGGTGGGGACGCGATCAGACCGGCAGCAACTTCTTTGGGAAAGTCTAAAAGTACCTTAAATACACAGCATGACAAGGCTTACTGAGTTGGAGGTGGCAATGGGTCTTCTTTGTAGGGAGTCCAAGATAAGGTCATTGAATTTCAACTTGGCCTTTTCACTTCCACCCCTCAAATTTCTGACTTTGTCACACTGCAGGCTAGTAGCAACTGATGACCAGAAATCACCTGCCCTTTTGGTCAGCATGGGCAGAAGCAACCATGGACATCTCCTTCATTGCGGATAGATTTTCCCATAGCAGAGTGGAAACGGATCGGCAAGACCAGGTCCAGCATGCTTGCGTGAAACCTGAAGTGAAATTTCTCTCTGACTTGTATTGAAATGGGCACTTGCATCTGGTAGACGACACTTGAATAGTTATTTATTTATTTATTTGGTTGCCCGGGGTCTTAGTTACCACACGTGAACTCTTAGTTGCGGCATGTGGGATCTAGTTCCCTGACCAGGGATCGAACCCGGGCCCCCTGCATTGGGAGCATGGAGTCTTACCCACTGGACCACCAGGGAAGTCCCTAGACAACACTTTAGATTGAGCTGCTCTGGAGAGAGGGGATGGTATCTCCGCTCCCGACAGCATATGACAAGTAAGTTTCCGCAAGGGTCTGTGATGACTTTTAGTGGAATTGTAAGTGCTTAAAAAACCCAGAAGGAGGAGAGTAGGTTTCTGGGGCATGGTGCTTAATCCCCCCCCTTTTTTTTTTTTTTGCTTAAAGTAGCAAAATAAAGGGAACCAAATACTTGCAGAAGAATTCTCTGTGGAAGATGAAGGTCAAGTGGAAAGGGAAATGTAGCTAGTTTATAATTTACTACTCTTGAGGGCAAAGCAAATTGCATTTCTCCAAGATCTGCTTAACCCTCCGCAGAATTCAGCCAGAGAAACCCATCTGCAAATCCCCAGACGATGATTACGGCACATAATTCTCCCTTTCCCTCTTTTCCAAACCAGGAAACGCAATATCCCACAACAGTGACCGAGAAATGTTTAAAGTAGTTATGTTTAGTATGGAAAACATACAAAGAAGTTCTTTTCAAATTTAAAGTTCTAGGAAGGCATCAAACAGGAGAACATGATGAATTTCTTTTTTACTGTTTCCGCTACGAATTTTTAAGGCTGAAAGAGCCCATGCATTCTCACTGTACAGAGAAGAAATAAAGATCCAGTTCTGGGGGGAGGAGTGATCGATACAGCAAGAATTCTACCAGGTTCAGTGGAGACAGAATATTAAAATACTCAGGTTAGAATCCAGCTCTTCCGATACCAGTGGGTTGATTCACTTCCTAAATGGTTTATGGGGAAGCTGATTTTGTTGTTGTCATAGCTACAATTGTGCTCTCATTTCCTGGAACTCAGATACTGATTATGGGCAAAGCTTAGTAGGATGGTAAGGATGGGTCCTCAGCACCTCAAGGACCTACTGATTCAGTCTCCCCTCTCTGCTCTCAAGTCATGGAGTTGTTTACGTTGTCACATAGCAACCATGCACTGGGTCCGGGTTAAGGCCCATTGCTCCTGGTTCTGGGAAGTTATCATCGACAGCAACAAAACCCTCACATACCTACTTTATGAGCAATGTTTTCTGTGTTGTGTTCTTCAGAATGCTAGTTCCTAAGGGTTCCTTGTTAGATGGTCCTCTACGTAAATATTCTTTGGCCCATGAAGTGTGAAACTTTTGATGTGAAGCAAAATGAATCTGCTGAAATCTTTATTTACTTCCAAATGTCTCAGATCCTTCATAAGCTCGTAGAAGGCAAATATAAAACAGAGTATTTCCCCAACTTGTTGGAGTACAGACACCTTTTTTGCCAGGTGTCTTGAAGGACGGGTGTCCCAAGGAACATACTTTGGGAAAGGCTGTATTACTTCAGGCTGTACCTTAAGACCAAGTTCTCCTGGTAGCTATCTATTCCTGAAAAAAAACAGCTCAAAATGAGGTTTTCATATAAAATTTTGTTAAACAGCAAACAGACAAAGTTCAAGGATTTACCTTGTGACAAATCAGGTACATATTTAAGCTTATGTATGAATGTGTCTTGATGTCATGCTCCTTTAAAAACCATCTATTTTTTTGTTTCCTTTAAATCTTGTATTTTATTTTATTTTATTTATTTATTATTTTTTTTGCGGTACGCGGGCCTCTCACTGCTGTGGCCTCTCCCGTTGCGGAGCACAGGCTCCGGACGCGCAGGCTCAGCAGCCATGGTTCACGGGCCCAGCTGCTCTGCGGCACGTGGGATCCTCCCGGACCAGGGCACGAACCCATGTCCCCTGCATCGGCAGGCGGACGTTCAGCCACTGTGCCACCAGGGAAGCCCTTGTATTTTATTTTTTAAAACATTTTTTAAATATATTTATTTTATTGAAGTATAGTTGATTTACAATGTTGTGCTCATTTCTACTGTACAGCAAAGTGATTCAGTTATACATATACACATTCTTTTTCATTTTCTTTTCCATTATGGTTTATCACAGGATACTGAATATAGTTCCCTGTGCTACACAGTAGGACCTTGTTGTTTATCCATCCTGTATATAATAGTTTGCATCTGCTAACCCCAAACTCCCACTCCTTCCCTCCCCCATCCCTCCTCCCCCTTGGCAGCCACAAGTCTGTTCTCTATGTCTGTGAGTCTGTTTGTGTTTTGTAAATAAGTTCATTTGTGTCATATTTTAGATTCCACATATAAGTGATAATCATATGATATTTGTCTTTCTCTTTCTGACTTACTTCACTTAGTATGATAACCTCTAGGTCCATCCATGTTGCTGTAAATGGTATTATTTCATTCTTTTTTATGGCTGAATAATATTCCACTGTATATATGTACCACACATTCTTTATCCATTCATTGGTCAATGGACATTTAGGTTGCTTCCATGTCTTGGCTATTGTAAATAGTGCTGCAATAAATATTGGGTGCATGTACCTTTTCCAATTATGGTTTTCTCCAGATATATGCCCAGGAGTGGGATTGCAGGATCATACAGCAACTCTATTTTTAGTTTAAAAACTAACTTGATGTGTTTCATCTAGAATATCTAATTCATACTGCTATTTTCCTGTCGTTATTTGAAATACTGATGTTTTTCTCAAAAAATCCTAGTCACGTATGGAAACATGTCTTTCTTTTTTTTTTATAATTTTTTTTTTGGCTGTGCTGGGTCTTTGTTGCTGTGTACAGGCTTTCTCTAGTTGTGGCGAGCAGGGGCTACTCTTTGTTGCAGTGCGCGGGCTTCTCATTGTGGTGACTTCTCGTTGCGGTGGCTTCCCTTGTTGTGGAGCACAGGCTCAGTAGTTGTGGCGCATGGGCTTAGTTGCTCCGCGGCATGTGGGACCTTTCTGGACAAGGGATCGAACCCATGTCCCCTGCATTGGCAGGCGGATTCTTAACCACTGCGCCACCAGGGAAGTCCCTGGAAGCGTGTCTTTCATATCAGCTTTCTGTGTCTAGAACGGAAACCACCAGATGGGATGTTTCAGTTACCTGAAAGACATCACGTTGCAGTGCAGCTGTAAGTGTGCATGACAAGTCCAACCTATTTCAGATTCCCAAAGTGCTGATGAATATTGTTCTGGTAAAGGCTGCTGGTCCCTTAAGAATGAAGAATATTCAGGGGTTCTGTTCTCCTTTCCTCTTTTATCCAGAGAGTTGCTGAACAGGAGTTTTCAGGGCATCCCAGCATCCAAAGCTACACTGAGGATGCTGCTGAAGGATTGGAGCCCTTCATACGGCGTCTTAGGACTCAAGAGTCTCAGGCTCAGCTCCCGAAGATTTTCGTCTCCCACGAAGCTTGAGAACCTGGCGGATGTGGGCGTGTCTCCGTCCTGTGTACACCGGCCTTCTTCCTGCTCTGTTCCACCCTGGGAAGGCTGGAATGGATGGTTTCATCCAGATTTTTTTGAGCTCCAGGAAGAAAGTTTGTTATTTTGGTGACT
Organism: Grampus griseus; assembly: GCF_964374135.1. Lineage (NCBI taxonomy): Eukaryota > Metazoa > Chordata > Mammalia > Artiodactyla > Delphinidae > Grampus > Grampus griseus. The sequence continues at coordinate 2,170,117 of NC_139014.1, forward strand.
TTTGAACCTGGGTTGATTTTTTCTTGCCTCTTTTCACCCAGATTTTGGCTTAGATTAAGATGTGAGGGCTTCCCTGGTGGCGCAGTGGCTAAGAATCCGCCTGCCAATGCAGGGGACACGGGTTCGAGCCCTGGTCTGGGAAGATCCCACATGCCGCGGAGCAACTAAGCCCGTGCGCCACAACGTAGCAACTAAGCCCGTGCGCCACAACTACTGAGCCCATGTGCTCTAGAGCCCGTGAGCCACAACTACTGAGCCTGCATGCCTAGAGCCTGTGCTCTGCAACAAGAGAAGCCACCGCAATGAGAAGCCCACGCACTGCAATGAAGAGTAGCCCCCGCTCGCCGCAACTAGAGAAAGCCCGCGTGTAGCAACGAAGACCCAGCGCAACCAAAACTAAATAAATAAATTTATTAAAACAAAAGATGTGAGTCAGGGAGGTCGTTCCATGTTCTGTCTTTTGGGCTCAGGGCAGAGGCATAAATGGAGTCCTGGGGGCTTATATGTAGAAAGTGGTCCACACAGGCGCTTGGACCCAAAGCCTGTGTTGATAAACAATGAGGTTTCTCTCCAGTGACTCCTTCACATGTAGCCTCGGTGAACCTTCGGTGAACCATAAGCAGATGGGGGATTTGAAATCCTGGTTCCCTCTCTCCCTCTTTCTCTCAATCTCTGTTCATCAGAGTCACAGAAGTAGTTTTAAGTGTGTTCAGACAAGTAAGAACCAAGTGGCTTATACATCTGATGATGCTGGCAGCTAAGAGCATTTTAGAAAGGCCCTGGTTCGAGCCCCCTTTCCCGAGGGTAAACCTACAGGACAGCATAATGAGTAATTGCTCTTCCGTGGAGAGAGGTGCTTCCAAAGAAATAAACATTGAACTTTGCAAACTGTCCCATGGTTTAATGTGAATGTAGTTCAAGCTGCCCCCTCCCAAGAGGCCCCGTTTAAATTCTGGGGAAATGGACCTTTCCTGTCCTGCTACCCTGATGGCATGGACTCGTTGCCATGCTTAAAGCAAGTAAGGCACCTGCCAAGTTGGTGTCCACATTTGACCAGAAGATGGCATAATCCGAAAGCCTATTTCCTCATTTCAGTAGAAGCAACGCGTTTCTGTTGTTCACACTGAGGTCAAAGATACAAAGCAAAATTGGAAGAAGACCAAATATCGTAAAAGGCCATAATTCATATCCTGAAGATTCTTGCTGTCCTTGGATGTTTCTTTGGGAGGGCTTGGGGGAAAAAAGCAGACAAAAGAAATCTCATATGTACATTCTGGGAATTTTTTTTTTGCGGTACGCGGGCCTCTCACTGCTGTGGCCTCTCCCGCTGCGGAGCACAGGCTCCGGACGCGCAGGCTCAGCGGCCATGGCTCACGGGCCCAGCCGCTCTGCGGCATGTGGGATCTTCCCGGACCGGGGCACGAACCAGCAGGCGGACTCTCAACCACTGCGCCACCAGGGAAGCCCATTCTGGGAATTTTAAAGACAATTTCCCATGTTCTTTTAGAGAAAGGTACAGAAACAAAGCATTTTTATGTTGTAAAGAACAAGTTGGGGTACAGATGGGAAGAAGAAACTTTTCATTCCTCTTTTAGAATGAGCTTCATGATTCCAGTTCCATGACCTTTCTTGCTGCCCCGAAGGAATAGAAACTTCCTGGCTTCTACAATCAGACCATTTGACAATTCTTATTCTCACGGAATTTAAGAATTGGAAAGGAGTTTTGAGAACATTTTGTCCAAGCTTTACCCAGCACAGCAATCGCTCTCTTTAGTAGACAGTAGAAACTCCGTCTATATGCGGACCTCACGAAGGTGGCTAGTACATTCACTCATGTTTCCGGTTCACCCTTGGACCCACTGGTGAGGTTGTTGTCTCAGTTGGGCTGTTGCCATGACTACTCCTCCTAGGACTGCTTATTGAGTAATTTTCTCATTCACAGTCCACTTATTAAATGAATGTTCATTTATTTAATTGGTACTTACCCATGGCTTCATGTGCCAGGCACTGAATGAAACAGGTGGTATATACGGCTTACCTTACTGAACCGTACACCTAGCACCTGAGACAGATGCCGTTAGCATCTCCCATTGTGGGGAAGGGAGCTGACACCCAGAAAGATTAAATAACTTGTCCAAGGAAACAAAGCTAGTAAGTGGAGGTGTTCATGGCAGGGGACTTACTCACAACTGAGTCTGCCTAAACGAGTTCATACCCCGAACTACCATGCTCTCGCATCTCTCAAAGTGCACGTAGTGACTCCTCAGGGCTCCTGTCTTCTCGCTTTGCCATCTGAGCGTCTTCTTTGAACGTCTACAGACACATGTGCCTTCCAGGGCTCCTGGGTCCATCCTGTGCTCTCCATCTCCTCACTCTTCCACATGAGAACTCTTCAAATATTTGAGTGTTAAGAGCATGTCCTGGCATTTCTTAAGGCTAAACAGACCCAGTGTTCTAACTGTTCCCTAAAAGACATGGCTTGCGACCTCTATCCTGTTGACTCTCTCTTAAGGTCATCTTTTGTCAAAGTTCCTCTTTAAACAAGGTGCCCACCGTGGTGCGACCAGGCTAGAGAACAGTGGGTGTGATTGCTTTCCTTGATCAGTCTAGGGTTCTGTCCAGGGTGAGAGGATATGGGTTCTGCGTTACATTCCCACAATCAAACCAGCTATCATTTGACCCCTTAAACCGTTTAATCCCTTTGGGATTCGGTTTTCTGACTTGTAGGCCTCTTTTGTACCCGTTGTAACCGTTCTGAGGCGTGTTATTCTTCATTTGCTGGACGTCTGCCGTCTGCATTAGACAGTGCTCTGTGGGGACAGAGGCCAGGGCCGCTCTGTTCACCACTGAACCCCTAGGGCTTGCTCAGGTCCCGGCACAGGGTAGCTGTTTAATTGGTAAAATAATGAATCAACCACATGGGAATAATGATACCTTCTTTTCCTCCTTTACTGGATGGTTGAGCAAACAAATGAAAAAATGCATGTCAAATTGCTCTGTCCTGCTAAAAATGTTGCTGCTACCATTACCAAGAACGTATGCTTCTTAAAGAAGTCCTGCTGCTGACGTGTGTGGAATGCAAGCCTCCCCGGAAGTTTATTCCTGAATGTCTACAGTTGGTCATTCCTTCCTTATTTGTTTCACTTATTAAGCGTCTACGATGTGCTCAGATAACGTACTTTAGTTTCAGGTCCTATTTATAAGCTCAGCAAATTCTTCTCTCTTCAAGTCACGCTACTTTCCTGGATCCTAATCTTGGCACTTTTTCTATGGTCCCATCTACTTGTATCACTGACATGTGTACAGTCTCAACATATTACTTTTATTACACATGCAGTGGATTGGTTGGGTTTCTCCTTACCTTAGATGCATGAAAGCCACGGGTTTGTTTTTTGTTTGCTGGAAAAATCACGTGGGCGGAAAAGGCTGTAGAGCCTGTTTCAAATACAGGAAGGCGCTGACGTGTTCTACTCTGTTTCTACCAATGAAGAAGAAGAAAGTGTGGCTTAAAGCGCTTTCATTACACCAGGGAACATTTTTTATCATGATCGAAGGGAATCAGTCCCTAGAGGAGTTTGTCCATTTTAGGCTGAAAGGAGCCTAGAAAGTAAAGACTTTAAGAGAAATTGATGCTGATGATGCTGGTATTGTTTTCAACTTAACTAATGTTCCCTACAAATGTGTTCCACGGAACTTTATCAAATTAGATTCTCCACAAAAGACTTGTCTGTTATATGCGCTTCCGGGAGATTTGTAATGTACTGTCAAGAAGCCAATACAACATTGTTCAACCCACTGTTTTCCAATCTTTTTTTGCTTTTAATTTTATTTTTTTAAAATGAAGTATAGTTGATTTACAATGTTATGTTAGTTTCAGGTGTACAGCAAAGTGATTCAGTTATATATATATATATATTCAGTTATATATACATATTCTTTTTCAGATTCTTTTCCATTATAGGTTATTACAAGATATTGACTCTAGTTCCCTGTGCTATACAGTAGGTCCTTGTTGATGATCTATTTTATACATTGTAGTGTGTGTAGGTTAAGCCCAAACTCCTAATTTATCCCTCCCCCCTCTTTCCCCTCTGGTAACCATAAGTTTGTTTTCTAAGTCTGTGAGTCTGTTTCTGTTTTGTAAATCAGTTCATTTGTATCATTTTTTAAAAGATTCTACATGTAAGTGATAGGATATGGTATTTGTCTTTCTCTTTCTGACTTGCTTCATGCAGTATGACAATCTCTAGGTCCATCCATGTTGCTGCAAATGGCATTAGTTCGTTCTTTTTTATGGCTGAGTAATATTCCATTGTGTGTATGTACCACATCTTCTTCATCCATTCATCCGTTGATGGACACTTAGGTTGCTTCCATATCTTGGCTATTGTAAATAGTGCTGCTATGAACATTGGGGTGTATGTATCTTTTCGCATTAGAGTTTTCATTTTTTCTGGATATATGCCTAGGAGTGGGATTGCTGGATCATACGGCAACTCTGTTTTTAGTTTTTTGAGAACGCTCCATACTGTTTTCCGTAGTGGCTGCACCAATTTACGTTCCCACCAGCAGTGCAGGAGGGCTCCCTTTTCTCCACACCCTCTCCAGCATTTGTTATTTATAGACTTTTCAGTGATGGCTGTTCCGTCTGTCTTGAGGTGGTACCTCGTCGTCTTGATTTGCATTTCTCTAATAATTAATGATGTTGAGCAGTTTTTCATGTGCCCGTTGGCCATCTGTATGTCTTCTTTGGAGAAATGTCTATTTAGCTCTTCTGCCCATTTTTGGATTGGGTTGTTGGCTTTTTGATATCGAGCTGTTTGTATATTTTGGAAATTATTCCCTTGTCGGTGGCATCATTTGCAAATCTTTTCTCCCATTATATAGGCTGTCTGTGCATTTTGTTTATGGTTTCTTTGCTGTGCGTACATTGGTTTCCAACCTTGACTTCATTCTTAGACATATGCTATTTGCAAAATTCTTCAGCAAAAATGAAAGAGGCTAAAAATGTCTCTTTCCTTCTTGTAATCTGTGTCTGAGAGGCAGATATTAAATGAGGCCTCAGGGTTTTCTATTACAACAATAATCATAAAGGTCAATATAAGCCTTGCCCCCTCTCTGAAGATTTTCAGTGCCTCAGATACCTAAAGCACATTCACGGAGTTCTCGCCCAGCCGTGGAGGCTCTGTCCTTTAAGTCTGGCCAACTTAGTCAAGGAAGCCACCTCTTTGGGGGAAGCTGCCTGAGCTGAGGGAAGTGTTCCTTCCACCCCAGAAACTCTGCTTTGGTCCCTCTGCAGAAGGTGGGGCTGTGACCACCCAAGCTCCAAGCCCTGGGGATCCCACACTCCCCAAAACTCATGACATGTTTAACTCACGCACCTGACCCAGAGTCATGCCAAAGGATAAGTGGAGTTTCCGTTCCAGCCTGCATCAGCTTTGCTGTGGCGAACTCTGTTGTTTTACTCTGCTTCTCCCTTCAGGGATCCCACCAGGCAGGATCCTGTAGTCCTGTGATCTGTCTTACAGGAATAAGAGGCAGCTGGAGCAATGCACTTCGGGAGACTTAGTCCATTTAGGGCGGATCTCTCAGTTTCCCAGGGCTTCACCCCTGCCTACCGTGTCCTAGTCCCGAGACCACAGACTCAGTCCCTGACCCTTCCAGGACCAGAGGCCAGTTCTGCCCATCTGCTGATATGAAAGGTTTATTTCTTGAGCATTCACACGGTGCTGGCCCCAGGTCTCCCTGCTCCTAAACCACGGTCGGGGGCTCTATGCCAGGAACCCTACTGAGTTCCTGAGTCTAATCTCGAACTTAACACTCCACTTAGTAGAGAGGAGCTTCCAGGTGCCCCCCCTCAAAATTGGGCAGCCTGGTCCCTGAGTCTTTCCTAAACAGCCTCAGTTACTTGACCACGATCTTGCCTGATCTTTCACCCGAGAAGACAGTGACATGCAGTTGGACCCACGGAGCACACTCAGGACTTTACGAGATGGTAAAGCATGGAGGTTATTACATGGACCCTGGGACCAGACGGCTTTCCTTCCGGTCCCACCTCTGACGCTCTATAGTCAGTGACCTCTGTAAGTCACCTAGGCTTCCCAAGCTTGGATGTCCTCATTATGAACACAAAACAGCAAACGCATACAATAGGGTGGTCTATAGGATAGGGTCACTTTGAAGATTAAATTCAATATTACAGTTTAGCACAGTACCTAACACAAAACGGGTTCTCAATAAATAAAAAGAGAGGACGCATCAAAGAAAGAGATAGTGGCACCCTGAATTCTAATGCCTGGGGTCTGAGCTCCCTGGAAACAGCTTTCCTGTCAAGAACATTGAGTGTCATCCTATCATTAGAGCAGCGCTCCTCCACAGTGGACGTATTGCTGTTCTGACTTGGCTAATTCTTCGGTGTGGTGGCTATTCTGTTTAGGGGTGTCACTGGCCTCTATATACTAGATGCCAGCAGCACCGCCCTTCCCCAAGTGGTGATAAGAAAAAATATTTCCGGACATTTCCAAATATTCCCCAGGGGACAAAATCCCTCCCAGTTGCGAACCACTTCATTAGAGCAGAAACAGATTGCTGAAACCCAAACAACTCGAAGGCACGACGGTATATTCAGCTGATCATTTGCTTCTAAGCAACACTGTAGTTTGTCATCGTTTTTTGTTTGTCCTTTAACTGCCACGATACTAAAAAACACTCGATCGCATATCAGCATAAGAACCTGTGTTACGAAGGAAACGAAATGTTTAATAATAACAATAAAAGTAAATATTGAGTGAGAATTAAAAAAATATGTGATCGTGTGAATTGATCCTAGAATTACAAAAGAGAGGTAGGGACTTCCCTGGCGGTCCAGTGGTTAAGACTCTGCGCTTCCACTGCAGGGGGCGCGGGTTTGATCCCTGGCTGGGGAACTAAGATCCTGCATGCCACGTGGCCAAAAAATGTAAAACTAAATAAATAAAAAATTAAAAACATACCTAAACACAATATTGTCTGTAAAAAAATAAAATAAAATAGAAGTAGTCATTTATGGAATGCTCTATTTTTAAGAAATTTTGTTATTTACATTGAAATCTTTAATGTAACTGATTTTGGTATAAGACATGGGGCGTGAATTAGCCTTATTGTTATTTTTTTCCGGATGGCTAAACTTTGCCCCAACACTAATTATTGAATGATCCACTAATTATTGAATAATCTGTATTTTCCTTACTGACCTGAAATGGCATCATATCCTGTAAAAAATCCTCCTCTTCCCCTGGTCTGGTTCTGGATTTTCTGGTGCTTCCTGTTGCTGTCTATTTATGCGCCATTGCAGTTGGTGCCCCCTGGTCTGGAGAGTTATTCATCACTACTGTTCTATGTGTTTTAAAACATTTTTTGCAATTAAAAGAATTAAGATATAATTCATGTAATGCCACAGTCACCATTTTTAAGTGCACATTTCAGTGGGGTTTAGTAAATTCAAAATGTACCATTATCACTGTGTAATTCCAGAACATTTCCGTCACCCCCGAAGGAAACCCTGTACCTGTTAGACGTCACTTTTTTTGTTGTTTTTTTTTTTGCGGTACGTGGGCCTCTCACTCCTGTGGCCTCTCCCGTTGTGGAGCACAGACTCCGGACGCGCAGGCCCAGTGGCCATGGCTCACGGGCCCAGCCGCTCCGCGGCATGTGGAATCTTCCCAGACCGGGGCACGAACCCGTGTCCCCTGCATCGGCAGGCGGACTCCAAACCACTGCGCCACCAGGGAAGCCCTAGCCGTCACTTTTAAGTCTACCTTCGTCTCTTCCCCCACCTTTTCCCGGCAACCACTAGTCTACTTTCTGCCTCTAGGGGCTTGCCTATTCTGAACATGTCTTATAAATGGAACCATTTATAAATGATTATAAATGGATTCTTTCACTTAGCATAATGTGTTCAAGAATCATCCATGTTATAGCATGTATCAATACTTCATTCCTTTTTATGGCTAAAAAGTATTCCATTTCATAGACATGCCACATTTTGTTTATCCAGTTGATGGACGTTTGCTTTTTCGCACTTTTTGGCTATTATAAATAATGCTATTATGCACATTTGTGTTCGAGGTTTGGTTTGAACATACATTTTCAAACCTCTACTCCTGGGAGTGGAATTACTGGGTCCTATGGCATGTGTAACATTTTTGAGGAAATAACAAACTCCCTCAACGCTAAACCATTTGCTTTCTGACCAGGAATGTATGAGGGTTCCAGTATCTCCACATCATCACCAACACTTGTTATTTTGTATTTTTCTTTCCTCTTTTTTTTCCTTTTTAATTGCAGACGTCCTAGTGGGTATAAAGTGGTATCTCGTTGTGGTTTTAATTTGCATTTCCCTAATACCTAATAATGTCGAGCATCTTTTTATGTGCTTGTAAGCCATCTGTTTATCTTGTTTAGAGAAATGTCTATTCAAATCTTTTCCTATTTTTAAATGGAGTTATTTATCTTTTTAGGTTGAGTGCAAGATTTTTAAAATATCTGTTTTGTGTACTGACCCTGGCCATGTTTGATTTGCAGAAATTTTCTCCTACTCTGTGGGTTATCGTTTTCCTTTCTTGATAGTGTCTTTTGACAACAAATATTTTTAATTTTGAAGTCCAATTTATCCATTTTTCCTTGTTTGCTTGTGTTTTGGTGTAATATCTAAGAAATTGTTGCCTAATTCGAGGTCACTAAGAAATGCGTCTATGTTCCTTTTAAAGAGTTTTATAGTTTTCACTCTTACATTTACTTTTTGGATACATTTTGAGTTAATTTTTGTATATGGTATGAGGTAGGGGTTCAGTTTCATTCTTTTGCATGTGAATTTCATAGAATGTACTCTCGTCTTATACTTTCAGGTTGGAAAAGGCCCAGTAAAGTCTTGGCAATTATACAGTTTCCAAATCAGGAAACTGACTACTTAATTCCAGTTGCGATTATGTGTAGCTGGAGCCGTGATTCGAATGCCAGCTGTTAGGGAGAGAATCGCATTCTAACAAACCCCGAGAGACTCTTAAATGACCATATAGCTCTTCTATATAAAGTTCTGAGGCTTCAGATTATGTCCCTTTGGCGGGGGGGCATTGACTAAGGTGGAGACAGCTTTTAGGCAGAAGGAGAATTTGGCTGTAACAGCACTTGGTTAATGGAATTTTGCTCCCAGGGATCTTGCAACATTGAGTTCTGGGTCTGAAAATGGATAATGTGATGACAGGGTCAGTTCAGGGCCTGTTTCAGGGAGGTCCAATTTCCTTTAGAGAGCGTTTCTCTTTTTTTCCCTGTATGCCATAGACTCAAATATATGAGACAAACCAGACCCCCTGATATGCTAAAAATTCCATGCTCTCCACAAAGGTGATTCAAAGATTAAAATGAGAAGCGTGGAGAGTTTTTATTCCTACTGGGCAATGGATACACTTTTTTTTTTTTTCACCCCCTAATGAAAAGCCAGGTTCTGTAGCGCTTTCACGAGGTCCCTCCTTTTTGGACCCATCTCTCCGCTTTTAGATTTGATGAATATTAAGTGTCCAAACGTTTAATTAGGATCAATAATTGCGACAGGCTCCCTTCATCTCTCTTGGCAAAAGAATTGCCATTGGAGAACATTTAAAATGTGAAACCCCCTTGACCCTGAGGTTTGGGCCAAAAAGTCCCACACAGACAGATCCTTTGAATTAGGTTAAGGGGTTATTTGTTGCTTGGAGTCACTGTGTTTCGTATGAAACAAGTGTGGATTGTCCCGGCCCATGTCGACAGGCTGGAATGTTGTGTCACCCGTCGGGGTGACAGGAGTTGGGTTTCCATGTAATGAAGACTGCCCGTCTGTCACCCAATGCCGGTCCTAAGGATGTAACCTCCTCCGAGAAGGGACGGCTTGTTCCCTTGGTGTGGAGAAAGCCGAGGCTGTGTTTGTGTGGCCTCGTGTGCCAGTGTCCAGTGGCACTCGAGCAAACGTATCACCGTAGGACAGCGTCCAGGACACCTGCGGCCAGCCTCTCGTGAGCAGCCCGTGAGCACACTGGCTTGAAACACTGGATGGAAAGGATGCAATAGAATGAGGGGCCAGAGATGTTTTTCAGATAAAGCAAAGGAAGCCCCTGTCACTCTGAGAACTTGTCCGTTTGGCGCGGAGACTTTTTTCCGCCCTGTTTATCCCACTCACTTGTTTGTTCACTGCAAGGGGTTGAAAGACAACAAACATCGGAGTGGGATTTATTCTGATCACAGTTCTGGGTTCCTGGTAGAAAACTCAGAATTGCAGCTTCAGGAAACCACCGCTGTGGAATAAGTGTTCGTTATCTCTTTTAATAATTTTAAAATTTTATATTGGACTGTAGTTGATTTATAGTGTCGTGTAAGTTTCAGGTGTACAGCAAAGTGATTCAGTTATACATATACACGTATCTATTCTTTTTCAAGTTATTCATTATCTTTATTCGAGGTACTGTAAGACAGCCTCTGGTCCTGGATGCCAACATGGAGGCGAGAGGTCGCCCCTGCCATTGAGGCGTAAAGCAGCAGGAATAACAGTTCCAGTCTTCTCCAGTGGAGGATCAACACAGTAGCACTTTGGGCTAAAATGCACATTCACCCCCTAACCCTCTTCCAACAGGTGAGGTTACTGAAGAAGAAGCGTGCTCTGAGCATGGAGCACATTATTTAGAAATAGGACGCTCATAGATAAAAATGTAAACAGACGCCCGGACTATCACCGAGAGGAAGCGAATCTGAATTTCCGTTTTACCAACCAGCATTTCGTTCCCCCTGGAGCACTTGTAGTGCCCAAATCCCCTTTCCAGCCTGTTTGAAAACAAAGCCCAAGATCTGTTCTATGCAGATCAGATTAGATCTTTGACCCCAACTATCATTTTTTTTAATACGTCAGTCACAGGTCGTCAGGTTATCTTCATATAAGTTTCTTTTATGCTTTGGAATTTTAGATCCTGTGCTACAATTCACTGCTCTCAAGACACATGCAGCCAAGTTTAATGTTTATAACTTGTCCACCTGATGAAATACAGCTTGAAATGCTTTCCTCCCTTTTTCGGACTCTGTTTTCCTCCATTTAACTCTAATAGATTTATTCAATGAAATCAAAACGAATTAAAAGCACCTGACAACGAAAAAATACATCCGAGGCAGTTGGTGAGCAGTGACGTCTTTGCGGTATGTCCGTGCTAATGATGTTTCCAGGGTAAAAGCTTCAATTGTCTGAATTGCCATGAATTGTTCTTCCAGTGGGTAGTGAAGGTGGCTTCTGGAGACGTTTACTGAGTGCTCACTGGGGGCCAAATGCATGCTTAACAACAGGCTTTCTGGCCCTTATCTCACTGAATCACTGTGACTGAGTTAGAAGGCAGGGACTCATCATCTGTGACTCACAAGGAAACTGAGGCTGGGCCGCCACGGGAACTTGACCCAATTGCCCAGGGAGGAAATGAGCGGGCCAGGGAGTCTGAAGTGAGGGCCTGACCTCTTAAGCACTAATTCCTTAGGTATTCAACTTACTCTCTCGTTTATAAAGTGCTCTCTTCTTTTATTCTGCCCTTGACAAAGGACGATGTTTGGCCTTGTGTAAGCAAATACTGGTGACCAGAAACCCCATTAAGTATTTACCAATCAAACAACTACAGAAAAGGAATTGTTCCAATAAGCCATGAACTGTCTACCAGCTGAGCTTCATCTGTGCAGGACTCGGGTGATGACCCAGCCCCGCGTCTGCTCCCCTGCAGCACCCTGGAAAAGCGCAGAGGTCCCTGCCAACATTCAGCAGCTGCCTGTGCCCGGATGGCAGGAGACCAAGCCGGACAGAAGCTGGAGAAGGTGAAGGCCACCTCGGCTTGTGAGCACGGTCCTGTGGAACTTAAAAGTCGTCTGAAGGACTGAGCAGGCAGGCTAGTCTGGGTTAAGCTTCGTCTCCGTGTTTGGAAGGTTGTCCAGGTGTCTAGAGGGGACACTGGTACCCGTCTCATGGCTCTCATGCGTCCTGGGCCATGAATGTCAGTGCGTGAGGCAGAGACCTCCACAGCCCTGCCCGGGGATGGAGATCTACCACCACCTCCCGCAGAGTGCGTGTGGCCAGCGGGTGACGGTCCTTGCCCAGTCCACGTTCTTTTGGGATTCTTATATCATCCAAGCCAGGGCAAAATACGCAGGCATATAGACTTTGCTTTTTCTTTTCTTTTCTTTCTTTTCCTTTCCTTCCTTCCCTCCTTCCTTCCCTCCTTTCCTCCCTCCCTCCCTCCCTCCCTTCCTTCCTTCCCTCCTTCCCTCCCCTTTATTTTTTCAAAACACATAGTCGAAGGATCCCAGACCTTGGAGCCAGCCAGCCGTCTCTTCATCTCAAGCTCACGCACTCATGAGCTAACGACTTTCCCTCTTTGACCTTTAGTTTCCTTATTTGCAAAATGTGCAATGACTCACCCTCCTCAGTAAGACTTCAAAGAATAGAACAGCGGGCTTCCCTGGTGGCACAGTGGTTGGGAGTCCGCCTGCCGATGCAGGGGACACGGGTTCGTGCCCCGGTCCGGGAGGATCCCGCATGCCGCGGAGCGGCTGGGCCCGTGAGCCATGGCCGCTGAGCCTGCGCGTCCGGAACCTGTGCTCCGCAACGGGAGGGGCCACGGCAGTGAGAGGCCCGCGTACCGCAAAAAAAAAAAAAAAAAAGTGAACCCATAAATACCCTAAACTGCCCCCAAGAATCCAAATAGACAGCAGAACCAGCCCTACCACTGAACCCCCTCTCTCAAGGAGACGAGGAAGGATGCTGTCATCGGCCAGGTGAGAAATGTAGGGTTTGTGGAGAGGAGCTTCTCTTGTCCCCTCCCCGCATTAAAGCCGAGAATGAAAGAGGGTCCTCAAGAGAGAATCTTTAGTAAAGACGAGCGATGGAGGGCAGCTGCACTCGCATCCCTTTTGTGTCAAATATGCTGTTTCTGTGGGTCATGTGCCGGGGCACCAAGGAAGGAAGCTGGGCCGGCGCCATCTTGGCGCCCAAAAGCTTGCCTTCAGGATGCAGGCTTACCGGCAGCTCGAGGCTGCAGGCTGCACTGCTCACGGCAGAATTGAGATGGAAAGTTATGCCTCTTATGTGAGGGAACTGAACCATGGGGTCGGCCCTCTGGAACGCAGGTCGACAGCCAGCTTTTCAAAAGCTGCCTCTCAGACAGCAACGAGGGCCAACAACGTTGGCAAGAGATGCTTCGTCCACACTTGACGGAATGAGGTCTACACAGCAGCTGGTTAAGTAGAGACACTCATCCCCACCCATCTCAGTCAGAATCCTAGTTCAGTCCTGTGTTCGGGTCGGAGGATTTTAACGCTTGCGGAAGGAAAGGGTAAATGACTAGCAGAATTCATATTCAAAGGTGGAAATATGTTTGACAAGGATGAGAGAATGACCGGAAATGCGACCCTGGGACACTGGGACACTGGGACACTCCCCGTTGACTGCGTCAGGACAGATTTGTCCTGTGTGCCTGGGACTTTTCCACTTTCAAAACGTGACGTCCTAAGTCCTGGGAACATCCGGTTTGGGGCAGTCCTGGCTGGTTGATCACCCACTCTGTCAGCTTCCCTGGAGTGACCCCCGCCAGAGGTAGGTTTCCCACTCCCCGTGTGACATTTTCTAGGGCTCGAAATGTGCCAGAGACTTTAAGGCCAGTGTGACTTTAAGGTGGAAGGTGGTGGTGGAGCTCTGTCTGGAACATGATCAAAATGTTAGGTTTTCTCCTAAATATTTTAATAATTCGTGGGGTTTTTGTGGATAGGTTTGTAATCAATTTAGGGCTTTCATTTCTGAAACATGTGAGGTAAAGATCAATATTTCCTTTCCCCCAAATCTTTGAAATGGAACGCTTTCCATTTTTCCTGTACCATTTATTAATCATTCTCTCCTCCACAAACAAATTACTCCTGTTTGTGCAGAAATATGTGTAAGAGAATGTTCGTAACAGTTATTTTTGTCATAATAAAAAGTAGAACTTCATTTAAATGTCTATCACTACGTAGATGTGTTTACATCATATTTATGCTGCTTTCGCTTCCGGAGGGTCTTGGAAATGTAGTTTGATACTTTCATCAGTTTGGGAAAGTTCTCTGCTTGTCTTTCTTCTGATACAGCTTCTGCCCCATTCAGTCTGTCCTTGCCTTCTGGGAATTCCAACTGCATGTATGTTAAACCTTTTGACTACATCACACGTATTTCTTGTGCTCTGTCCCAGCTTTCCTTTCTTTTTTTCTCTTTGTGCTTTAGTTTGGATATTTTCTGATGACTCATCTGTGAGTTTACTAATCCTGTTTTCTGCTATGTCTCATCTGTTGTTAAGCCTGCTGAATAATAATCAGTATCAAGGTTGCAAAGAACAAAGAACTTTATTTAGGGTCTTAGGAATTGCGATTCGAGAGACACAGACTCAGGTAAAACTGAAAGAGGATTTCAGGAAAGACAAAGTGGCTTATAAAGGTAAAAGTCACAATGCATTTAAAACTGTCTGGTGAGAAGTGTGATCGACTCTGACACAAGAAAGGAAATATTTATCCTTAAGGGACAGGCGACCATGAGTTATTTAGGGTAAGGGTCCAATAAGTATCTTGAGTTTCTGGAACATTATGCAGATGTTCTGGGTCCTACGTTAAGACAATAAATGGTCATAATTCAGATTCCATCTGGGCTGAGACATGCATGAGTCTCACTACCTCCAGAGCCTCTGGGCTCCGTTCAGAGAGCTCTTTTTGCAATACAGACTCTGTTTTGATTTTCCTTTCACAAGCCTATGCAATGAGTTACTAATTTCAGATATTATATTTTTATTTATAAAATATTCATTTGATCAAAAAATTCTAGTTCTCTATATAAATTGCTATTTGTTTATCTGTTCTTTTTTTTAATTTTTATTGGAGTAGAGTTGATTTACAATGTTGTGTTAGTTTCTGCTATACAGCACAGTGAATCAGTTATACATATAGCCCCTCTTTTTTAGATTCTTTTCCCATATAGGTCATTACAGAGTACTGAGTAGAATTCTCTGTGCTATACGGTAGGTCGTTATTAGTTATCTATTTTATATATAGTAGTGTGTATATGTCAATCCCAATCTCCCAATTTACCCCTCCCCCCTTCCCCCCGGTAACCATAAGATTGTTTTCCTTTTAATATTTATTTATTTATTTAGTTGCAGCATGCGGGATCTAGTTCCCTGACCAGGGATCGAGCCCAGGCCACCTGCATTGGGAGTGCGGAGCCTTAACCACTGCACCACGAGGGAAATCCCCGAAAGTTTGTTTTCTACATCTGTGACTCTATTTCTGTTTTGTAAATAAGTTCATTTGTACAATTTTTTTTTTGGTTTCTGCATATAAGTGATATCATATGATATTTGTCTTTCTCTGACTTACTTCACTCAGTATGACAATCTCTAGGTCCAGCCATGTTGCTTCAAATGGCATTATTGCATTCTTTATTATGGCTGAGTAATATTCCATTACATATACACCACATCTTCTTTATCCATTCCTCTTGCTTGTCTATTCTTTCTTTTCTTTTTCGGTTCAGGGTGGACATTAAGGTCCTCACCTGCCAACTTCAGTATCTGAAACTCTTGAGGTTCCAGTTCTCTTGTTGGCTGTCTTTCTTAGCTGATAGTCAACTGACTCCCTTTTTATCATTGGCTGAATGATAAGTTATAGGGGCTCTGGTTTTCCTTCCAGATGGGTTAAGTTTTTTTTGGCAGCAGAGACCCAGCAGTGCCCCCTTGACCATGAGCTGTGTAAGGGCTTGTCTACTTAAGTTTTGCCTTTCTGTTTTTCAACAGAAAAGCCCTCTAACTTGGCAGACTTTGCAAGTATAAGGCAGCTTCTGAAATCTCTGTGAGCAATTTCACCCCCTTCTGCTCCCTTCCACTAGATTTCTTGGAGTTCCAGCCTACACTGAAGCTGTTCAGGTATACACCAACTATTAATATTCCAGGGAAATTTGTGTGTAGAACTTGGGGCTCACATTTTGTGGTTCCCTCCTTTCTAGGATTAATTTCCAGCCGCTATGAAAGCCATGAACTCTGGGCTCTGTCTCCTGAATTCAGTATGACTGCTACCTTCCACTTAGGCTCTATTCCCGGAATTGGTAAGTACTGGAAATTCCCCTTAGGAGAAAAGCTGGGTACATAATGGAGCTTGCCTAGCGTGTGTCCCTTTTTTTAAGGATTATATTCTATCCAGGTTTTGCACGCTTGGGTTGTTCTCCATTGCTTTTGAATAATTTCCCTCAAGTTTTGTAACGGTTATGTCATCAGGAGGGTCACTCTGACATAAAACTATTTTGTCAGGGTGGGTCTGGCACACTTTCGTTTGGATTTAAGTGTACATTGCCCTCAGAAGAGTAAGACAGGACTTTAAAACTTGACGTGATACGGAGGAGGGGTTGGGGGAGGGATGGAGTGGAAGGCTGGGTTAGCAGATGTGAGCTATTATACGCGGAATGGATAAACACCAAGGTCCTACTGTAGAGCACAGAGAACTATATTCAGTATCCTGTGATAAACCGTAATGGAAGAAAATATTTTAAAAAGAATGTATAAATACATGTATAACTGAATCACTTTGCTGTACAGCAGAAATGAACACAACATTGTGAATCAACTGTACTTCAATTAAAAAAAGCTGCAAAAGAAAATTTGACATGATAAATGATTTAGTGACTCAAATAAATAAGAGAAATTACAGTATATTGTGTTGGAATAAGCTTCAGATTCCAGGGTTGATGCCATTTTGAATATGTACGAGAGCTGGAAAATACACGGCGTGTGGACTCTTCGTTCCTTTGGCAGGAAACAGCACTACAGGGCAGCACAGTGTCCCTGGTGTGGAGACTAACTGTATTTGTAGGACATAATGCTGACGCTTAAAAGCGCCTTCAAATCTGCAAGCATTACACTTCTGCAATGCTCACCCTGTAGGAACGCGTTTCCCGCGCGCGCTCGTCAAGAAGCTTGGGTCAGGTTCTCAGAAGATTTGAGACATTTGATGCCACCCAGATGGCGGGAAGTAGAAAGCAAACATTTCTCTATTAGTGCAGGGACCATGCATAGGAAACTTCTAGAAGCATCCCGAAGTGGAAGTCCACGGATATTTAACAACTCAAACCAGAAGGTGGCATCCTTTGAAAACTTAGCTTGGCAAATAAAAGGAAAAAATACAGACAGGTGCTCCATCAGTTCCAAAACGTAATGCAAGCTGGGAAAAGAACAGCACTTTATTAATGACCTGAAATGACATCTTAATGATGCTTTGAGGGATTTTTCTTGTTAAATTGTTTTCGGTTTTGAAAAAATTGGTAACAGAATCTCATGTGCTTTCTGGGAAAGTTGCAGACATTTCACAGTGTTCTAAAGAAAGTTTCAAAGGAAACTTTTTTTGTTGGTGTAAATAACACGATGGAGTCAGAGGCACCTTTCTTTTCATTCTCTCTTTACTAGGGAAGAATAGCTGCTAGCTACAGAGGCGGGAAGTGAAATAAAGCTGTCAGCCCTGAGACTTCTTGTACTAATGGTACATGTAGGGGTAATTGACTTTCTAGCATCAATACCTAGCATTAAGGTTAATTACTTCTTTGAATCAGGAACCAAGACTGGCCAGTATAAGAACTGGAGAACAGTATGGAGGTTCCTTAAAAAACTACAAATAGAACTACCATATGACCCAGCAATCCCACTACTGGGCATATACCCTGAGAAAACCGAAATTCAAAAAGAGTCATGTACCAAAATGTTCATTGCAGCTCTATTTACAATAGCCCGAAGATGGAAACAACCTAAGTGCCCATCATCGGATGAATGGATAAAGAAGATGTGGCACATATATACAATGGAATATTACTCAGCCATAAAAAGAAACGAAATTGAGCTATTTGTAATGAGGTGGATAGACCTAGAGTCTGTCATACACAGTGAAGTAAGTCAGAAAGAAAAAGACAAATACCGTATGCTAACACATATATATGGAATTTAAGAAAAAAAAATGTCATGAAGAACCTAGGGGTAAGGCAGGAATAAAGACGCAGACCTCCTAGAGAACGGACTTGAGGTTATGGGGAGGGGGAAGGGTGAGCTGTGACGGGGCATATGGACATATATACACTAACAAACGTAGTAAGGTAGATAGCTAGTGGGAAGCAGCCACATGGCACAGGGATATTGGCTCGGTGCTTTGTGACCACCTAGAGGGGTGGGATAGGGAGGGTGGGAGGGAGGGAGACGCAAGAGGGAAGACATATGGGAACATATGTATATGTATAACTGATTCACTTTGTTATAAAGCAGAAACTAACACACCATTGTAAAGCAATTATACCCCAATAAAGATGTTAAAAAAAAAAAATGCTGCCATGTTTAGAAGCTGTTAACACGTAGAAATTTCTTTGCTCTGACTCAGAGGGTGTTCATATTTTGCATCCATATCTGGAAAATACGATAAGTCCCAAACACAGGAACACAGAATTTAACATTTACTGGGGTTGCTGCTATAGAACATTGGAAGAGGTTTTCTCTCTTCCACATTCCTAGCCTTAACGGTGCTCTCCGTTGACTTGATTTCTGATGATGGAGTTTCATCTCTTAGGGCACTCCGCCTCACCGACCATTTTTCCGGGACCCAGGAGAAAATTTTAAAAAGTAATATGTTGTTCCCAAATTTTGGGAACCCACCCTCTCCGTTTATAGTCTTCAGATACCCTTCTCTGCTCCAGGAATCCCTCTGGCTTTGCTTGGTCTACTACCAGCACATTGGGAAAGAGAATCTTAGTTTCATTATTATTCCTTCTCCAAATAAATCCACGTCCCTTTCACCCAAATACCTACCTTTGTTTGTTGCCAGGGAGCAAAGCGTTGTTTGTGATGGCTCACAGTATGTGTGTTGAAAGGGAAGGGAACAGGGTATCTTATGAAGAAACCAAAATAGAAAGCGGGGCAGGTAGTCCAACTTGGTCATTGATCCCAAAGGACAAGGATGAGAAGGGAAATGCAGCTGAGAAATAAAAGACAGAGTCCAAAGTCAAGAGTGGAAGGCAGAGCTTGGAGAGGTCGTCTGGATGTAGGAACACTTTACAGATTTTATAAGTTGCCTGGACCCTGGCATACAGGCAAGAAGTTCTCAAGGGCACTCATCTGGCTCAAGGTGGGGAGGTCAGAGTAGGATGATGAGGTCAGTACAGGTCCATATGTTGCCACAGGTTGACTATAAAGATAGAATTTGCCGGGGAATAGGGTGAGGAATACTTTTCTTCTCTCCCATCGATACCAGGCAATTTCCGAGTCTCTGGTTACTGTCTGTTTCGAACTATTTTTGCTTGGATATCAAAGGAGTCCAGTTTTCCACCCTTGAGACTTACAGTTTACTGCTCACACCACAGTGAGAGGGTCCCTTTCAAAACATGTGCTAGCTTGAGTTAGGGCTCAAACTCTCCTGTGACTCTCCACCCCTCCCCTCTCCAAGCCCAAGTCTAAGCCCTTATAGCCACCCCTCCTCCTGCACCGTCCCTGACCATGGCTCCTGCTTCTCTCCATTGCTCCGTCCATTGCAGCCCCCCAGCCGTGTCTTTTGTTCCTTGCATATGCCCGGCATGGTCCCATGACAACATCCTTCCCCCACTCTTGCTTCTCCTGCCTGGAAGAGTCCTGCTTGCGGTTAATTTCCTCACCATCTTCAAGTCTTGGCCCAGATCTCACGTGGTGCTCTAACCACTCTATTTAAAAGGGCGATTCTCTCTCTCTTCGCTCTTCATTCTCAATCCCCCTTTCTCTGCCTCCTGTTTTCTCTTTATACTTATCACCACCTAAGGTATCCTCTACTTATGATGCTTATTTAATTGATTGCCTGAAATAATTTAAAAATGGTGGCAGTCAAGACATGGAAGCAACCTAAATGTCCACTGACAGAGGACTGGATAAAGGGAGTGTGGTACGTACATACAATGGTATATTACTCAGCCGTAACAAGAATGAAATAATGCCATCTGCAGCAACATGAATGGACCTAGAGATTATCATACTAAGTGAAGTAACTCAGAGAAAGACAAATACCATTTGATATCACTTATATGTGGAACCTAAAATATGACACAGGGACTTCCCTGGTGGTCCAGTGGTAGAGAATCCGCCTTCCAATGCAGGGGACACAGGTTCGATCCCTGGTCTGGGAACTAAGATCCCATATGCCACGGAGTAACTAAGCCCGCACGCCGCACCTACTGAGCCTGCACGCCACAACTAGAGAGAAGCCCGTGCGCCGCAATGAAGAGCCCGTGTGTCACAACTAAGACCTGACACGGCTAAAAATAAAAATAAATAAATAAAATTTAAAAATAATAAGTAAAATAAAATATGCTTTCAAATATGACACAAATGAACTTATCTATGAAACAGAAACAGACCCACAGACATAGAGAACAGACTGTAGTTGCCAAGGGGGAGGTGGGAGGGAGAGGGATGGACTGGGAGTTTGGGGTCGGTAGATGCAAACTATTACATTTAGAATGGAGAACAAGGTCCTACTATATAACACAGGGAACTACGTCCAATCTCCTGGGATAAACCATAATGGGAAAGAATCTTTAAAAATAATGTACATATGTGTCTAACTGAGTCACTTTGCTGTACAGCAGAAATTAGCACAACATTGTAAACCAACTATACTTCAATAAAAATAATTTAGAAAATGGTGGCAATAATTATTGTTCCATTGGAAGGAATACTTTTAGGTGATGGGATAACTTATCTTGAAGTTTATGTACATTCTGGGAATTTTTTTTTGCGGTACGCGGGCCTCTCACTGTTGTGGCCTCTCCTGTTGCGGAGCACAGGCTCCAGACACACAGGCTCAGCGGCCATGGCTCACGGGCCCGGCTGCTCCGCAGCACGTGGGATCTTCCCGGACCGGGCCACGAACCCGCGTCCCCTGCATCGGCAGGCGGACTCCCAACCACTGCGCCACCAGGGAAGCCCCGATATTGCTTATTTTTAAAATCTCTATTTCTTGTCTTTGAAGAGAAAGAGGGGTAAAGCGCATATTTATGGCAAACACCCTCCCCAGTAACTAATGCAATATTAATTGAATATTAAAAATCTCTAGCCAGTGCAAACCCTGCTACCTTGGACAGTTCTGTATCAGGAAAACTTTATGCTGCTAACTGATACATGCATCACATTTTTTTTTTCTTCAACTCAGGGAAGCATAAGCACAATCCTTACTTATTTTCTACTGCTATTGAAATCTAATACAGGGGTCTTCCCCGGCAGTCCGGTGGTTTCGACTCCACGCCTCCACTGCAGGGGGCACAGGTTCGACCCCTGGTCAGGGATCTAAGATCCCACGTGCCACGCAGTGCAGCCAAAATAAACAAATTAATTAATTTAAAAAAAAATAAAATCGTAAACAAGTGAGGTCATTAAATTGAACACATGCAAAAACAACTCGTGAATGCATCTCATTTCTTTATAACCTAATGAGTTTCCCCATGTATTAATGTGTAATACACAGGTAACTTACCAGAAGGCCGACTCTGGGAGACCCGTCACTGTCATCTTAAATTTTTTTCATTCCTTTGTAATGTTTAATGATGTATACAAAAGGGGAGAAATAAACTACACAAATAAACCATTCATTTGTAGTTTCTTCCTTAGAAATGAAAGGGGGTGTCCTCATGTTTATTCCAATAACTGATGTCAACTCTTCCATCACAGAACGATTTGTTGTGACCTAAATTGGGTTGTTAACAAACAAATGCATTATGTTAACTGTAGAAGAAATACACAAGAAAACCACATTTTGTTTCTTTCCATTTTCATATAGAAGCATTTACATATTTCTATCAGCTTTTTAAAAATATGGTGAGATTCATAAAAAGGAATGAGATGGTGACATTTGCAGAGATGTGGATGGACCTAGAGATAGTCATACACAGTGAAGTAAGTCAGAAAGAAAAACAAATATCATATAATATTGCTTACATGTGGAATCTAGAAAAATGGTACAGATGAACTTGTTTGCAAAGCAGAAATAGAGTCACAGATGTAGAGAACAAACTTATCGTTACCAAGGGGGGAAGGAGAGGTGGGACAAATTGGGAGCTTGGGACTGACATATATCCACTACTATATATAAAATAGATAACTAACGAGAACCTACTGTATAGCACAGGGAACTCTACTCAGTGCTCAGTGCTTCCCTAAATGGGAAGGAAATCCACAAAAGAGGGAATATATGTATACATATAACTGATTCACTTTGCTGTATAGCAGAAAGTAACACAACATTGTAAAGTAACTATACTCCAATAAAAAATTAATTTTAAATGTTTAAAAAATTTTTTAAAATATGATGTGTTAGATAGATAGATAGATGAGGCTGGAGGAATAAACCACTCTCACAGTTCAGGCAAGAGATGCTAATGTCTTGGACAAGTGCTGGTGGCAGAGCTGAAGAGAAGTACGGAGATTTGAGCTTAGAATTAACAGGGCTGGATGAGAGACGGGATGTGATGGGTGAAGCAGAGGAAGTGATCTCTGATAATTCCCCAGTTAAGTGCATGGCTTTGGCATTCACTGAGATAGAGAAAAAAATTTTAAAGACTCAGTCACATTTAGAGAAAAACACCCACATTCAGTTTGGAACATACTGGTTTGAATTGCTTATGGGGCATCAAAGTAAACAGTCAGCTACTTGGGACTACAGTAGAACAAACCTCGTCCGCCACCCGTGTTTGCAAATAAAGTTTTATTGGAACCAGTCACGCACATTGCTTTATGACTGCTTTCACATTACAACAGCAGAGCTGAGTATTTGCAACAGAGACCGTCTGGCCCCCAGAGCCTAGAATATTTGCTATCTGGTCCTTTACAGGAAAAGTCTGCTGGTCGACAAGTTGAAGCAGGGTTCTTGGAGTTACCAGCATGTAAACTGTAATTAAATTTATGTAAATGGATGACACTGTGTAGAGAAAGTTTATAGGGTGGAGAAATATGCGTTGGATAGAACCTTGTGGAACTACAGACTGAAAGAGGTGGGAGTGTAATGATGGATAAGATTGCAAGAAGACTGAGAAGGAATGGCTAGAAAAGTGAAAGAAAGCCAGGCGAATGCTGCTATTTAGTTAAAAGATCAAGTAAGACAAGGAAGGAAAATTGTTGATTGACATGAGAGCTGTTACTGACCTCAGAAAAATTCATTTTGGTGGTGTGGTGGGAATAGAAATTATAATGAGTTGAGTCGAGCCTTAAGTGAAGACAATCCTTCCAAGAAGTGGAGATGTTACAGGAAAGGAGAGTATTTGCTTGAGGAGGAAACATGGATGAGAGAAGGTTTTGGTAATAAGGGAAGAAACTGATCATTTTAAATACTGAAGAGAAGTATCTAGTTGAAAGGGGGAAGTTGAAGAAAGATGACACAGAAGGGAAAATCCGTTGTGCAACTTTCCTGATAGTGTTAAAGGGATAATGTTTCCAGCCTTTGAACTGAGGAAAAGGGTGGGTGTAGAGAGGAGTACGGCCATAGTTTGTCAGGGTTTGTGTTGGGAAGTTGGGGAGTGTTCCCATCCTACAGGTTCTATTTCCTCTGAGAATGAGAGGCAAAGCATCATCTCCTAAGAGTGTAGGGGTAGAGGGTGGAAGAGGAGGGAGAGACTACAAGTGAGGGAAAGGATACAGAAGATTTAAAATAGGCAGTTACTTCTATAATTGCAGCATTAATTGTGGTTTGAAAAGCCACAAACCCTCTTTGCCAGTATGTTGTCAAGGAACAAAAAATTTCATCACGCATAGCCCAGCAATGTTCTTTAAAGAGGAAGAAAAACATTCCCATCATTATGCACTGGAATCAATTAATGGAATTAAAACACTAACTTTGGCTCTGAAGTGAAACATCCAAATGTCTGCTCCAAATCCACGGTTACACAATCTAGAGCATTTCTAAAGCACTCTGCAAAACTGGAAGAAAGAAGAATATTATTAAATGCTTGCCACGGTAGTGAGACTCATTCTGTAACAAAAACTTACCATTAAGTTCAGGAGCAAAAAGTGTATTACTTCCTTTCTTGATTTTATTAATTTTTCTATCAGTCATTCCCAATGGGGGATTCGATGAAGTAGCAAAAAAGATTGGAATCAATTCTCATGTAGTTACCTGAGTATTCAAAGTGTTCTCTCATAACTGGGATTCTATGTCCCCAGCTAAACTTCAGTCAATATGAGTGAGTATCATTAAACACAATTCCCACCATTTCCGAGTAGTTTTTTGCAAGTACTATGTCCATGGTTTCTTCATCAGGAGTCCCAACGATTGTTCTTCCTGCCATGTGTAAAAAAATATAATTAATCATATAAACTTATTACTAGAGGACACAAAACCAAGTTGCAACTGTTTAGGGTTCCCATAAAATTATTGGTGTTATATACTACCCCAAAGAGGTGCCTCTAAGTTAAGGGCTGAAAGTCTTTCCTATTGTTTTAAGTTCAGTGTGAATACGTGAGAAGATGTGAGTGATACACCATTGACCCTCAACAGTGGAGGTTTCAACTGCACGGGTCCCCTTACATATGCATTTTTTCCAAAAGTAACTGCATTACTACACTACCCAGGAACCGGTTGAATCTGAGGAGGCAGAAAGGTGGGTGGAGGAACCTCAGATGCTGAGGAAACACAGATACAGGGGGCCGACTATAAATTGCTTGGATTTTCGACTTCCTGGAGGGTGGGCTCCCCTAAACCCCCTGTTGTTCAAGGGTCAACTGTATTGTTTTTAAAAAACCAACTGGCAGCATATTTTTTAGTGTAATCGTAATCCCCATTTAAGTAAATAAAAACTGAGTTTGTGTGCCTATGTGCATAGAGTAATATACGTCTATATATGTGACCATGTGTATGCTTGTGTGTCTACTATCCAGAAAAGATACACACAAATTTACAGGGAAGGAAGTGGTGGCTAGGATGAGGGCAAAAGCTCTCATTGTTTGCTTCATACAAGTTTATATTGCTTAACCTTTTTAGGCTGGCTATTACTTTGGTAATTAAAATAATTTTAAAATTAGAAAAAGTATTTTAAATAACCAATAAAAATACTTGAGAATTTGGTGGGGTTTTTCCCTGCCAAGATTAGAAACTGATTTCTCTCATGTGAAAATAGTATGCCAGTAGAAATAAATTGCATGCAAAGAACCAGAGTACAAAAATCAGAAGTAAAGTTAGAACCCACAGAGAGTTTTTGGAGTCAAGGACACTAACTTAAGAATTAAGCTCACACAACATTTATAATGAATGAGTTTACAATCTACAGAAGCAATCCGCCCAACAGGTGGTTAATAAGTCCGCTAATACTTTACGAAGTCCAATTTATGGCCTCCTTTTAGTACTTTTTTATATTTGCATGTTTTACGTCCTAACACTTTTATCCCTTTTAGCACAGTGTTTAAATCCCATGCAGGCTGATGTCTACGTGAAGAAGAAACAGATACTCATTTTCATAGGGCGGCTGCATCTTTCAAAACTACTCAGCCTTCCCAACATAGAGTAAAAGGCCGTGGAACTTTTATGAGGCCAATGCAAATTTCACTGATTTTTCTCTAGAGGTTATACAAATCCTGTCAAGGTCAGAACAGCAAGAGTTAGAAGGATACAGACCGAGACGGTGAAAGAGGCGCTGTGACCGGGCTGGCCTGGTAGCTGGCATTGGGTGTTTCTATAAGAAAAGGAGAGAGTCCGATGAGCCCTGAGACTGGGGGCTGGAAGCAGCAGCCGGCTTGCTGCGTGCAGCAGAGACTAGTCCCCGAGGCTCGTGTAAATGCTTCCGGAGTTACAAAGAGATGAGGTCAGGGACCACACGGAGAATGCACGGAGCGCCAGGTCTGGGCAGAATCCACATTGGGCAGGAGAGCCCGTGCCCAGCGTGGGTAAGCGAGGCGTGCTGAAGTCAGGGTTCCAGAAGCTGCAATGAAGAAAAAAAGAACGGGGCAAAGTGGCCAGGGGTAAAGTGTGCAGTCATCCAGCATAGGGTCCAACCTTGTTTTCCTGCTCCAACCTTACTTTTCGGGGCATGCAACATACGCACAATAATAATGACTCACAACACCACAGATTTCCAGGACGAGAGGGTGGAAGGTGTGGATGCTCTTTAAAAAGCCCCCCGTTAAATCTATTTCCCTTCGAGAGGCGCCCTTACCTGTAGGTCCACAGCAACCCCTCCACCACGTATGAAATGAGGATCCTGCGCCAGTTGAAAACCACTAACCCACAGGCTGGGTAAATAAACTCAATTTGCAAAACAAACTTCAGTTTAAACATGAATACGTTGCATGATAGTGAAACGCGGGTCACTGAACAACACGCCTTTCATAAACGAAGCCAAAGCCATCTTATCCATTAGCCTCCGTGTAGGCCACCACCACCAGATCAAAGGCATTAAACTTATCCACGCGTCCCAGGACTTGAAGAGGCTGTGCATGAAAATGAGTAGCTTTGAAGAGCACCGAAAAGAAGCACAAAGAGAGCCCCAGAAGCAGCGCTGTGGTCCACTCCTCCAGCACACGAAAGAAGAAAAATGAGCCAGGTTATCATGTGGTCCAGAGCAGAGAGAAACAGTCAAACACATTTTAAGACAGAAAGTATTGTCACTGAGCGTGGCGTCATTTCACCCTCCAACTTTCTTCCTTTCCCAGTTACTGTCTATCCTTTAAAGAAAACACCATTTCAAAAAACATACAACTTTGAGATAATATCAAAAATGTCTATTGATCTTAATCTAGAAATACAGCTCCCCTAATAGTAGAACCACTGCTGATTGTATGTCCTCATATTGATGTAATATAATTACATAGCATCCCATAGGAGATATTCTTGTCCAAAGGGTTTAACCTGAAGCCAAAATCCAATTTTTTGATCTAAATTCTGTTTGCAAGAAATGTAGGTGGTTGTAAATCAACTATACTTCAATTTAAAAAATTGCTTTAATAAAAAATAAATAAAAAAGAAACGTAGATGGGAAAGGAATGAGTTAAATCACAGAATGCAGAAGCCATCAGGTAAATACAGAACGTGGGTATTCAACAAGAGAACAGCTTGGGTCTGGTTGGTGCCTCGCTTGAACAAACCAACTTTAAGAGACGTTTGGGGGCAATTTTAGGAAACTGAATTTGGACACGGAATTCGATGATGCTATGCAATTACTGCTAACTTTATAAAGTGTACTAGCGGTCATGAAGGAGAATATGCCCTTAATTTTCATAGATGCCAGCTGAAGGCTTTAGCAGTCCAGTGTCATATAGTTTAAGAGGGGAGTTGAGGGGAGATGGGGAGAGGAAGCCAACATGGCAGGGTGTTAGTAGGTGGGTGAACAGGATAGGATGTGAGTTCATTGGACTAGCATTTCTGCATTTTGAGATTTTAAACATTATTAATAAGTTTTTTTAAAGGTTACGTTGGGTGATCCCTGTAAGTGTACCCTTTATCAACACAGCCACTAAAATATTAGAAGTGAATTGCTTTAGGAGCTAAGGATGGCGTGAACTCTGCTAGCTCCCATCCAAATGTTATTGGCAACCTAAATGGGAAAAGAATTTGAAAAAGAATAAATATATGTCTACGTATAACTGAATCACTTTGCTGTACACTTGAAACTGACACAACATTGTAAATCAACTATACTTCAGTATAAAATTTAAAAAAAAATTTTTTTTAAATAAAAAAAATTTTTTAATAGAAAAAAGAAATGTTATTGGCTCTTTTTCAACAGAACACAGCCTCTTTGTGGCCAAGGTGGCCCCAGATAGACCTCATGGGAACATACAGCAAACCTCTTTGTGCTGATGTGCACGTCCTTATACTAGAAACTAAAGAGAGCACAGAGATGCTGACAGTCAGTGATCTGGATCCTGAAACCACTCTTATGTGTGTAAAAGTATAGTCTTCAAAACAGATCCCCCCAAAGTTCTCTACTGTTGCTCATAATTTTTTCCCCCAGCCCCACCAATTAACAGAATCTTATCAAAACGTCCCCAGTCGAGTGCTATGATTCAACCATTAAAATCTATTTCATTTTGCCTGGCTTTTTTAAATTTCTTTTTTTCCTACTACTGAAGTTTGCCCAGGGTAAGTCTGAATCACTCCACAGATTCAAGTGGATTACTTATTTGGAGAATGGCTAGCTCTATTCAATAAAATGTTACTTACTTTGTTTTTCAGGAACTGACATATGAGCCCATTAGTTAATTTTACCTTTTGACATAAATATTATCCTATTCTGCAACATTTGCAAAATATTATGTTTACAACCCCAAATCAACTAGCCCATAGAATGCGTGAACATCAAAAAGCAATAAAAATGGCATACTATGAAATGATGGATTTTCATTCACTAAATATGGTAAAATATATATTGTGAACCATACCAATAAGCTCTCTTTTTTCATTCTCCATTTTTTAAGAAAATTCTTAGACAGAAGGGCCTGAGTTTGTTGACACACGTGCCTCTCTTTTTTAATCATTTTGTCCTGTTCATCAAGAGAAGAGACAGTAAATATCACACAGCAACAACCGGGCAAGAAAAAGAGCAAAAACTAAAAATAAAAAATAAATCCAGTTACCCAAAATAGCTTCTGAACACTTTGAAAACATACTCCCGGATGCCCTCGATGAATGCCTTATTTGACATTACAGTAACACACATTCACTAGTTTTTAAAGAGTATAAAATATTAATGAATGTAAAATATCCTGCCTGTGGGCCTTTCTCTCCAGGCTTTGGTTATGAGCTAGATGAGGGCTAGGGTGTGTCTTGTCTCAAAAGTAAAGTTTTCTGCCACATCTTGACATTACAGCAACCTAGAGTAAATAACTAACACAACATCGTAAAGCAGCTATACTCCAGTAAAAATTTCTAAATAAATAAATAAATAAAGTAAATCAGAGAATAAGATGTTAGTAATGTTTAGAATCCAAAACAGACTTTGCCCTTGACTTAGTTTTTTTTTTAAAAGTTATAACAGAAGTAAAGGAAAGCTGAATCACTTTACAGTCATCCTTAGAATCCCAAAGAACTCATTTCTCCTCTTTAAACTCATGGGTCTCCCTTTAAGAAGTAAGTATGTCAGATACATACAGATGAAAACCAGAAACATTGGTTAGCTAGTATGATTGGAGTATACGATACGCGTAGAATCATGATGGGTAACAGGGAATCCTTCTGTGTTTTCAATTTAAAATTCCGGAGATGATCATTTGGTATCACAGCTCTGGTGACTTAAACGCATTCGAATAAATGTTGATGTTATATGCAAATTACAATGTTTAGAGAACTTGCTGGATTTCCTTTTTTTTTTTTTTGATAAAAAGCTAAAGCTACCAAATACCAAAATCACCTCTAAATTCTAACGTGAGAAAGTGTCTAAGGAAAAACACCCATCTTCATGAAAAAGAACCCACAGGGAGAAGCAACTCGTCCTAACGCAAACCCATTCCCAAGAAGTTAAACTCTGCAAATTCTCAGACGGCCAACCTGAGAAGTGTAAATCTGGCACTCAACAATGTTAAGTATATTTACACACACTTCTGAGTCTATCTTCCATCTTACTCTCATGCTAAAATACGATTTTACTGAGTTTAAAAAATTAAATCACTCATTAGGTCTACAATATAAAATACAGAATAATTGAGAAGTATCAGAACAATCTGATAATTTAACAACATCAGTCAAGATGCTTGGCACTGGCTATGTCCTTTGCGCCTTAATTACCTTATACAGAGTAAAAGGTAAAAACAAGTTTGACTTACTGTCAGGAAAATCGGAGTGAGGACCTGAGAAGCACCTTTGATTCACTGGTTTCTTTTTGTGCAGAAGAACAGTTAAGAATCCTTCAAGGACTTTTTCACAAATGCTTGCCTCTTTTAAAGCTGTTTGCATTCAGTTTGGCTTCTGAAAACAGGCCATGGTCTGTGTGTAACAAGCCTGCCAAACGCATTCTTTACTTGGTAAGTTGTTGTCTTCCCAGGTCTTTCTTCTAGTCCAATTGTGCCACAGGAAGGGTGCAGCTGTGGCTTGGTCCCTAAGTGTGTGTCACGTGGCATTTGTTTATTACTCTACCTTTCTGGCATATGCAAAAAAGTGATCAGATTCAAAAAGGGAGAAACAAAACCCCCAGTTCTGAGTAAGTCTGTATTAACTTTGAATGATTAAAAATTCAACAGCCACGACAAGAAAGAGCAGATTCAAAGGAAAGGACGTTGAACAGAGAAAGAAAGTGAGGATCTCAGAAATCACAGTAATTTACACGAGAAAACTTTACCAAAGACTTCACTGCACTTCAGTGAAGTGGTTCTTTGTATTGGCTGATTCCTATGTGCTAGAAGGTATGCTAAGGGTTTAAAATGAATTATTTTATTTACCCTCAAAGCAAAGCTGTGAAGTTGGTACTATATTTGTACACAGTTCACAGATTCGAAATGCAAGACTGAAAGTCGAAGTAATTTGCAGATGCTCAAATAGAGGCAGAGCCAATACGTGAGTCCAGAGCAGTGTCTGGACTCCAAACCCACTCACGCTTAACTACCACTGTGAAAATTATGCTAATAAAAACGATATCTAACATTCATTTAAATAGCTTAAGAGTTTAGACTAGATGGGCAGAATATTTTTTTTTTAGCTACAAATGCTGGACGTTCTCAGAATTTAAATAACCCCTGTTTATCAACCCTGAAAATCTGCTTACACGATTTTAACTGTAATCTATACATTTCTTGGGATGTGTACACAAGTTAATAACCACTCATGAATGTGAAGGAGAGAGGGTGAAGCACTCAGAGACTATTCAGGTGATCGTCATTTTCATTAAGAATATGGAGATAGGGCTTCCCTGGTGGCTCAGTGGTTGAGAGTCCGCCTGCCGATGCAGGGGACACGGGTTCGTGCCCCGGTCCGGGAAGATCCCACATGCCGCTGAGCGGCTGGGCCCGTGAGCCATGGCCGCTGAGCCTGCTTATCCGGAGCCTGTGCTGCACAACGGGAGAGACCACAACAGTGAGAGGCCCGCGTACCGCAAAAAAAAAAAAAAAAAAGAATATGGAAATAAATGTTTTCTTTGACTTTAATTGCACTGCCTCCCTATTGCGAGTCACATTTCTCTTCTTGTTTTCCCACTCGTTGCTTGAAGTAAAAGTCCATGAACAGGAAAACACCAAATATTTAACCTAGCTCCAATCCCAGACATTATTGACAACATTTATTTTAATGGGTGGAAAAAACAACTAAAATGATATCGTAATACACACACACTTTCTTAGTAACTAAACTGAAAGGATAATTTTTCTACTTCTGTAACTTTAAGGATTGTAATCTCCAATATGGTGCAGTGAAGCGGTTACAGGGTTAGGAGTCTGAGGCCTACATTCCTAGCTGTCGCTCACCAGCTATGTACCTTGGACAGGTGACAAAAAGTCCACAGGCCTCTGTTCCACGTTTATAACAGGAGCCAACCTTTCCTGTTCCAGGCCTCTGTGCATTGATGACGGTGCAGCACTGCTACAGGTCGCAATGCTTACATCCTCCAAACTTGGATTTACGCATGACCATGCTACGTGACGTTAACCCAGCCCCCCTCAGTACATGTCTCAGATATCTAATTTTTTTATATTTCTTTTTTTAGTTGAAGTATAGTTGATTTACAATATTGTGTCAGTTTCAGATGTACAGCAAAGTGATTCCATTTTATATATATATTTTTTTCTGATTCTTTTCCATTATAGGTTATTACAAGATATTGAATATAGTTCCCTGTGCTCTACAGTAAATTCTTGTTGCTTATCTAGTTTACAAATAGTAATGTGTAACTGTTAATCCCGTACTGCTGGGAGTTCCCTCGCGGCCCAGTGGCTGGGACTTGGTACTTTCACTGCCGAGGGCCTGGGTTCCATCCTGGTTGGGGAACTAAGAGCCCACAAACCACTCATCCAAACAAACAAACCAACAGCTCATACTCCTAATTTATCCCTCTCCCCCCGCCTTCTCCCTTCGGTAATCATAAGTTTGTTTTCTACGCCTGTGAGTCTGTTTCTGTTTTGTATATAGATTCATTTGTGTTAATTTTTAGATTCCACATGTAGATGACATCATATAACATTTGTCTTTCTCTGACTTACTGCTCTAAGTATATATTCTCTAGGTCCACCCATGTTGCTGCAAATGGCAATATTTCATTTTTCTTTACGGCTGAGCAGTATTCCGCCGCATGTATGCACACCTTCTTGATCCAGTCCTCTGTCGATGGACACTTAGGCGGCTTCCACGTCTTGGCTACTGCGAACAGGACCGCTCGCCATGAACACTGGGGTGCGCGCATCTTTTCGAATTAGAGTCTTCTCCAGAGGTACGCCCGGGAGTGGCACTGCACGATCACATGGCGGCTCTGTCTTTAGTTTCTAAGGGCCTCCATGCTGGTGTCCACAGCGGCTGCACCCGTCTGCATCCCCACCAACCGTGCAGGAGGCCCCCTTTCCCAGCTCTCTTTTCTCAATCGTCTCCTTAGCCTTCTTCCTCCCTCTGGATCCTGGGCCCGAGGTCTGACCCTTTGCTCCCGGCAGGTGCACCTACCGTCTCCCCTGCAAACCCAAGCCCCCGGGGGAGGGGCAGCTCAGCACCCTCCGTCTTGGCTTCACGGAAACGTCCAGAGACGATCGGCCCATCCGTCCTCCCCCGAGTCAGAGGCCCAATCTCAGCAGAAAGCACTTGATTGCTGAAACGTGCCAGCCAGCCGCTGAGCCTCTGGGGGGGAGTCGTAACCTTTTGCTGGTCGAGGGTCTAGAATATTCGAGAATCACCAGAGCGCGGGGCAGGCACGCGCGGGGCGGGGAAGGGGCAAGGGGCGGGGCCTCCGCTGCCAGAGTCTTCCAGGCCTGGGCAGGGGCCTCAGTCGCGTCCTCACGGCCTCAACGACACACCACCCGTTCTGTTCGCTCGCAGGGCCGCACCCTTGGGAGTCCCGCCGGGTGGGGCCCGCGGGCAGAAGGCACCCTCTAGGGTGGGGGAGGGGCGGGGCGGCTCGCGGGTCAACCAGAGGTCACGTCCTCCCCGTGACCTTCCCCGCCCACACCCTAGCGGCTGTTGGCCCTCACAGCTGACGTTTAAGAGAATTCACTTCTGTATCACCGTGAATCCCACCCTCCCCGCAACGTGATGAAACTCGTGTATTTGGGTCACTTTTACATCTTTCAAGAAAAGTCACATGTTTTGCCCTCAAAGTCTTCCGTGTCTTTTGCAAGATGCGTTTCTACGTAGCACAGAGTTTCTGTTACAAACGTGATAGGATCTATTTTTTAACATTTTCTAATTAATTGTTGCTGGCCTGGAGGAGCAGGGTTCATTTTGCATGTTAGTTTTGAGCTCTGCGGAACTCTGTTTATTCTGATTGGCAAACTTCGGAATTTTCTAAACCAAACGTTAATCTGCGTAGATTGTTTTACGATTTCTGTTTTCTAGCAACTCTCACGATTCTCTGAAGTTGAATTCCTGGGATAAAGCCGATTGTTCCTGATGTAGTCTCACCCTCTGACTCTTTTATAATATCCTGTTTCTCTTCACGGTGCTGTATTAATTGTATCTTTCGTAGTTGGTATTTCCTTCTATAGTCTCCGCTTCCTCCAAATTGCCTTTTTTTCCTCCGTTTGCTCATTAATTTTAAAAGCAGACAGCTAAGCTATACTCAGATTTCTGACCTAGAGAAACTGTGAGTTGATTCATGTACATTGTTTTAAGATGCTACATTTGGGGATGATTTGTTATGCAAAAATGGATAAGGAATACACCAGTTACTTCTGTGTAACTCCCCAAAACACTCTAAGCCCTGTAAAGTCAAGACTCTGTATCGTTAGCCTCCGTTTCCCCAGCTCCTAAGCTAGTGTCTGGCCCAATGTAGGAATTGAAGAACAAAAGAAAATGAATTTAATCATTAACAGACTGACCCACTACAAAGAGATAACAGGATTCCTTGCCTGTCTTTTCGAGAGTCCCTGAAAGGTTTACTTTTTGTGGCTCCTTAAAGGGACCAAAGGAGACATTTAACACTGATGGTTTAAAGCCCAGTCTCAAGCGCTTGCTGCACACAGCTCCGGTCCTTGCTAACCTCTGGCTGTCCTGCGGGGACTTCTCTGGCTCGCTCATCACGTGTTCTTTGTTCTGACATTCTGAACCTTGCTGTCTCCTATTTCCCAAATGAACTAGCACAAGGATGACCCTTCTGCTCCGTGGAGTTTAGGCTCCAGCTTCCCAGGCTGACTTGCTGGCTCCAGCTTGGGCTCTTCTTGGGCCACGGCTTGCGCTGCCTCCATCCACCCCTTTCTGGATGGGGACGGGGCCCCTGCAGCACAGCCCTCTGCTGCCATCTGGTGGCCAGAGGCTTCCCATTTTGCCGTGTCTTCACGAGGCACTTGCAGCCTGTACTGTGTTGCGTTCACATCTGGCAGGATTGCAAACTGTGCGTCTAACCATCTCTGCGGTGGTTGTCGGGGGTGGGGGGTGGGGGGGAGACTGGACCTTAATTATGAAGTCTGAGATAAAACGTTTTTGAATAAAAAGCTCCCTGGCATTGCCACATTTCCAGTGTGAGATTCATTCTCCTCCAGCTTTGAATTTAAACTGTAAGCTGTTATTCTAATTTCTTTTGACTTTCAATTACACTAAAATGACCGAGAAACTTGCAGTGGCTTTTTAATACAATTCAGTCCTCAATTTTATTTGCTCAGTAGTCTGCTGGATAGGCCTTGTATCTCCTACTGCACGAGAATATCCAGGAAGCCCAAGACAAGATCCTGGGGTTTGCATCTTGCAGTAACAATATATGTGTTGATTTAAATGACTGTAAGTCAAATAGAGCCAGTAGGACTTTTTTAAGGTTCTTACCTTGAACTTCAAGATGTAAGCAAAGATATACAGACGTGTGGCTCTGTATAGACAGTTATGTTTTCTCGGGCACACATTTCTAATATTCATAATGAAGCCTTCTAAATAGTGATCCCCGCCCCCAAACGAACAGTCCCCAATTGGGAACCTCATTAAGAAATGGCTTAAGAGGAGCAGAAAAATAACTTGACATGTAAGAAGAAGATAGGTCACAAAATAACCAAAAGATAATCCAAGATGAACTCAAAACAGCACTAAGAGAAGCCTTCCAATATGTACACAAAGACCTTCAGAATAAGTTTGCAGACGGATTCTATCGAACTCTGATATAACATCTATACTTTAAAAATCAGAATTTAAAAGATGTGTCTTCTACCTCAATCCGAGTGGACCAGAACCAGGAACCCACCGCCCTTGAGCAGAATATGGAACACTACCTGTGTGTGCAAAAACCACAGAAATGTGTTAAAGATAACTTCTCCGCGGAAACCTTTGGGTAAATGAATCTATTTTCAACTCAAATCTATGCATTAAATCGGTGTTCTCAAAGAGGGATATTTTCGCCCGAGGGGACATCTGACAAAGCAGGTTATGCCAACTCCCAAGTGTGTCTATTCTGATCATAAATTCAGGGACTGCAGACAGAAAGCCCAGAACATTGCAGACATGAGAACACTGGGTCTCAAATGTGTTCTCAGAATTGCCTTTCTCTGGATGGGATCCTTGACTTCCGGCATTGTACCTGAACGTTATCCATTTTACTACTGCTAAGACATTCTGCACTTTTTACGCCACTGTGATTCTCAGCTTAGGAGCCGGTGCCGAAACCAACACTGCTTCAGATGGTCATTTCCTTTACCTACTGGACCTCTCCACTCAGACGTCTAACGAGCATCTCAAACTTTAAAACTTATTCCCAATCTTTCCCCCACATCCTTAAACCTGAACTTTCATGCTCTT
The DNA here is from genome assembly GCF_964374135.1 of Grampus griseus. Lineage (NCBI taxonomy): Eukaryota > Metazoa > Chordata > Mammalia > Artiodactyla > Delphinidae > Grampus > Grampus griseus. The sequence continues at coordinate 2,206,024 of NC_139014.1, forward strand.
CATCCCATCTGATGTTCATAGAAGATGAAGTCAAAGAGATAATAACTGAGGACAATTCCACCCTTCCAGTAGCTCAGACAAAAGAAAACTTGGGGCCGGTGACTCTCTTTCCCACTGCGCCATCCTAGCTCTACCTTCAAAACGTTGAGAATCCAACCATTTCTCACCACTTCCTGATTCAACTCAACCTCCTGCCTAATCAGATGCAGCTGCCTCCTACCAGGTCTTTCTTTCTCCCCCTTCCCCTCCCCACCACTGCATCCCTTTTACGTTCAACACAGCAGCTAAGTTGCTCCTGTTCAAATATATCAGATGATGTCCCTCCTTTACTCAAAGCCCTCCCATGGCTTCTGGTCGCACACGAAGTCCACACAATGTCCATCACAGCCCCTGGGGTCTCCCTCTGAGCCCATCTTTTACTAGTGCCCCCAGCTTGATCGGTCCACTCAAGCCTCACAAGTCCTGTTGCTCTCAAACAAGCCACACACTCTGCCTCGGGGCCTTGGCACTTGCCGTCCCTCTGTCTACACTGCTCACTCCCCAGCTCGCCGTCTCAGTGTGGTGTTACCACCGCTCACCTGCAACATCCACTCCGCTCCAACATTCCTTATCTTCTTTTCTCAGCATCTAATGCATTATATACATACATATTTTTTAGTAGTTTGTCTCATTCTGCTATATTGAAAGTTCAGTGAGGGCAGAGATTTTTTATTTCAGCTACGTATCCCCAGTGTTTAAGTGCTGATTCAAAAGAGGCATGCAATAAAATATTTGTGAATACACGAATGATACAGGAAAAGCAATCTTCGTTTAAACCTTAAAGATTTTGGACACCGTCACAGTTCTCAAGGACTACCTAATGCCTTGGTTTGGGGAAGGTAAATTCTGAAGCATGCATACTTAGTGGTTACAACCACCCTTTTAAAGTTGTATTTCTTTAACCAGCCAAATAAAAGCTAGACTTGCATATATTTGAAGACCAGAACTTCCACTTTTTAGTTTGTAGGAAGATTTATTCTTTCCTTAAAGAGCAGAAGAGCAAGGATGACTTACTTTTTTAGTCTTTACTTTTTACTTTTAAATTTTGAATCATGTTGTGTATATTGTCTATTCATTAAAAATTAAAGCAGGGACTTCCCTGGTGGTGTAGTGGTTAAGAATCTGTCTGCCAATGCAGGGGACGCAGGTTTGAACCCTGGTCCGGGAAGATCCCACATGCCGCGGAGCAACTAAGCCCGTGCACCACAACTACTGAGCCTGCGCTCTAGAGCCCAGGAGCCACAACTACTGAGCCCACGTGCCACGACTACTGAAGCCCGCGCACCTAGAGCCCGTGCTCTGCAACAAGAGAAGCCACTGCAATGAGAAGCCCGCGCACTGCAACAAAGAGTAGCCCCCGCTCGCCGCAACTACAGAAAGCCTGTGCACAGCAACGGAGACCCAACACAGCCAAAAATAAATAAATTTATAAACAAAAAAAATTAAAGCAAAAATGCCTTTAAAAATTAAGGAATATAGTTGACATTAGAATTAAGGGTTTATCAATTTATAAAGCTGGACCGAGAACACTTTTGATCTCATTCAGTCACAGACTTGATTTCACATACTTTTGACGTGTTTGGATGTAGTCAACGGAAAACAAGTATCAATTACATAATAATTACTTAATAATGTCTACAGTATAATGTGGCCAAAGAAATTATGAGCCAATACATAAACAAGAGAATTAGCATTCAATATCTTTTCCTACAATAAGAATTAGATAATGTGATGCAGAACAATAATGATATCACACTGTTAATAAAATGACTACAGTATTGTGGTTAATGAGACATAGAAGAATTACAGATAAAAGGGAAATAAAATTGCAACCCAAGTGAGGGATTCATTTAGCCAGTCTTCAACTAAGGGGGTTACACTATAGTTACAACACAGAACTTGGAAAATCCTATTACCACGAATTTAGATGCAACCTGACAATAAAACTTAAGTGATATCCTGTCTTAGGAAAAAGCACTGGGTTGCAAAAACCTGAAACTGTTAAGTCACAGCTAGAAGCTCATAAAAAAGCAGTCACCTGAACAGTTGCCAGCTGACTCTTTGAGGGTAGATGCGGGTTTTATGCTTATGTTAGCATTTACTGTAATTACGCCCTTGAGCAGTTCCAGTCTTTACCTGGGCAACCTCACCAGCATCACCCACCTCTTAGTCTCAAGTTATCAAGAGGTGAACTTCGGTGACCTGAGATGGCCCTTTTATTGGCAACTGTTGTGACCCTGGGAAGGTCTGTGTGTAGACATGGGATGAATTGGGAGATTGGGATTGACATATATACACTACCATGTGTAAAACAGATAGCTAGTGGGAACCTGCTGTGTAGCACAGGGGCCTCAGCTTGGTGCTCTGTGATGACCTAGATGGGTGGGAAGGGGGGAGGGGGGAGGGAGGTCCCAGAGGGAGGGGATATATGTATACATATAGCTGATTCATATGGTTGTACAGCAGAAACTAACACAACATTGTAAAGCAATTATATTCCAATAAAAAAAATTACTTTAAATTACTGATTTTTTTTGGAATTCTGTATTTATGCAAGTGTGGTAGCAAGCTTTCTAATCATGTAGTTTTGAGTATTCTATTTTTAAGGTGCTTAAAATTATTAATTTGCTTAATCTGCTGAATTAGATTTACAAGAGCTGCTTTAGGTACTTGAGAAAAATTGGTTCATTAAATTTAAAATCTTACCTAAGTGTTAAGAGAATCAATTTATTCAAACATTCTAAGGAAAATGATAAATATGTATTAAATATTTGGGAATAATTTAATTTGTTAAATGTAATAAAATGTAAGTAAAAATGATTGCTTTATATTTTCACAAAATAGATTTGAGATAAAAAGATCTAAAGAATATCTAGTTTAAGATTAAAATATGAATATGAATTTAAACACAAGTAACTGTCAATGTTCCCCCTTGAACATTCTTGTAAAAACCCCACAGATACTAAAAATAAATTACTAACAATTCTAGTGCCAGGTTTTTTCTTCATTTTTAATATGAGACACTCATTATTCATTCATCGACACTAAATAACAAAGAATCCATTTCATACAAAATGAAGGGTTGTCTTAAGTTTTCAGTTCTTAAAGCTTATTACTAATAACATAATCATATTTATTTTTCTTAAATGGCAGCATAATTACTTACATATAACACATTATGAATGAAAAATAAGTAAACTTTTACCTTATAAGAATAGCTGATATAAAAATTATTCACCTGAGAATAGATTCTTTCATTTTATGTAACATGTTCTTTCAGGAAAGAAAATGAAAAATCAATGTTAGGAATATTAAAAATACATGAGGGGTAAGCATTTCTACTGAAAAAAATTAATGTGTATTTATGTTACATAAAAATACAGCATGATTTTTCCTCAAATTCAGAGCACATTTAGAAGAAAATGTTGTGTGACCAACAGAACAATAAAAGCATGACAACACTTACCCTAAATAGAATTGTGCCCCAATAAAATAGTGTTACTACCACTAGCAAAGCATCTGTCGTATTATATTAAAGTACATAAGTATCTAACCTCTTTCTACTAGACTGTAAGATCTTACATGGCCAAAGTGGATAGTTATTGTTCTATCCAAAGAACCCATTGCTTGAAACTTGATCACTAAGATGCCTGTTGAATAAAATTACTCTAAAAACATTTTAATGATAAAAATATTGGTTTTAGATAGTTTGGGCCAATTTAAAGGAAAAAAAGGCTTTAAAGAAAACCCACGGCCTTTTACTGAGAACAAACTGGAAGAAAGATTAAGAGCTCACAAAGAGAAACGTAAAGGACGCTCATCATTGTGTTTTTCAGGCCTCATTCCTGACGCTGCAGACAGATGTTTGCATTATTAGTCACGAACCACAGTCACTCTGTGAAGTCCGGGTGTTCACTTTTAAGATTTGATTGTGGGTGGAAAATATAAGGCAGGTGATGTGGCTTTTTCTAATTTTTCCTAATATATGTATTTATATTCATTTGTACTGGTACAGAAAAAACGTTTTGAGATTATAATTTAAGACATTTTGAACTGTATACTGTCAATAAAGATAAATTTCATATTTGACCTGCTGTGGCCTTTTCTTCCCACCCCACTTACCCTTGTTTTCCTAAGTAGTAGTTAAATTATACTTCTGAATAGAAAAAATTCTCTTACTGTGAAAAAATGGGAACAGAACACTCCTACATTTTAATTTTAATTAAATTAAAATAATTTAATTCATGACCAAAATATATTCACTCTAAGTATGTAAAAACTTTAAAAAAAAGTCCTTTTTAAAAAAAATGCTTACAAGAGCACAATAATAGTGAAGTAACTGAATGAACTTAATAGATAGGAAACGTGATTATGATTGGTCAGCAGAGCTACAAAAACACCCCCCCCCAAAAAAAAGAAACCCTGGGTATTTACATGAATATCAGACACTAAAAGATATCTCTTTACGGCACTGGTTAGCAATGACTTGCTTAGAAAATACAATGTGCTATTTACTAATTTATCTACAAAGGTAAAGATTTTCTTTCCAAGGTTTCCTACTTGTTTTCATCGTGTAGTACTGTAGTGTAAAAGTTACAACTTTTACTAAAGATGGAAAAGCGAGATTCTCAGGTGAAGAACCAAAAGGTAGGTATCCTGAGGCAAGTGCCCTGATAATAAAAGATTAAACGCACTAGGCCACTGAATCCTACGAGGAGAGGTAACTTCGCTGCAGGCTGTGGAATCCGACCAGAGGCTGTGTAAAACAGCTCATTTAGATTAGTTAGAAGACAGACCTCTGAGACGGCACGTAACGTACCTGCACTGTTAGCAATGTGGCCAAAGCAACAGAGGAAGGTATCAGTCATGTACCTTGTACCGAGGCTGAGAAAGGTACACTATTGTACATCAGCTGCTAGAGCCTAAAAGCACAGCTGTCTTATTACACGGGACGGCGAAAACTTGAGTTTTACCTACGTTAGTTAATAGCTTCATCAAAGGGTTTGGATCTTTGGAGGAGCTCAGTACCAAATCCTTCTGCTGTGGCTGCTGTGCTTTCAGACTCTTCACCCCTAATACATTTGTTTTCACAAAGTTAATAACTTTCACTCATCTGGTTGAAATATCATGTCCACTAGTAGGATTTATATTATATTATATCTATAGTCCACACGTGGGCTCTACAAGGAAATATTTCTAAGACTGTCTTAACCATAATCTTACTTCAACTCTGTCAGAGAGTGAAATTCTGGCTTCTTATTAAAGAGGATTATGTATAGTTTACTTATCCTTAATTTAAGGCCCAAAAGCTTATTTACATTCCACCACATTCCAAAGTGAATCTGAGATGAGTAACTAAATAAATCTACACGGTGATACAGTTAAAACTCTATAAGGGAGAGAGAGATTCAAATAATACAGTTTATTTCTAGAATAAAAGATAATGTGTCCTTTGGAAGGAAGATGACAAAAAAATTTCTATCTTCCACGAGGGGTGGAGGTATGGCTTAATTCTTGTAGCTTTATAGATGTCTGTCATTCTAGCCACAAGCAGTCAAAGAATCAGACTATCACATAATAAGATTCTACACATAGTCTTCCACAATAATGGAAACACCTCTGAATTTTACCGTAAGCAAAAGAACTGTGACGAGAGCACCGTACCTGAGTTACTTGCGTCTAAAATCACTAACAGAACGAGGTCTCCTTCCAGTTATTCTGGCTGATGATGCCACCCAGTGAATGTCACTTCCTGCAGACCTCTACGTGCACTGAGACTGTCCAGTGTTCAGGCTTTTAGGACGCCAACTTCCATTCAGTTTCTTTTAGAAATTAAAAAGGAGAAGCAAACTTTTGCTTTATGTCTCTGTTCTATGTGTTATTTATGTATTCGTTTTTTATTTAGATTGGGGTATTACATACTTATGTAACAAGATGGTATAAACTTAAAAGATAACTGTTCAAAATAAGATGATTTTATCACTATTTCTTCAAATCATAAAATCACAAGCACTGTTTCTGAAAAGTGAAAAAGCACATGTTCAACTTCACATACAGACTACAGTGCAGTATACTTCAGATACAAACGTGCAGTTTCAATGCATTATACACAAGTTTTATTTGAAGAAAAGCAAAACACACAACCAACAGCATTTCAATTAACGAAGTCAGGAAAATCCCACGTGCTTTCATGGTTCTCCAATTACCATTCAAGCAATAAACGTTTAAACCGAAGTTAAAATAAAGTGAAAAAGAAAGAAATGCAGTAAGCAGACTGAGCAACACAAATTCAAAATACTACTCTGTCTTCCTGTGTTCTTTCCCACCAAAGTGTGCTGTTCGAAGTACCACAAGTGTTATCTTCTTCCTCTTGTTCTTTAGTGAGTTCTATAAAAACCTAAATGAAAATAAATTAATGAATACAATATGCTGCTGTGCAATTATCTTACAAAAATTTTAACTAAATCAGCAATAGCATAAGGCAATACCTAATTACATTAACAATTCAAGTATCAAGAGATATACTGCCATTAATATTATTTAAACAGAATAATCTCCACTAATCCCACAAAAAGATGAATGTTACTTTAGAGGATTAATAGATTATTTATTTTTTGATTAATATATTAAAGTAGCATCATAAAAATATTTATAAATATTTAAGCAATGTAATTTCAGATGTGCTAATATGAAATACCACCCATCATGACTCATTTTCTTCCAACTGAAGGAAAAATACTGAGCTATTCAAAATAAGCAGATGGAGAAGCTCAAGTTGTTATTTACAAAGTTTAGGAATATTCTATAGCGATTGGTCTCCGGCTCACAATCTCCTTCCCTGTCCAATATATACCTAAACAATTAGATACTGGACACTTTCTTCTACAGAAGAACTTTTAAAATTTAACTTTATAGTACCTGTTCCAATGTCGCTTGAGAAAAGCTGTATTCTTCAATGGCAAAAGTACGTTTAGCTGTTAAAATATAAAAATAATATTTCACTTATTAATATTTTCAAGTAATAAAATGGCAATAACTACTGAGTGGCTAACAATCTTGTTTTTGTTGTTGTTGTTTTTTTAATCTCTATAATCAACTCATTTCGATTTAAAGCTCCCAATACACGTCACTTTCCTCTATCTGCTTCCTTCCTCTCCCAGCCGTCCAGTTCTCTACGGCCCTAAGCGCAACGTATTTCACGGGACGGACTTGCCTTACTCTCCTTTTCCAAGCAGCCCCTCTTGCCCCTCCTTTCCTCTTCTCCCTCATTCCTCCTGTTTTCACGTGTCTTCCGCTCCTGCTCTGTCTCTCCCATCCCCCAGTCCCAGTCCAGTCCACTCTGGACTTCTTACACTAGGTTCTGGATATCATGGGTCACGTGTCCACACGCTTTTCTGTACTTATTTTAGGTCCGTTTGCATTCTGGCCCAATATCAAATTTCTGGTTTTCTATTCATTCCTTTAATTCTCCCTAATTACTTCAAATGTTCTCTTTAATCATAAAGAAAACACTAGGAGGGACTTCCCTGGTGGTCCAGTGGTTAGGACTCTGTGCTCTCACTGTGGAGGGCACGGGTTCAATCCCTGGTCGGGAAACTAAGATCCCACAAGCCGCGAGGCGCAGCCAATAAACCAACAAAAGTATATTTAATGAAGTAACACTTTTTTTTTTCTTTTAAAAAGAAAGCACCAGGAAGTTTCGTAGTTTACAAATGCCGTAAAATAACCTGTACCTGGATACGTGCCTCACCCAGGAGACTGCCTCTCTCTGCTGGTGAGGTATCTTTATCCCACCTAACACCAAGATCCAATAAACTTCTTTAAAGTTTAGATTTAGGAATGCTTACCCTCTTGCACTATGAATTTTCCTCTCCCTTCTCTGCCTGCCACTGGTGTCTTGCTACCATTGCTACCTCTCTGGTCTAATACGAAGTAAGGATTCACGAAATTCAGTGCTCCCACTTCTGGACTGAACTGGTGAGGGCTAATTAAGATGAACTTTCTCAGAGATGCAACGTGAAAAACCGTGGTGATGTCCAGAGTGGAAGGTTTACACTACAATACAGTTAATCTACAAAATCCCTGCTGTGTGAGTATTTACCTACAGCTTAGATTAAATTAGTAAAAGGTCATCTTCTTACTTACCATAGTTTCTACAGTAAACTTGAGTCCCAACTTCTAAACTTTTTAATAAAATTCTTTAATAATTCGAAAGCTACCTCACAATGTTTTTCAAATATTACTTACCTTCTTCCAGCTTAGAAAAAGATTGTGAAAGGGATTGAACATCTTCCTTAGGAATTTTATAAGCCAAAATAGAAGAAAAACTGAAAGCAAAGATAAAATACAGGTAAATTCAACTACCTACTACCTAAATTCAACTAACTACTATGCATTCTGAAGCTTTGAAAGTTCAAAATAAAACTCCAATAACTTATTTTGACACTTATTTAGACAAAAATTATTTGAAATCTTAAAATATTTCCATGCACAATAAAATAACTCTCTCATTACTCCTAGATAAGAACTTTAAAAACTTTAAATACTATTACATGTTGAAAGATCTAACATTAAAAATGAGTCAGCTTCATAAAACTCCATTCATCAAACTACATTAGTCCAATATTGGTTATACTACATTTTTTTCATTAATCCTTAATACAATAACCAATTTTTATGATTATTGCTGTACAAAGAAATGTAACTAAATTTTTAAAATCTTTACCTTTCCTGACGGCTTGCATTTGGGAAAATATGCTGAATTTCTCTTTGAAGACGGTCTACTTCTAGGTTTTCTATCCAGTCCTTTAATTTGATTTCCAAAAAGTATCCTTTTCCAAATTTACTCTTTAGATGTTGGACTGTCCCAATACATCTGTAGTAATTTTTAAAAGGAAGTACAGATATAAGATAACCTGACAGTTTTGAAGATAATTTCTCACTTAAGAATGATTTAAATAAAATTCCCACATTAGAATACTTGTCAATTTATATAAAAGGTGAAAATATAAGAGATAATACAGAGTTTTCATATACCCCTCCCCCAACTTCAGTTTCCCTAATACTGTCATCTTGTATTACCGTGACACATTTGTCAAAATTAAGAAACCAACGCTGGTATATTATTACTGAGTTTACTGCCTTTACTTGGACTTCACCGGTTTCTCCACTAATGTCCTCCTTCTGCCTCAGAGTCCACCCAGGATCCCACTGTGCTGTGTGGCCACACCTCCTCAGTCTCCACTCGGGGACACTTTCTTATTCTATCCTTCTTGGTCTTGGTCATGACTTGGACAGTTTTGAGAACTGTTTTTGTAGGATGTCCCTCAATTTGGGGTAGTCTGATGTTTTTCTCATGATTAGACTGGGGTGTGGGTTTTTGGAGCAAAGAACACAGAGCTGAAGTACTTTCTCATCACGTCCCAGGGGGCATATGATGACCACGTGGCCCTGCCTGCTTAGGGTGGTATTTGTCCCATTTCTCTGCTGTAAAGTTACTATCCACCCCTTCCCATACTTTAGAATACAGACTGGCTTTAAGTCCAGGCGATACTTGGGAGATACTACCCAATCTGGCATCTTTCTGTAAAGAGATGTGTCTCTACTCCCACATTTATTTACTTACTCCATCGCTTACCTATATGAGTATGAACTCGTATATTTATTTTATACGCTGGGTTACAATCCCATACAATGCCTACCAATTTTTAAAATAGCAAATATCATGCCTGAAAATAACACTCTCAGTTGTTGAATAATTAAGCCAATTCTAAACGCAGAGTGGCTGGCCAAGTTTTGGAAGAAAGTAACATACTTCCAAGTGATTCTACAGAAAGCTGATAAAACAAGGGAGCATTTTTTAACATTTAAGCTAATGTGTATTATTATAAGTTTCTGAAATGACGGCGTTCCAAATCCAGACGCGTGCTCCGCCCTGCGCCCCTCCCCCCTCCGCGGCAAACAGCCACCTTAGCTGCCCAGACACCAGGATAGCCACTCGGTCACAGACAGCCTCCACCTCCTCCATGCAATGAGTGGCCAGGATAGCTGCCCGCGTTTTGTTCTTAAACGCAGCTCTAATTGCTCTCCTACAAAACATAAATAAAACGAAAAGAAGGGAAGGTGGCACCTGAAAAGTTCATGAAAATACCTGAGTTTTAAAAATCCAACTATTTGGTTAATTTAAATTTATCAAATATCATTGCTATAATTAGTATATTCTGCCCAACTGTGATTCTTCTATCCCAACTCATTTTACCTTATTTTTGAAAGCTTGTCAAATGGAAAGAAAGTTCACAAGTTCAAGCGTTTCTATGGGTTAAAAGTATGCTAACCAACCGATTACAGAAACCGATGGCTTTTCACGTTATAACAAAAATAGCCACAGAGTCATAGGGAAAACTTAACATGCGTCTGAACCAAACCTCACATTTTATAGACATGGAAACCTAGGCTCAAAGAGTTGCTCAAACAATGATGAGTGCCTAGAAAGAGAGTTCCAATGGACATTTAGGACAATACTGTTATGAGATGTTTACTTACATATGTTACTTTATACAGGAAAAAAAGCCTTTAAAAAACTATTCAGACAACAGTACTCTCATTTTTGTCCTGGCACACATAATATACTGTTAACAGCTGATGAAAAATATGATCAGGTTTAAAAAGTTTAAGGGGATCTCGAGAAATTTTTAATTACGATTTCTCCTTTTGTGCAGGATTTTTAATCGATACATGTATGTGACTAACACAAAACCACCCGTGATGATGCCACAGCACAATGGGTCTCAAGCGCCCCTGACGTCATACTTACCACATGTGCTGTTTGGCTTTAGGGTCCATACCTGTGGATGGCTCGTCTAGCAGAGTAACGGGAGGGTTCCCCAGCATACTCAGAGCAAAACACAGCTGGACGGAAAGAAAACGGAGCACGGGGAGGCTATAAGAAACTCTATCAGGTGGACCTAGAGTCTGCCATACAGAGTGAAGTAAGTCAGAAAGAAAAACAAATACCGTATGCTAACACATATATATGGAATCTAAAAAAAAAAAAAAAATGTTCTGAAGAACGTAGGCGCAGGACAGGAATAAAGATGCAGACGTAGACAATGGACTTGAGGACAAGGGGAGGGGGAAGGGTAAGCTGGGACAAAGTGAGAGAGTGGCATGGACATATATACACTACCAAATGTAAAATAGATAGCTAGTGGGAAGCAGCTGTATATAGCATAGGGAGATCAGCTCGGTGCTTTGTGACCACCTAGAGGGGTGGGATAAAGAAGGTGGGAGGGAGACGCAAGAGGGAGGGGATATGGGGATATATATATACGAATAGCTGATTCACTTTGTTATACAGCCGCAACTAACACAACAATGTAAAGCAATTATACTCCAATATAGATGTTAAAAAAAAATAGAGTGTGAAAGAAGAAAAGAAAGAAAAAAAAGAAACTCTACCAGGCACCAGACTGTACACACGCTTGTCGTTTAATAAAAGTACCTTTCGCTTGATTCCTGCAGGGAGTTTCTTTACCGTTTCCTGGAGATGTTCTTTTAGATCAAGTGCATTTGTTATTCTGCAAAATACACAATACAAAATGAGTGTACCATGATGCACATAAATACAAATATAAAGTGATCACTGACACTGTTTTTTTCCTAGAACAATTACTCTGTTGAAGCTCACTTTAAATAAATTAATATCTTGATTAAAAGGTTCACTTTAAAATAGGTTTCATGACATTTATAGGTACATTCATTCTGTATTTATAAATAAAAATGTTTCATTTTCATGGCTGTCATAATTTGGTAAAGAATATATGAAAAATTAATGATCTTCTTCTATGAAAATTATGATCCACGGAAATGCCTGTTATGAAACTTTAAAGCCGTGGCATGTGAACCTTTCTCCAGGTAACAAAAGGGCTCTAAAGACAATTATTTTACCGAATTATGACCTCTTTCATGTCACTGGCACTCATTCCTTTCACAGCTCCATAAATTTCAAAATGTTCCTGTAATGTAATCTCCGGCCACAGTGGGTTTATCTGAGGACAGTAGCCCATACACTTTACGGAATCATCATCTCCAGCTGGGTCTGAAGAATAGTCTCTTAGAAATACCTGCAGAAATATAAACCAAGTGTAATGACTATTTTTGCTTAACTTACATCGTAAAGGAAGTGGCAAGTGGGTTAATTCAAACTCCTTCCAAACTCCTGACTTCCTAAAGTCAGGGTCACAGCAGGTCAGATTCTCACCCTTTTCTGACGAAGAAACGACACACGTGGCTGCGTCAGAGATGAGTGACATGGCTAGAAAAGGTGGCCAGGGATGCAGGGTTGGGTGGGAAGGCAAGGCCCGTTTTAACCAGGAGGATCAGGGGGCCCCACGGAAAGGTGTTTTCTGAGCCAAGGGAACATGTGAATTTGCTCATCTGGTTTTCTGTGGGGTAAGGAATAGCCAACATAAGGAAAACCTAAGGTAAAAGAAGAGTGAAGTGTGCCCGGCATTTTCCAGCAAAGAATGAGCCAGCGTGGCTGGTGTCATCGAAGGCTAGCTGACGGCAAGGTCAAGGTTAGCTCCTCTATTTCCTGAAGTTAATACAACGGGCTTCTATTAAGTCAGTGGACAAATCACCCACGCTTGTAATCAGCATAAAAGCAGAAATACTGTACATGTGTGTGTTCTGCATGTGTGCGTGCAAATTTGACTATGTACATTATTCTCACAGATAACCAAAAAGATCATAATTTGATCAAGCTATCCTAAAAAATTAATATTAAAAACATGAAATTTGAGCAGAAAAATCCCATTTGTCACTAAGAAATTTATTTTAATTAAAAATATACATCATATTCAATATATCCCACACCATTATACCATACCTGGCCTGAAGTTGGTTCTATATCACCAACCACAATATTAATAATCGTACTTTTGCCTGCACCATTTGGACCCAATAGTCCCAAGATCTCTCCTAAAGGAATTAAAAGAAAAATTGTCATATGTAAATCAAACTAAAGAATGAAAGTTACTCTTCCAGAAAAGTTATTCAAGAAAAAAATAATTAAATACCAGCCTTTTTTCACACAGAAGGAGACATATTTATTTGCCACTTTCTTTATTTTTCTTGTAGGAAGAAAATCTTTCTTGTCTTCATATTCTTTATGCAAATTGTTGACCATAATGGCTGGCTTCTAATAAGGGAAATAGGATTTGAAAAAGAGTTATAACTCAGATATCCATCGTTCAATGACAGGCCGTACACAGCTCATGGCCATATCGTAAGAACTGTATTTGCTAATAAGGGGTACTGCCTAGATAACTATCCATCTATGACGGGAATAATGGCTTGTTCAAAAGAAAGTGGACAAACATATTTTTTCAAAGACAAACTTCTTGGCAATCGATTCATATAAGGGGACAATTTTCGAGGCTAACCCTGTGCAGAGGGGCTGCTCACTGCTCACCGCACGCGGCTCAGCAAGAGAGACTGAGTTACCTCCTCGTGGCGCTGGCAGCTCAGCAATTCTTTGACCTTCACCCTTTCAGCTCTGACATCTTCATCTTCATCCTCATTGTTTGGTGGTTCTGGAAACTTCCTACTTTTGGACTTTGTTGTAAGGGTCCTGAAAGTATAAATAGATTTTCAAATAATTAAAATGGTAAGAAATTGAAGCACTACATAGAGAAAAGACTGAAAAAAATATAGCAACATGAGATCTGTTGTCGGAGATCAGTTATCTCTTAAAGGTAGAAATTACAGAGCTATTTTTCACTCACTGACATCATTTGGATGATATTATCTAAATTCATTCATTTATTCAACAGTTATTTATAACCAGTATGTGTCAAGCACTAGTTCACAGAAAGATAAAAAAGATTTTAAAAAAAACAACACAGACCCTGCTCTCAAAGAATTTACGTCTTGGGTGTACATGAGATGACCCAGGCAGCGTGGACAGAGAGGCTGAAGTCAGCATCCGTAGCAACACCATAAAGGTGGGCAGAGGAAAGAGCGCTTCCAAAGGAAATTCTGAAGTACTATTAAGAGAGGTAAAGAGGCAAATAGAAGTTGACATTATGGGGGAAAAAAAAAAAGAAAGAAAGAGGAGAAAAGTTTAAGGGAAGAAGTCAGTCACATTTAAGGCTGTAGATCAGTTAAAGAGGGTGAGCCTACTTTACCAGACAGAGAGGAGCCGTTAGTTTACCTTACCACAAACAGGAGCAGCCAAGAGGTGAGGGCAGGAGCCAGATGGCAGGAGTTAGGGAGTGAATGGGACATGAGAAAGGAGGTGACAAACTGGAGGTGGAAGCTTTCTGGCTATAAAAGGAAAGAGACTGTCTTTTCTCCATTGTATATTCTTGCCTCCTTTATCAAAGATAAGGTGACCATATGTATGTGGGTTTATCTCTGGGCTTTCTATCCTGTTCCATTGATCTATATTTCTGTTTTTGTGCCAGTACCATACTGTCTTGATTACTGTAGCTTTGTAGTATAGTCTGAAGTCTGGGAGACTGATTCCTCCACCTCTGTTTTTCTTTCTCAAGATTGCTTTGGCTATTCGGGGTCTTTTGTGTGTCCATACAAATTGTGAAATTTTTTGTTCTAGCTCTGTGAAAGATGCCAGTGGTAGTTTGATAGGGATTGCACTGAATCTGTAGATTGCTTTGGGTAGTATAGTCATTTTCACAATGTTGATTCTTCCAATCCAAGAACATGGTATATCTCTCCATCTGTCTGTATCATCTTTAATTTCTTTCATCAGTGTCTTATAATTTTCTGCATACAGGTCTTTTGTCTCCTTAGGTAGGTTTATTCCTAGGTACTTTATTCTTTTTTTTTTTTTTTTTTTTTTTGGTGGTACGCGGGCCTCTCACTGTTGTGGCCTCTCCCGTTGCGGAGCACAGGCTCCGGACACACAGGCTCAGCGGCCATGGCTCACGGGCCCAGCCGCTCCGCGGCATGTGGGATCTTCCCAGACCGGGGCACGAACCCATGTCCCCTGCATCGGCAGGCGGACTCTCAACCACTGCGCCACCAGGGAAGCCCTAGGTACTTTATTCTTTTTGTTGCAGTGGTAAACGGGAGTGTTTTCTTAATTTCATTTTCAGATTTTTCATCATTAGTGTATAGGAATGCAAGAGACTTCTGTGCATTAATTTTGCATCCTGCTACTTTACCAAATTCATTGATTAGCTCTAGTAGTTTTCTGGTAGTGTCTTTAGGATTCTCTATGTATAGTATCATGTCATCTGCAAAGAGTGACAGCTTAACTTCTTCTTTTCTGATTTGGATTCCTTTTATTTCTTTTTCTTCTCTGATTGCTGTGGCTAAAACTTCCAAAACTATGTTGAATAACAGTGGTGAGAGTGGGCAACCTTGTCTGGTTCCTGATCTTAGTGGAAACGGTTTCAGTTTTTCACCATTGAGGACAATGTTGGCTGTGGGTTTGTCATATATGGCCTTTATCATGTTGAGGTAAGTTCCCTCTATGCCTACTTTCTGCAGGGTTTTTATCATAAATGGGTGTTGAATTTTGTCAAAAGCTTTCTCTGTATCTATTGAGATGATCATATGGTTTTTCTCCTTCAATTTGTTAATATGGTGTATCACATTGATTGATTTGCATATATCGAAGAATCCTTGCATTCCTGGGATAAACCCCACTTGATCATGGTGTATGATCCTTTTAATGTGCTGTCAGATTCTGTTTGCTAGTATTTTGTTGAGGATTTTGCATCTATGTTCATCAGTGATATTGGCCTGTAGTTTTCTTTTTTTGTGACATCTTTGTCTGGTTTTGGTATCAGGGTGATGGTGGCCTCGTAGAACGAGTTTGGGAGTGTTCTGCCCATATACAATGGAGAAAAGACAGCCTCTTCAATAAGTGGTGCTGGGAAAACTGGACAGCTACATGTAAAAGAATGAAATTAGAACACTCCCTAACATCATACACAAAAATACACTCAAAATGGATTAAAGACCTAAATGTAAGGCCAGACACTATCAAAGTCTTAGAGGAAAATATAGGCAGAAGATTCTATGACATAAATCACAGCAAGATCCTTTTTGACCCACCTCCTAGAGAAAGGGAAATAAAAACAAAAATAAACAAATGGGACCTAATGAAACTTCAAAGCATTTGCACAGCAAAGGAAACCATAAACAAGACGAAAAGACAACCCTCAGAATGGGAGAAATTATTTGCAAATGAAGCAACTGACAAAGGATTAATCTCCAAAATTTACAAGCAGCTCATGCAGCTCAATATCAAAAAAACAAACAACCCAATCCAAAAATGGGCAGAAGACCTAAACAGACATTTCTCCAAAAAAGATATACAGATTGCCAACAAACACATAAAAGAATGCTCAACATCATTAATCATCAGAGAAATGTGCAAATCAAAACTACAATGCGATATCATCTCACACCGGTCAGAATGGCCATCATCAAAAAATCTGCAAACAACAAATGCTGGAGAGGGTGTGGAGAAAAGGGAACCCTCATACACTGTTGGTGGGAATGTAAATTGATACAGCCACTATGGAGAACAGTATGGAGGTCCTTAAAAAACTAAAAATAGAACTACCATATGACCCAGCAATCCCACTACTGGGCATATATCCTGAGAAAACCATAATTCAAAGGGAGTCATGTACCACAATGTTCATTGCAGCTCTATTTACAATAGCCAGGACATGGAAGCAACATAAGTGTCCATCGACAGATGAATGGATAAAGAAGATGTGGCATGTATATACAATGGAATATTACTCAGCCATAAAAAGAAACGAAATTGAGTTATTGGTAGAGAGGTGGATGGATCTAGAGTCTGTCATACAGAGTGAAGTAAGTCAGAAGAGAAAAACAAATACCGTATGCTAACACAAATATATGGAATCTAAAAAAAAAAATGTCATGAAGAACCTAGGGGCAAGACTGGAATAAAGATGCAGACCTACTAGAGAATGGACTTGAGGACACGGGGAGGGGGAAGGGTAAGCTGGGACGAAGTGAGAGAGTGGCACAGACATAGACACACTACCAAATGTAAAACAGATAGCTAGTGGGAAGCAGTCACACAGCACAGGGAGATCAGCTCAGTGCTTTGTGACCAGTTAGAAGGGTGCGATAGGGAGGGTGGGAGGGAGGGAGATGCAAGAGGGAAGAGATATGGGGATATATGTATATGTATAACTGATTCACTCTGTTATACAGCAGAAACTAACACACCATTGTAAAGCAATTATACTCCGATAAAAACGCTAAAAAAATAAAATATATACATATGATCAAAAAGAAAAAAGGAAAGAGAGGGGATAAGAGCTAGAGAGGGACTCAGGTTTCAATGCGATTGATGAGTACTTTGTTTTATATGGGAGGAAGGCGACCCCCTCCCAAAGGGAAATATACCCTAATAAGATCCAAAAGGGAAAGACACAGAAAGAGAGAGCTGACTGAGCAACATCCTTAAGCAGACAGAACACAGGAAGACCTGGATAACAAGGGGGACACCTTCCTCTGGGGCTGGGAAAAAGCAAAAGTGACGAAAGATGTGGACAAGTGTGTACACATTTTATAATTTATAATCAGGTGCTTCTGTTTCCTGAGACAGATGGCACGATCACCCACTGAGAAGTAAGAAGCGAGGTGAGCTGAGGCGACTCTGAGAACCTGAGGGATACAAAGAATGCCTGCGAGAACTATGGAAAAGAAAAACATAGGAGGGGACTTCCCTGGTGGCGCAGTGGTTAAGAATCCGCCTGCCAATGCAGGGAACATGGGTTCAAGCCTTGGTCCGGGGAGATCCCACATGCCGCGGAGCAACTAAGCCCGTGAGCCACAATTACTGAGCCTGCACTCTAGAGCCCATGTGCCACAACTACTGCAGCCCGTGCGCCTAGAGCCCGTGCTCCGCAACAAAGAGAAGCCACCGCAATGAGAAGCCCGCGCACCACAACAAAGAGTAGCCCCTGCTCGCCACAACTAGGGAAAACCCACACACAGCAACGAAGACCCAACTCAGCCAAAAAATAAGTAAGTAAATAAAAAAAAAAAAAAAAGAAAAAGATAGGAAGCTGCTGAGTAGGTAAGGGCGTAGGGCTGCCAAGCAGCATTAAAACAGAGCTGAGTTTCTACGGGATGAGTGTGTAGCATCATCGATGGCTCTGATGCAAACAGAGGGTGAAGGGGAACAGAGACAAAAGTCACTGGCTTGGAGAAAATCAGAAACTGAGGGGTCACGATGTTGGAAGGGTTACCTGTGTGGATGCTGAAATCTCCCCCAAAACGAGAGCAGGAATAAAGGCAAAGACACAGAAGGAGAGCCAGACACTCTGCCTCAATGGATGAGGGGCGGGTCCAGTGGCTAGTGAATAACCACTATACGTTTTCCAATACTTTCCAGTTTTCTCCAGAATGTGAATATTCAGCAAATAAACAAATACGTGAGAAATATAAAAAAGAAATTCAGAACCAATTTGGTGCCAATGGCCATATTTCAAGAAATAACTCTTCTACAAATTTAAAACATCCTTTGAAAAAAAATGCACAGACTTGGAGAAAATATTTTAAAATATATCTGATAAGAGATTGTAACCAGAATATATTAAAAAGACTCAAAATTCAATAATATAAAGACAACCCAATTTTTTAAATGGGCAAAGGATTCAGATTGACATGTCTCTGAAGTAGATATAAAAATGAACAATAAGCACATGAAAAGACACTCCACATCATGAATCATCAGGGAAGTGCAAATAAAAACCACAATGAGGGCTTCCCTAGTGGTGCAGTGGTTAAGAGTCCGCCTGCCAATGCAGGGGACACGGGTTTGAGCCCTGGTCCGGGAAGATCCCACATGCCGTGGAGCAGCTGAGCCCATGTGCCACAACTACTGAGCCTACGCTCCAGAGCCCACACACCACAGCTACTGAGGCCCGCGCACCTAGGGCCCGTGCTCCGCAACAAGAGAAGCCATCGCAATGAGAAGCCTGTGCACCGCAACGAAGAGTAGCCCCCACTCGCCGCAACTAGAAAAAGACCGCACACAGCAACGTAGCCAAAAATAAATCAATAAATATATTTTTTTTAAAAAAACAAAAAAACAAAAAACACAATGAGACACTAATGTGCACCCACAAGAACAGCTAACATCAAAACGACAATAACACGTATGGGCAACAACGTGAAGAAAACAGAACCCTCATCCATTCCTAGGAGTAAAATGGTACAGTCACTGTGGAAAACAGTCTGGCAGTTCTTGAAGAGGTTAAACATAAAGCTACCACCATGACCCATCAATTCCACTCCTAGGTATCCTCCCCAGAGAAATGAAAATACACGTCCACACAAATACTTGCACCCAAATGTGCATCGTAGCATGACTCACGGTAGCCAAAAAGTGGCAACAGCTCAAATGCCAATCAACCGATGAATAGATCAAGTGTGGTATATCCTTACAATGTAATATTACACAGCAAAAACAAACAAAAAGGTAATGAGGTACTGCTACATGCTACAACGTGGATGAACTTCCAGAACATTACGCCCAAGTAAAAGAAGCCAGACAAGAAAAGACCCCACCTTGCATAATTCCATTGAAAGGAATGTTTAAGATATGCAGATCTATGGAGACAGAAGGTATATCAGTGGTTACACAGGGCTGGGGGCCAGCTGAGCGGGGGAAGGACGTGCCCAGCAGACACAAGGTTTCTTTTTGGGGGTGATGGAAATGACCTGCAATCAGATTATGGTGATGGCTGCACAACTCTGTCAATACAGTAAAAAAAAAAAATTAAAATTTAAAAAAATTAAACCTGAAATTTAAAAAACTGACCTGAAAAAGGGATCCTTTCTTAATGATCTGCCTCCATATTTTTTCTCGTAGTACTGTAAGAGGAAAATCCACAGCACACACTGCAGGTAAGGCTAAAAGAAAAACAGGTTACAGCTCGTGACTGAATCATTTTGGGTTTTTTTTTCCCCCGTGTACCAACAGAACCAAAACCACATACATCAGGTTCCTTTCCATCACTGAAAAACTTCATCACAATTTTTTTCGCATGTCATACAATGAGTTAAGAATAAATGTTAATGGATGGACATATATACACTACCAAATGTAAAATAGGTAGCTAGTGGGAAGCAGCCGCATGGCACAGGGAGATCAGCTCAGTGCTTTGTGACCACCTAGAGGGGTGGGATAGGGAGGGAGGGAGGGAGACGCAAGAGGGAGGAGATATGGGGATATACGTGTACATATAGCTGATTCATTCTGTTATAGAGCAGACACTAACTCGGCATTGTAAAGCAATTATACTCCAATAAAGATGTTAAAAAAAAAAAAGAATAAATGTTAATACAAACCAAGGTTGATTTTTAGTAAAATGACCCTTCACATACTTTTCTACCTCTGTAAAGTTCATCTGTTGTCAGCTTCATAAATTATAATTTTAAAAAAGCTTTGTTTTTGCTTCTATGGAAGCCAAAATTATCATTAAATAGAATTAACGACGTGAAAAAAACAAGTACATTAAAGTGGATGTATTCAGTAAGTGAAATGCATATTAGCTAGCATTAACTAACACACTTGACTTCTCATGCACCTTCATTTTTATGCAATGGAATAAAAACTAAAAGAGAGTTAAAACCATATGACCAAACCACTCATAAGGTAACATGCTAACACAGTTATTTCTTACCGATATAACAGCCACCAAAAGACGATCCCATGGGTTGTAGGTGTCCTCTTTTTTTTGCATATTCTTCCAAGAAATCTAAGACAAAACGTTTTGAAAATTTATATGTGGCTGTGATACTGTGATATAATGAAATGTGGTGTTTGACCACAGTTCCTGGCACAGAACTTCTAAAACCCTTGGAATTTCCTGAGTGACAGAGGGGACAGGAGTGCCTCTCATCGTATAAAACAAGCCCCTCTCAACCTCAGCTGAGTCTATGCTAATGAGGGGACTCTCAGAGGAGGATGGAGGCTGACTGACAGAGGACCAGCCACACTAGAGGGCTGGAACTTCCGGCCCCAGGTGCCACCACCAGGGAGGGGAGAAGAGCGTGGAGACTGATTAGCTCATCCTGCCCAGGTCATGGGACCGCCACAAAGCCTCTAACATGCTGGGAGGACGACTCTCTCCGAACTGCACAGGGACAGGAGCTCTGCCCTTCGGACCTTTCTGGGCCCTGCCAGCCAGTTCTAGAGCAAAGTACTGACCCCCGGCAAGGGGTCCAAGTCAGACAGAAAGTGGGTGGCCTGGGGACCCACGACCCGTGACTGGAATCTGAAGCGGGGGGCTGCCTGCAGGACTGAGCCCTGAACCCGTGGGGTCTGCACTAACTCTGGTCAGTGTCAGAACTGCTGAATGTCAGGGAAAACCAACACGTTTGGTGTCGGAAGCGCTGTGCGCAGAGGAACCAATTTTCTTTTAGCTGCGACGTGTAGAAACGTTCAATTAAAACGAAAAACATGTATTTAACAGCAAACACGTCTTCTCTATAAATTAGCTACCTGTTAATATTTATAGCCATGTTTTGTAGTTAGATTAAAATCTTCCTCACCCCAAAATATGCCTATCAGAGCAGGTATAAATTATAAACTTAAGCCAAAAAAAGGGAAGGGAGAGAGGTAAGGAGGTGTGTCAGTAGAATTAATCAGCAATCGTCCTAAATTAATTCATCGCTTAATTTTTTTTCTAACCACAGAAATTGTTTTCAATTAACCAGGCTTAATAAAATTAATTTGTTCCTCTATTTTTTTCTTGAAAAAAAATCGCTCAAACTTCATTTTTCGTCATCCCTGTACAGTACAATACACTTGAAAAACTCCCCCAAAACTCCCCAGTCCAACACATATGGACTGCAGTCAGATCATACTTCTAATTTATGTACATTGTTTTGGGCATGAAAGACCATGTAATGAACACAGTCCTTCTCCTTTGAGAATCTGCAGTTTAGAAACATGCTTGAAAAGATTCCACAGTAATTTTACATTTACTGCTACATTAATAATATTTAAATCAAGTACTAGCAGTCAACATTTTTTTTTTTACTACTTCAGTACAAGAGCTAAGATCCCAAAGATTAGGCAGTCATTATTTACCCTTTTTAAAAAATACTAGAACACCTAACAGACCTACCTTTATGAAACAAATCAGGCAACCTAGGAGCGGATAGATTGGAACGGCTATGCACAAAGCATAATGAAGAATAACTGCAACTGTATATCCCATAAAATAAGTTATTTCGGTGACTGCAATGCAAACCAATGCTGTCTAAAGAAAAAAATGAGAAAACAAGTGAAAAGATGTTTAGCAATTTCAAACAAACTTACTGGGTGCCTCAGCATTAACTATGTCTTTAATCTTCTAATAAAACCTGGAACCACAGCAGATACTTAGCCAGAAAGTGTCAGAGCGCTGATACCAGTGTTTTGTAGCTGGCATCCTTGTCATGCTAGCTGTTAAATGCAACAAAATATCATCCCTTCATGGAGTGGATGGGGCTGAAGACGAACATACACACTAACAGACGCTGCTAGCTAGCTAAGCTCTGCACTTAGAAAAGACACAGTAACCCTTTCAGTACAACCATGAAAAGAGTTCATGACTTTCAAATAACGCGCTAGGAAAAGCTGAGACAAAATAATATAAAATGTGACTTACCACAGAATAGATAAATGACCAAAATTCTTTGGTATTTACAATGTTTTTAAAAGTGAAAGAAGTAATATAGGTAAACAGAATAACTGATGGAACATAACCAATAAGGCAAAAAACCTGGAAGACAGAAATGGGTATTTTTATTTAAAAATATGAGTAGCTAAGCGTACATATGATGTAAAATACCGGTCACACTAAATTGTTAGGGAATAATTACTCTTCAAGTTTTATTGCTCAGCAAATCGCTCCAAAAAAACGGAAACTGTAGTTCCTTGAGGAGTTTCTCCTAAATCAATAAAGCTCATGTTTTTAACTGCTAACACAATCTTGAATAAGCCATTTAAACTAAATACTATTTGTAGCTCTTTTTTTATGCCAAGTAAAATACTGTCTCTTACCATGTTATTATGAAAAGCAAGCATGGCTGGTTACGGCTTTATCATCTCCATCAACTATTAGCTTCCTTTTACTGTACAGCATTTAATGCACTTTGTAAATTTTTAAGAAAGACATTTATTAAGTTATAAGGGGGAAATTAATCTGTAAGGTCAGGATGGCCTCTGGCAAAGCTCCTAAGCGGACTTTCAGCAACCCCAACCTACCAAGCTCTGTTTTCGCTTTTTTCTAATATAATTCATAGGAAAGGATCTAGTGTCAGTCACTGACATACGAATATGAATATGAATACAAATCACACCCTTCCTTAGTATTTGAAGCCATACTTTAAATCATGGAATAAAAGAGCTTCTTCTCTGTGAAATTATTTTTGGGCACAGAGACAAAGAAGACATTTAAAGGAAGGACTGTTTAAGTATTCCTGATTACATACAAGTAGGCAGTGTACATGAAAGACCACCTCAGTTCCAAGGAATTATTCCACAATGGTAAAGTTACTGTTTTTAAAAATCACTCAGGGCAATATAAACTGCATTGATGATAGGTATCGTACACAAAAATTAAACAGATGTCGGTTCTGTTTTCTGGAACGTCACCATTACTCAATCAGACAATTATCACATTTATAAAGATCTAGCTTTTTAAAATAACATTTTATTTATAAATAGCATGAATATAACTGATGTTAACTTACCACAGAAAGGAACTTGACAGCATAAAAATATAATCCATGATGAAATGAAAATAAACTGCCTAACATCAAAGTAAGAACCACCGTGAATAAGGGGACGTCAACAAGAGCCTGTCCAATCCAGTATGCAGAAGGCAGAAGACCCGAAAGTTTAAGTTGAGTGTAAGCTTTGATCTAAAAAAAGAAAAAGGCAAAAACTGATTGTAATTTTAAACATCTTGCAAACGAAAAACTCTAGCAAATGATCGTAGAACTTTTAATTTTACATCAACAAAAAAGGTCACATTCTGTCTACAGGTAATAAAAGCCCTCCTACAGCTAAATAGAAATTCTATCTAGCCTGTAATCTGGCTCATTGTTTCTGAGGTGTAAACATTTCAACAAAATTTTTCAGCATCAGGATACAGCAGTGCTGCTAAGAAACACAAAACTAAAATAAAGTAAAAGGTGTCATGGGGGTTATAGCTGTGCAAACAGTAAGCGGCCAAAACATAACTGCTTTGGAAATTCTGTGGAAATAGAGAGAAAAACAGGTTTCTCACTTTTAAATATTGACCTTTCATGAAAACACTGATAAATGGCCAAGTACCTGCTGACTTACACAGGGCTTTCAGCTTAAGTACTTGTGATGCATTGGAAAGCCTTTTACACACTCCTGTGTATAAAAAAATGTTAGCTGTTTCTTATCACCACAAGGGAATAGCATTTGCAAGTGTACAAACAGTAAACTTAAATGATCATTGTTTTCCTAACCCTCTCGTTATTTAATTTGAAATTTTAAGAATCTTTCATAAATCCAAACACCTAACAATCTTATTCAGTTGATTTTTGTCATCTATGAAACATCTGTTCATAATAATTAAATGTGTTATAAGAAAGAGCTAGCCATAGAGGAGGTAAGAGAAGAGTGGGCTATAAATATTAGTTAAGACAAAGAAGAGAAATGATTTAAAAAATGGACAACTTTCGTGTTCAATGAATTAGAAGAGGGAAAATATAAATTTCAATATAAGTATAAAAACATAGACCACGTCAAACGTGATGATTTTGGATAATCCATGCTTTTGTCATTCACACATTGCTGGTAGGAATGCAAGATGGCTCATCCACCCTGAAAAGCAGCTCAACAATTTCTTATAAAACTAAACATGCAATCACCATACGACACAGCAAGTACACTCTCGGGCATTTATCCCAGAGAAATGAAAACTTACATTCACACAAAAAGCTAGAGCAAACGTCCATAGGATCTTAATTCGTAATAGTTAAAACTGGAAACAATCCAGATCCACACCACGGAATACGACCCAGCACATGACGGGTCCTCAAATAATAAGTGAGAGTTACTACTATTACCGTAATAAACGTATTTATACTCCATTTACTCCTTGAAATAATAATTGCACAGAAGTCTTGCACTCACACAAGGTAGGCTAACTTTTTGTCTAAGATTTCTTATTAGTCAACTGCACCTGTAATTTTTTAACTAAGTCATTACCTTATGATTCTCTGCATTCTCCATGGCAAAGTAAGGTGGCATCGCGGTAACAATAACCCCAAGTAAAGCTGCTTGAAAATACAGCTCGATTTTAAAAACGATGTCTGTAATTCCCTGAAAGACAACCACAGAATAAGAAATAGAACTGGGAATCACTTTATATCATGTTACTACTTTCTAAAAGACTATCAAAACCCCCGAAGAAACATGTTAGGATACCTACCCTAGACAGCAGTCGACATGAAGCAACAGGTGGCAGAGTCAGCGGGCTATAGGACCAGTTTGACACATTAAGTAGCTATAGGATCCTGAGCAAATTACTGTCCTTCCATTTTCTTACGGAAGTACACGGAATAATACAGCATATTAATTAAGGTTCACCATTTAGTTAAAAATTATACTGTCCGTGAAGCACAGTTAACCTGTCTCCCAGTGGTTCTACGCAGGCAACGAACGTGGCTCTCTCAGAATGACCCTGATGCCTTCACCGGTACCTGGACTGGACTACAAGCCAGCTGGGATCTAGGAACCCCCCTTTTCTCCACTGGGAAAAGTCATACCCGAGCTCAGCTTCCTACGGAGCCAGGAGCTGCTTATTCCCAGCAGGGGGGACCGTAACTCCAATAGGCCTGTGGATCCAGGTGCGGACAGAAAATGCTCCCAGACAACCTAGTAAACAGCTGGTGCCCCAAATGCAAACTACCCAGAACCACTCTCCATGCCACGGGATGATGTGGAAAGAGGCTGCATTCTGTCGGCCCCGGCCTCCTGAGTTTCTAGCAATAAAGCCAGTTCCTTAATTCATGCCATATGACGTTGTCGAATTTGTCCCAAACTCTCGTACCTTACAGTGGAAGACCCAGACAGAACCGACAAATGTGTAAGCTGAGTAGCACAAGAAGTGGAGATTAATGAGATGACAGCTGGACTCAATTACACAGAATCTCATCATTGAAGGGGAAAAAGTGTGGAAAGTGAACAAGATTATATCTGTGAATAGGGAACTTTAAAAAGTCTCACTCTTTCCCTCTGGTTTTAAACAACGGTATGGCTGTATGTCAGTGTTTGATGGAAAATGTTAAGAAGCAAGATCTTTTGTAATAGTTACAGATACACACAAAGGTGGTAACATGATAAAGATGTGCACAGGAATTAAACATTTTGAACTGTGGAGGAAAGACGGCTGGGGAGGGACGCACTGGAGGTTTCACCTGTGTCTTTAACGTTTTAATAAATAAGAAAAAACAAGATACTAACATTTGAAATATGTGGGTACTATATACACAGTTGTTTACTTTCTGTAGGATTGAAATATTTCACAACAACAGCAACAAAAATCACAAGGGATGATCTACAACTCCGATGATGATTTCTATATCACCTATGCAATGCTGACACAATATTTATTTATCACAATAAATATGTATCACAAATATTTATTTCCTGCCCAGAAATCTCTCCAGATTCATACCTTCAAATGCCACCAGGATAACCAATCTCTCCACAGGCTCAAAGCTGAAATCAATATCTCCAGTCCAGCCAAACGAAGCCAAAATCTCTCTTCTGCCTATATTCTCAAAATTGGTGACTGATACTACTACTATGTACCGCTTTACCCCCAAAATGTAAGAAATACAATGCCTCACAAAAGCAAGAGTGATAGAGTATGTCACGTCTTTTAACATAGCGTTGCAAAACTCTATGAACATAATAAAAACCACCGAATTGTACATTCACATGGGTGAATCAGATGGTGTTTGAAGTACATCTCAGTAAAGCTTTTGAAAAACAGTATGGCAACAGAAAGCAGAAAATGCTATTACCGAAAGATATCTGTCCATTTATTTTTCAGCATATGGAAAACAATACTAGTATTCAGAGAAAAATGTTGACTGTTTTCCTGGAGACTTAAGTGGCTTTTCGTATCTATAATCCAACAGTCTGTCCTAGAGGAAAAATGACTGGGTGACTTCTCAAGGTTCAATACCCAGCATGTAGACTTCCGATGAACAATATTCATTTTTAATTGTCTAAATTTTTCTTCTCTAATATAAAAACTACTCATGCTTTACAAAAGTATCAGTACCAAGACAGAATCTCCTTGACCATGAAGCGAACTCATGCCACAGGCTCCTAAACCCAGGATGTGAACCATCCCCAGCTCAAGGTTTAAGACTAGGAGGTGCCACAAGATGAACTGCTACAGATTTCATTGGTTATTATCACTTGGCTCTTCATAGTTGTTTTATGCACGCGCACACGCACACCTATTTTTAGGTTTGCTTACTTGAACGAATGGGGTATTCCAGATCTGGATGCTTTCGGTCACATTTGAATGATAAAGATAGTAGTTGCTAATGATATTCATCAATACAGGTAAAGAATAAACCATAGTACCGTTGAAAACAGCAGTAAAAACATAGTCCTACAATTCAAAAAAATAGAGTTATTATACAGTATACAGAAATATAAATGACTATATGATGGCTATGTACCAAGCTTCTCTCACCAGCTAAGTTAACTCTCACTAACTGTACTGAAAACGGGTTCAACAAATCATAGAAATAATACTCAATGATAGATAAAAATAACCTGGTTTGGAATCTAGATATTTTGATATTTTAAACAAAAAAATGACATAAAAATAATTAAATTCTTCAGAGCTTTATTTATTGGTCCTCCATCGGGGCATAAAATATATTCTAAGTAAACACAGCCAGCTATTTCCAAAAGTAAATTTTAATTTCCAACTAATAAGGTCAAATCAGCAAACAACTGATTTTAGAGGAAATCGCTTAATCCCACACACGACTCTTACCTTTTCTGACTGCAACACATTTAAAGCTGCGCTGTGCGGAGCGGCAGACACGTAGTCACTGTCATTAAACATTGTCACCATTATGTTCTGGGTGGTGAAAAACCTAAGAAGATCACTGATATCTGAGTCTGGTATTAGAAGATAAGCAAATAACAAAGAATCAGTTTAAATGAGAAACAGACACAGGCTTTTACTAACATTTAGAGCTCTCTCTTTTTTTTTTTTTTTTGCGGTACGCGGGCCTCTCACTGTTGCGGCCTCTCCCGTTGCGGAGCACAGGCTCCGGACGCGCAGGCTCAGCGGCCATGGCTCACGGGCCCAGCCGCTCCGCGGCACATGGGATCTTCCCGGACCGGGGCACGAACCCGTGTCTCCTGCATCGGCAGGCGGGCTCTCAACCACTGCGCCACCAGGGAAGCCCAGAGCTCTCTTTTTGAAGAGGTATTTTCTCTCCATTAGCTAAGACACGATTAAGAACATTGGCTCTGGGACCAGTCAGCATGAATTCAAATCCAGGTCCAGACACGCAGACCTCAGAACAGAGCCTGACACACAGCTACTGCGCCAATTTCAGCTGCTGCCGCTGCTACTGATATTACTCGCATTCAGCGTGTACCTATAATATGCGAGATCTGGTCAAACAGTAAGAGTACAAATCTATCTGGCAATTTTATGTAACAAGGTAACGTGCCACGCTCAGAGAGGTGGGAGCCAGGGTGTGGAGTTACGTGGCATCACTCCCTGGAGGATTGCTGCATGATTTGAACAGACAAACAGTATAAATGTCAACTGCGTTACTACTTTAAAATAGTAAAACCCATAACCAGGTCTCCATCTATATTCTCTACATAGCCTGGAGCTAAGGGGGAGAGTCTGAATCCTGTCCGAGGTCTAAATCTATACCAACATGCCTGATGAGTGGAAACACTTCTCTGTCCATCACAAAAGCCAGGATTCAAGGATGGACAAGTGTGGCTTTGAGAGAAATCAAAACCAAACAAAGGAAAACACTAGCAGTAACTGAGCAGCACGGCCGGTGGCTCAGACTGAGCAACAAACCTGAGTGTCAGAAAGAAGGGTGCTTCTAGTCATAGGACATCTACTCCCAACCTAGTGCCTTAACTGATCTCTCATTTCCAGATGCCAGAGAGGCTCTGTCCTCTCGAGAAGAGGGCTCTATTATAACTGAAGGAACTGTATCCCCTGTGATAACAGAAAGCTTTGCCAGGAGGATAAGAGACCACCCAATACATACACACAGAGACCACTGAACACTAAAGGAAATGTGCCTTTAGGACCAACAACAAGGTCTAGGAAAATGTGAGATAGACAGATAGAAAGACAGACGGATGTAAGCAACTCTAGAAATACTTAAAATTAACAGATGGGACAAAACTTTGAAAATACTATAATTTCTGCAGATCAGTGAGAGTGAACACCAAGCAGAAATACTTGAGATAATGTACAATTCCCCAAACACACAAAAAAAGTCACAATATCAGAGTGTAAGGCTCCATGTAGTACTATCTTTCAGCAATGTGAAATGTACATTAAAACCAAAATAAGAATTCTAATGGGAGCAATAAATTGAGAAACATAACATTTTCTATTCAAGAGTGTTTTCTATCACTAAATACCTTTTTCCTCCAAAAGAATAAAAACAGAGAGCTAGAATTGAAGAGCAATGATTGTAACGGCCATCTGTAACTGTCCCTAACTATCATTATTATTTTAACACCGGGTAAAGCTTTTCAGTTAATAGTGAATCAAAAAGGAAAGATACTAGAATACAGGTGAAGTGTTGGGAAATGTTAAACTCCAAAGAATCTGTGCGTGTAGAAAGGGTGTACGAAATGCAACTTGCCAACATAGTTCAGCAGGATAAGCAAAGGAAGCTGCGTCTGCTTTACGGTAAACTACAGAGCAGCTCATTTTCCTCTTCAAGAACCTCGGGACGATAAACTATCCACACAGATGGGAGATGGTGTAGAAACATCTAATTCACGTCAAATTCTGAATTAGGTTTTAATATTTTGAAAATCGAAGTCCTATATCAGGCTTTTAAAAATTTATTCTGAGGTTTGCGCAAAGCCGTATGTTTTAAAATTTCTTTCATATTTGATTTAATTACGTAATAAAAAGAATCAATAGCAAGTCCAAAAATATCCATTACAGATTTAATGTATTTGATCATAGAGATTTCTAAGACAATTGTCCTTAGTTCTGGTTTTTCAGATAGTCCTTAAAAATTGTTTAAACACTTCTATTTAGGTATCTAACTGCATAAATATTACATGCCGTAACTCTTTCTAAAGAGGGTTTTTCAACTTCTGAACTTTATTTTGCGCATCATAAACTTTGAGATGAAACACGCTGCTCTGCGAATAATGTCGCTACTCTTAAAAATGGAAATTTTATGATTATATACAGTATAAATCAGAATATTTTAAAAACTGTCATCTACACTTAAACCAAAATTTCATTTCTGTAATATATTACTCAGCATCAGTGAGGAGTTTTACTTAATTTAGGTTCATGCACACAGACCACGCCTTTAACATATATATATTTCTAAAATCCAAATCTCTGGCCTGTATCTACCTCTCATCCCAGGCCCCACCAACACACATTCACAAACCTGCACATACTCTCACCGGTAGAATTTTGAAGAAGCAGGCTTGTTCTGTATTTATGAGGTTTATCTCCAGGCTTTAGGAAGTATAAGTCTGGAACAAGTTTGATAGGAACAACAGCATTTTTAAAAGAGTGATGCACCAGAAACATAAAAATCTGAACTGCGAAAAAAATTAAAAGCAGAAGCAACCTGAAAGGAAAAAAAATACACAGTTCAAGGCACATTAATATATAAATCTACAAAACAATCTTCCTTCACATGACAGTTAAAAGGTACTCATTTAAAAAAGAAAAAAAAAAAAGAAAGAAAAGAAAAGGAAAAAAAAAAACTTGAAAAATTCCCACTTGGGAGTAGAAATTCGACTCTCCAAAATGGTCTCATGACAATGTTAGAAAGAAAGCCAATATTCAATAATAAAATTAAAAGTTATAAAAGTATATTTTAGATCAGAGCCACCCTGAAATTTTTATAGGGCATGTAAACCTGTAGTTATAACTTAAAAAAAAATACACATTATGTCACATTATATCTCTATTCTCCTGAAGGAACTATTTCCTGCCCTACCTCTATCCTACGTACTCTCCAAATATTTCAGAAAATATATGATACAAAAATATTTTAGATACAGTGAAGAAAATAAAAATACAGTGAAGACTGCAGATGACTGGTATCTTTGAAATGTCATCCTAACCACATCAATTTCCATTTCTCCTCTACAGTGAGTTATAAGGACCATAATGTGCAGCTGGCCCAGCACATAATTCTACTATAACCACTCAAAATGCCCTTCCACCTGAGAGACAGGTAACTTTTTTTTTTTTTTTTTTTTTTTTTTTTTGCGGTACGCGGGCCTCTCACTGTTGTGGCCTCTCCCGTTGCGGAGCACAGGCTCCGGACACGCAGGCTCAGCGGCCATGGCTCACGGGCCCAGCCGCTCCGCGGCACGTGGGATCTTCCCGGACCGGGGCATGAACCCGCGTCCCCTGCATCGGCAGGCGGACTCTCAACCACTGCGCCACCAGGGAAGACCCGAGACAGGTAACTTTTCATCTCAGCCTGCAAAAAATCTCTACAGTGTGTGTGACAGGTGTCACAACAGTGGGTAGAGAGAGCTTAGGTTATCACACATCAGCATTTTATAATTTTCAGAAACCCTATAATTTTAAGTCATTCTTAAATTGTTGTAAGTAGATGTATATCAGCACTGCCAGAAGCATACTGCGTCGAACTCTAGTTCCATAATAAGTTAGTGGGTGTTTTAGGTTAAAAACAAAATTCATGATTAAAAAATATTTGGAAACTCCAAGTTAAACAAAGTTGAAATAATTTCTTTAGCATAGAACGGCTCATGTGTTTTTATATGCTAATGGACAAATCTTTAAGAGAGGAAATGTAAGTTATAATATTTTCTACATGCATGGTCAATACAGATTTGACCACGGAACACTTCTTGTAGCAGGCTGAATGTCTGTCACCCTCCTCCCAAATTTATACACAGAAGCCCTACGCCCCAAAGCGATGGCATCTGAAGATGAGTCCTCCGGGAGGTCATCAGGGTCAGATGGGGTCACGAGGGCATGGCCTCATGACGGGATTGGTGCCCTGAGAAGAAGAGGCACCAGAGAGCTCTCTGGTGGCTCTTTCTCTGTGTGCACACACAGCGAGGGGGCGGGGGGGGGGTGCCCAGCTGCAAGCCAGGAGAAGTCCTCAACAGGACCCGACCATGTGGACCCTGACCTCACTCCCAGTCTCGGGAACTGTGGGAAAATAAACTTCTGCTGTTCAAGCCAGAAGATAAACTTCTGCTGTTGTTATGGCAGCCGGAGCCGAGATTCTTTTATTGCTTTTCAGGGAGTATTTTATGAGAGTAGTATTCAATTAAATTAACGGACACATGCTGATTTAAACAAAGGTTTTTCTCTCACTAATGCTGACACAGGAATAAATCAGATACGTGATTGACATTTCTTTGACAGTGAAAAAGTCTGGGCAAAAAAGCAAATGAATTCAGCATATTTCAAACATATAACAAAACTCTTATTCTTTATATATATATATTTTTTTTTTTGGAACGCGGGCCTCTCACTGTTGTGGCCTCTCCCGCTGCGGAGCACAGGCTCTGGATGCGCAGGCTCAGCGGCCATGGCTCACAGGCCCAGCCGCTCCGCGGCATGTGGGATCTTCCCAGACCGGGGCACAAACCCGCGTCCCCTGCATCGGCAGGCGGACTCTCAACCACTGCGCCACCAGGGAAGCCCCTTTTATTCTTGATTATTAAGTTTTATTTCTACCGCCATTCTGGATCTAACAAGACAGCGTGGTGTATAAAAGTACTTAACGTTACTTCTAAATAATTCAGCGTCTAGCAGCCCATGGGAACCTAACTGACAGAGACACGGCTAAGTGGAAAAGACGTCATTTTGATCCCAGTTCTACCCGCTATAAGCCCTTCTTTATATTTCCGTTTCTTCACCTTGATAAATAAGGATAAAACTTATTCTTCCTGCTGTTTACCAAAAAATGGTCATAAATATTAGTAATAGAGGCAAAACAATTGTGAAAAATGTAAATGCAAAATAAAATTTAAATGCAATGACAGTAATTCAAAAATTACACAATTAGAGAAAATTATTTGTCACTCCCTCATTTTATAGATGAGACCAAAAAAATGCTAGTTTTAAAAAAGAGTTAAGGCTCTAATGATATCCAATGAAATCACCAGAGGTGTAATTTTTTTCTCTGACATTGTGAAATTACCATTTTAATCTCTCAAAACTACACAGATTATTTACATATGTCTACATTTTAAAGACTAAGATGGTAAATCTAGTTTGTATCCTTAAGAAAACAACTCATCAGACGGAAGAGCGGTTATACTTACACTGATCTCACTGATTTGCTCTCACGTTTCAAGGTAAGGAAGTGAAACTTTGCAATTTTAAACACCTGCTGTTTCCAAACACTCATGGTGCTCACCAGAGAAGCCTTGGTTTCAGAAAGAATAAGCAAGCTCTGCTCCATTTCATCAAAGGGTTTTGAATGCACTTCTTCCTCTGGTGGCCGCTGAGTAAATACACTATAATCTATTTGCCAAAACAAAACGATAGAAACTTACGTTATCTTCCTTAAAAAGATGAAAACCTTTCTGAAGCATGTAAATTTCAAAGCAGCACACACCTGGCAGTGATACAGGACAAAGGGGACAGTCATATACTTTGGCAATGTTATCGAAACTGAACATGTGCACAGTTTATGACCCAGGACATTCTCTCTCAGGTATAAATCCAACAGAATTATGTACAGAGGCTCACTGAAACACATGTACAAGAATATCCTTAGCTAGTACCCTGTGCAATAGCCACATGCTGGAAAGAACCACATGCTCTATCAACAGGTGAAAGAATAAGTCATGAAATATTCCTGTAATAGAATAGTGTAAAACAATGAACGTGAACAAACTATTGTATAACCATAGTAGTTTGATCTTACAAACATTACATTAAGTCAAAGAAACCAGAATAAATATAAGCAAAAGAGACATGCTATATGATTGATTCCATTAGACCAAAACCTGACAAAACTACTGGATGGGGATAGAAATCAAGATACGTTATTTTCACAACAGTGATTTGACTTAAAAGAGATGAAAAATAATAAAAAGAGACGAAAACTGGTTTCGGTATGAAGAAGGAC
The DNA here is from genome assembly GCF_964374135.1 of Grampus griseus. Classification (NCBI taxonomy): domain Eukaryota; kingdom Metazoa; phylum Chordata; class Mammalia; order Artiodactyla; family Delphinidae; genus Grampus; species Grampus griseus. Next base: position 2,240,476 of record NC_139014.1, read on the forward strand.
TTAGGCTAAGTTTAAGAAATGAGTAAACATTAAAAATTTTAAGAGTGGAGCAGAATAATGTATAAAATAATATTTAGGTACAACCTGGCTGTCTTGGCATCTTACCAACTCAACAGTCTGAACGGATGACTCAGTAGATGGACAAGTCCAGTCCCTGTCTTCCCCTGACACAGCGACTAATCAAACTAAAAGCAGGTCCTGAAATACTGCATATCACAATCATAGTACTCAGTGAGCTCCAACTGGCCTTCTACAGAATTTGATATATACTAATCTTTAAAAAATAAAACAATTAAAATCGACCAAACTGAAAGCAAGCTGATGTTAGAGGTAAATTTATTTTGCATAATGGGCTTAAAGGTACTATAGGGAAAAGTGAATAATACCTGAACAGAGCTCACCCTTCTCATTTTCATTCCCACTTCCCAGATGTTTCTAGAAACTACTTCGTATGCCTCAAAGTAGTGAGCAACACACACACAAGCGCCTTCTCCATCTAGCTCTCTCCGCCATCCTCAGTATTACGGACATATGCACCGTTAACGCATTCTACATCCTGACCTCTAGCTCCCTTCATTCCTTCCATTCCCATACCTTTATCTCTACTCAGTTTCATCAAACTGACGGATGCCCAAATTTAAGATCTTGCTATCGCTCCAACTGATCCAACATTTTCACGTGAACTTTCCTTCTCTAGCTGCAATCCGCCCCTACGTCCTCATCGTAAGCTCACCTTTCTTCCTCCACGTTTGAGAGAAACATCCTTTTTCCTTCACTCTCAGGACCCAGCACCACGCCAGTCTCGCTACCCTTCAACCCATTCTCAGCTTAAACCTCACGGATCTCGACCGCACCACTGAAATCACTCGCGTCAAGGTCACGACCGGCTCCCACCCTTCCACATTCCCCGTCTTCTAAGCTACCAAACCCCCCTTCTGTGCCGCCATCTTCCTCTTCACAGCAGTCAGCAGAGAACTGCCCACTCGCTCTTGCCTCAAACACCATGCTGCCCCAGTTCCTGCATCTTCTTTCATGAAGACAGAAAGGGCGCTACTGGTGCCTTCCTGGTCAGCCCTCCCTGGACCTTCACTGCTCACCCTCGGGGCTTCCCTCCACTGCGTCCGCGCTCGCCACCGAAGCACCTCATCCAGTCCCACAGGGCCATCGGTACACAGGCGGATCCAGCGTTTGTATCTTGAGCCCAACGCCCTCCTTTAGCTCCAAGTGTGTGAATCAAACAGCCCACAGGCATCATCTCCACTGGGATGTCTACTAAACCTCTCAACAGTATAACCAAAATTCACACCTGGAGTCCTTCATTCCACAAACCTGCTGCTCCCCGTTTCTCAGGAAAGGGCAATTCCATTTCCAGTTCTCAAGCCAAAAACTTGGACACTGTTCTTGACCTCCCGTTCCTCAACCCCTAGCGCTAAGCCATCATCTGCAAGTCACCAGCAGCGCCTCTGGGAGAAGCCCGCGCTGTGCATGTTTCCCTACTGTCACAACCATCCTAGTTCAAACTAAGACGAACTGCAATAGCTTCCTAGCTGCTCTTCTGCTTCCACACTTCCCTTAAATCCACTCATCATTCAACAACTGGAACGCAGTTTTTAAAAATGCAAATCAGATCACGCTACCCCTTTGCTTTCAAACTGTCTGACAGCTTCATATCACACTAAGAAAACAAACAAAATGTTTTTCCACACTAAACATGTTCAAAGACTAAATATGATGTGGCCCCTGGCCTCCAGCTCTGAGCCCACTACATGCTACCCTCTCCTTGGCTCTCCACGGCGGCCTATCTTCGTCATCAGAAACATCCAACCCATCCCTCAACCAACACCTGTGCAGTAGCGAGTCCCTTCATCTGGAAGGCTCTGCGATGAAATCTCACTTTTCTTGCCGTTCAGGCCTCACTTTAAATATCACCCCAACCCAGTCCCCCCTGAGATGCCATCTAAGCTATCTGCCTCCTGAGACTGCCCCACTAATCCCTTCATGACTCCTATCACTCTCTGTAAATATCTATTTACCTGTTTATTTCTACCCTTTCTTCCCCAAAATACAAATTCCACATGCTTCTACAATTATTTGTCTTGATCACTATCTGTCTGGCTCATTGCCTAAAATGTGCCGTTAGCTTTGTTTTTACCTGCTTGGTCAATTTCCGCTTCAACTTCTAGCTTTAAGAATACATCTTCCAAAGTCGTCATGGAAACACCATAAGAAATAACACCCAAATCTGAATGAGTGTCTAGAGCAGCAAATAAACCTAAAGGAGAAAAATGAAAGAGCGTTGTGTCATTAAGCACACTACCATGAATTCTTCTAAAATGTCGTTTTAAAATAGCATATGACTGAATTTACTGGGCCGGCACAGTGTTCTCAAACTGTTTGGTCTCAGGACCCCGAAAACATTCTTAGAAATTGCTAAGGACCCCAAGGAATGTTTGTTTAGGGAGATATATATCTATTAGACATGCATCATAATATAAATTAAAACTAAGAAATATTTTATAGACAGAGTGATGGGCAGAGTACATTACGTTGACACATGTACTTCAATTCAGTTAATTAATGATTCCTTATTCTCAAAAGGAAACCATAGAAAACCGCATAGAAAATTTCTATCTAATTATAGGAATGCTATGGGAATTCTGCATAACGTATCTTCAAGAGTAAGAAATATCCTTTTGTTTATTAAGTCATCTGTCAACAGATAAAGGACACTGAGTTTGAGTTCCTCATCAAAAAGCAGAAAACTAAATGTCACAAATAAAATAATTCAAGGGTTTACCGTATAATAATGTAATTCGTTATGAAATCATGAAACTGGAAAAGAGCTTAGGACTTATACAAACAACTGTGTGTGTGTGTGTGTGTGTGTGTATACACATTTGTGTGTGTACGTATGTATATATTTGTGTATATGTATATTTATATTCTTATTCCCAGAACAAAAAAAGGGAACAATTTCTTTCTTTCTTGACAATAAAACAATTATTTACGTAAGTTAACACACTAGTTGGAGTTTCTTGCATGCCGTTTATAAAAAAAAGAAATGTTGGCTTACAGCATTTCTGATTTTCAAAAGCAAAATAAAGCAGAAACGGAATATTAACTCTGGCGACCTGCGAGCGCGTAAATATTATATAGAAAAATAAACCAAGTAAATTAAGAAAACTCATCCCCAATGCAAGAACCTGGTTCAGCAGTCAAGAAACTGAAAGTAAGGAATACCCGAAAATTTGTCCATGTCCTTGAAAGGCAAGCTATACACAAGCTGCTGGTCGCTCTGTTGCAATAAAGTAGCTGCAGGTATATGTTGTTTAACCAGAGAAGAGAGAGGGTCCGTGGCACAGCATCTGTCAATATACATGCTAGAGAAAACCAAAAACCGTAACTTTTTATGATTACTCAGTCAACAGCCAGAAGTAGATTCTGAATGCTTTAAGTTAAAGTTAGTGCCATACAAAAATGGCCGAAGCACATCATGGCAAAGCTTAAACACAGTAACAATAGCTCAAGAATATAATAAGGAACAAGGCAGTAAAGAATGAATGATACCTCAGGCGGTAGCCAATCCCCCATTTACTTTTGAGAAAAATTGAAGAACCAACACATTTTAACATTCCTTGTGACATGACAGCTTTCCGATCTGCAAAAAGAGATTTGCATTGCAATTTCAGAGTTAGTAACAGCATTAATAATTGGCATTTATATTTTCTGGATTAACCTATGAGACACCAGTGTATGAGCTCATTAAATTATCACAACAGCCTTATGAGGAAGGTATAGATTATCATCACCTGCTTTTTCGATGAGAACAGGAAGGCAATAAGAACATGTACAGTTTGCCCACGTTTCACGTGGCTATTAAGTGACAAAGCCAGGGGTTCACCCAGGCAGCGGAAGTCTACAGTCTACTTTCCTAACATGCTCCAAATGTCTCGAACTCTTCCTATAAGGTTACTAACAGAAGTGCTTTCACAACTTCCTTGATAGCCAAATGTACAAACGACAAGAAAGCAACAGAAACAAAGAACGCACAGCTTCTTTATTTATTCCTCAGAATTTAGCATTTCTATGTCTAATCTCCCATTTGGCCCCATGACCTTAACCTTTAAAAATAAAGTAAAAATCTCACCAGCAAGAATGTCAGCTTCATCCATGAAATGAGTACTAAACACTGTCACCCGATTAGCTTTTCTGTATTTAAGAAGATTCCAAACAATATGACGCGAACAAGGGTCCATTCCAGCTGTCGGTTCATCCAGCAACAGTACCTGTGTGCAAACGGGTGGGCAAGGCAGGGAATCCTCAGGAAAACTAAAATATATAAAATTCATGCAGACCCTGCAAACCTTCCCCACTTAAAGTTACTCTATCCAATCAGAAATGTATTAGGTCTGAGTTTTCCACTCATATATGAGTTAGCATAAATTTAAAAAACTATCGGTTTGGCATATGAATACCTTCTTTGGTTTAATTTTAAAATACAAATGTCTGTAATGTATAAGACATAAGTATAATAACAATCAGATAGACAAACTGAAAAACAAAACACTGAGTATTTCGCTTTTACCTGAACAATTAAGTTTTGTAGATGTAACAACTGCTCGTTAGAGAATTATGCTCTGTATTAGTTCAGGGAAAGAAATTTATTTTAAGACTATTTTTAATTATGAAAATATGGTGGTGGGGATTGGGAGGAAGATAAATTGACACAAAGCCTGAACCACAGTCCTCCCCAAGCTACAGCAGCAGGGCATGTGGCAGGATGGTGGGCACCCAGGGGGCTCCCGGCCACAGGTGTGCACCTGGCAGCTTTCTAACACTGTGCAAAGCAGTGACCAGCTGGTTCTCTGCTTCTGCCAGACAGAGAAGAGCACAAAGCAGACCAAAAAATCAAATCAACAGAACAGTGAAAAACGGAACTGTTCGTTTGATTTTGTTCTTACTTTTAAATTTTTATTATAACCATTACAAATGTATAAAAAACTGAAGAGAATAATAAACATAACAATACTTTTATAGCCACCACTGAACTTTAACAAATGTTATTTTACTTCAGATCTTCTCTCAGAGAAATAAAACTCTGCAGGTATAAAGAAAGTCAGTCCTATCCATTCCCCTTCCGAGAGATGGCCACTAAATTAAAGATGCTGCATATCTTTCTGACTTCTGTTTTAAAATCTTATTACTATAATTACATCCATAATAACATATAGTATTTTATGTATGTTTAAAATTTATACAATGTGTGTATGTGTATCTTTCTACAACCACTTTTTAATTCAACATAATTTAAAATGATCTCATCAATGACACTATATCTGCTTACCTTTGGATCCCCAAGAACAGCGATTCCTACAGACAGTTTTCTTTTCTGGCCACCACTTAACTTTCTGGCCTGATTATCTTTGATAGCCTGCATGTCTAAATCCAGTAAAACCTTCTGCACCTATGAAAGTAAAGTGTCAATAGACGTTTTTAAAATCACATCATTTACATAATTATCAATATGAGTTTTTAAGTGTTCTAATTTTAATGTCAACTTTTAAAATGTTCTTTTAGTCCAGAACTAAATTTTGACATATATCCATGCATAATTTTGAAATAATAGCTAAAAGGATTCCTGATGGGAAGGTCTGCTGTACTTTTGTGACCCCTGCGTGGTGGGAGGGGATCAGTGCAAAGACTCCGTGTGTGTCTGTGTGGCAGGCGAAGGGGGTGGAGGCGAAAAGAAAAGAAAAGAAACATCTATATTGAGTGACTAGAATCCTCCAGATGAAACAAGGACTATTTTCTATGTGCTAAAACTTTTGCTCCAAGTTCCAATTCTTTATAATGACTTTCTGTTTACTGGCTCAGAGCAGGTCTTATATTTAGATTTTCAAGCATATTTTTATTACAGAAGTTATTGCACAAGGTTACTAATTTACAGCAAATAAAAGTAAAGATTTCTATATAAATAACATACTTCTTGTATTATATTATTGGCTGGTACTCCTTTGATTGAAGCCAAAATGGATAAATTTTCTTCTACAGTCAAGACATCAAAGTGTATATCTAACTGTGGACAAATGCCAATCATTTTTCTTGCTTCAAACATTTCATCTATTTCTGAGACTCTGTGTCCATATACAGATGCAAACCCTAAAAGCAAAATATATGTATTTACATTAAATATATTAAGAATCAAAAAGTATATATGTTTTAGTATATACTAATAATTTAGTTATTTGTATGTAACAGACATAAAATAAGAGTCAATATAAATTTGGAGGACACAACGCACCCTCATTTCCATACTGGTGGAAATCACCATCATACTGGTGATTTGCTGCCACGTGTATTCCAATCTCATTTTCCTTCATTTTCAGGGCATATTACAGAGTGGAAAGAGCAAAGAACCATAAGTTTCATACTAAACAAAATTATCTATCGGTGCATTAACTAATATTCCAGGAACAATTTTCCCTCATTTCCAGGCAACAGTAAAGAGAACAAAGAACTTAAAATTTACCCCTAACCAACTGTGTGGCCTTGAGAAAATCACTCAATCTAAATCCAAGCTTTTTTCTTCTATTAACTGAACACTAATATAGCCCCCTTTACTGAAGAACTATTAAACCAGCGTGCTAATGTATGGAGAATTGTAACAGAAATAATAAATCCTTACATGATGAAAGGTATTATAATTACCCTCAAAGAGTGACACAGAGATAAGCAACAAAATCAAACTAATTTTAGAAGTGAAACTACATCTAAAAAGATGCAGAATCAGGGCTTCCCTGGTGGCGCAGTGGTTGAGAGTCCGCCTGCCGATGCAGGAGACACGGGTTCGTGCCCCGGTCCGGGAAGATCCCACAAGCCGCAGAGCGGCTGGGCCCGTGAGCCATGGCCGCTGAGCCTGCGCGTCCGGAGCCTGTGCTCCGCGACGGGAAAGGCCATAGCAGTGAGAGGCCCGCGTACCGCAAAAAAAAAAAAAAAAAAAAAAAGATGCAGAATCAGTACACGGAAGTTTGGCCCTTTCTTAAATTAAAATATTTATTGTTCTGCCACTCTATTTGGTTACTGTGGAAAAATGGAGCTGCTGTACTGAATTCTCACCTACAGGGCAGTCACATGTAACAATTATACGTTTGAGGCATTGCTCTTACAAATCTATTTTAGGAGATTGTACTGACACTCGTCATTCTTTCCTTTTGAACTACTGTTGGATACTTAGAATTCTGTCTTTATTTTCTCAACCAAAATGTCTATGGGCCTCATTTAATTTCCAATTAATTACTGATTTATCCTTCCTTGAAAATGAACAGTAAACAAAAACACAAGTAAAATATCTGCTAAAACAGGCACAAAAGTAGATCCTCCTTATTAAATATGACTGAGTCACTTTTATTTTCCATTGAAGAGAAAACAGATGTGTGTAATCAAAAAAAAAAGAAAAATATCTTTACAGACACAGAAGTTGATCCCAAATCAGTGACAAAAATCAATCGGTACATATCACAAGGATAAATAATTACCATGGTACCTTAGCTAATAACCCTAATAAAACAAAGTAAGGGATTTTTCTCTTTAAGTCAAAAAACTCACCATCCGAAGGTGGGCACAGTCCACAAAGAATATTCATCAATGTACTCTTTCCTGTTCCACTGTGGCCAAGTAATGCAGTAATCTGACCCTCATATATGTCAAAGGATAAATCTAGTTCAGGGAAAAAGGAGAAGTCTCAAATGTGATTCTTATTTCTGTTGAGCCATGTAAGACAATACACAATACTTGAGCAACCTTGAAAGAAGTCAATAAATTTAAAGACAGATTTAAAGTTACCGGCATATTTAATAACATAATATTTAATATTATAACACAATAATAATTCTTTGTTATAGTCAATGGTATGAACAATAAGAAAAATGATACAAAATAAGCTTTTTCTTTTTTTATTACACTAACCGATTTAGAGGGGGCACAAAACATGGCGGGGGGGGGGGATTTCTGTGTACCCGCTTTGGGGAACTTCCAAGGGAATTAAAACAAAAGGACAAACAAAAATTTGTTCCCAAGGGTACTTAGAGGCATGTTAAATCTACTGGCAAAAAACCAGAAATTAACCAATAGCTTGGAAAAGGCTAAGTAAATGCTTTAAAAGTTCAATTTAAACAGGAGTAAAGTAGAATGAATATCACCAGATGGATGTGTCAGTGTCTGAAAGGAGACAGCAGAAAGGGGGCTGAAAACCCAGCTTCAAATAACTGTAACCCCTGATCTGATGAAGGTGATCTCACGCTGACAGCATCCCAAGACCTGCAGGCCAGACGCAGCTTCAACTCCTGCCTGAGTGCCCAGCCTGCCAGCCCCGCCCTACAGATTTCAGACTTGTCAAGCCCCAGTCGTGTGGACCAATTCCTCAAAAATCGTCTTCCCCCCTTCCCGCCCGCCCCTCCCCACAGTGCTCTCACTCTCTGTGTATATGTGTGTATATAGATTCTAACGATTCTGAAGAACCCTGACGGACACATTGCTAAACACGCCACAACTGTCAGGACAGCTCCCCGTGACAAAGAACTATCAGACCCAAAACGTCAATAGTGCCAAGGCTGAGAAACCCTGTGTTAGGACAAAAGGAAAAAAAAAAAAAGGAACTAACATGTATACACATGCTAATAATAAAATGAAAAAGGACACAGATTTGTTCAAGGAGTTGACTATTTTTCATCTCGATAGATATTACTTTTTTCTTTTACTACTTTGATGCTAAGTTTTATTATGACCGTTAGTCACATAAATAAATGGAAGTATCCCTAAAGGAAAGAGAGAAAATTGTGGTAAAGAATTTAAATTTCCCACGAGCTACGTACGTTGTTTTTCCACTTGTACTTTAATGCTATGGACTGAACACTAGGAAAGCTACTTACTTCTCAAAGCCTCCACATTTTCACCTTTCTTTCTGTATGTCTTCTGAATACCACTGATTCTGAAAAACACCATTTTCTACTTTATAAGGATTTAAAGCAATCTATAAGTACGTGTTTCCATGTATAATATTTTTAATCAAAGCTGTCATATTTAACGGGAATAATAATAAAGTATCTTCCTACTAAAACAATAAACCAAGGAAATCTGACAATAATAATAAAAGTATTTTAAAGAACCTACAAGAGAAAAGTATAGTATTCCTCTCCATTTTAAGTGTTATTCATTCAGTTTTCATGATAAGCCAACTTCTAAAAAGAAACTGAAACATTTGACTCAAGCAATTTATAGATTTCTTATTTCACATTGGATTCTTTTCTGTTTGTAATTAATCAATACTTGTTTATCAGTTAAGGGAGATTAAAAACCGAGTGCCATTTCACATCAGCACTTGTCTATAAATGTGAAGTGATTCTCTCCTTCCACTTTGAATGTTTTACATAATTTTTGAAGGAATGAACGGTCTTGTTCACCAGTTTAAATTTTACTCTTAAGAAGGCAGACCGCCAGCCCACTGACTGCATCTTAAATATCTAACTCTCCCTTGCTTTTAGACATTTTTCTTAAATTTAAAAAACACAAATTATACTCCAATTTTTCTTGCACTTTTATTTCTTTTCTCGGTCTCATTATTTTTTTAATTTGGTTTTGACTGAACTAGAAGGAACAGTAATGAATTTCCTTCATTCTCAGAAATTAAGTTGACGTGACAAGTTAATTATGTCACAATTTCTAAGGGTCTATGAAATCAACAGAGCACGATTTAGTGTGGTGTATATCTCAGACAATGTAGCCTGAATAAAAATAGAAAGTTAATGTTTATTCTGTTTTAATCTACATAATGAGGAAACTTTAAAATAGCTTAATTTTATAAATACTAGGTTTTATTACTTTTAAAAATTTCTATTCAAACATAAAATTTCAAACCTAGCAGCAACCTTATTCTAAATGGCCGCAAAGAAAATAAAAACTTGAAAGAGAATTAGCCCTTAATACTGGTTTTTAAAAAAGCATGGAATGTGCACCAAATCTTCAAAGATACCATACTTACATGCATTATGTAAAAGATAGGATTTAAATGTGGCATGTTCCATGAGCAGTTCTTAGACCTAAAGTGCCAAAGATTAAATCATACCTTATGGCTTCTTTTCCTATAAATTCTGAAGAAACAGGCTCAACAGTTTCACTAAAACTAATACTCCCACTAACATTGCCCTCCGATAACTCCTTATAATTTCTTCTGCTCTTTGACCAATATGATGGCTTCAAAAAATAAAACGATGATCTCCGTAAACCAAATTCTCCTGGAAAAAAAAACCAAACCTGAGTTATCCTAACAAATTATTTCTGAAGACTAGTTATTAAATCATAAAGGCAGTCTGTGAAACCTAAGACAACCTAGATCTAAAGTTTAGACATAAAATACTAAATAGATAGTGTGTGAAAAATAAAAGTTTTACTGACAAATAACTCTTGTCCAGAAATAGTTTCAGAGTTGCTGAGAGTCTAGGGAACGTAAATGTAAGCAAAGTACATTTTCTGCCCTACAGAAACTTACATCGTTATGGCTACATGTACATACTAAACGGCTAAAACACAACGTACAGCATGAGGCGTGCCACGCACAGTGCTAATAAGAGTTCAGAAGAGTTGAAAAGTTTACATCTGGATAGCCTGAAGGCTTGAATGAGTATCAGCTTAGCGTTTGAAAACAGACAGTATTCAGAAAAGTTGATATTGTTCATAAAGAAGGCTTTTTAGAACTAGGAGAAAAACACAGCCACCAGGACCGACACAGGAGACTTAGCTCTGACTGCCCACACAGCATGTACGTATTTTCTCCGTTTCTCCCCAAGGAAGCGACCCTTCCCGTCCTTTCTAACGTCCACCCCTCCTCTAGATGAGCGCATGTTTCAAAGGGCTCTGATCCCAACTACAGAGAGATGCCAGTGGACCTAATGAGCCCCTGGCAGGCTCTGGTGGTTGCTACCACTGCAGCCATAAGCAGGTGTCAACCAGACAGAAGCGAAGGGTTTACTGGGGGAAAGGCAACCTCTCCCTCTCCCTCTGGACGGGAACAAAGAAGCACAACCCCATACAGCCAGGAGGAGAGCAAACCTGCCAGATTGAGACCAAGAGGCAAGAACTCGGAGAAAGTGGGTCCCTGATGACACAGCTGAGCAAGTCCAACTGACCTGGGGTCCATCCTATCTTTGGACTTTAAATAAAACGCTTGATTTCCTTCTTGTTTAAGACAACTAAAGAGGTTCTCTGTTATGGGTAGCTAAAAATAATGTAACGGATACACTGCAGATGTGTTTAAATAGATAAATAGGACCATGTGGATGGATGTAAAATACAACAGAGGGGCACAGGGGCTAAGAAGTGACTAAATACATAGAAGCAGCGTGGAGGAAATTAACATATAACAAGTTTCTACTTGCTTCTCCAGGCTGCGCCCACCCTGCAAGGTGTCTGAGCAGGAGGTTAGCTTGATTGGAGGGAACGGTGAGGTTCTTAGACAGACGTGAGGTAGGCAGTTAGATGGGAGCTGCCACGGCGGTCTAGACTAGCAGAGCCCACCATGCCTTCCTGCAACTACAGAAACGTCCTCATCTGAGCTCTGCAGTGTGGTGACTAACAGCCAAGCGCGGCTACTGAGCACCTGGCCTGTGGCCTGCGCTACCAAGAAGGAACTGTTAGCTTATTTGATTCAAAGTAACTCAAGTTTTAAAAGCCACACCTGTCTTTCCATATAGGACTGCAGGTCTGGCACACAGACAAAATGAATGAGGAACTCAGGGGGAAAAGGAAAGGGGGTGTTGGTTATTTGGTAATGTTTTGAATCCGCACAAGTCTGCTATCGGTGCAGGATGAGGGATGTGGGGAATGGGAGGGGTCACCAGGTTGCTCGTGGTGTCGGAGCTTATCGGGTGAAATAACAAAACACTGTAGCCAGAACGATGGACGTGGGGAAGGACTGAGTTAAGGAGTTCAATTAGGGACTGAAGGTTTTCAGAACAAACTGATCTCTTTTTACCCACAATCTCCTTATACATTCACTAGCAGTTAATGAATAAGGTACGAAATATACTTATTTAAAATTAAATTAAAAGCTGTAACAGTGCATACGACTTAGAAGAAAAATTTTTTAATTAAGTTAACCTTATGTGGGCAAAGAAACCTAAATATCTTTACCGTAAAATCCAATAACTACCTGCATACCTGGAATGACTTGATCAAGATAGACAGCCAGAAGGACATAGAATAGGCTGTTAAGGGCCAGCATGATAATAGTAATAATCAGAGGATACGGCCCTTCAGTCAAATTAGAAAATAGAGCACCTTCATTAAAATCTTCTAAATGCATGACCTGAAAAACAGAAACACCAACTTTATTATATAAAAATGATAACATATTTTATCATTTTATAAAATAGCTAACACTATTTAGAGCTTCTCATAATATCCAGAGTCAGTAAACTGGGCCTCTGAACAGATTAAACAGTCTCCACCAAACTGGTAACATGAGTTTATAAAGAAAACAATAAACTTGACCAAACCGTGAGCTTACTACAGCAACCCCTTTCAACCATGTTTTCAATGCTGTGCTTCTAAAACCAGTATACATCTATCCTTGGGGCATGTGCAATAATTCTAATGCTATGATTATCAAATGAAATAAAAACTAATGCAAACAAAAGGGTTATGGTCCACAGAGAAGTCAGACAAATTAAGTATTAGAGGATAAACTTATGGTCAGCACCTTTCAACACTGAAAAGGGAGAAGGTACTATAATTAATTAACACAGCTATTAAATTATTCATAGTAGATACAGGTGATAGAGCAGAAGGAAAGCAATAGAGACTGAGGCCTCGTTTAGGTCTCAGCCCTGACATTAAGTAAATAAACTTTAATTATGCTGTTCTGGACTTCAGTCTCCTCATCTGTGAAATGAAGGTGAATTAAATGACATTCAAAGTCCCTCCCACTCAACAAAAACCTATGAATCTATAATTCTCCCTTCCTAAGGGGACTCAGTGGACTCTCAAAACATGTAATAACAGCTCTTAGGTCTCAAATAATTAAAATTCGTTTAACTCAATATTCATAAACAAGCAAAGTCTCACAAATAAGAAGTCTATCCAGCCAACATGAATAATCTCTTGTATTAAGTAATTACATTTTTTCTTTACACATTAACCAAATTTGTGTTCTAATACATAAAGCAGTTTCTTATAAGAATTTTCCCCTTAGAACCTGAGTACCCTGTAAAGACAAATAAAAATCAAATTTATAAATCTAAATACTATTTAGGTAGAGATAATCTCATGAACGTTGTACCTATAAAATCCACAAGGTACTACTTTCACTACTACAGTCAGGAAAAATTTGTTCTGCTTCACACACAGTTCTCTCCCAGGTGCACACTGAGATAAATTTACAACAGGGAGCAATAAATCCAGGCCGCAGAGCAATCTAGATTGCCTGACTCATAAACCCATGACTTCTAACAAACTGAGCTACTGCAGTGAAACAGATTATTGAGACACACTAAAGTGAGAAGTGGAGAACTTATTTATAAACAGGTCATATAAATAAAAAACTTTAAAAATGGAGAAAATATAAATGAAACCAATATAAAATGTACTCCAATATTCAAATATCATTCCTTTTTCATGTTGAAAATTTTAAATAATTTTTTTTGCAAACTAAGGGCAGTATGCATGGTAGTATAATATGCTGCATGGAAGTGGAGAGAAAAGAAAATATTTAGTGAAAGCAAGATATGTATATTACCTACCTGTGCAATACCAATCAAAAAAGTACACTGACAGAAGGGACTTAGAAGCCACACTAAAGATTTGGGAAAACTTTCCACGAGGACTATCAAAAGGCCAACAAATCCAAGAGCCACAGTGACTAAAAATTCAACTATTCCCACATGTTTTGATTTTTTAAAAAGAGGCGTCAGCATTAAAGCAAAAAATACCTGTAAGATATAAATATTAAGGTTAAAGCATTGTTCATATACACTGGTATGAAAACAAAATTAAATTTTCCTTGTGAAAGAACAAGTTATTTTCATTAGAAAATACATTCATTAAAATACAATTAATTTCTGAAGGCCATGGTGAGATATTTAATTTTCATACAAATAGTGCTCTACATTAAAAATTTAAACCGACAAATATTAAAAACTGCAGTATATCTATGTAATAGGCAAACATGATCATCTCAGCACTGTAGAAACCATAAACCACCGTGTGTTTCTGCAGTTAGATACGGACAAATATGAACAAAACAGTATGTCAACAAGCTTTTACACAGAGCCCATCTTTTCAACTTCACGTGTTGACAAGAAACAGAGCCAGTTAAAAACCAGACAATTATATAGAGGAGCATATCAGTTATTTGTAAATTATCATGTTAAACAGCAGGAATGGGACTTCCCTGGTGGCGCAATGGTTAGGAGTCCCCCTGCCAATGCAAGGGACACGGGGTCGAGCCCTGGTCCGGGAAGATCCCACATGCCGCGGAGCAGCTAAGCCCATGTGCCACAACTACTGAGCCTACGCTCCAGAGCCCACACACCACAGCTACTGAGGCCCGCGCACCTAGGGCCCGTGCTCCGCAACAAGAGAAGCCACCGCAATGAGAAGCCCACGCACCGCAACGAAGAGTAGCCCCCGCTCACCACAACTAGAGAAAGCCCGTGTGCAGCAACAAAGACCCAACGCAGCCAAAAATAAATAAATAAATAAATGTTAAAAAAAAAAGAGCAGGGGTGATAGTCAAAATATTTAACAACGGATACAGCATGGGCACATAAGCCAATCAGGATGGAAACTGGGACCACTTAAAACAAAAGCTTGTCATGAACATCCCACATTTAACCAAACTACCCAATGGAAATCAACACTGTCAAAGAGCTACATTTACAAAGATATATCTTTACACGACATCAACCTGTAACATAAATTAACTTGAAACAGTCAGGATCTCATAAAAACAAAGGAATAAAATGTCTAGTACCAGACAATCTTAATGGTGCATAATAAGCACAATTAAATGAAGATAGTGAAAGACAGACACAGAGGAACTGTATGTGGAATACATCATATGAAAACAAGTTAAATTGAAACTTGAGAATATTCTGTAACTTTTCTAAAAATATGGAGGCACAATGATACAACTCATGTATCAGTAGCCTAGTAACAATCTTGTCTTTCATGGGAAATCGACTGTAAGTAAACCAAACAGTAAGACTTTATTAATCAAATATTTTGACAGTTCTTTATTCCCATTTCAAATGAAAGTACTTACAGATGATAAGCCATACAGGAAAAAAAGAAGAAATATCACAAAGCAGCTACTTTGAGGAAATAAAGAAGAAGCTGTTGCAATGACTGCCATGAGAAGGGACATGAGAAAAATCAAACTTGTATACAGAAGGACCCAGGAGAGCCTGCAATGGGAACACAGATACATTTATGGCTAAAGATATAGGCTTTAACAATTAAAAAAAAAACAGAAACATTTTAAATAAAACTTCAGCTTTATTTTAGCCATTTTATTCTTAAAATTAAGCCAATCTCTTCATTTCTTTGTATGCTCATCTATTGAAAATTAAAGCTCTCCTATGTAATTAAAAATACAGCAGCATTGGTTAAGTTGTCAGTAAAAGTATCATCTGACACAGAGATAAAATGGTGACTATCTTTCCAAGAGTCCAAAAAAAAACTGTACAGATTTATAGCAATTCATGATTAATTTAAATCTAAAACCCTCAAAAGTTCAACAATGCACAATACTTCTGATTTTCTTAAAATACGAAAGAGTTTAATGACTGACAATTTTCTTTATGGTACATGCAACAAACTGATGGCTTTTGGTACTTTAGACAGTAGAGGTTACCTTGCTAATCGACAACATAATTACTATAGGAACACAATGTGAGATCAGGAAGATCAACAATGGATTCACTACAGGACTCAACATTTCTCCTCAAAATCAGAGCTCAGTGAAATCACCACAGTATTTAGTTTCATTTTATTTTCATTTTTCAAGTTAGCAGATAATTTAATGTATGCTATCATAAAATCACCAAAATAGGGCTAAAAGATACCTGAACTACCAAAACTAAAACCATTATTTTACAGAGGCAAAACTGAGGCACTGAGAAACTGATTTGCCTACATTCTTCCAGCTACTGTTTCCTCACAGAATACTTTAATAACCAACGCATCTCAAAAACCAATCACTAGTAAAACGACAGGAGAAAAAAACTGCGCAAAGATGCTATGTCATGCAGAATGACCCCATTACATAAAGTGTTTTAATTAACTGTTGCATTGAGCTAAATGGAATAAAATGGTCTACAATAATAACTCACATGCAACAGTATTAACTTCCCCCCCAAAAAAGAGGTCAAAATAATGTTGTTATTACATAGTGGAAAAAGTACGAAAAATACACCTAGAATTATTTATAAAAATGCATGCCTCTATAAAATTATCATTGTATAAAAATGCTAATGTGCTCATTTGTGAACTTTTTTCATTTGTTTCTCTAGAAATTACTTGCATATTATAATCTTAAAAAGTTCACAAAAATAACTTTCTCCAGGGGAAAGAAAGCCCATATACTACATACACAAACTTCTGTCATTTTGATTACATTTTAATAACATGTATATGCTATGATACCTGAGGAGGACTGTAACAGGCAATTCATTTCTAACTTCCCCAAGTCTCCTATTTCCTATACACTGAAATATACACTGAAATACATGGAGCACGCCTCATCAACTCAAACAAAATATGAAATAAAATTTAAATATATAATATCCACATGAGCTTTCCAAAGCTCACCTCCCTTATGTTAAAAAAAGCCAATCAATTGCTGAAGCATTTTGATTGGTCTCAAAAAACTCCAAGACAAAGGCAATAACTGTGAGAAAACAGCATCAGCACCTCATCAAGTCAGGTGAACAACAAAATTACAATTCTGAAGATTTGTATACTTATACGATTATTAATCACACTGAATAACAAAGTTTTAATAACATACCAAAAGGCAGTGTCATGCAGTCCCATTATCTTTAAAAACTCTTTTAACTTCTTCTCTTTTTCTGCTACGATATGAATTGCCAAAAAGTATCCGAAAGGTGAAAATGCTATAACTAGGTATATTAAAATTACTCCTCGGGGAAAGGTATCTATTTCCACAACAGCAGTTTCTCCCATAAGGACAGCCTTAGTTGGCTCCAGCTTCTTCCAAAAAGAAACATTGGTCTTCAGCTGTAATTAGAAAATGTAAATACATTCAATTAATTTAGTTCTGATAGTAGCCCCTAAAATAATGTGACAGTTATACCCCCAAATTTAATCAATAACCTCGTACAAACACCATCCTCAAAAAGCTACACACCAGAAATAAAGTGATTGACCCCTGCATCATGATACCTATAGAAAACTGCTTTTACTCATTCTGGAGGCATGTCATAAAGTTTAAAGTCTGAAGTTCGGAAGTATATAAATTTTTATTAAATAATTTGTCAAAGAAAATAAAACTGCACATTATCATCTTTAGCTGACAATTATATGCATCTTAATAAAAACATGCATTTATAAAACTGAGGAATTAAGGAATGATCACTAGTACGATGAAAGAATGACTCTTTTTAAAATGTTCTTTTAGATAGTAAGTCCTTCTAGTGTTTTAAAATCTATATATGCAGCACGCATATAGACAGAACAATAAAACTAGTTATGCCATCTGATACACTTCTACTTAACATTCAAATGAATGGCTAAAATGAGATCTGCTCCACCTGTTCATCTAGTATGGTCTGGGTTGTGGACAGCTAAGGTCTTTAGCCAAAACACAAATAAGTACTTTTAACACCGTCAATGTGATATGCCCTATATCTCACTGCCATTACCGTAATCTTCTGTGTTACTGAATACTGTATCTACAGTACCTTTATACCACGTTGTGAGAGTTTATAAGATAATTCTATATACATCATCTCATATGGTTCTAACAACAACGCAGTCAAGTAAAGCATTATTTTTGTAGTCATTTTACTACATAGCAGTCTAACAACTAACAGAGACAGGTCTCCTGTTCAAGGTCTCCTGTTCATTTCTGCTAAAATGTGAAACACTGGATCAGGCCTAAGCATGTCTTTAGAACGTAAATGCAACAACATTTATACACAATCTTAGTGGCAGTACAGTATTAAAATATAGAACTGGGAGCCCAAAAGCGATAGTCTGAATTAGCTTTGCCACTAATTAACTGAGTTTTGGAAAGTCACTTATAACCTTCCTGTGCTTCAGGTGCACATATAAAATGCAGACAATAACAGCACCCTTTAACATAGGGGTGTTAAAGATTAAATGGGTTGATCTTAGTACATAACTTTTTAGAAATAATGTTTGGCAAACAAGTGATAAATGTTTGTTAAATAAGAAATAAAATCTACCACTGTGATTAAGATAAAGATACTCACCTTCTTTAAACTAAGTCATTCTTATTCAAGGGAAAAGGTCTGCAAATGTAGACCTTTCATAAATATTATCTACAGTCAACACAGATATGATAATACTGGTATACAGAATGCTGAATCACATGCTTAGAAACCATCAAATAAGGTGGGTTTCAAAAAAATTAAGTCAGAGAGTATGACTTCTCCCTTATCTCTTTCCATAAAGGAGTTGTATTAAGTTATGTATTTGGTACATTTGACAGCAGTCAAATGAAATCCTGTGGTAAAGACTTCGGGGATGATTGGTAAAACACAGTTTGACTCTATTTTCTTCCTTTTTCATATTTACCTGTATAATGGCAGTATCTATCGAGGCCTGTAAAACTGTGAACCCTGAGGACCAGTACTGAACAGCCTCACATGATTTTGAACAGCCAGCTACGGAGAAAAAAAGGTGAGACGTAAGATTCTGCAATATACAAGTGTTTTCTTTAAAGGCAGCACACATGGGGTTACCAAAGTAATATAATTAATCAATCTCTACAGGACCAAAGAAAATAAGCAATGGCCCTCCAAAGGCAAACAAAATCTATCACGTTCCTTATTGTTTACTTCAAAGTTTTGAAATTGAAGAGTTACATGTGTTAGGATACTGAATCGTAAATGAATACAAATGGAAAGAAAGAAATTAACGGTAAACACAGTTATTTAAAATAAATCAGTTTTCTGTTTTAAGGCAAGCCATTCTACAATGACTTATCAGCTTTAAAGATCTTCCAGACGCAATGGCAAGTTCAGGTGAACAGCACAGAAAAAAAGAAAAATTCTGTAAGGGCTTTGCGGAATCAAGTCACAAACACAGTACTTAACAGTGACTTTAATATTAGTCAAGAAATGTTTGTGGTTGATAATTATCTTTTCAGAGGTTTAGGCATTGAAGGCTGTTTTCCATGTTTCCAACATAAAACTAATAAGGTTTATTGGTGGAAGACCCTGAGATTTTAAAGGTACGCGCCATACCACATATGAAAACAATTACATGGAGAAAAGAACAGACTTAGAGTGTCATACAATTCAAGATAAAATTCTGTTTTGTTACTGTAAACAATATAAATGTATTAAAATTAAGGTGGATGTTACATAAATTATACTTCATATTATGTATATAGATGTAGACAGATAAATACACATATATTTTTATGCTACAGTTGACAGTCTTCTTACCTGAATAACTATTATTTAAAATGCCAATGGTGGACACCATCAAATTTTGCATATGAACTATAGGAGCAGCAAAAATGGGAATTTAATTCATTTTCACTGATTTTTTAGGGCCATTTACCTCTTGAATCCATATAAACAGAAGACACTGGAATCATATCAGGAAAAAAACGGAGTTCATAGGACATGAAGTCTTTGAAAACCACACCTACAAAGTTGCTGGGCTTAGAAAGACTGGATGCTAGCAATTCTTTTTCACTTGTATATTCTTCGGTAATTATGACTATAAAATATTATAACAATTTAGTTAGCTCACAAATTTGAATAGTTTATTGTAATACAATACACCAAGTTTAACATTATATTTGATGAATGTAATATTTCATAAGCACTTGTCTGATGCTCTAACTTCTTAGAAAATGAATACAGCTCTTCTAAAAAGAAACTAAAAAATGAATATTAAAATAGTGCAATTTTACAGACACTATTTCTTAGCTGTCATTTGATGACATAAATTATGTATGTGTCATGTAACACATAAGTTATTAACGTAATAAAATAGATCATATGCTTTATATGCAATATATGTAGTCCACTTATCTACGTCAAAGTAAAACCATACAAACGACTCCTTGATAAATGAGTGGATATTTGATTTTCAAATATTCCTTCTTACGAAGAAAATTCCGTAATCCTTCCTCAGAAACTAAATGTGTATGTTAGTAACTATGACACACTCGTCTTTGAATAAAAATTGCCATTTAAACCCAATACTGCTTGTTCCTTTCCTAGAAGATACATGAAAAAATACTGTAATCATCATTAAGCTCTTTTCATACCATAATCTTAATTTTTCAACATTTTCTTGAAGTCTTATTTACAATCAAGCAGTCTTCACTACAGGAGGCTCAGAACATGTCATGAAATGGGAAAAAACACGTAGGATCAGTACTTAACTTTACTACTTATTAGCTGTGTGAGAACAGGTAAGCAATTTAGTTCCCTGAACTTTAGTATCCTCACCCACGATACCTAGCTGATCACAAGGGGTTGTTAATATCGAATGTAGTTACAGACATGAAAATGCTTTGTAAATTATAAAGTATTACTTAAATGTTAATTCTCATGATTTTCCAGACCATGAAGGTGTACATGGAACTCCAGGATTGATCTGAAGAAAGAGGGTGTTAATTCAACATCCTACCAGTTAAGTTACCATGTATGTATGTACAGTCTCACGTTCAGAGTTCTGCCATTAAAAAGACAGAACTTAAAAAAAAAAAATCTACATACATTTCTACTATTCTGGCATCTAAGTTAATACACACTGACTTGGATTTCTTTAGCATATATACTTTTGTCCTACTCAGAATTACCAATGAATTTCATTCTCAACATTTCTGATGAGTTCTTCTTAGCTGACATGCTAAATTCTTATGGCTATCATGCTGCTTATGCTTAATATGATAAACCAACAAATGTATTCTATACTAGTAAGATGAAAATATTAAACAGTAATACACCAGAAAGAAACCACTGGGGAGAAAGCTATTTGCCCCGTGGTTGTATCAACATCTTCTGTTTAGTGCCACATTATCCAATAATGCGTGACACACACTAAAGTCAATTACAACTAACAATCCTATATGATGGAAGATAACAGGTTATTTTCTTATTTTCTACAATTCAGCATTTCATTAAATCAATCATCCTGGCATCAGCATTACTGTCTTTATGTATTCCTAGTTTCTTAATAGTTACGTGAGTCAGAATCAAAATGAAATATTCCTTCAAATCTTTTATACTATACAAATATGCTATTTTATAAATGGTCTATGAATTAAATATAAAATATTAAAACATAATATTTAAATTATAGCATAATTTAACATAGCATAACATAATTTAACATAGCATAACATAATTTAACATAGCATAACATAATTTAACATAGCATAACATAATTTAACATAGCATAACATAATTTAACATAGCATAACATAATTTAACATAGCATAACATAATTTAACATAGCATAACATAATTTAACATAGCATAACATAATTTAACATAGCATAATAACATATGCTTCCTATTACCAAGACTACAAATTAAAGTTTCACAAGAATCATAAGGCAGCAGAATTACATGATGTTAGTATTTCTATAAAACTATGTTTTGGTGAAAGGACATATATCTAAATGTTAAGAATGGTATTTACTCAATAAAGCAAATGGCAAAATACTGAAGAGGCTTTCTGCAAGAGACAGAATACACATGTAAACTCACAATACCGTTAGGAAGGTGATCAGTAGAAACCTTGTGCATGATGTCTCTTGTAATATTAGTCACTGGTGTAAATCCAAGAACTAGGTTAGAGAGGACAGATTTGTCCATGGGGTTAAGTTCCATGTCAGGCACTTCTTCATAGATCTTATTCGGATGCATCATGCTTATTAATACTAACCAAAATAAAAAAAATAGTGGAAAAAGAATTTCCTATAACAAAGGAAACAAACAAAATGATTACAAAGTATAACAATGGCAGCAAAGATCATCAAGATTTCTATGAATATAACTAATACTAACAAAAAACATGAGGAACTTGGGTCTCCTCTCTTAAGTACAAAAAATAAAAGCAATTCCATCCTAAAAGAAATACTGTGCTGAACCTAACCCAACAGCATATGAATTTTTCCTTTACATTCAATTTTACTAAAATATTTTAAAATTCATGTCACCATAATACATTTAAATGACATAAAAGCTAACATTTAAACATCTTAGATTACTAATATAAACTATAATAATAAATTTACTCATACATGACTTTATTCAAAGTAACTTACCAAACATCTGTAATACGGATCACCATAAAAATGTCTTTATTCAAGTCTGAATTAAAACTCATGCTTTAATTACAGCTAAGTTTCTACTACTAAAACTATACTCAATTATATTCGGTAGTCAACTTTAACAGGGGTGAACTCATTATTGTTTCATCTTGCTGTTTAATTGTTCTGCTGGCTTCAAGAGATCAACAATACCATTCCATCCTTTAAAATCACTAGTAACTGGTTAGCCAGAGTTCTTACTTTCTTTCACCTTTTAAAGTAATGTATGCTAAATAAATAAATAATAAAGTAATGTATGCTTGTGGGAACAAATATGTGGCATCATTTTAGTAATTATGGGCAATTCAATCCAGAGTCCAAAAGATGGCCGGCAATAAGGAATAAACTATGGAATAATGTTCCATGAAGTTATCTGCAGAATCTATTTTTCATTCCATGAAACGGGAAATGCATGCCTCAAGGTTCAAAATCAAGCACTGATATTAGAAATTAACTAAATTTAGACATCATTATTAAAATTTTTGACATTCAGAAAACATGGGATAATTTAGGTATTTTTCTGAGGCCAACACAACAAGTTTTTACAAGCAAATTAAAGGGACCTAAGAATATAAAATTATAATAAAAATGTATCCAGCAAAACAAATCATCTTTTAAAGATGGAACATACTAATGCAAAATAAACTGCAATAAGACATAATGGTCACTTAACTTACCTGAACGCTACTTTTTTTAGTCCTGCATTTAATGAGGTAATTCTTCAGTAGGAGTGTTCTGGTCTGTCTCCAAACTCCAACTTCCCGAATTGCAGTAGCCATGTTTTCTGGATTAGTTTACTAAAGAAAGGAGATTGGAAAAAAAGAAATTGGAACCACACAGTCAAGTATATGCCATTTCTAACGTCAAAGACAGACAGATGTTTCAGCCTCAGGCTAGACAGTTAAGCATACTCCACACTGTCTCTCCTACCCGGACAGAATGCACGGAACGGCAACGTGAAGGTCCTGAAAAGTAAATAGTAGCACGTGAAACAAGGGGGAACCGGAATTCCACTTTTTCTCTTCCAGTGTCCTCTAAACTGAACGCACTGCAAGTGGGCACTGGGACACAGAGAAAGCTCCGGAGGAAGCTCTCTAGTTCTGGCTCGGTAGGAAACGGAAGTCTTCTGCTCACGGAGAACGGGGAAACACCCAGTCTTTTATTCTTTTCTACATTCTCCTGGGCCCTTGTCCCCAAGCAACCCCGTTTACAGCAGTGTCAGACTGCAGTGATGAAAGCTGAGCCCAGCTAAACTCTCTCTTCTGAGTGGAGCTTCTTCCACAAGGGTCGGGAGACAAAGCCCGCTGCTTTCTGCTCTGTCACCTTCCAGACACAGGGCCCTGAATGCGGCACATGCAGTCGCCGAAGTGCGTGGCCCAATGGGGCAGGAAAACCCTAGCTTGGCGGCTGGAAGATGGAAAAGAGAAGCCACGGGGAATCAAAAAGTAGCAGGGAGAGCAAATGAAAAGAGGAGTTCAGGGAAGCAACGCAATGAAGTTGTTCATTAGCTCCTGGACTAACACACCCAATCTGGGTAAATATGCATCTTATCCTACTCTGTGCACCAAACACTTGAGGAACTGAATTCACAGACAGACGCACCGCCCAGATCCGGATGGGTCACTGGGCGGCACACACGGACAGATTCAAACTGCACTGCAAAGGCTTCTGAAAACTAAACCGAAATTAGAACCACAGTTCAGAGAACGTGGGCAGAAACTGAAGACCTGAACCTAACCAGGTGGACAGCACGCTAAAAGAAGACATCAATGCTCTCTACGGGATGAAAACAAAACCTGCAGTCTCACACAACGCAAAATGACTCCGGTAATGAAGCATGTGAAAAATGTCACTCTACCCACAGGTGCCACTGCCAAGGTGACACAGATTTTGAAATTATCTGACGAAGACTTTAAGGCAGCTACTTAAAAAGTGCTCCAGCAAACAGTGGCAAGAAAACAGTCATTCCTGAAAACAATGAAAGTGTCAGCAAAGAAACAAGATATCAAGCAGCACCAAGTAGTCATTCTAGAACAGAAAAACACAGCAACAAATACACAAGATCCACAGAATGGGCTCAAAAGCAGAATGGAGACAACAGAAAAACAGTCAGTCAACTTGATAGATCAAGAGAAGCTACTCAATCTGAACAAAAGAGAGAAAAGAGGTTTTGTTGTTGTTGTTTTAACAATTAACAATACCTCAGAGAACTGTGAGACAATAACAAACGGTCTAACATTCAAACGATCAGAGACCCAGAAAGAGAGAAGTGTGTTAATGCTGCAAAACGTATTTACAGAATTACTGGCTGAAAACTTCCCAGATTTGGCCAGAGATGAAACACCTAAGAGTTTCAAGACGCTTGATGAAACCGAAACAGGATAAATCGAAGGAAATCCACATTCAAACACATCGTGATTAAACTGCTAAAAATGAAAGACAGTGAAAAATCTTGAAAGCAGTCAGAGAATAACCACTGCATCACCTACAGGAATACTGCTTTGAACGAGAGCAAATTTCTCATAAGAAACTCCGTGGCTAAACTGGGTACTCATACACTGCGGGCGGGACTGCAAAGGGGTTTAGCTGCTGAGGAAAAGTTTGGCAGCTCTCCAAAAGTGAAACAGAGTTCCTACATGATCCCACTACTCCATGGGGACTCAAACAAGTGCACGTTCACGCAGGGTCATAACTGTTAAACAGAGTTCCTACGTGATCCCACTACTCCATGGGGACTCAAACAAGTGCACGTTCACGCAGGGTCATAACTGCCAAGACGCAGAAACAGCCCAAATGTCTACCAACAGACGAAGGGAAAAACAAACTGTGGTGTATACACGCAATGATTTACTATTTACCGTAAAGAGGAGTGCAGTACTGATACATGCTACAACGTGGATGAACCTCCAAAACATTACGTTACGTGAAAGAAGCCAGACACAAAAGGTCAAATCGGATTCCATTTATGTGAAATTTCCAGAATACATAAATCCACAGAAATGGAACGCAGACTGGTAGTTGCCAGAGGAGAAGGGGAGAAAGTGCTTAATGAGTACAGGGTTTCACTCTGGAGTGACGGAAACAAATTTCACCTCAGTGTACTTTTTGAGCTGTATGACCTAAATCACTGCATCACAGGCCCAGTAGCCCTCTTCCAGGCTAAGCTGACCCTCTGGAGGCCCCTGGGGCCCCTTCTGCGAGTGGACCTCTGTTGCAGCCACATCGCAGGTCTTCAAAGAGGTTATATGCAAGCAGAAGCCAGCCTGGCCGGGCTCCCGAGTGCACTCTCCATGGTCCCTACTCCAGTTGGCTCGGCCCCGTCACCTAGAAAGGTATCGAGAGGGCAGCTTGGAGGAGACACCAAAAAAGTCCCGCTAAGCCTTCTTCAGAGAGACATTTGTTCCTTGTTTTATATAAACCTATTTGATGGCAGCCACTGGTGTGACCCCCTCTACCACAAGAACAGTCTGTTCCAAGCTGGCTGACCGTCTCCACCTGGATAAAAAAGCAGGCAACTTTTTAGAGGCAGCTTGTCTTACCCCCCAAAAGGCAATATACATAATTGAAGTTTGGATCAAATAAACATCCTCTTTATATGTGCAGAAGAGAGCTTTTTCTTAAATTTAACGATGAGATTTAGACAACTTTCATTCCCTCTGTGCTTTTTTCTATTTTCTCAATTTTCCCATCAATATGTGTTCCTTATATGGTGGGGAAAAAAGTAATTACACAATTAGGTATACTGTAAAAATCTTAAATGAGTAAATTAAAAAGAGCAACATTGCAGCAGCCAAGAAAGGAGGATACACTCAAAATAAATGCTCCCAACAGCCTCATTCCTGTTATATCAGATCCTGCAATGAGCTGGTGATCACCTCTAGGCCGATGAAAGGAAGGAAGAAAGGAAGGAGGGAAGGAGGGAGGGTGGAAGGTAGAGAAAGGCAGACGGATCACACTCATTCGAGGATGATTTACTACGAAACACAGAAACACTAACCAACTTAACAGCAAGAACATTCTCAAGCTATCTGCCAAACACATCGATTTACTGGGAGCCACTGAATTATTCATTCCAATTGAACGCTGCAAGCTCGATGCCTCATTTTTAGAAAACAGGCCCCTCCTGAAGCAGCTGATGGACTCACAGTATTCTTCCTTCCTTTGAGAACTGCTCCCTGAACTCAGGGTTGAGTCTTTAACAGCCTTGCCTGAAGCCCATGAACCTGTGCACACACCCCGCCATCCCACCAGACACACCACGACTACCATCACCACGGCCACCTCTGAGCGGTAGCATTTAAGTTTTCTCTAGGCAGAGTGGAATTTTTAACTAAGAGACCCAGAGACTGGGACTCATGGAAACAGTTAGGTTAATAGAAGCATTTAAGAAAGTTCATACATTCTCGGAACTAAGCTTTCCCCTAAGGTTTGATACCTACTGTGCCCCAAACCTGATTCTTCTTCCTTGGACTATGTGAAATGCCCTATTATCTACCCAGTATATTTTATTTTCACTTAAGCTGGCCAGATCAGTTTCTATTTCTCACATCAAAGGACTCAGCCAGTGTTACAGTATAATGTGTTCTTAACTCCATGGTTAGAAAACTCCGAAAACAGCAGTTTTCAAAGTGAAGTGTGCCAGGAACAAAGGGAAATGTTAAAGACCCACGTGCCTCCCTGCCTACCAAGTGTCCAGTCCACTGACGCTAACGGGAGTGAGCGCGCAGGGCCCGATAAAAAGCGGAGAACCACTGAAGTAGTTTTTAAAGCAGCTTTAAAGTAACAGTAACAGGGAGATAAATGTCTCTGCAGACGATGACGCACAATGACTAATCAAAGGAGTCACTTCAGTGTCCATTCAGCCTCAGTTTTGTCCTTTCTTCCAAAGCACAAAATCCCTTCTGCAGCAAAAGGTGTTTTCATGCTGTTTTCCTTTTGCCCCTGAGCTCTAATTTTTCTTCCTCATCGTTTTTCCTCAGCCAGAACGTCTTCTGTCTCAGCGCAGAAAGAATTCCAGGAGAGGCAGAGTGAGAGGGAAGGAAGAGTTTGTTAGTACAGGACGCTTGTGAGAGATACAAGCCCACAGGCAAGGGAGTGCCGTCCTGAGAACTCGGCGGGCTACATTTTTATAAGCAAAGGAAAAGTGGGGAGGGGGGAAAAGACCACCTTCTTTTTCATTCTTCAAGTCTTCCACTATTAACTCCCCCTACATGGTGGGCGGGGGAGTTTTTGACCCCATATGGCCCAACTGGGATTGTCATGGCGCTATGGAAATGAGCAAAACGGCGGTCCTGTTACACATACTATGATATTGTAAATTATTTCAGGTTTTGGTATAATGTCACCTTTCCCCGATATCTCTGCTCTTAGCGCATGCAGACATGTAAGCCCCTTCTCAAGGATCATCAACTTGCCGACTTCACTGGGCAGGATGTGGGTCTCACGCCACCATCGTTTCATTGTTTGGGGGCATGTCTCGTGCTTCTGCTGCTTGGTTCTGTTGTTAAGCAAACCTGCTTTCTTGAGTGATCGTTAACTTACAGGGTCTCCCATACTTTTTTATTTATGATCCCCTAGTGGGATTAACTATTTAATTACCTACTTTGTCTCCCTACTCTGTCCCTGTCAGAATGACCAAAAGAATAAATACACATAAAGCTGAAAATGGTGCCTGGAACATGGCACGTAATTACACATGTTGATCACTACTGTCTATAAAAGTAGTAACACTAATATCCTCAAGGGATATCATACTCATGAAACAAGGACAAAGCAATTCAGAGAAAGCTACTAGAGAATTTGGAAATGGAACAGACAGATAGAAATAAAATTCTTGCTAGCTGGGGCGAGTGCCAAATCGGTGAGTTAGAATGGACTGAGTCAAGGTAATTCCCCCAGAATCGATGGCCAGAGGACAGAGGGAAGAAAATGCTGACCAGGAAGCATGAACTCTGTTATGAAGTATACAGACGAATCAATGCTATGACTCACCTGAACAAACCGATGTTTTTTATATTCATAAGCTCCAGTCTAATCATGTGAAAAATGTTAAATTTCAATAACCTTGAACTTCCATCTACTCAAATTATTAAAACAAAACATCTTCAAGAAGAAAAATCAATTGACTTATTGTTTTCTTCAAGAAAGTAAACACCTGGTTTGGGTGTTTGAAAACTAAAATGAAACATTCTTAACATTGATTCTTCATTAACTTTTAGTTTAATGTTCACCTAACCAGTAACTTCAAAGCTGTAGATAGGTTTTTATAAACTGACAACAGTGAACCTATTTGCCCACCTGGGCACCCACAACCCACGGAGTTTAAGCAGGTGCAATTTGAAAAGGGCCGTGGGGAATAAATCAGGCGAGGATGGCTCTGCATCATGATGTGAAGCACTAACTACTGTAAAAGGCTCCTTGCAAACCACAGGTGCTGAGGGAAATATTGTGCTGCTTCTTCAAGTGCTGAGACCACGGTGTCTCTGCGAATTAATGTTTGTCCTTTGGGAGAAGACGGAAGGAGAACGAAAAGAGGGAAGCCTGCACCTCCCACTGGTGGGGTGATCATAAAGTCCCCTCTGCTCCCCCCGCCCCACACTGCTTTGCAGGGTAGGGAGGGGGGATTTGGGATGGAGGAAGGATATGGGAAGGCAGTGCTTTCTATACTGAAGACCTCGGCCAAAGATAAAGAGACGGTGTCTGAGCTGAAACCAAGCCCTATGGGCAGGGCACTGAGGTTTCCTGAAAGAAAGGTGGAAATCCACCCCGCAGAGGTGACATGAAAGTGGTTCTTCTGACTCCAGTGCACAGCTGAAAGCGGGGCTGCAAAGTTAGGAACGAGGCACGGCCAGCAAGGGGACATCTGTAAAAAGTTTAACTCGTCCTGTGCCTTTTCCTGGACCAAAAGAAAACCCATATTTAGCATGAAGCTCTAAATTTCCTCTTTCTACACTATAATTCCCCTGAATTATCCCAAACGTTATAGCCTTATGTGGTGAGATTCAAAAGGACAAAAGCAAAAGGCAGTGAAGGATGCTTGGCCTGCCCCGCATTTAACATTGGCTGTTAAGTGGGAAGAGAATCATACAGTCAACATCCAGGAGGAGTTTACTCACAAGTAACAGAGTTCACACAAGCCCAGGGCATTGTAAATAGAGACGACCAGACAACCGTAAAAAAGCAGCTTTTTGAGTAGACAACACATGTAAGACCTCTTTTGCAACGTATATTAGAAGATGACCCTTGAAAGCACAAGTTCACAACTTAAGAGCAATAAAACTTCTAATGGCATAGTTTTAACAAATTGTACTTTTTGGAAAACTTACAATACTTGACACAGTTCCAAAGTCTTACCAAGGCAGTACCTTTAAAACTCTTAAACAAAGCCAATTCTTAACTGCTCGAGAACTATGACAAAGACATAGAAATATGGGTACAAAATTATTTTTAAGAATATTTCAAGTGTCTTTCCATTGCTCCACAGCGTATCTGGGGAATGTGTTAAGTTTGTTATAGAGCTTTAAATAATAATTAGTTTTATGCACCTAGTATCACTAAAGGTTTAATTAAATATTTAACTTTCTGCTGGAGGAAGGAGGGAACGAAAAGTGCTCACTGAACTGAGAAAGCACCTTGAGACCGAAAAACAAAACAAGGCAGGCAGCTGCACGCAATCAATGGATCCGTTTATTACGGGGTAACTTACTCACAGGGTGGGCTCCGGGTCGGGAAAAACGACCTGCAGCTGCACTCCCCTCCCCACCGGCGGGGGCCATGGGACGACTTTAGAGTTAACCTAGCGTATGGAGGCAGTGCTTGGAAACGGGACCTGTACTCCTAAGTCAAAATTCATGACTGGGTACCTAGTCTCGTGGGCACCGGGAATATACATCATCGGTGTTTGGGGACTGACAGAGCATGGAGGCCACCTGATCCTAACGATTATTAAAACAGTTTCTATTAACTGCAAAGCTTTGACAACAGAGAAGTGACTTACTGCACAGTTCAGTCCTGGGTAGGGTGGGTGAAAGGACAGGATAAACTGTAAGAGCCCAGGATGGCGTCAGTAATGCTAACAGCCATATATCCATACTTTTCCTAGATAAAAATAATTCACATTAAATCTAATAAGTTGCAAGAAAACGGAAAGCCCACTAAAGCCCATCTTCCTTTTCTAATGCATTAATAGTTGACTTAAAGACTGAATTTACATAACCCAAAATTCAGTATCAGAAATTCACTACTGTATTAAAGAAACATTGATTACTATATGTGCTACGAAATATATTTCACCTTTCTCAAAGCAGTAAAAATGTGCATGACCTTTAGAAATAACTGTCAGAAAAAATTATCTAGAATGTATTAATTTTAGTTCTGAGAGGAACAAATTAAGATTATATCCTATAAAAAAGGAATTGAGCCATCCGAATGTTCACAGCCATCCTGGCAAAAGATGTGGTCAGTCAGTCACCTTAGCAAGTTTGAAAAGATTCCTGGAAACGATCTAAGCTGAAAGTATCCCCAACAGACGACTATTAGAGGTGACTTCTCATCCACCCAAGCAGAGCTGATTATTACTCCTTTGTTCCAATAAATAAACTGTAATTGCCGTTACCATACTGTGTCATCATGATCTGTTTACATCTTAATCTTGAACTTGACCATGAAATCCGTGACAAAAAGACGGCCTTCTTTGCTTCTCTACCACCCATGGTAATACTAAAACCAGTATCATCTTACCGCAAGTTCCTTTATCCAGATTTGCTGAGAGTCTATAGATCAAAGGTCTGTAACGGAGCCCGAGGGGGTTAAATCCAGCCCACAGGCTGTTTTGTACAGCCCAGTAGTTAGGAATGGTTTTCACATTTTTAAATGGGGGGGAAAAATCAAAGAATAACGG
Source organism: Grampus griseus (assembly GCF_964374135.1). Classification (NCBI taxonomy): domain Eukaryota; kingdom Metazoa; phylum Chordata; class Mammalia; order Artiodactyla; family Delphinidae; genus Grampus; species Grampus griseus. Next base: position 2,271,972 of record NC_139014.1, read on the forward strand.
TATTTTGTGACATGTAAAAATTATAGGAAACTCAAATCTCGAGTCTAGAAATAAAGTGTTATTGGAGCAGAGCCATGCTCAGCTGTTTCTGTGCCGCCTGTGACTGCTTTGTGCTACAACGGCAGAGTTCAGTAATCAAGACAGAGACCATGTGGTCCACAAAATCTAAAACATTTACTGTGTGGCTCTTCACAGAAAAAGCTTGCTGACCACCCTTACAGACAAAAGGAGGAAGAAAGAAGAAAAGCGGCATAGTCATTAAACATTTATTGAGGGATTTATGCACCAAACTTTTTTAAAAAAAATACAAAACGGAGTTAGACACTGTCACTGACTTTGCAGATAGATAAAATTTAATATAATGTGGTAAGTGCAACTGGGGGAAAGAGTCTGGGAAAGAGTGGAATGCAAATTCCAGGCAGGGAAAAAGAATGGAAGAACTAGACTCCCCAAAGGGGCTTGACTTGTGTAAAGAACAGGGAAACCTGCAATGAGGCAGAGGCTCGGGCAAAGTGAATTGGGGCAAAAAGGGCAGGTGTACCCTCTAGATGACACTATTAGGACAGGCCCTGGAAACAGGTTGTCAAATACCTTATATGCAAAATTAGACTAGACATCTTTATTTTGTGTACCCATACTTCCTTGACTGCACTTTTCATACCTAAGAATAATTGTTTAATTGCCTGGCAATCCCATATTTCACTAGTCCTTTCACTTTCCTAATCCCCAAAGCTTCCACCCACAGCATCGCCCTCAAATGATGACCTTGATCCCCACTTCACTGAGAAACTGAAGCCATCAGGAGAAATTTCCGAAACGTTCCACTACCCCTTCTATCCGCCTACCTACAGCCGCATCAGAGGTAATGTTATACATTTCAACAAGGTGCCATTTCGGCCTAAACTGAAGATTTTGTTTCCACTAGAACTCTGAGAGATAAAAGCTAAATGGAATCTGGTATCAATGAGACCTTTAATTTAAGATTTATTTTTTAGAAGAAGAGGTTAAGAACATCTTTGGCAGATGACTTGAAAGAAGTTCCTGCCCAGCTACACACATCACTGGCTTCTCAACTAATAAAACAAAAGCACTGTCGGGACTTCCCTGGTGGCACAGTGGTTAAGAATCCACCTCCCAATGCAGGGGATGCGGGTTTAATCCCTGGTCAGGGAACTAGATCCCACATGCACGCCACAACTAAGAGTTCGCATGTCACAACTAAGGAGCATGTGTGCCCCAACTAAAGGAGCTGGTGAGCCGCAACTAAGGAGCCCGCCTACCTCAACTAAGACCTGGCACAACCAGAAATAAATTAAAAAAAAAAAAAGGCACTATTAAAATCAAGCCTTTTACAGGAATTCCATGGTGGTCCAGTGGTTAGGACTCGGCACTCTCACTGCTGAGGGCCAGGTTCAATCCCTGGTCAGGGAACTAAGATCTCACCAGCAGCGAAGCACAGTCCAAAAAAGAAACCAAGCCTTTTAACTTAACAGGGAATAAATTATAAATGTTCTCTTCTTCTCTAGTGTTCTAAAATTTACTGAAGGTAGTATAATAATAAAAGAAAATAATAATTGTCAATATGATTTAACCTAAATTTTATGACAGTATTTCTTGCTGAATGGGAAAATAATGCAATGGTACCCACATGACAAGTTATCCAATACCTTTTCTTACATATAACAGGTTCCTAAAAACTTGTGCTTACAACTATTCTAGGACGATTAATTCACACACTAGCAAAGATTCCAATTTATGAGAATACTACAAAATTCTTTTATGCAATCATCTCCTCAAGCTCAAGGGCAGAGATTACAAATCGTATTCATCTTGGCATTCTTGGCACATAGCTTAGCATCTAGAATATAAAAGACACTCAGATAAACCTGTAATGTATTAATAATGTATTAATGTATTAACGTATTAATAAACTTGCTTTGACCCTGAATGCAAGATTTCCCTATACTGAATCCTGTTTGAAGGAAAATACACTTAAACAGCACATATTCCAGGATTAATGCCTTACTAGTTAGCTTTTAACCCAAATACCCCCAAGAGCCCTAACTGCCCTAATAATGTTCTCTTGTACGGAGTCTTCCCTAAAAATATGTAACATCGCTCTCTGGATAGAAGCAAAATATAGGGCATCAAGGACGAGAATTTAGAGTCTGGCATCCCTGGGTTGGAAGCTCAGCCCTTTTGGCTAGTTGGGACCGAAATAAGTGACTTAACTTTTTTGGGAAGCGTTTTCCACATCTGCCCAATAGAATAAGACCCCTCCGACCTCCAAAGGATGCTGGCAAGACTGAACGAGATAATACTGAACCTGCCTCACGGCTGGGAGTCCAACATACACTCCTTTTCTCCCCTTCCGTTCCTGCACAACGTCCTCGATGGAAAGTAAACGTGACTGCCTTTATTCTTTCAGACTTATTTAGAAACGTCTGTCCAAGCCTTGGGAGCCCAGGAGCAACCCTCCTGCAGCTATTAGCGCCGGCAGCCTCCCGAGCTTTCGCGTCTGCTGTAGTATCAATACTTCCACGCCTGGAGCCTTGCGTTTCGGGAACCAGGGCACTTCCCCCAAAACCGTGCCCCAAGCTCTGCGCATCTCTCCCGAACTCCTCCTAGCGCAGAGCGAGGAGCAGCCCGAAGCTCCCAAGGGAACCCGCGCTCGCGGCCAGGTGTTCAGAGGGAATTCCCTTCCCAACATCTCCGCCCTCCGCAACGGCGCCCTGAGGATGGAGACCACCCCGGCCAGCCCAAGGCAGGGGTCCCGCGGCGACCCCGGCATCCGCACCCCGACACCCCGGGGGGCGAACAGCATCCTCCTCCACAGGACACGCCGCAACCGCGCTCTCCCCGACCTCGGGGACCCTTCTGCCCCCAGCTGCCGGCTCGGCCCCCTCCGAGCCCCGCTGCACTCCAAGCCCCAGACCCCCCGGCCGCACCCACCGCCCCTCCCCCGCCGGCCGCCCCTCCTCCACCCCTCACCCCCTCCCAGGGGTGACAGCCACCCCAGCGGGCCTCACACCCCGCAGCCCTGGGCGACCGCGTCACCTCAGGGCCGGGCCGAGCGCCGACCGGCCGGGACACGCGGAGTCCGCGGGGACCTCAGCTCGGAACAGTGTCCGAGAAGGCGGCCGCGCGCGCGCGCCCCCGACGCTGCAGGACGGGGAGGGCAGGGGCGGAGAGGGGAGGGCGCGGTGCCGGAAGCCGCGCTCCGCCCCGCGCAGGACGCACCTGAGGGCGGGGCACCCCGAGGACGCAGCCAGCAGACGGGCGCGCTCCCGCCGCTCGGCCCGGCGCATCCCGGCGCAGGCGCGGAGAGCGACCCTGGGGGCGGGGCCTCGAGGGGGCGGGGCTGCGAGGGGCGGGGCGAGCGGGCGCTCCAAGGCCCGGGACCCCTGGGTCCACCTGGACGCCCGTCTCTGCAGCGCGGCCTCGTGGCTCAGTCCCCGGGGCCCCCGGCGCCTCAGATCTGCCTCCTTCGTGGAGACCTCGCCCAGCTCCCCCCGGGACACTGGCAGAAACAACGGGCTTGAAGTCAGGGACTCCGATTTGAGTCCAAAGTCTGCAGTATCCTGGCGTGTGACCTTGGTCCGCCGCCCCATCCTCATCTGCCTCCTGCGTCATACCCACTAAGAATCCTTTCTTCTCTGCCTCTCGGCTTTTAAGCGGTCCCCTCCCAGGTCTGCATTCCGCAGCCCCTTCTCCTTCCCGCCGCCCTGTGTGGGGTGCAGTGTCTTCGTGCCATCAGACCCTGACCTAGGACATGTGGACATTAAAAGATGCTTCAGATTCCGAAGTGTCCTCCTGAGAGTCTGGGATGTGGCAGATCCTGAATCTTCCAAATGGCCTGAGACATACCGCATCTGTGGGAGATTCTATACCGCACTTTTATTTGCTAAAAATGTAAACTGGTGTTTTGAGTTTTATTGCCCAAATTGACCTAAATGGTGGTCAGAGTTATTGCAAAGGAAGAAAAGCTCACAACAGATTTTTACTCTCCAGATTTCTGTATGGTCACATTTCTTTGCACAGTTTTTTTACTTTTGGGGCATTTAACTATTTTAAGATCTTAAAAATTCCGTTGATCCTGTATACATTGTGTTTTGTTGTTGTTGTTGTTTTTTTACTTATCATAGTTTTTCTGCTCCTTAAATTTAAACCAAATCTCTCCAACAGTCACTCTAAGTTCTACCAAAATAAACAAAAAACAGAAAAACAAGGAAATGTGTTATTTCTCCTACTGAATATGGATTAAACAGGAAATTCAAAGAGCTTTAGCGGAATCCATTATGATTAAAAATCTGGCAGTGAGAGTCAGGGGAAGGGAGACAGAATGTTCTAGGAATTACATCAGAAAACTGAAGAAGGCAAGTAGTGAAAACTATACATGATGTATTCTTTTCTCTTTTGGAATAGCTAAGACATTTTAGTTACAAGTTCAGAAGAATGCATTATTAATGGCCTAGGATTTGTGGGCATGTAAATAAATGGAGGTCAAAAATAAATCTACCTGAGAAAATGTGTTACTGAAATATACATTCACCCCAATTCTCCGATTGTACTTCTCACTAGTTGCCTCAACTGCTTTAACTTCAGAAGTCTGTGCATCATTTCTACCACTATTCTAGACATTTGTTTCCTGAGTTTCTTATCCTTGCAATGTTCTCTGTCATTCAGCCTGCCTATACTTCTGCTCTTGCTTCAGTATAACGTGACCAAAACCAAAAAAAACCTCATCACCCCAGACAAAATGATCTCACTTTCCTCTCAACTGCCCACATGCTACCATCTTGTTCACGTGGTTTTACTTATATACTCTCTTCAATCATATTGTAAGTAGTCTGAGATTAAGAGCTTTTTCTTATACCAATTTAAACTTCCAGGTCTTGTGCATCATAATGGTGTACAGTAAATGCTGTGGATAACACTGCTGATGAGAAAACACATGTACAACAGTATGTAAACACTGTCATTATTATCCCCCCAAAAGGTCACCATGCACTGAACAAAATCTACCTAATAAAAGAAAGATATTAAATTCTTCTTATGGATGGATGACAAAGTTATGAAAATATGGTTTGTGGAATCCTAAAACAGAGAGAATGCTAAATAAGACCTTTTTAATAAAAAGACTGCTGCAAAGGGATGAACTGGTCATGACATGTTTTACTGTATCTTTGAGCCAGCTACTTAGCAGACTGCATGTACCTTGTGAACAATTTAGCCACATAATCTCGATCTAAATTTCCATAGTTACCAGGTCCTGGTACTAAATAAGCAGCTGCAGCAAAGATGTTCCTTTCCAAGCTTCTGTATCTAGGAAAAAGCAAACGAGCTCTACTGCTTGGTTGTCATGGTGGCAACCCAAATCCCCATAACCAATTAATAGAGTTCTAGACAAATAAACCACATGGGAATACACAGACCATACAGGTCGTGGATTGAGATGTAACAAGTTGCCTAGTTGAACAAAATAAACGAGGACGCACCAGAATTTTCACAGTATTTAACGTAGAAAAAGAGAATTTTTCTTGCTTGCTACTCTAAACGCCAACCTACATCCTAACCTCCTGCTGGCAAACAATGGAATCTATTTGTGTTGCTTTTTTACTTCCTAGAGACCAAAGCCTTACTTCATGGCTTTCTGATGCTATTTTATCCAAAATTGAGAGCAAAATTGCTAAGTTGTTAGGGCATGGTTTTTCTGCAGCCAAATCAGTACATTATTTTGCATGATTATCAATACACTGAAAACTACATAAACCATTTTAAAATCTATAACTATTAAACACTATTTATTATTGTTTTTAAGCATTTACCATTTCTACAAGCTAAAAAAATGTGCCAGGAGAGTGATGTGCTTTCTAAATTTAGTGTGTAAATGAGGTATAACTTCAAAGAAGTTCAGATTGGTACCTTTTTCTCGAATAAGCCAGGACAAATCCAGAAACACAGCCTTGACTGACAAGGCTGAAAGAGAATCTCATGTCTTTAACAACAGATTTCCAAACTACCGTCTCAAATGTGGCTGAGATTGTTAATAAATGGCTTAGGGAAATGATTAACAATTGGTGGAAGGTTGGAGAAGGGAATGACTTCCAAAGGTACTTTTAGTTTGTTGGGTGTTTAGTACTGCTACTACTACTAATTATTACTACTGTTTTCATTACCCTAAAAAGAACTTCAAGTATTATATTCTTTCTTTGTGTTTCCCCAAATGGAAAAATGACTCAAGGAGATTAATATTTGAAGAATGTCTAGCCAAATTTGATACTTAAAAACTCAACCAACCAACAAATGTCTATGGAGTTCCTAGTAGTCTTACTTAGCAAGAAGCCCCACTGTTCAGGGGAACCAAAAAAAGGTCAAGAAATCAACAATTATTCTAAGATCACAAAATAATAATTAAAGAGCATCTAATGGAAGATAATACCCGTTCCACTGTTAAACTATGTGCTGCAAACTATAAAGTACCACAGAGAATTCATTGAGGTCTAGAGTTACCAGGTACCTTCAAGAGGGAAAGACAGGGAGGAGGATGCTTTAACCAGAGTGGAGAATGTATCAGAGAGCACAGAGAAACAAGCCTGCATGGCTTTTTATAAACAGAGGATTATCAATTTACCTAAAAGAATAATAGATAGGTTAAAAAAGAGACGACTTAATCTGTGCGTCCTTTCCTTCTTCACTAAGGAACACGAACTTGAAAGTAGTAAAGGCAAAACAACATAGGAAGAGAGCTGAAACTCGAGATGGCTGAGGAGGCTGTACACAAACACCTATCTGTTTCAAATAAGTTCATGTTTCTGGGCACAAACGACATCCCACAGCTGTTTATAGGTAATCTAAGACCTACTGCATTGCTGGTAAGTTCAGAGAAACTGTAAAAAATGAAAAAGGTAATAGATCACCTGCTTTAAAAAAAAAAAAAAGGTTTAAAAGACACTGAAAACTTTAGAACAGGAAAGTAAAACTCCAGAGTCCATCATTCAATATATTTTATGAACGTTTAGAAGAGAGGTTGGTGGTCACTAAGAACCAGAATCACTAAACTAAGGATGTCATGCTATATACTCTAGTTCTTTTTTAATCTTTGAATTAAAAATGGGAATTATATAGTCACGATAGAAATTAATTTCAGCAAAGCATTTAATCTGGCCCTTTATGATGTTTGTGGATGAGACTTGACATAATAATAATTAGGTAGACTCAAAGCTGGGTAACTGTAGCCAAATTTTTGTTGATAATCTTTCATAAGTAACATAGGTTAGGATACAGAAATCATTTTCTGGTCAAATCAGAGTATGAAACAAAACCTACATAGCATAGGAAATATGACTGAAGACAGAACCAGGAAACAAAATTCATTTTAACAATTTGAACTCTAAAACCTAAAAGATACAATTTAACAGACATATATAACAACCCCCACATTTGTTCAAGTTGGAAAGAAAACTGCAGAAATACAAAATAGGCTATAGGTCCTAGCGGTACCCATGTAAACAGCACGCGGAGCGTGTAGTGTCTGCCCAGATCTATAGGAGTTACTAGGTCCACTCAGGCAGCTGACAGTCATACTTCTAACCCTTCCATCTGAAGACACTATGCCCACAATCACCTAGCCCTTGCTTTCCTTCGGGGATCCCTTTGCCAGGATTCCCCTTAGAATTCACTGTTCCTCCGGAATAGGCAGGATAATGCCACCGTGCACCCAAAGATATCCACACCCTGATCCCCGGAACCTGTGAACATGTTACTTTACACGGAAAAAGAGGATTACGTTTGCTAACCAGCTGGCCTTAAGACAGGGAGATTCTCCCGGGTCATCCGGGTGGGCCCAGAGTAAGCCCAAGGACCCTTAAAAGTAGAAGAGGAGGGCGAAGGTGTCGTCAGCAGGCTGTGCCCTGAGGTCTGCCCACCACTGCTGGCTGTGGAGCAGCAGGAAGGAATGGAAGAGGTCAGGACGCTGATTCTCCCCCAGAGCCTCCGGAAGGGATCGCAGCCTTTTGCCAACACCGTGGTTTTATCCCAGAGTGAACTTTGTGTTGGACTGCTGACCGACAAAGACTCTAAGCTAATACATTTGTATTGTTCTAAGTCACTAAGTTTGTGCAATTTGTTAGAGCAGCAATAAAAAAATAATATGCCCCTTACAAGTTAGTTTCATCCTCTGCAAGGTGGCCCTGTGATTACGTAGCATCCAAATGTCCTTTATTTTCTTCTCTCCTTCTAGGTAAGCAACATGGTGACAAAGAAGGGACGATGAATATTACTTAGTGTGGATTCAAAAACGTAATAACTGATGTAAGTCCGTAATATGGTTATAGCCTCTATAATCAGGAGTTTTCTCATTTGTAAAAAAGACTTTTGAGGGGGCTTCCCTGGTGGCGCAGTGGTTGAGAGTCCGCCTGCCGATGCAGGGGACACGGGTTCGTGCCCCGCTCCGGGAAGATCCCACATGCCGCGGAGCGGCTGGGCCCGTGAGCCATGGCCGCTGAGCCTGCACGTCCGGAGCCTGTGCTCCGCAACGGGAGAGGCCACAACAGTGAGAGGCCCGCGTACCGCAAAATAAATAAAAATTAAAGAAAGACTTTTGAAATACCTGCCTCCTCTGAGTCTCTGGGTGGCTTCAAGGAGTTTATGAGATGAGGTGGTGAAAGAATAAAAGTGCCACAACTGTTAAACACGCATGATGCACTACACACTGGTCCATAGGCTTCACATGCAGCCTTTTGTTTAATCTCTGCAGTAACACCATGAGCTATTTTCCCCTGTTGAAAAATATTTAGTGCTTAACTACTTTTAAAATACTTAAGTATTTACTATTTCAAGTAGTATCTTAAAAACTATTTTTCCCCCACCAAGGTAGAGAGTAGCTAAGGACTCTGAAAATGATAAAGCACCAGAGATTATAAGTAAGTGGACTTCATGTGCAGAATCAACATACAATGAAGAAAAGTGTTTTTCTTCTACTAGTAATTTTCCTGAAAATATTTTCTTTTTTCGTTTAAGCTTTACCGACACTAACTTTCAATATGTGTTCCTTGGACATTTCTATCACAGTTATTCTCTTCATTTATCTGTCCCTTGATTTTGTAAATAATATATGTGGGGTGCCTGTTAGATGGCAGGTACTACCCTAAGCATTACGGATAGAAAAGTAAACACCAATAGCATGGTACCAGCTGTTGAGGAGTTTAAACTGTAATGAGGTCTATAGACGAAAACGGGAAGTGACAGTGCAGTGTGGTCCCGGCATCGTGGAGATGGCGGTCGCTAGGAGGACATTAAGTGATTCAGCTAATCCAGACCTGAGAAGTCAAGGAACACTGTCCAGAGGAAGTCACATCTCAATTAAGATCTGAAGGCAAAGTAGGAGTTAGGCACGGGGAAGAAGAGAATATTCTGGTCGAATACCGTTACCTCCAGTATTTCAGCCTCTTCCTCATTTACGTGGACTTGCCTTTTCTTGACTCTCTCTAGAAACTCAACTAGGTCCTGCTTTAAGGTTCATTCCAAAATACAACTTGATGTTAAGTCCCTGATGTGAAATTTTCAAAGGTTTCATGTTTAAGAAGTCCTTGGTCTATAATCCATTTTTATCTGATCCAATATTCTCTTAAATAAATGACAAAAGTTGTTTGAGACAACTTGATTTCCCTGTCCAGTTAGAGTGTGGCCCACTTTTATTAGCTAATCATTATATAAACAACAAGTGAAAAATAAATGTTTTCTATATCGATTTTCATTCCAGTGCTTACATTCTTTGGCCACTAGATGGAGCTTGTGTGCCTGAGAGACAAAAATGCTGATTCAGTTTACCTCGGAAACTAGTGAAACTAAGCTATCAGGACATTGCGAAGAGGAAAACACTCAAACTAAATTTTAAGTGATCCTGGTTCTTAAGTTTATCCTTAAAAGGTAAAACCAACATCTTCCTTTCCTTTTAGATAAATAGGACGGTAAGAAATTTTAAATTAAATTAAATTAGTGCCCATCTTGTCCCACCTCATCCTGACCCAAGCTTTACTTTCATTTCTTTTATTTTGACATTCTAATAATACCGTCTTCTAACAACCTAACCTGGCAACTGGCACTACTTGCTGTTCCTTATTTATGCCCTCCACTCTCCCATCTCCTTATCTAAACGGATGCTTTCCTCTCAACCTGGAAGACTCACTTCCTCTCTTCCAATACTTCCCCCTCCATTATTATTGATACTTTTAGAAATCCCACTCGTTATTCAAGACACTTTTCAACTAGCACCTCCCCCATGAAACTCTTCCGGTTACTACTGCAAGAAAATGCTTTCTTTCCATTCCCTTTTCCTTCTTTTAACGAGCTTACTATTTTGTTTAATAATAAATGTAGCATGCATTATTGCAAAGCGATATGCATCTCTCTAGCACGTAAAGATTTTCTGCCTTATGATTATTTATGAACATTTCTTCATCTCTGTACTGTATAATGTTTGCCTCTTGAGTGCAGAGACTATCTTAGTCATCTTTATGTTTCCTGAAGTATTTAGCACCATATTATTTATTGAGTTGATTTGAATAATATCCATACGTTGTTGCCCAAAACTCTAAGAATCAGAAGGGAGATGATGATTCTTCGTGATAGTCTCTTGAATAAATTGGATGAAGCTCGTTTAGCAAGACCTGTGGAACCAAATCGTCTTTCTACCTAGAAATGACGGTCGTGGCATGAGACTCCAAATTTATAGAAATGACAGGTACAGTGTAACTATGTTAAAATATAAAACTGATCTCAAAATAGAGACAGCAAAAGCTTCAGATGGCAGAAATAAAGGTGAAATTCAAATCACAGTAGTAAGACCCAGGAACTGAGGTCTTAACCCAATGAAGAAGTGGCCCTAGGGCCACTTAATGAGAAGCTGAACTGAAATACCTGTGCAAATTAGGACCCTGAAGAGATTTTCACTTTCTGAAGGCTCAGGAAGTTGCCAAGCTTATCCTCTGCTCAGCAGTCTCAGCTGAGTAGGGAAGGTAATGGTTCCCATGGAAATTCAAAGTCCTAGTCTGTGAGAGTGCAATTTTACATGTTGGGGGAAACTAAATGAGTACTGGTTGTAATAATAAGGCATTCTAACCAAGAAAATTAAAACATCCTAACATGAAAGAAGGAGAGGTTACAGTTGAAACATTTTGTGTTCCTAAATTACGGTTTTTCTGAGAGGAGGCTACCATCAATCATTGATTAATTTCGGACAGCATAAAATCAAGTATGCATGTTAAAAATTTGTAATCACCTGTCGTGTGTTTGCTGCAACATTTAAGAACATTCAATTCTGTAATAGAAAATGAAAGAAAGAAAACAATGAACAGATACACAGATATGTTGCTATAGGTAAAGGAAATAGACTATATTGATACTGAACATACAGACAGAAAGGGATGGGAGGACCAGGTTAGCACATTCATGAGACATACAAGACACCAAAAATTCGTGAGGATTTACTGTGGCCCCGTGTGCCCTCTGCTCACGCCAGTCAGATAAAATACACGGACGCTCAGCAAGTTATCAGGGTTGAGCTACAACTCCAGCCAGGCACCCCAGCCCCTGAGTCTGGTGGAGAAAGTATGAACTGGCTCCAGACACCTTCTATCTGCTCACCCTCAATGCTGGTCCTCACAGCACAACGTCAGAGGGGAAGGCTGGTGCAGAAAAATGGGGGTCGGGACACACGAACGTTTGCCTCTACAGGATTCAGGTAACTTGGTCCTTCCGTCTCAATTGCAGACTTTCCTAAGAACACGATTAACCTTACTCCCTCTCTTTTCCCTGGCCTCTTGCTATTGGCTTTACATAGGGTCAACAAACCGTGTGATTTCAGCATCTTCATTTGTTCTGTGAGCCTTTCCAAGTTAACCCCTTGGTAGTGGCCTCGGAAGCTACCATTGCATCACAATAATTCCCCACTGACATACCACTAAGAAGTAGAGATAAACATCTAACTCATAAATAAAGAAGGGAGGAAAAGGGAAAGAAAAAATCACTCAAACAGAAGGCAAGAAAGGACTAAAGGGAATTAAGAAATGATATTTATAAAATTAGATTCGATTACCTTCTCCTCTGTTTCAAGAATGGACAACCAGTTTTTCATTCACATGCTGACTCACATGGCTCAGTAGTGGCTGAATAGGACACCAGGTTAAGGAGTCTAAAACCAATCCTCTTAGGGAAGAAAGAGGACCCTCATCTATCAGCCGTCTGCTAAAAGGCACTGGAAATGAGAAGAAGTAATATGAGGAACACATATTTGCCTTTCCTGGTCCAGGTTTTTGAAGCTTAAAAGTATCACCACCAATTCCTAGGGCTTTCAACAACTCAATTATATCTTCTTTTAGTGTGTGTGTGTGTGTGTGTGTGTGTGTGTGTTTTCAGGTGGTGCTCTTACACGCAATTCTTGTACCTAGCTAGGAGAAAAGTGAACTTATATACTATTAACTTAAATATGAGTATTTATAATAACCACAACCCCATCAAAGCCATAAGGTAACACATATATGTATGTATGTATAGTGCTACAGCATAGGAAAGAAGGTACAATGAGATGCTTACACCTGGCAAGAGATTTCAGCCGTTATTCAATTTAATTCTACAAATGGTCATTGAGTTCTTACTCTGACATGTGCAAGGTACTCTACTGTAGCAAGGCATAGTTCCTGCCCTCAAGAAACTTAATGATAGTGAAGGAGAAATCCATGCACAGAACCAACTGTAAAACAGAGTATGATGTCAGTAGATACTAAATCTAACTTGGCATCGTGGTCATCCAAAAACCTGGTTTTTAAATCGAAATATGTTTAACCTACTGTGTAAGTTTAAGGTGTATAGCATGTTGATTCAGTACATTTATATATTGCAGTGTAATTGCCATTGCAGCATTAGCTAGCACCTCTTTCACTTCACATCCCATCCCATAATTATCATTTCTTTTTTTCTGGTGAGAATAATTAAGATCTAGTCTCTTAACAAGTTTGATGCTTATAATGAAATATTGTTGCCTTAACACATGAATCATAATTTAGCTGGGCACAGAATTCTTGGGTAACGCTCTTTCCCCCTCAAAACTCTGTAGATACACACATTGTTGTTATTATCCAAACCATCTGAGAGCAAGTTGCGTACATCAAACCGCTTTACCCCTAAGTATGGTGTGTATTACCTAGAACAAGGATAGTCTCCTGTACATACATACATATTAATTTGCTGACTTTCAGTCTTTCTTCTAAGAATATGAGCCCCGCAGAGGCAGGAACTACTTCTTTCTTGGTCCCCGCAGTATCCCCAGGCGCTAGAATAGTACCTGTCAATTAAAGAACAGGGATAGGCAAACTTTCTCTTTAAAGGGCTAGAGATATGTATTTTAGGCTTTGCAGGCCAAAAGGCAAAATCTAGGATATAATATCAACTCTTCTATAACAGGGAGAAAACAAATTTTCACAATTTTTTAATTGATGGAGTTCAAAATATAAGAATTCTAATTGAATACAATGTTTTAGTAATACTACAGGCTGGATTAGGAGGCAGCAGCGGGCAGGCAGCAACGGTTTGGCCAGCAGAGGATCAGTGAAGCAGAGACAGTTCTTTGGGGGAGGAGAGAGCAAGGGAACGCAACAGACAGCAGCGGATGCTGGGAGCCTCGTCCACACCCGCAGCCCGAAAGGGGCTCTCAAGGGCTCCACGGTACTCAGGGAACTAAGGTGGCGTCGGAATCTCTCCAGTCCCTCGGAGTCTGGTTGGGGAGGGGCGGGGGTGGCGGCCAGGAACGAGCCGCGATGAGATACAGCAACGAGAAGGAAGGTGGTAGAGGGCAAGAAGGTTAGATCAGGTCTCTGTAGCAACTGAGCAACCGTTGTAGCAGGAAGGCAGCCATAGACAATATATAAACTAATGAGCGTGGCTGTGCTCCAATCAAACTTTATTTATGGATGCTAAAATTTGAATTTTGTACAATCTTCCCATGCCCCTAAATATCACTTTTCTTTTTTCTTTTTTAAATTGCTAAAAACGTGAACATCATTCTTGGCTAGTAGGCTATACAAAAACAGGATTGGGGTTAGATTTGGCCCCTGTAATAGATGCTCAAATAGAAGGAAGAAATAAAGAAAAAAGGAAAAAAAAATTTAGGGCTTCCCTGGTGGCGCAGGGGTTGAGAGTCCGCCTGCCGATGCAGGGGACACGGGTTCGTGCCCCGGTCCGGGAAGATCCCACGTGCCGCGGAGCGGCTGGGCGCGTGAGCCATGGCCGCTGAGCCTGCGCGTCCGGAGCCTGTGCTCCGCAACGGGAGAGGCCACAACGGTGAGAGGCCCGCGTACCGCAAAAAAAAAAAAAAAGAAAAAAAGAAAAAAAATGTAATGGTGAAGTCATGAGTCATATACAAATACGACGTGAACGTACGTCAAAGATTTTATTTAACTCATTAAATTATGGGGGAAGTCAGACGTTACAGCTGGTTCAAGGAAGAATTCAGACACACACACACACAGTCTCACACACACAATTAGGAATGCCGAAGTAAGTTTACTCATGGAGGCAAAATTGGGCGGTATCTACAGGGCGACGATCCTGTGTATTCCTCTGCATTACTCCAGCTCTGAGTTGTAACCTAGCTCAAAGACAATGAGAGGCCCTGGGCCCTTCCATTCAGGGCTGCATTGGGGAAAATGAGACCACTTACCAGTTAAAAAATCAAGTATTGTGAAATCTTAAGCAGGTACTGGTTTCAAAATGTCAAACGTGTACTCTGTGCTGCTTTACAGGCAATGCTAGAAATGTATTTGTAGCCAGTTTGTTCATAAACTATCATAACATTTTAAGGATATGGTAGTTGCAGAAACATTTTATTCCAAATCCTCCATCCCAAGCATACCGCCTGTGGCCCACAAGACTTTATGTAGGATCAGGGGCTTCCCTGGTGGCGCAGTGGTTAAGAATCCACCTGCCAATGCAGGGGACACGGGTTCAAGCCCTGGTCCGGGAAGATCCCACGTGCCGCGGAGCAACTAAGCCCGTGCACCACAACTACTGAGCCTGTGCTCTAGAGCCCGTGAGCCACAACTACTGAAGCCACGTGCTGCAACTACTGAAGCCCGCGCGCCTAGAGCCCGTGCTGCGCAACAAGAGAAGCCACTGCAGCAAGAAGCCCGCGCACCACAATGAAGAGTAGCCCCCGCTCGCCACAACTAGAGAAAGCGGGCACGCAGCAACGAAGACCCAACGCAGCCAAAAATTAATTAATTAATTAATTAATTAAAAAGAAGACTTTGTGTAGGATCAGGAACAACAGAGTAAAGTAGCTTTTTTCAAAATGTAGATTCTGGTCACAGGTCCAGCACGTACTGTCTGTGGGATCTTTGGGGGATTAAGTTTGACATGTCTCAGTCTCAGTTTCTTCATGTGTTACTTGGAAATAATAATAGGAACTATTTCAGAGGGCTGTTACGAGAATTACATGATATAATACAAGTGACACACTTAGCATACAGAGTAACCACACTACACGGTTATTCTTTTTCTTTGAGATCAGGGCTTGATAACTTCTAATTTGTCTAAAATTTGTGTGGGACCACGTACCATTTTGGGGCAGTCTTGACAAAGCCGTGAGTTACTATTTTATGGCATGTTTGTATATTATGAGAGAAAGTTCCCTTTTCTGGGGGAACACCAATACACTTAAAACTCTGGATCTTAACTGAACTGTCGTGATGTGGAATTGCTGAGCTCTCCTGGTTACCCCATCTCTCAGAGGCATGCATGTCAACAGAAAGAGGAGAAACGCCACCTGACTTCCTGCAAAAATCAAAATGTTCTTTGAATTAGACACAAGTCTTTTCTAAAAGTCTCCATTGAAACTATGTGAGTATTATTCTCCAGCATGTATTCAATTATATTAGATCCTAATATTAAAAAGTCATCTTTTTCTATATGGCTGTTAAAAAACTGGCAACTCCCACACTACAGTGGGCACAGAAGAAGAATTAGATTTGAGCCTAATTTCATTCCAAGTACATTACACACTTAATTACATCTTTTTCTGTTCAATTTAAAGAGCATTCGACAGTTAAGAAATTAGGATTGCTGTACCTGCACTTCTAAATTGGAGAAAACAAGCGTCACTGAAGTGGCTTTTTTAAAGAACCACAAGAGTTTGGTTTTTTTTTTTTTTTCCTGAAATAGAACATTTTTCTATATGAAGAACTGGCATTTTGACTCCATACCCTACCCATTCATCACTCTGCTCAAATTATCATTTCAATTCCTCAACTCAGTGGTTTGTTGTTATTGTTGTTGTTGTTTCTATTTATGGTAAATGAAAACCAGTACTGATGCTGTAAAAATAACATTAAGATGCAAACTCAAACCTCATAAGAAAAACTTTCTGAGCTGAGGGCATTTCTGGCTGGGGTTTCCATAAAATGAAAGTCCCTTAAGATTGACTCTTGAAATATCCTTTGTTTGACCTTGGATTGCTCTCTTTTGCCCACTTGGTCAACCCAGGTGAATTTAATTTTCTCTCTTCTCTGTGCCATTATCAACTCTGCAGGCAACCCTTCCATGGAAATCCAAACTGCTGTAAGAGGACCCAGTAGGGCAGAACTGTCCTTGAAACGCTACAATGGGG
Source organism: Grampus griseus (assembly GCF_964374135.1). Lineage (NCBI taxonomy): Eukaryota > Metazoa > Chordata > Mammalia > Artiodactyla > Delphinidae > Grampus > Grampus griseus. The sequence goes on from NC_139014.1 coordinate 2,288,632, forward strand.
AAAACAGCTTGAGAATGTTATGAGGCAAGACAGACTGACGTGAAAGATATTTTCATCTCCACTCACTTTTGCCAGCTCAGGGCAAAGTTAGGAAAACAGTGCACAGTGTACTGTAAAGTAATACTGTATGGAACAGGTGAGTTAAGAATGGAGAATGGAAAAGTGAGTCAGACACAAGTCACACCATTGTGAATTTATCCTCAAGATAAACTGCCAGTGGCAATAACTGGCAAATTTCTGTTACTGTTTAATAGTAAACTAATTTATGCTATGAACATCTGCATTCTGCACAGAGCACGGTACGATGTTCTTAGTATAAAAGTAGACGAAAAGTGGAATTTAGTTCTCAGATCCAAGCTGTCTCTTAAGTTACTGATTTCTATTGCAAGCCGAAGGAAAGAAAATTATCGTTCAGGAAACATAAACAGTCTAGGGTGCATAGTGAGAAAAGGAGAATGCTCTGCTAGCCAGGGCTTTATTTAAGAGCATGATAAAAAGTTACTGAGGGAGAGTATGGTTTCTGTGCATGTGACAATTTTTCTACATTACTGTTTTCTAACAAAAATGACGTCTTTGGGGAATTCCCTGGAGGTCCAGTGGTTTGGACTCTGCTCTTTCACTGCCAAGGGCACGGGTTTGATCCCTGGTTGGGAAAATAAGATCCCTTAAGACCTGAGGCGTGGCCAAAAAAAAAAAAAAAAATCTTTGAAAGAATAGATAGAGAGATAGATGATTGATACATAGATACATCTTGAAAGAATAAAATTTAAAAATGTTTTGAATGTGCTAGTGAGAGTACAGGGCAATAGGACTCCTTACATACTGCTGGAGAAATGTATATTGGTAACAACTTTCTGGAAAGTAATTTATCAGTAGGTATCAATAACTTTTAAAATGTGTTAGTCTGCTCAGCCTGCCATAACAAAATACCATAGTCTGGGTGACTTAAATAACAGAAACTTATATTTCACGGTCCAGAGACTAGAAGTCCAAGATCAAGGTACAGCAGGTCCGTTTCTGGTAAGAGCTCTCTTCTTGGCCTGCAGACAGCTGCCCTCTCCCTATGTGCACACGTGGTGGAGAGAGAGAAAGATTTCTCTCACTTTCTTTTCTTATAAAGCCATAGTCCAGTGGGGTTAGAGTTACTCCAGCAGCCTATACTGCGTGTGAGGTGAGGGTGTGGATTAGGGAACGGTAACTGGAATGTAGCCCTATATGAAAACTGAAAATCAGTCCTTGTATTGTTTATAATGTTAGACTAGGAAAACAGACACACCGTTCAAAAAATATTAATAGTTGAGTATGTTGTGATACAACATAAGACAGAAAATTAATCAATCAGTGAAAGGGTTAAAGTTTTTCTCCTAACCATGGAAAATACTTGTTTTACAAAGTACAGGATGAAGAATTATTTAGGTACTATGATATCAACTATGAAAATAAGTGTGTAGGTGCATAGAGAAAATCCTTAAGGAAAATATAGCAAAATATTAGAAGTCATTATGTCTGGGTAGCAAGATCATGCCGATTCTTTTCAAATCTTCTACAATAAGCATATATTACTGCTGATAATATAACAATCTTCTTTCAAAGTCAACGAATATGTAAATGTAGGGTAAACAAAGACAGAAGAGCCAAATGTGTATTACCTAGGAAGCCCACCAACTACCTTAATAAGAGTCATTAAAGAATTTTATAATGAAATCTTATGTAAGTAACTTGGGATATTATTATTATTTGGTCCATCCTTTTTGATAAGCCCAAACGGGGCATTTTGTTCCTCATTTTGCCCATGTATACATGTTGCAGGTAGGAAAATGAGGGAGAACTGCTTCTCTATCTGATGTATTCCCTTATTGGACTATTTAAATTTACAGTATGTAAGTCTAATGTATGTTCCTCTCAGATGGGGCTGCTGAGTGGAACACAGAAACACTTATTTTTTTGTTTTGCATCTAACACTTTATGTTTTGCCTTATTTCCAACATTGGGATGCTGAAATTTTCTAAACACAGTTGAATTTCAAGCTTCAGTGGAAATAAAAACGCGTCTGACCTTATGCTACTGAAGAAAGCTCTTTCCTGTTCCCTGTCCTTCAGTTGGAGGTGGTCCCTTCCGAAATTCGACTTTCATTAGTATTACAAAAACTTCAGCCGGACACTAAAAACACAACTCGTGCTCTTGTGGATCGGTTGTCTTTGCTCCAAACCTCCTCGAGTCTTTCTAGAGGAGCACATTCAGAAACAATTTATAAGTATTTGCATCTCTAAGTGATAAATGCACATACCTCAAAACCATTTTATGTTTTACCCTTATGAGATTTAAGAATAAGTCTTGCTACTTTGTTACTGAGTTGTAAGTCGTCTGGTAACCAAGTAGGTACATGGGCTCACTCTTAAAGAAATACACATATTAGGAAGAGCACAGGGGAGAGCGCCCCAAAAGCAGGTGTTTGTAATGATAATTTATTTTTCTGAATACTTAATCCCTACAGAGTCCCCATTTTGTCTGCTGGCTGAGAAGGCAATCTAATACCTGCTAAATAAAGTCAAAGACTTCAGTCGTTTATCCCTGCATTCAGGTTTAACACCGTCAGTCCCTTCAGGACGTGGCATCTTACCACCAGCACAGATTCAGGGCTCAGGGTATAATGATGTGGCAGGCTAGCGGGGCTCCTACAGCAGGGGAAGAGTTCGGGTCTGCTCTCAACCTCTCTCTTCCACTGGCCTCTACAGAGAGGCAACTTGTCAATTCAGGTCATCGATTTGGGCTGTACCCCTGCTATCACCTCATCACGTAGTCTGGCCCATCACTTACGGACTTCAAGTTCATGAAGTTCATCCCATGTTATCTTCATCCCAAACAGCTCCACGACCTTTCTTCCCTTTGCCATTTTGATGACCGTCAATGAGAATGGAACATTTTAGTCTACGACCCCTGGGCTATGTCAGAGCCAAGTAAGACTTAGGCAGCCACCCTGGACCTTCTCTATCCAGAGATGCCACGACACCACTCCTCCTTGACTGCCACTGAACTTTGCTGGGTGGAGATTCTTCTTTCATGGACTTGCCACATCCTTGGGCTTTCTTGGGAAGCAGGACACGTAGGTCCTTTCCACTCCCGGATGTTCAAGCCCAGAACTGTACCATTTGTAACCTCCTCTGGGACCAGTTACGAGGAGGCATAAAGAACCTTAGAGTTCCCTCCAACCAGACCCTCCTCCTCCCCCAACCCAAAGACACTCCTTCCACACTTTGGGCAAACTTGGTCGAGTTGAAGATGGGGACAAGCATACCTTGGCTCTTTACCTATTCTCTCCCTCTCCCATTTATTATTCTTAAATTTTAAATCTCCATATGTTTGAAACTCAAAACACTATCATCTTTCCAAAACCCAGCTCTGAAGGTGAAAAGTCTAGAGTTCCAAGAATATTTTCTCATGTGTGTTTCAAGGGCTTATCTTCGAGGTCAAATGCCATGCATTTTATGGTTCCATCTCTACCCCCAGCATAATGAGTAGTTCAGATTTCACAGTGCAACTTACGGGGATGAGAACCACCTCCGTAAATAACTCAAACTTACCTAACTACCTATCCAAGGCCCCCACCCATTTATTCAACATTTATTTATTGAGCACCTATTGTGTGCCACGCACTGTCCTCAATACTGATGTGTATATTGCAAAAGGTAGAAATACAATTGGTTTTCATAATATAACTTTGTAATGTTTATAAATTTCCTGAAACGTTTTGAAAAGATAGTGGTGACCGAGCCACAAGCTGTACTAGATTTACTGTGAGTTGAAAACCAGGCAGTTGTGCTCTGGGCACCTAGGCAAGGTGGGCGTATCATCTCCTGAATAAAAACCATGAGCTAGTCGCAAAAGCAGAATCCCATTAGATTTCCAAGGTGGCATCAAGGTAAACCAGAACAGTATTGCAAAAGTCAAGTCAGGCACAGCAAGAGATTAATGAGCTAAAAATTCAAGTAAGTCACAAACTAAAGGGAAACCGATGCAGAAGGAAGTTCCAAGTAGGGAAAAGGAAGGTGAGACTGGCATAATTCTCTGAGCCTCCTTGAAGCGTTCATCAAACCTTTTTTTTTTAAAATTGTGTTGGTGACCTCAAGCCTGAATGTGCTATGGTGTAACCTCTTTTGGCTTTTGCACTTTCAAAACAGTTATAAGCGACACTATTTCAGGAACAAAACAAGTAATGCTTATGCACAGAGTAACAATTAAATTCTGAAACAAATTTCTCTTTGGCTGTTTCGTCTATTTGCATGACCTCAATAAGGACAATTCACAAATCTGTTACCCTGAAGACCCAGCGCAAACGAATGCCCTGACACATCTTGTGAATCCAGGGATGCAGGGCCAAATGCTTGGTGCTCATCTCCCTCTGATTGTTTTGGCATCTCAAACTCATTTCATCTCGAACAGAAATCGTCTCTTTCAGAGAAAGGTGCTTACCACCCCGAGATCTTTCTCTCTCTCCATCGCATTCCTGCCCCTGGAGCCACCCAAATTCAGAACCTCCAAGCTGTCTTTGATTGTTACGTCTTATCCACCGGTCTTCCTCCAGCTCACGTTTCCCATTCAGCCTTGGGTTGACATTAAATTGAGTTATAAATAACAGATGATCATTATATACTTTGCCTTTTTATTTTTCTGTGCTACAGAGAAGCTATAGCTTTGGGTCATATTAATCAATGTATTCTTTTTTTTGTTGTTGCCATTTTAAGGCCATGTAAGAGATGTATGTGTGTCTTAGCCTGTTCAGGCTGATGTAACAAAAATACCATGGACTAGATGGGTTACACAACATTTATTTCTCACAGTTTTGGAGACTAGGAAGCCTAGGATCAAGGTGCTGGCAGATTTGGTGTCTGGAGAGCGCCTGCTTCCTGGCTCATAGATGGGCATTTTCCCTCTGTGTCCTCACATGAGTGACATGTCTTCACATGGGTGATGGGGTGAGACAGCTCTCTGGGATCTCTTTTATAAGGGCACTAATCCCATTCATGAGGGCTCCACCCTCATGACCTAATCACCTCCCAAAGGTACCATCTCCTAACATCATCACATTGGGGGTTAGGATTTCAATATGTGGATTGGGGTGGCGGGACACAACCATTCAGCCCATAATAATACAGCTGCAGAAAGTTATGTGCATTCATGAGTGCTGCTAGTCTGTTAAAAAAGGCTTGTGTCTGATAGTTCTCAACTGTCCACTCCCTGCTTTCCTCTGTGAGATAGAAGCTCATCACTTTCATTAAAGGTTATAAACAAGAGGTTGAAACTATACCAAGAAAAAGAGTGACAGAGAAATACCACTGTTCTTTCACTTTTCAAGGAAGACTAGTTTTGTTCTGAAGCAACAACCTTTAGGCTTTTTAGTCTCTGAGTTACTTTATACTTTTAGGACTTGTTGAGTATCCTAAAGAACTTTTGTCTGTGAGTTATAAATATCAAGACTTAATGTTTTGGAAATTGAAAAACTGAAAAGTTATTTGAATGCTTTGAAGATAGGAATAATGAACACACTGCATATTTATGTTAATGTCATCCTAGTATTAATATTAGTATTATTTTGACATCATACGCTAAGAAATTACTGTCCTAAAACGTCAGTTTGTTCCAGAATATGAAAGAGGATAATTAAGCCCAATACTCTGAAACTGAATTTATCTGCTTTGATTTATTATACCCGAGTCGCAATAAAAGTTATGAAATGTTAAAAATTATAACAAAATTTTCTCAATTCTGATGGGCTGTCTTCCTTGGTTCACCAATTATTGCCTTCACCTATGATATCAAAGTTTATTGTTTACCTGATGTGTAATCTGCCTACAAAGCAGAGAGTCTGTGTCTTAAATAATTTTCTTCATTTTATATTGACTGTATTATGGACTTGATTATTCAAGAAAAAGAAAAGCAAAGATCCTCGCTTATGAAAGAGCTAAGTTCTGTACAATAATGCTATTTCTATGCTTTTAAAAAAATTAATTATTTAATAAACCATGGAAATTTATTTCTCACAGTTCTGGGGACTTGGATCTGAAGCCCATGTTCAGAGTGCTGGCAGATTCTGTGTTTGGTGAGGGACCACTTCCTGGTTCACAGATGGACATTTATTTTCTATGCTTATTTTTATTTTTGTTTTTTTCAGCCACACCATGTGGCATGTGGGATTTTAGTTCCCCAACCAGGGATCAAACCCATGCCCCCTGCAGTGGAAGTGCCAAGTCCTAACCACTGGACTTCCCGGGAAGTCCCATCTATGCTTATTTTTAAGTGTTATACTGTCACTTCGATTAAATAGTTTCTCAGGCACCCATTATCCTATCTTAATCAAGTCCCTCAATTTCCTTTGACATTTTTTATATAGAATTTTTTTTTAAATTTCAGACTATCTTTTATAATAAAACCATCTTTGAGATTTCCTAGAGGGCCTCTGGAAAAGCACAAAGGTTTGTGCTTTTATTTTATGAAAAGAGAGATGCTAGAAATAATTTGGTTACGTTTGTTTGATGTGTTACAATAGTAAGAGTTGCATAGGAACATTTTTCAAAGTAGAAAGTGCACACAACCTAGCCTAGGTTAAATATGTCTAGGTAAACCGTTATCAGTATAAATATTTCAGAAATCAAATATGGTAGAAAAGCCTGGAGATTCGTTAATGCCTTTGCTGATGATAACGTTACACTCAGAGTGAACACAGACAATCAAAATTCTTTTTTTAAAAATAAATTTATTTATTTATTTTTGGCTGCGTTGGGTCTTCGTTGCTGTGCACGGGCTTTCTCTAGTTGCAGCAAGTGGGGGCTACTCTTTATTGTGGTGCGCGGGCTTCTCATTGCAGTGGCTTCTCTTGTTGCCGAGCACAGGCTCTAGGTGCATGGGCTTCAGTAGTTGTGGCACACGGGCTCAGTAGTTGTAGCTTGTAGGCTCTAGAGTGCAGGCTCAGTAGTTGTGGCACACGGGCTTAGTTGCTCCATGGTATGTGGGATCTTCCTGGACCAGGGCTCGAACCTGTGTCCCCTGCATTGGCGGGGGATTCTTAACCACTGCGCCACCAGGGAAGTCCCAAAATTCTTAAGAAATAGTAATTCAATGTTCTCTGATAAATTCAGTATCTTCCATTATGATATCACTGGTTATAGTAATAAATTAGTGGGACAATGGCTTGGACCAAGGTGAGGTGGAGGTGATGACAAAAGTCCGTTTCTAGATAAATGTTGAAGGTGGAGCCTACAGATTTATTCATGAATTGGGTCTGCATTCGTGAGAAAAAGAGAGGCTGTATGGTCTACGCCAACTAAACATGGAACTCAGGCGGTCTCTGCATTTACTGAATCACTAACTCAGGATTAAAAATCATTTTTCTCTTCTCTAGATTAAATCCCAGTTCCATTTAACCTCTATAGTCTGTATACTCAAATCCCAATTTGCAATTTTAATAAAGTTTTCGACAGACCCAAAGTGTTCAATATAACATTCAGATGGTGGCGTCTAAAACTCGTCCCGTTGCTGGAAGGAGAACCAATTAAAATTGCAAGTACAGTGAAGAGATTTCACAGCAGTCCCTCCAACATTTTTGATTTTTCCAAATGCAAGATGTACCTGAAGAGAAAATCTCATTTTGTTGGGAATGTTTATGCCTTTGCCAGCACAAGTAATTTTTTTAGCCAAGCATGTACTAGCCCAGGACAGATGATCTCTATTCCAAAGAAGAGATTGCAACACTTTTTCCTTGTTCACCAGATGTGCTCCAGCCTTTAGGTCATAAAAGATCTAAACAATCTTTCTCCAACACTAATTTTGACTGATTAGTTGCTGCTTTGGTCAGAGGATTGCTTTCTCAAAGTCAGAGTGAATGGTTTTGGAAAACGGATGTAGATTAAGTAGGAAAAACAGTTATATGTGATTCAGTCCCATGCGCGAGCCTTTGCTTATTTCCCACAACAGTAAGTTACTGCACCTGTTCACTTACTGTTACACAGGCAGAGCTGGATTTATTGTGCTTTGCTTTATCGCGCTTCACAGATAACGTATTTTTTTTACAAATTGAAGGTTTGTGGCAACCCTTCATCAATCAAATCTGTTGGTACCATTTACCCAACAGCAATATTTTTTAATTGTTATCCACATTATTTTTTTAGACATAATTTTATTGCATACTTCACAGACTATAGTATAGTGTAAACACAACTTTTATATGTACTTGGAAACCAAAAAATTCATGTGACTCGTTTTATTCCAATAGTCGCTTCATTTTAGTGGAACTGAACATGCAATATGTCTGAGGGTCTGCCTGTCTTGACAACTACAATATGAATAAGCAGATCAATGGATCTCCAGAACTTTCCCACTTGTGAAAGTGTGTTAAATCAAGCTGTATTGATTACCTATAGGTGCATTTCAGTAGCTTAAGTAGCAAAGAAACACTGTAACAAACTGATTTGTTTATATATATATATATATATATGTACATATATATGAATCAAATCTGAACATGACTTGATTTTTAATTTAGATATTGTAGCTCTCAGGTTGCTTTTCTGTTGGATTAAATGTCAAGTACATCCTTAATTTACTAAATCAGAGTTCAAGTCTGTAATTGCAGTAATCTCTTTGATAATGTGTCCTTAAGGCAGGGGAATACTTTGACTTAATTAAAAAGAGAATGTCAGTTGATGAGCAGCATGTCTTTTCAGAGAATGTCTCCTGGCAGATATATTGAATCAAAGAAATAATACTCAGTTCAGTGAAAACTTACAGTTAAAGAAAATATTTGTAAATCTTAAAATGAATATACCATTTGTGTCATTAGGCAATGTGAGTTTGTCACTTTTGCCCTGATGGGAGCAAATAGGTTTTCTGATAGCAACACAGTCCCTGATCTTATCCTGAACTATGATCCTGGGGAATTTTCCTAACTGATACTTGCTTCAGTCCATTTTTATCGGAGTGAAACTGAGTCCCCCTAAAACCGAGTTCCCCTGCCAAGTTTATGATTAACTTCTCTATCCAAAACTGTATTCCTTTTCTTGTCCCACCCCTGGTCCCCCTAGGATTGAGGAATATCAGAGAAAAGGGGGGATTAAAACTGACCAGGGCCCTCCTGGGTACAAAAGGGCCTCCATGTCCCCTGTTTCTTGTTTGGAGAAAGAGGCTTAATCTTCTAGGCCTTCCCTGAGTTCCACAGAGCAGACCCAAGCAGTTACTAATTAGGGAAGTGAGGGGATGCAGACACAAAGTAAACGCAGCCAAGCGAGAAAAGGAGTGATGGTTTAAACAACGGTTCGGTGATAAAGCAGAGCCCTGCTTACCCCTCGAGGGCTGCACATCACCATCTGACACTTAGCTTTGAGTTGTTCTGCAGAAATTCGTCCCCTACCCAGGTGGAGGGTGGTGACTGCATGCTGACCACAAGCACGTGGACCCCAGCCTGGCTGGAACCAGAGGTGATGATTAAGATTCCAGAAGCATCACCCTGTCACCTCACCACCCACCAGTCAGAAGAAAGTCATGCCCCCTGCAACCCTAACTGAAAGAACATGGCCTCTAAGAACCCTCCTGTGAAAGCCAGCAGGGAGTTGGGGTCTTTTGAGCATGAGCGGCCTGTTCTCCTTTCTGGGCGCCCTGCCATAAACGCTGGACTTTCATTCACCACTGCCCAGGGTCAGTAGACTGGCTTTGCTGTGCCATGGGCAAGCAGACCCCAGTTCATCTTGGTAACGACAGAGGGGTAATTTTTTTTTTTTTCGGCCGTGTGGTGCAGCATGTGGGATCTTAGTTCCCCGACCAGGGATCGAACCCGGGCCCCCTGCAGTAGAAGTGTGGAGTCTTAACCACTGCACCACCAGGGAAGTCCTGAGGGGTAATCTGTTAATTACCCCTCAGGTTTTAAAATTTAAGGTTTTAAATTTTTTTTGTTTCTCTTTATTTTAATAATACTCTAGGAGAAAGTCCTGGTCTCTCTGTTCTTCTCTTGACCTGCCAACACCCAGCTATATGACTTCAGGCAAATTATTTAACCTCAGATTCTCTCATGTATAAAATGTAAAGTTTTAGCTGCAACGTTTGATCCAGATCTAATATTCTGTGATTACTTGCTTTATTTAAAGATCATCTTTTGTTTACCAAACATTTGTAAACGGATCTTTTATTCCTATGCATTGAGTTCTAAAACCTCCAAAGTTGGAATCTTACTGTCAGGAAAACACTGAAACAACAATAGTAAAAGACTTTGAAATGGATGAAGAGTATTGGGTGACCCGTCTAGCACAACCCTCTGGGTTATCTCTACCTTTCATTGTCCTTGAGCTATTTTTTTAAATTTAATTTTTATTTTTTATGGAGTATAGTTGATTTACAATGTTGTGTTACTTTCAGGTGTACAGCAAAGTGAATCAGTTATACATATACATATATCCATTCTTTTTCAGACTCTTTTCCCATATAGGTTATTTCCTTGAGCTATTTTGTAACTCCACAAGATGTAAAATACTGATAGTAATTCAAATGAGTCTTGTCCATATGCAAATTGTGTCTACTGAAATGTAATTGATCATTGTCTCTGGATATTAACCTGTTTTACATTTATTTGTAAGTTCATTTCAGTATTCCTAATTGACTACATGTGTGTAGTTCTTTGAACTGTTCTTTGAATCAGTTATAATACCTTATTGGTTTCCTCGTTTATTAATAAGTTATCATTAAATAAAATGCGCTAAATAAAATAAATGGACATGTGTGCATTTTACATTTGTATTAGGGTTACGATTTTAACCTTTAAAAAATTACCCTTCTAATTAGCTAAATAGGTTTCTGGGGGGATTAAATGAGATGACACGTGTGAAGTACTTGGCATATAGCACCTGAGACACAATGATGATGATTTTTCATGTTTAGTCTAATGATCAAGTGAGCTTTGATTCTAGTGAACAGGTGTCTTCAGAGTTAACTGGTAAGAATTCAGAATAACATAAAGGATTTAGCTGAGGTGGTTTGAAGCTAATAAGACTACAGAGTTCTTGAGAGACAAACCTATGTATCATTAAACTACATATATTTTGGTTATGAATCTTCAAAATCAATATCTCACTTAAAATCATGTTTTGATTTCATATTAAATACCTTCAAAATCTGCCAAGGGGCTAGCAGAGATTTAGTTATCACCGGAAGTGCCTAAGGCTGCAGACGCTCAAGAAAAAACCCTGGAAAAATATATAGTGGAGTCTGAAGGGAACCCCCTCCTCACTGCTCATAATTCTGCCACTCAAAGAAGTCACCCACTTGCCAAAGAGGCATTAATAATGTGGGGGAAATAAAAGAAGGAATGGCAAATAAATGAATCAAAATAAGGGAGTTAAACTTCCAGGGCTTCCCTGGTGGCCTGCCAGTGCAGGGGACATGGGTTTGAGCCTTGGTCCGGGAAGATCCCACATGCTGTGGAGCAGCTAAGCCCGTGTGCCACGACTACTGAAGTCCACGCACCTTAGAGCCCGTGCTCCACAACAAGAGAAGCCGCCGCAATGAGAAGCCCGTGCATCACAACGAAGAGTAGCCCCCGCTCGCCGCAACTAGAGAAAGCCCGCGCGCAGCAGCGAAGACCCAACACAGCCAAAAATAAATAAATAAAATAAATTTAAAAATAAATAAATAAACAAAATAAACTTCCAACTGTCCTATCTTTTTCCTCCTAGCCTACCTTACCACCAAAATAGATAGACCTTGCAATGCAGAGAGTGAAGGATATTTATTTAGGTATGTATTTCTATGTTACCCCATTGAATGAAGACACTTAGAGTGAAGGATATTTTATTTCGGTATGTATTTCTACGTTACTCCATTGAACAAAGAAACCTGAACTAAGACGCTTAAAGATATAGTTGGATAAACTGCTCTAAAAGGAAGGAATCCTGCTTAGGAACTTATTACACGCTGGAACAGGTTGACTGCAAGCTTATTACACCCTGGAACGGGTTGACTGCAAGCTTATTACACCCTGGAACGGGTTGACTGCAAGCTTATTACACCCTGGAATGGGTTGACTGCAAACTTATTACACCCTGGAACGGGTTGACTGCAAGCTTATTACACCCTGGAACGGGTTGACTGCAAGCTTATTACACCCTGGAATGGGTTGACTGCAAGCTTATTACACCCTGGAACAGGTTTTCTAGGAACAAGACTGCCTTTCATCAAGATACATGAAATAGGTTGTTGGAGAAGACTGAGTGAGAAGGGTGGAAGGGGCAGGAGAAACATCCTCAAAGAACTTCTCTCCCTCGACGTCATGAGCAAAATAAAACAAACAAAACAAACAAATAAGTTCAACCAACATTGATGAAATGCTGTGTGCCAGGTGCTATTTTAGAAAATCTCTGCCCTTGTGACGCTTATCTTGGGAGGGAGAAGAGCAGAAGAACAATCTGTAAATAAAATGAAGAAGGAAACCGCGCCGTATATTAGACAGTGACAGGTGCTATGGAGGGGAACGAAAACAAGCAGAGCTGAGGGCTGTAGCTTCAATGAGCTTGGTCAGAGAAGGTCACTTTGAGGGGATATTTGAGCGAAGACTTAAAGAAAGAGAAGAAGCAAGCCCTGAGGATACAGGAAGGGGTGGAAGGAGGGAAGAATGTTCCAGGTAGGAGACCCTGAGGCAGGTAAACATGGTGAGCTTGAGGACTAACAGGGAGGCCAGAGGGTCTCAGCAGAAAGAGGGAGGAGGAGAGAACTGGACCAGGTTAGGGAGGTACTGGGAGTGAGGATGCTGGCAGAGCCTTATGGGCCCAGAGAGCCAGTGAGAGATTTCAGCTTTCACTCTCAAAGAGGTGGGCGGGGGCACTGGAGAATTTTAAGTGGAGTGATATGACCTGACTTAGATTTTAAAAGGACCACCAGGAAAAAAAAGAAAATTCAAGAGTCAACACGAAATAGAAGTGTCTACAGAGAAAGAGAGGGAAGCACTGAGTCCAAACTGGCTCCTGTGCTTTCCCCACCCAACCGCCTACAGCCAAGAAGCCATATTGAAAGATCTCCTTCCCCCCACCCAACCCCCTACAGCCAAGAAGCCATATTGAAAGATCTCCTTCCCCCCACCCAACCCCCTACAGCCAAAAAGCCATATTGAAAGATCTCCTTCCCCCCACCCAACCCCCTACAGCCAAAAAGCCATATTGAAAGATCTCCTTCCCCCCACCCAACCCCCTACAGCCAAAAAGCCATACTGGAAGATCTCCTTCCCCCCACCCAACCCCCTACAGCCAAAAAGCCATATTGAAAGATCTCCTTCCCCCCACCCAACCCCCTACAGCCAAAAAGCCATATTGAAAGATCTCCTTCCCCCCACCCAACCGCCTACAGCCAAAAAGCCATATTGAAAGATCTCCTTCCCCCCACCCAACCCCCTACAGCCAAAAAGCCATATTGAAAGATCTCCTTC